>NC_056437.1:20863893-21463893 GCF_018296145.1 Oncorhynchus tshawytscha
ATTGCTCTGTGCAGTGCAGGCCTTACTCCTCCTCTCATAAGAAACAGAGACATAGGCGGACATTAAAACACACACAGTTTATCTGCCTACCTATTACATATACAGTCCAATGCCATGTGGGTGATCTGATCTTAGTGTCCAGTACTGGGATGACATCTCAACAGCTATAGATTCCACTCCACGCTGGAATGGAATGACATAAGCAACACCATAATAAGACATGGGGGTAGAGATAGCAACACCATAATAAGACATGGGGGTAGAGATAGCAACACCATAATAAGACATGGGGTAGAGATAGCAACACCATAATAAGACATGGGGGTAGAGATAGCAACACCATAATAAGACATGGGGGTAGATATAGCAACACCATAATAAGACATGGGGGTAGAGATAGCAACACCATAATAAGACATGGGGGTAGATATAGCAACACCATAATAAGACATGGGGGTAGAGATAGCAACACCATAATAAGACATGGGGTAGATATAGCAACACCATAATAAGACATGGGGGTAGAGATAGCAACACCATAATAAGACATGGGGGTAGAGATAGCAACACCATAATAAGACATGGGGGTAGATATAGCAACACCATAATAAGACATGGGGGTAGATATAGCAACACCATAATAAGACATGGGGGTAGAGATAGCAACACCATAATAAGACATGGGGGTAGATATAAGACATGGGGGTAAAAGATATAGCAACACACCATAATAAGACATGGGGGTAGAGATAGCAACACCATAATAAGACATGGGGGTAGAGATAGCAACACCATAATAAGACATGGGGGTAGATATAGCAACACCATAATAAGACATGGGGGTAGAGATAGCAACACCATAATAAGACATGGGGGTAGAGATAGCAACACCATAATAAGACATGGGGGGTAGATATAAGCAACACCATAATAAGACATGGGGGGGTAGAGATAGCAACACCATAATAAGACATGGGGGTAGAGATAGCAACACCATAATAAGACATGGGGGTAGATATAGCAACACCATAATAAGACATGGGGGTAGAGATAGCAACACCATAATAAGACATGGGGGTAGATATAGCAACAAATTGTATTGGTTACATAAACATATTGAGCAGATATTATTGCAGGTGTAGCAAAATGCGTGTAAATAAATGCTTGTTCACCCTATGTATTACATGTCCCTGCTAAAGGGTAAACCAAGATTGAGAGAGGAAAGAGGTGTGTGGGGGGGGTGGAGGGATGGAGAGATAGAGAGAGAGAGAGAGAGAGAGAAGAGGAAAACATACACTGTGCTAGTGTGCTGATCCTCGTCTAACCTACAGTAAACAGTGAGCAGACATGTAAATCAATCTCGCCGTCGTTTAGCCTGCAGGAGAAACAAGAGTTCTGTACCCTCCTCCCTCTGTGACTGGATTAATGATCCATAAACTCAATGGATGTGGTCATTGAATGAAAGCTGAGCTGATGTTACCTAAAAAGGAGTGTTGTAGCAGGAGAATTCACAGATTAGTGACACCGACACTCAGACACCAAGAATACTGTACTGTTCCCTTTCTCTGCTAATCACGAATGGAACACTTACTTTGACAGCATAGTTGTCAACATCATATTCAGTTGCATACAGTTATTCAGTACACACTGTACAGTGCATTTGGAAAGTATTCAGACCCATTTTTCCACATTTTGTTACGCCTTATTCTAAAATGTAATAAATATATGTTTTTCCTCATCAATCTACACACAATACCCCATAATGACAAAAGCGAAAACGGGTTTTAGAAATGTTTGCAAATGTATTAAACCTTTAAAACAGAACTACCTGATTTACAGTATTCAGACCCTTCGCTAACAGACTGTCACGTTCTGACCATCGTTCTTGTGTGTTTTCCTTGTTTTAGTGTTGGTCAGGACGCGAGCTGGGTGGGCATTCTATGTTGTGTGTCTAGTTTGTCTGTTTCTGTGTCTGGCCTGATATGGTTCTCAATCAGAGGCAGGTGTTAGTCATTGTCTCTGATTGGGAACCATATTTAGGTAGCTTGTTTTGTGTTGGGGTTTGTGGGTGATTATTTCCGTGTCTGTGTTTGTTTCACCACACAGGACTGTTTTCGGTTTTCACATTTATTGTTTTGTATATTTGTAGTGTTTTCTCGGTATTCGTCTTTATTAAAGATGTTTAACCCTAACCACGCTGCGTTTTGGTCCGCCTCTCCTTCCCAGGAAGAAAGTCGTTACACAGACTCAAAATTGAGCTCAGGTGCATCCTGTTTCCATTCATCACCCTTGAGATATTTCTACAACTTGATTGGAATCCACCTGTGGTAAATTAAATTGATTGGATAATTTGGAAAGGTCCCACAGTTGATAGTGCATGTCAGAGCAAAAGCAAGCAAGAATTGTGCGTCGAGTGCAGAGACAGGATTGTATCAAAGCACAGATCTGGGGATGGGTACCAAAAAATGTCTGCAGCATTGAAGGTCACCAAGAACACAGTGGCCTCCATAATTCTTAAATGAATAAAGTTTGGAACCACCAAGACTCTTCTTAGAGCTAGCCGTCTGACCAAAAAAATCGGGGGAAAAGGGCCTTGGTCAGGGAGGTGACCAAGAACCCGATAGTCACTGACAGAGCTCCAAAGTTCCACTGTGGAGGTGGGAGAACCTTCCAGAAGGACAACCATCTCTGCAGCACTCCACCAATCAGGCCTTTATGGTAGAGTGGCCAGACGGAAGCCACTCCCCAGTAAAAGACATATGACAGCCCACTTGGAGTTTGCCAAAAGGCACCTAAAGGACTCTCAGACTATGAGAAACAAGATTATCTGGTCTGATGAAACCAAGATTGAACTCTTTGGCCTGAATGCCAAGCGTCACATCACATCTGGAGGAAATCTGGCACCATCCCTACAGTGAAGCATGGTGGTGGCAGCATCATGCTGTGGGTATGTTTTTCAGCGGCAGGGACTGGGAGACTAGTCAGGATTGAGGGACAGATGAATGGCGCAAAGTACAGAGAGATCCTTAATGAAAACCTGCTCCAGAGTGCTCAGGACCTCAGACTGGGGAGAACTTTTACCTTCCGACAGGACAACAACCCTAAGCACACGGCCAAAACAAAGCAGGAGTGGTTTCGGGACAAGTCTCTGAATGTCCTTGAGTGGCCCAGCCAGAGCCTGGACATGAACCCTGAAAACAGCTGTGCAGCGACGCTCCCCATCCAACCTGACAGAGCTTGAGAGGATCCGCAAAGAAGAATGGAAGAAACTGCCCAAATACCGGTGTGCCAAGCTTGTAGCGTCATACCCACGAAGACTCGAGGCTGAAATCGCTGCCAAAGGTCCTTCAACAAAGTACTGAGTAACAGGTCGGAATATTCATGTCATATTTCAGTGTTTTTTTATACATTTGCAACAATTTCAAGAAATCTTATTTATCTTCATCATTATGAGGTATTGTGTGTACATTGATGAGGAACATTTTATTTAATACATTTTTGAATAAGGCTTTAACGTAACAAAATGTGGAAAAGTCAAGGGGTCTGAAAACTTTCTGAATGCACTGTACATACCATATTCAGTTACATACATGCTAAACACACACTAATACAGTCATTTCCTGGTCTAACGCTACGACTTCTGGACATCATCTCAGACCAGACATCAGCTCACATTTCAACTAGAGAGCTCAACTCATAACTCGAAATGGGACCATTTTTGTCCACCGTGAAGTTTAATTTAAAAGAAGACTTTCCATTTCACATCCCCATCCATATATATTTCACATGACGATGCAGATGATGTAAACGTGTCTTTACTCCACATCTGATACAGACTCAATGATCAGAATCCCTTTTAAAGGCCCAATGCAGCCGTTTTTATCTCAATATCAAATCATTTCAGGGTAACAATTAAGTATCTTACTGTGATTGTTTTCAATTAAAATGGTCAAAAAAAAACAAAAATAGTTTCTCAGCAAAGAGAAATTTCTGAAGCAAAAAGTTTGCTAGGACTATCTGGGAGGGGAAAACTGAGTAGGGAGAGGAAAACTGAAAACTAGCTGTTATTGGCAGAGGTTTGGAACTCGCTTTCTTATTGGTCTATCAACTAATTTACCGTCTGGCAGGTGAAAACTCCATCCCACCAAAACAGGCTGAAATTTCAGACGGCCTTTTCAAACAGCTCTTACACTAAAATGACATTATCATAATTTTCACAATTTCACAGTATTATTCCAACCTCATAATTTGGAAATATACTGTATATAAAAACACAGGAAAATCACATTTTTGACTGCACTGGGATTTTAAGGAATAACTCCAAACGCTGTGGTTGTGTAATAACCCCGTAGCGTCACCATGCTCCATTCCATCTCTGTTTGATTTATTACTCAGGTTCCTCCTCCTGCTTTGTACTGTGTTATTACAAAGCCAAAGCTATGTCCTGGTTCTATTGAGATCACAGAGACAAGCTACAACATCTCCCTGTCAACCTCCTAACTCTAATGAAAACATATAATGTGGCCAGTAGAACATCTGAATTCAACAAACTACAGGCACAGTAGCTAGCAGACTACAGGCTACTCAAATGTCAAACCGATGCTGTAATTAAGCTAGCCACTTCCAATTGTAGTCCTAAAATCGAGTGTGATAGGTGTGTGTGAACGATGTCAAGCCCTCATTGGCTGTCAGATTACAGAACCAAAACAGTCCATCAGGAAAGCAACAGACAGTGTTCTGGTTAGAATGTAGTCCACCCTGCCCTATTACGGGTTCATTATGCCTTAATTACACACAATATAACTAAAACACTATCCATCATAACAGTACAATGCCTTTTTATCATCACAAACATAACAAAGGCAAATATGCACCCTAACCAATTATGTCTCATTAGCCCTCAAGAGTCCTGAAGAACAATCGACTAGTCTGCTGCAGTCTCAGGCACTATGTTATCTTTAAATTGTGTTTTTCTTGCAGTCTATTAATAGAGAACCTACTGGAGCCGTGGCTAGACTGTTGACAGACGTTGTAGTAGAGAAGTAGAAAAAGGGCTTGTTTGCCAAAATCTCACACTTTCCCTTTAAAAGCGTTTCAAGGCAGAAATATATATTTGTGGGAGTGGCAGCAACAATTTAGCATCGGCGGGGCTAAATGAGTATACAGACAGACGTTTCCACACGAGTGCCTTGTAATGGGTGACTTTCCTACTGTACTGTATGTACAGCCAGTCAGTCAAAGTGGTTCCAAAATGTTGCACTGACAGATCTGGACATCTGACTTCTATTCTGGTACTGAATATGTTGACTGATGATATAAACATGCTTAAACTTTGTTTTACCAATCAAACAGCTATAAAGAGGTGGTTGTAACAAGCTCCCCATTGGATACAGTCTTGGCAAAGGGGTCAAAAACAAAGGCAAACAGATTACAGCTGTAGTCACAACAGCTAGGATGGAATGGGCCTTTGGTATGATAACTGTTGTTCAGCACTTACAGCTAGTCTGTCTCTAGGCGGACCAGAGCGAGAGAGCAATGGGAGAGAGACAGGCTTGTCAGTTTTGTGTAGAGAAAGGGCCCATCAGTGGAATTACAGACAACGTTAAGGTACCAGCAGCCAGCATTATGTTTGTTTTAAATAGTTGACTTACACTAACATTCCTCAGCTGAGAGCGAGAGAAGATTGGGCTGGGTAACAGAGGGTTCAAAGAGAGAGAGTCAGTCCTGTCTGAGAGGAAAGGAAAGGGGGCCAGAGAGTTTTGACGTAGGATGATTGTGAAGGTCACTTCTAGTAACTTTTTAAAAGGACATTTTAATCCAAAACGCATGAAAATGTAATTATGACACGATCTGAAACAAAATTGATGTGTGCCACTGCATTATTGGGAAATTAATCAATCAATCAAATGTATTTATTAAGACCTTTTTCATCAGCCGATGTCACAAAGTGCTATACAGAAACCCAGCCCAAAACCGCAAACAGCAAGCAATACAGATGTAGACGCATGGTGGCTAGGAAAAACTCCCTAGAATGGCAGGAACCTAGGAAGAAACCTAGAAAGGAACCAGGCTCTGAGGAGTGTCCACATACTTTTGGCAATGTAATGATGAGGAGCAAGCGGTGGCTCTTTGCCCATGGCTCTTACAGTCGAGACCAAAAGTTTTGAGAATGACACAAATATTAATTTTCACAAAGTCTGCTGCCTCAGTTTGTATGATGGCAATTTGCATATACTCCAGAATATTATGAAGAGTGATCAGATGAATGGCATTTAATTGCAAAGTCCCTATTTGCCATGCAAATGAACTGAATCCCCAGAAGAAAAAAAACATTTTCACTGCATTTCAGCCCTGCCACAAAAGGACCAGCTGACATCATGTCAGTGATTCTCTCGTTAACACAGGTGTGAGTGTTGACGAGGACAAGGCTGGAGATCACTCTGTCATGCTGATTGAGTTCAAATAACAGACTGGAAGCTTCAAAAGGAGGGTGGTGCTTGGAATCATTGTTCTTCCTCTGTCAACCATGGTTACCTGCAAGGAAACACGTGCCGTCATCATTGCTTTGCACAAAAAGGGCTTCACAGGCAAGGATATTGCTGCCAGTAAGATTGCACCTAAATCAACCATTTATCGGATCATCAAGAACTTCAAGGAAAGCGGTTCAATTGTTGTGACGAAGGCCGCCCAAGAAAGTCCAGCAAGTACCATCTCCTAAAGTTGATTCAGCTGCGGGATCGGGGCCCTACCAGTACAGAGCTTGCTCAGGAATGGCAGCAGGCAGGTGTGAGTGCATCTGCACACACAGTGAGGCAAAGACTTTTGGAGGATGGCCTGGTGTCAAGAAGGGCAGCAAAGAAGCCACTTCTCTCCAGGAAAAACATCAGGGACAGACTGATATTCTGCAAAAGGTACAGGGATTGGACTGCTGAGGACTGGGGTAAAGTCATTTTCTCTGATGAATCCCCTTTCCGATTGTTTGGGGCATCCGGAAAAAAGCTTGTCCGGAGAAGACAAGGTGAACGCTACCATCAGTCCTGTGTCATGCCAACAGTAAAGCATCCTGAGACCATTCATGTGTGGGGTTGCTTCTCAGCCAAGGGAGTGGGCTCACTCACAATTTTGCCTAAGAACACAGCCATGAATAAAGAATGATACCAACACATCCTCCGAGAGCAACTTCTCACAATCATCCAGGAACAGTTTGGTGACGAACAATGCCTTTTCCAGCATGATGGAGCACCTTGCCTTAATCCCATTGAGAACTTGTGGTCAATCCTCAAGAGGCAGGTGGACAAACAAAAACCCACAAATTCTGACAAACTCTAAGCATTGATTATGCAAGAATGCTCACCCGCGAAGTGGTAGGCCACACAAGCTCACAGAGCGGGAGCCGAGTGCTGAAGGGTGTAGCGCATAAAAATCATCTGTCCTCGGTTGCCACACTCACTACTGAGTTCCAAACTGCCTCTGGAAGCAATGTCAGCACAATAACTGTTCGTTGGGAGCTTCATTAAATGGGTGTCCATGGTCGAGCGGCCAAACACCAGCCTAAGATAACCATGTGCAATGCCAAGTGTCGGCTGGAGTGGTGTAAAGCTCGCCGCCTTTGTATTCTGGAGCTGTGGAAACACGTTCTCTGGAGTGATGAATCACGATTCCCCATCTGGAAGTCCGACAGACCAATCTGGTTTTGGCGGATGCCAGGAGAATGCTACACGTGTCTGCCCCAATGCGTGTCAACTGTAAAGTTTGGTGGAGGGGGAATAATGGTCTGGGCTGTTTTTCATGGTTCGGGCTAGGCCCCTTAGTTCCAGTAAAGGGAAATATTAACACTACAGCATACAATGACATTCTAGACAACTCTGTGATCCCAACTTTGTGGCAACAGTTTGAGGAAGTCCCTTTCCTGTTTCAGCATGACAATGCCCCATGCACAAAGCAAGGTACATACAGAAAGAATTTGTCGAGATCGGTGTGGAAGAACTTTACAAGCCTGCACAGAACTCTGACCTCAACCCTATCGAATAGGCCTAATCGCCCAATATCAGTGCCCGACCTCACTAATGCTCTTGTGACTGAATGGAAGCATGTCCCCGCAGCAATGTTCCAACATCTAGTAGAAAGCCTTCCCAGAAGAGTGGAGGCTGTTATAGGAGCAGAGG
This sequence comes from Oncorhynchus tshawytscha, assembly GCF_018296145.1. Taxonomy (NCBI): domain Eukaryota; kingdom Metazoa; phylum Chordata; class Actinopteri; order Salmoniformes; family Salmonidae; genus Oncorhynchus; species Oncorhynchus tshawytscha. Next base: position 20,872,059 of record NC_056437.1, read on the forward strand.
GAGGACCAACTCCATATTAATGCACATGATTTTGGAATGAGATGTTCGACGAGCAGTTGTTCACATACTTTTGGCTATGTAGTGTACGTTGTAATTTATCACTCAGATCTTAAAAGGAGAGTGTGAGATTTGGTCAATTAAGCCATTTTTCTACTTACCCACAGTCAGATGAACTCATGGATGCCATTTTTAGTTTGACTGGTTGCAGAGAAATAAAAACGCTATGCATCGGCTTAATTGCAAAAATCTCACACTGTCCTTTTAAAAGTTCTTCTAGGCAACAATTTTGTAGCGGCAGGGCTAAGTGAATAAAGAGGAAACACTGAATCCCTCTCACTTCAACATGTCTGTCCCAACATCTGGTGAAATAGAAGAGAGAGCCTTGGTATGTTGGATGAAACATTCAGAGTTTTTCCTTTGCTTTTCAAGAAAGAGGGCCAACAGAAGACGATACCAAGACAGCTAAACCAATCATCATCAAGCCTTTTCTTTCCCTAATACATACCACTTTTAGAGTAAAACCTCATCTTCATCTGTGGGACACAAAGGGAACGCTGTCCCCCTACCTCGTACATATTTTGAAACATGGATGTATCAACTTCACACCAGCTCTCCAAAAGAAACAGTAGCAGTTTCAAGCTGCGTATGTTGGCCCCTGCCGCTGCTCTTTGTCAAAATGACATTTCCAGTCAGTGGGCTGTGTGTGGACCAGCACATACAGACCAGGGCCCATTCCTCCTGGTCCTCATGTCTGGAGGCAGGCCTGGAAACATGACACATTGATGCCACCACGTGTCTCTGATCATGTGATGGTGGAAATATATCCCAGGAATGTCACTCTCTGACCAATGAAGTGTACACTGGTCACGATGGAAAAATGACAGGGCCGTTTTTTCAATTGTCACATACACCGGATAGGTGCAGTGAAATGTGTGGTTTTACAGGGTCAGCCATAGTAAAGTGGTACCTCTGGAGAAAATTAGGGTTAAGTGCCTTGCTCAAGGGCACATAAACAGATTTTGACCTGTCCACTCAGATATTCGGAGCAAAGCCCTTTCGGTTACTGTCCCAACGCTCTTACCACTAGGCTACCTGCCGCCCAAAGCTTGTGGCTTTGCTCACCGATCCTGTGGTGTTAGTTCTGACCAGTGACTTAATACAAGCCTTTTCATTCAGGTCATGATGCTCACAGGAGATACACTGTGGAAAAGTTACCAAATAACACATAACAATAACCCACAGAAGAACTACAAATACATCTTTCACAGTGGCTGAACCTGGTGGTTTTATTGCCGTTCACGGCTCTGTAACATTGGTTTTGACACTGAAACATTATGAGTGCTGTTGTGTTCCAGAGGCTTACTTTATTTTTACTGTCGGAGACCACATGTTCTAACTTCACGATTTTAAAGAGTAAATTAGCCATTGTTTTCACTGAGAACACATGACATATCTAGTTCTAGTGTGTAAGCCAGGTAACAAAAGAAAATGAGTTACTTCTTATCGTCTCCTAACGTTTAACTGCCAAGTCGATTGTGGTTAATGGAGTAAGGAAGGAGTCTGTTTTGTATTTATTCAGACAGTCCCATTCTTCTATGTCCACATGCAAAGATTGAAATGAAATGTTGTTTCTCTAGGAGTCTCTGGGAGATTACATACTAGAGTTGCAGCATAATTCAAAAATACTTATTTTCAAATGGATGGTTGTTAAAAACCTATTGTTTCATACACACAGTATATATAAGGGTCTTTCTATAAACGCGGGTACCACTGAGGAGTTCCTACACTGGACAACTTGTTCCAGCTGTTGACAAGTCATTGATAATACTTTTTTTCATGTCATTCCATTAAGATATAAGGGGGACATAGCTACATATATTCAAGAACATTCACGTGTTGAACCCTTTCTTACGGTTGGTGTCTTGACGGATTGGTCAAAAATCTTCTGAGATAAAACATACATTTTATGTCCTTGCATTATGGAAGTGTAAGTTGTCATTTTATCATATATTAAGCGTTAATCAGGTAAATTCGACATTGAACTTGAACCCTGTAAGAATCCTGGATCTAGCTGTCACACCCTGATCTGTTTCACTTGACTTGTGCTTGTCTCCACCCCCCACCAGGAGTCTCATTTCCCCCATTATCCCCTGTGCACTTATACCTGTGTTTTCTGTTTGTCTGTGCCAGTTTGTCTTGTCAAGTCTTACCAGCGTGTGTTCCTGGTTTCCAGTAGCTTTAGTTTCTGTTTTCTGGTCTTCCTGGTTCTGACCGTTCTTCCTGTCCTGACCCTGCCTGCCGTTCTGTCCCTGATTGACACTGCCTTGGATTACTGACCTCTGCCTACCTTTGACCTGACATTTGCCTGCCCCCTGTTTTGTAATAAACATCTGCGATTCTAACTAGTCTGCCTCCTGTGTCTGCATCTGTGTCTTATCCTGAGTCGTGTTACTAGCTGCGAGACAGTTTTTTGTATAGATCTCAGAAATGCAGTGTAACTATGTAACATTTCGTATCTCCTTATGTGGAGTGAAAACTGTTTTCATGGGCACACAAATCCCAAAATAATCTAAGTGATTTCGAAATCAAATGCATTAACTGAAAGAGTCACCTTCCCTTGACAATTAAAACCTAAGTTGATACTGTCATTAAAGTGGTTCTAAAATAATTATGTATAATACTGGATGCGCATTTGGTGTCGAGCTGTTTAATTGCACCGTGGTATTTTCATCACTTGATCCAGGAAGGAATTTTCCTTGCTGGAAAAAAGTTGTTCACGAGGAATGTCCAGAATGTTTTGGTGTTTCATTTGTTATGCCGGTGAAGACAGTTGGACCTGGATCCACGTTAGATCTAATATCCCCAGCGAATACTGATGTTTATCATCTGTTGTTGTCAGCTTGATTTACAGCTGGGTCTTGTTAGATTAACAGAGAAAACATCAAGGTAATGAGTTCATGTTTTCATTTGTTTTTGTGCCTCGGATTATACACCAAGTCTACACCCACCGCTATTCCTATTCATTATTCTGGATATAATGACAACACATTACGTAGCCTAGTGGGCTTATTGACGACATGATCTGATAATGAAATAACATGACAAATACATTTTGTTTTCCATGTTACACCTGCAATTCTAAACAATATAAGGCGCTTGAAGTAGCCTATTGAACTTGAATTTGGAGCTCAGAAATTCAAGTACTGGAACAGGTCTACCTTTCTTCAATTAGGTGCTTGGAAATTCCTTGTAATTATTGTAGCTGATTTATAAGGTCTCATGCTCCCTTATAATTATTAGTGATTTCTTTCTTATCAGATTTTGTGAGAGATGTGGCCACTTTCATTTCTTGCTGCTTCAATTGAAGGGTGTTGCTCTACTCTGTTGCAGTAAAACCACATGCGGTTATTGTGAGTACAACAACATCTAATGTTGGCTTCAACTTTGCTTTCCATACAAATCATTCAATTACAAAAATAACCAGGTTTTTGGTTGCTGTTTTTGTTGAGATTCAAATGGTGATGGTGAGATTAACACTATCGCTATTCATGGACATAGGCTTCATTATTGTGTGTGCCTGTGTCGGCCATATAGGCTACAGAAAAATCGGCATGCATGCACCCAATATATTTAGTCTGGCAATGTCCACATTACTCTCACATATTTTAGAATTTAAAAATAATGTGAATATCAATGCATTCTCAAGGCCAAATATTAGGCCCTATATGTACAATTATATAAATTATACAATTGTATAACATTGAGGTCCTTGAAAATTACAATGAAGTGCTTGAAAAAGTCCCTGAAAGTTATTGAATTTGACTTGCCAATGTCTGTATGAATCCTGCTTAAAGGATGTATAGTCCTAGACCTATGTTGTTGTATAGCTGGAGTTATGGGCCAATTTGCATATTTTCACTTTCATTCCTTTAAGTACACGTGGAACTACATTTTTGTTTCAAAACATTTTGAAATGTTGATCCCAATGTCACACATCGGACCCATTATTTATAGAAAAAGATATTTCAGAGGTGTGATATCATATGCCAATCTACCCCCCCATTAAACTTTCAGCCAGACTATTACTGTCAGGGCCCACCCCTGCTACTCTCCCTTTTTCTTTCACACTAAGCCAGAGTAGTGTCTGTCTGTCTGTCTGTCTGTCTGTCTGTCTGTCTGTCTGTCTGTCTGTCTGTCTGTCTGTCTGTCTGTCTGTCTGTCTGTCTGTCTGTCTGTCTGTCTGTCTGTCTGTCTGTCTGTCCATCACATCCACCTTCAGAGTAGTGTCTGTCTGTCTGTCTGTCCATCACATCCACCTTCAGAGTAGTGTCTGTCTGTCTGTCGTCACATCCACCTCCAGAGTAGTGTCTGTCTGTCTGTCTGTCTGTCTGTAGTGTCTGTCTGTCTGTCTGTCTGTCTGTCTGTCTGTCCACTGTCAGAGTAGTGTCTGTCTGTCCATCACATCCACCTCCAGAGTCTGTGTCTGTCTGTCTGTCTGTCTGTCTGTCTGTCTGTCTTCTCTGTCTGTCTGTCTGTCTGTCTGTCTGTCTGTCCATCACATCCACCTCCAGAGTAGTGTCAGTCTGTCTGTCACATCCACCTCCAGAGTAGTGTCAGTCTGTCTGTCACATCCACCTCCAGAGTAGTGTCAGTCTGTCTGTCACATCCACCTCCAGAGTAGTGTCTGTCTGTCCATCACATCCACCTCCAGAGTAGTGTCAGTCTGTCTGTCACATCCACCTCCAAAGTAGTGTCAGTCTGTCTGTCACATCCACCTCCAGAGTAGTGTCAGTCTGTCTGTCACATCCACCTCCAGAGTAGTGTCAGTCTGTCTGTCACATCCACCTCCAGAGTAGTGTCAGTCTGTCTGTCACATCCACCTCCAGAGTAGTGTCAGTCTGTCTGTCACATCCACCTCCAGAGTAGTGTCTGTCTGTCCATCACATCCACCTCCAGGTTTCTCCCTCTATTGCCCTCCCCATCCCTCCCTCTCTTTCTAATGCTGAGAGATTGCAATAACAATCCCTCTCACTAATTCTCTCTCTCTCTCTTCCACTGATAGGAAGATCCATTATCTCCCAGGTGGTGGGTCACTGACCTGAGTGACTGACCATGTCCTTCAACATGTCCCTGGACTTGCCTGGACAATACAGGGCACAGGGTAGGGAAACCTGGTCCAGGGCACTGAGCTACTTCACATGAAGCACCGCCACCACCTGCCGGACCACTTAAAATGACTAGGGCCAGCTGAGCAGCTAGCTAGTACTCAGTGTGTCATGGACATTCTGTTAGACACGTCACAACGCTGTGTGCCTCCTGCAGGCTAAACTGGGCCACATGATCAAGGGTCCACACAGGCCCTTAGAACAGCCCTCAGTAAACGTTTATAAGCCTATAAATACCCCAGGAGAGAAGGAGAGCAGACTCTCTCAGGTCCTGCTTAGGGCCCATCAAGGACACCTCTCAGACAGTCGGCCTCTCAGTTGGACAGGCCATCTGCGATTTGGGACCGAGACTGACCGCCCTGCTACCTTGTAAAGACTTCAGGCAGTTCATAGCATCTAAGTAAAGATAGTTTATATCTAGTGCCCATTAAAAAAGAGTCCGAAAACAATGTCATTCTGAAAAGGAAGAAGCATGACCTACGGTGTGTACTTGTAGTGTAGAGATGCACTACAGTAGAGGTCTTCACAGATCCACCTGTACCCGAAATTTCGAGAACCGATTGTTGTTGGCCAATCATAAGTCATCAAAGCGGCAATAGGCTACAGTCATAGAGCCTCCGTGTGAGGCAAAAGTTAGGAGATATCTAATCAATGGAAGATGAAATTGAAATTACAAGTTAAAGGAGAAGGATAGGCTACAACGACCAAGAGCCAACAGGTAGGCTGCTACTTTATATTCTGAATGGAGTTGCTGTTGTTTGTAACTGTGTAGGTCGAGAGAGCACATGCAGCCTCAATTAGCCTAGCTAGCTTAACTAGCATCTCTTGACTTGATGCAGTCAAGACAGGTACCACATAATCATATTGGATGATAAATAACCTCGCTATAGCAGCTATTAGTCTACTATAGTGCAAGTCGGCTTGGTTGGTTGTTGTCTCTCGTCTCTCCCTCCCTCCTACCTTTTCCCGTGTCACTCGTTCACACTCACAGAAGCCGTCTCTCCCTCCTCTGGGAACTTCAATACAGAACCTAGGAGGCTCACGGTCTCACCCCTTTCCAAAGACTTACATAGTAATTATGACAACTTCCAGAGGATGTCCTCCAACCTCATTAAGCCCGGGTCCCTGGGTCTGAACCCCGCCCTGTGCAACTGGGTCCTGGACTTCCTGATGGGCTGCCCCCAGGTGGTGAAGGTAGGAAACAACATCTCCACTTCGCTAATCCTCAACACAGGGGCCCCACAAGGGTGCGTGCTCAGCACCCTCCTGTACTCCCTGTTCACATATGACTGCGTGGCCACGCACGCCTCCAACTCAATCATCAAGTTTGCAGACGACACAAACATAGTAGGCCTTATTACCAACAATGACGAGACAGCCTACAGGCAGGAGGTGAGGGCCCTGGCGGTATGGTGCCAGGAAAATAACCTCTCCCTCAACGTCAACAAAACAAAGGCGCTGATCGTGGACTTCAGAAAATAGCATAGGGAGCACGCCCCTATCCACATCGACAGGACATATTCCACAATAACGTCTGCTAAATATGTGTATGTGACCAATACAATTTGATTTGATTTGAACCTATCCAAGCTCTTCTTAGGGCTAGGCGTCCCGTCAGTGGGACACCTGTCTCCAATTTCCGGTGAAATTGGAGGGCGCGCAATTCAAATAAATCATCGTAAAAATTATGGATATTAAACATCAAGGTACATACAAGTGTCTTATCGGTTAAAAGCTTAAATTGTTGTTAATCTAACTGCATTGTCCGATTTACAATAGGCTTTACAGCGAAAGCATGCCATGCGATTGTTTGAGGACTGTTTGTTTGCACCCCACATCAACATATTTTTCAATCAGCACAGGCTTCATAAAATCACAAATAGCGATTAAATAATCACTTACTTTTTGAAAATCTTCCTCTGATTTGCAATCCACTGTGAAGGCCTCTACATTACAGTACAAATGCGGGAAAAGGGAAAATACATGTGCTTAGCATGTGTTTCTGTATCATTGTGTGTGTTGGGGCAGAGGCAGGGCAGGGTTATGTTGTTGAGTACGCCCTGGGTGGGTATAGAGTCATGTTTTCCCTCCCTGTCCTCATGTTATCTCTTGACATGTGCCGTGGGCATATGGAGAGATCAGACCAGTACAGACTGTTTCCACTGGGCCTATTGAAGCTGACTCCCTTAAAAGGACCCCAGCCAGCTGAACACAGCTACAGGGCGAGTGGCTGTGGATGTGTGTTCGTGTGGTTAGAACATGGGTGAAAACAAAGCCTTTTACAGACACAGAGTGATACTGTGGGTATCTCTGTCTGGGCGGCCAGGCCACCACCACCACCCAGTGATTATAGTCTCTTTAATTCTCTACAATGGCTCTGTTTATCCCCACTGCATGTATTCCATGAGCAAAAATTCCTCCAGATGTGAACATCCCGAGTGGCACAGTGGTCTAAGGCCCTGCATCTCAGTGCTAGGTGTGTCACTACAGACCCTGGTTCGATCCTGGGCTGTATCACAACTGGCTGTGATCGGGAGCACAATAGGGTGGCGCACAATTGGCCCAGTGTCGTCCGAATTAGGGGAGGGTTTGGCCGGGGTAGGCCTTCATTTGAAAATAAGAATCTGTTAACTGAATTGCCTAGTTAAATAAAGGTAAAATAAAACATTCAGTAGAGTACTGTATTACTCACAAAACAAACGCTTCTCTCTCACAATGTGCTTCTCAGAGGGAGTAAATCATATGTACTGTATTCCAAAACCTTTATGGACTTGGCATACCCTTTAAGAAGTCTAGAGCAGTATCAAAATTGAGAAATTAATGCCCATTAGACCCGGCCAGACATTCACTACGGGCATATAACTTCATTTTATGTACATTTATGGAATTGTCTGTGAAGTGGATAATCATATTGCTCAGTTCATACTTAGGCAGACTTTGGTTTTCACAAAGCAGCATTCTGAGAGAGTTGGACAATGCCCAAAGTTAGACAAACCCAATGCTGCCAAACCACTAAACTCAAAGCTGACATTTTGGATTTGCAGACACATTCTCAGAGGATTTCTTCCCACCTGATTTATTCCAATGTCTGCTGAAGTAGATATTTAAAGCTCTCAAGCACTGAAAATTCCATAAATAATGTATTTTGTGGCTCAGATATAATCCCTTTACTAATCTGTGTGTCTTACTGTAATTACAGGGACATTGTGGGGGTTTGTTATTTATCCTTATAGACCTAATTCAACTGTCTGAAAACAGAATATTGCATTTCAAAAGTTATGTTCATATTTAGTTGTGGCAGTTTACATGTCCAGATATGTCAGCAACATTAAACTTAATGAACCGATACAAGCATGAATACGACCACATTTATCTTCATAGTTCATATCTTTTGTTTTAGGATTCCTTCCAAGGAAACTCTCCAGAGCAATCTCCAAAACCAACATGGAGCTACAGCCAAAGCAAACTGTCTCAATCATCCACATCGGTAACACGTCTGAGGGGCAGAGTACTGAGCAAATACTGGCTAAAATACTGTACAAGACATCATAATACTGCTGTGCTATTGACAAAGGATAAATGGATAATTGTGGGTCATACACTGCAGAGCTGCATAGTCACTATCAATTCACAATCAGTGTTGGAGAGAATCTCCTCTTTCTCACAGCAACAACACAAACAGCATTACGGAGAGAATCCCAAACAGTGTATAACTACGGTGATGCAGCAGAGCAGCAGTTCACAACCATTCATCACCAGCAGTAGCAGAGTCCTTCTTCACACAGCAGGCCTGGCAGCACTCCTGCTTCTCTCCTATCCCAGCCCAGACCCAGACAAGACCCAGGCCAGAGACCCATGACCCAGACAAATGTTAAAGAACTGCAGGAGTTCCTGTCCTGGCCTCCGTAGACAGACAGGTTCATCTAGTGCTCTGGGACTGGGAGGAACGCCCAACCGAGTACAAACCCAGAGCCAGAGACATGTGGACTGGAGACCCAGTGTAAAGAGTCATCAGACTGAAGAGCAAAGCCTACACTTTTGTAGTCTTTGTAGTCTTCACAGAGTTTCTGGACATTTCTGGGGATAGTTAATACTGTGATTGTTATTTAGATATGTCAGATAAAATGGCATGAGAAGCACAAAGATAGAGTCAGAGGGAGATTGGCAGAGGCAATGAGCAGTCAAAGGGGACTTTGAGGTAAAAGCTGCCAAAGGAAAGGTTGTGTGGTTGAAAGCAGCGGTAAGTGTCATACTGAATATATAGCACAGGCCCTTTAATCACCATGGAGCCAGATGGCATAGTGAGCATGGCCCTTTAATCACCATGGAGCAAGAAGGCATAGTGAGCATGGCCCTTTAATCACCATAGAGCCAGATGGCATAGTGAGCATGGCCCTTTAATCACCATAGAGCCAGAAGGCATAGTGAGCATGGCCCTTTAATCACCATAGAGCCAGAAGGCATAGTGAGCATGGCCCTTTAATCACCATAGAGCCAGAAGGCATAGTGAGCATGGCCCTTTAATCACCATGGAGCCAGATGGCATGGAGCCAGATGGCATGGCATGGCCCTTTAATCACCATGGAGCCAGAAGGCATAGTGAGCATGGCCCTTTAATCACCATAGAGCCAGATGGCATAGTGAGCATGGCCCTTTAATCACCATGGATCCAGAAGGCATAGTGAGCATGGCCCTTTAATCACCATAGAGCCAGATGGCATAGTGAGCACGGCCCTTTAATCACCATGGATCCAGAAGGCATAGTGAGCATGGCCCTTTAATCACCATGGATCCAGAAGGCATAGTGAGCATGGCCCTTTAATCACCATAGAGCCAGATGGCATAGTGAGCACGGCCCTTTAATCACCATAGAGCCAGATGGCATAGTGAGCACGGCCCTTTAATCACCATGGATCCAGAAGGCATAGTGAGCATGGCCCTTTAATCACCATGGATCCAGAAGGCATAGTGAGCATGGCCCTTTAATCACCATAGAGCCAGATGGCATAGTGAGCACAGCCCTTTAATCACCATAGAGCCAGATGGCATAGTGAGCACGGCCCTTTAATCACCATGGATCCAGATGGCATAGTGAGCATGGCCCTTTATTCACCATGGATCCAGAAGGCATAGTGAGCATGGCCCTTTAATCACCATGGATCCAGAAGGCATAGTGAGCATGGCCCTTTAATCACCATGGATCCAGAAGGCATAGTGAGCATGGCCCTTTAATCACCATGGATCCAGATGGCATAGTGAGCATGGCCCTTTAATCACCATGGATCCAGAAGGCATAGTGAGCATGGCCCTTTAATCACCATGGAGCCAGATGGCATAGTGAGCATGGCCCTTTAATCACCATGGAGCCAGATGGCATAGTGAGCACGGCCCTTTAATCACCATAGAGCCAGATGGCATAGTGAGCAGATGGCATAGTGAGCACGGCCCTTTAATCACCATGGATCCAGATGGCATAGTGAGCATGGCCCTTTAATCACCATGGATCCAGAAGGCATAGTGAGCATGGCCCTTTAATCACCATGGAGCCAGATGGCATAGTGAGCATGGCCCTTTAATCACCATGGAGCCAGATGGCATAGTGAGCACGGCCCTTTAATCACCATAGAGCCAGATGGCATAGTGAGCATGGCCCTTTAATCACCATGGATCCAGAAGGCATAGTGAGCATGGCCCTTTAATCACCATAGATCCAGAAGGCAGATGGCATCACCAGTGAGGCAGCATGGCCCTTTAATCACCAGCCAGAGCCAGATGGCATAGTGAGCACGGCCCTTTAATCACCATAGAGCCAGAAGGCATAGTGAGCATGGCCCTTTAATCACCATGGATCCAGAAGGCATAGTGAGCACGGAGGATCCATGGCCCTTTAATCACCATGGATCCAGAAGGCATAGTGAGCACGGCCCTTTAATCACCATGGATCCAGAAGGCAAAGTGACCATGGCCCTTTAATCACCATAGAGCCAGAAGGCATAGTGAGCACGGCCCTTTAATCACCATGGATCCAGAAGGCATAGTGAGCACGGCCCTTTAATCACCATAGAGCCAGATGGCATAGTGAGCACGGCCCTTTAATCACCATCGATCCAGAAGGCATAGTGAGCACGGCCCTTTAATCACCATAGAGCCAGATGGCATAGTGAGCACGGCCCTTTAATCACCATGGATCCAGAAGGCATAGTGAGCATGGCCATTTAATCACCATGGATCCAGAAGGCATAGTGAGCATGGCCCTTTAATCACCATAGAGAACATGTGTGTGTGTGTGTGTGTGTGTGTGTATGAGAGAGAGAGAAACAGAGAGAACAACAGAAAGAGTGAGAGACAGAAAGGGTGAGACAGAAAGAGAGGGAGAGAGAGAGAGAGACTCACCCGTGAGATAGTGAGGGGCAGACAGAAGTCCTTTCCTCCCTGCAGTCTGAAGCCCCAGGGGGCGGGGCCACCCAGGGAGACGCTGTAGTTGCTGTTCATGATTCTCCTAGAGAAACAAAAACATATTGAGGCAAAACATTAATAAGCTGGACCTTTATAGGTTATAAAGAAGAAGACAAGGCACTCCAACACACCCATCTACAATATTCTAATATTGAATAAGAAACATAAAACCTCAGCAAAAACACACTAGTACCAGCTGTTCTCAGTGGGTCACTGAAGAGTAGGGCTGTGACAATACCTGCAACAATACCAGTGTTTCCATTGAAACATTTAAAACACGAAGAAGACTGAAGCAAAACGAAGCAAAACTCTTTGGTCCTTTACAAACCTGCTGTATGTACATTATTGTGTGCTATAGTTTTGGAAAATAAATAAATGTGACGTTTGTTTCCAACATTAGGGTTGTTTTCCTAAAGATGTTAAATCCGCTTTGTGTTTTGTTTCCTTTCTAACGAGTATAGTGATACTGGTATCATCCCGGCCCTACTGAAAAGGAGAACTACAAAGCCTAAAACATAGTCCACATCCGCTGAGACGTGATAGTCCAGCGTCCTGTTGTGACGTAGCTACACGGCTCTGAGACCACCATCCACAGGGAAGCACAGCCCTCTGCTCATCTCCCCACAATTCTCAAGTAGCGCGGCTCTGGGACACGTCCTCTATTCATTTGAATGAGTTGATAGTTTGAGACATTTCTTGAACTGCGCTGAGAATTTGTAAAGTATGAAAGACAATGGTCCAATATTCTAGAACATTGCTGTGCGTAAGCTTAAAACCAAAGTCTGCCAAGCTCCAAATATCTGCAGTGTCACAAAATCCTTCACTTAGCTGATTCCATGGAAGCCCGATGGGCTAAATGTTAGGGCTTCTGTTATAACAGTATTGTTATTAGTCTGTTAAATACTTTTTGAAAGATAACACATGGTTACAGTGCCTTCACAAAGTATTCATACCCCTTGGCTTATTCCACATTTTGTTGTGTTACAGTCTGAATTCAAAATTGATTAAATTGCCTGTAATTAGTGCCATTGAATTTTCCGTCTATCCTTAGCAGCCTCCCAGTCCCTGGCGTGAAAGGGTCCCCACAGCATGCTGCCATCAACATGCTTCACGGTAGGGATGGTGTTAGACAGGTGATGAGCTGTGCCTGGTTTACTCCAGACATAGAGCTATGCATTCAGGCCAAATAGTTACATTTGATGTCTCATCAGACCACAGACTTTTGCCTTATGCTCTCAGTCTTTCACGTGCCATTTTGCAAACTCCAGGCGTACTGTCATGTGCCTTTTTCCTCAGCAGTGGCTTCAGTCTGGCCACTCTCCCATAAAACCGAGATTGGTGACGTGCTGTAGATACTGTTGTCCTTCTAGCAGGTTCCCCCAACTCAGCCATGGAACTCTGCAGTTCTGTCAGAGTGGCCATTGGGCTCATGGGCACCCCCCTGACCATAAATTGGCCACAGATGGACTCTAATCAAGTTGTAGTGACATCTCAAGGATGATCAAAGGAAAGTGGATGCCCCTGAGCTCAATTTGGAGTATCATATCTAAGGGGTGTGAATACTTACAGTACCAGTCAAAAGTTTGGACACACCTACTCATTCAAGGGTTTTTCTTCATTTTTACTATTTTCTGTCACGACTTCCGCCGAAGTTGGCTCTCCTGCCTGTTGGGGTGGTGCTCGGCGGTCGTCGTCACCGTCCTACTAGCCACTACCGATCCCTTTTTCGTTTGTCTGTTGGTTTTGTCTTATTAGTTTCACCTGTGTGTATTTTAGTTTAATTAGTGTTCTTATATATAGTAGGTTGTCCCGCCCTTGTTTTGTGCGGGATTGTTTTTGTTACTCTGTTGTATGGTGGTTTTTTCGTGTGGTTATTCTCCGGACTATTTTGGTCCTGTGTTTGGGCTGGTCTATTGTATGCGCCCTGTGTGTTGGCGTGACCGTTTTTGGGGGTACTGTCACGTTCTGACCTTTATTTCCTTTGTTTTGTATTTATTTAGTATGGTCAGGGCGTGAGTTGGGTGGGCAGTCTATGTTTGTTTTTCTAGGTTTTGGGGTTTGGCCTAGTATGGTTCTCAATCAGAGGCAGGTGTCATTAGTTGTCTCTGATTGAGAATCATACTTAGGTAGCCTGGGTTTCACTGTGTGTTTGTGGGTGGTTGTTCCTGTCTCTGTGTTTGCACCAGATAGGACTGTTTAGGTTTTCGCACATTTATTGTTTTGTTAGTTATTTCATGTCTAGTTCCTTTATTAAAGAACATGAATAACCACCACGCTGCATTTTGGTCCGCTTCTCCTTCACCACAGGAAAACCCTTACATGACCTAACTACTATACACCCAGGAAGTGGCACAGCTACTACACACCCAGGAATTGACATAGCTACTACACACCCAGGAAGTGACAAAGGGATGAGAGGGACAAACATAGAGGGTGAGGCCAGACCTAAGATGGTGGACAAATGAAGATGTCTTACTCAGGCTGTTTACCATTGCAAAAAATTGTCACAGTTCCCGTGTGCTTAAGGGGTGGCTCCCTCAGACACCAATGCGATAGCAGCTTGGTCTGGTCTGCTTAGTTCATTGACTGTATATGAACCAGAAAAAAATAGGTAGTGGGATGTCCCGCTTCCTCTTCCGCCTCTGTCTAGACCACACATAAACAAACGCAAACAGTAAATAAGAGATATGAAACAAAACAAAAACAATCTAGCGGAAGATATTGCTTAATTCATGCCTGTCATTATAATCGACAGCACCAGGCCTCTTTAACGTCTTTCAACTGATAGGCCTCTGTACGGTCTATTAGGTGTTTTTGCTATAAAAAAGTGTTTCATAACCGCCAGCTCATCTCTGGGTTTAAAGCTAGGCTGTGGTGATTAATGTATTGTACAGTCGTGGTCAAAAGTTTTGAGAATGACACATATATTAATTTTCACAAAGTCTGCTGCCTCAGTTTGTATGATGGCAATTTGCATATACTCCAGAATGTTATGACGAGTGATCAGATGAATTGCAATTAATTGCAAAGTCCCTATTTGCCATGCAAATTAACTGAATCCCAAAAAATCATTTCCACTGCATTTCAGCCCTGCCACAAAAGGACCAGCTGACATCATGTCAGTGATTCTCTCGTTAACACAGGTGTGAGTGTTGACGAGGATAAGGCTGGAGATCACTCTGTCATGCTGATTGAGTTCAAATAACAGACTGGAAGCTTCAAAAGGAGGGTGGTGCTTGGAATCATTGTTCTTCCTCTGTCAACCATCGTTACCTGCAAGGAAACACGTGCCGTCATCATTGCTTTGCACAAAAAGGGCTTCACAGGCAAGGATATTGCTGCCAGTAAGATTGCACCTGAATCAACCATTTATCAGATCATCAAGAACTTCAAGAAGAGCTGTTCAATTGTTGTGAAGAAGGCTTCAGGGTGCCCAAGAAAGTCCAGCAAGCGCCAAGATCGTCTCCTAGTTGATTCAGCTGTGGGATCGGGCCCTACCAGAACAAAGCTTGCTCAGGAATGGCAGCAGACAGGTGTGAGTGCATCTGCACACACAGTGAGGCGAAGACTTTTGGAGGATGGCCTGGTGTCAAGAAGGACAGCAAAGAAGCCACTTCTCTCCAGGAAAAACATCAGGGACAGACTGATATTCTGCAAAAGGTACAGGGATTGGACTGCTGAGGACTGGGGTAAAGTCATTTTCTCTGATGAATCCCCTTTCTGATTGTTTGGGGCATCCGGACAAAAGCTTGCCCGGAGAAGACAAGGTGAACGCTACCATCAGTCCTGTGTCATGCCAACAGTAAAGCATCATAAGACCATTCATGTGTGGGGTTGCTTCTCAGCCAAGGGAGTGGGCTCACTCACAATTTTGCCTAAGAACACAGCCATGAAAAAAGAATGGTTCCAACACATCCTCCGGGAGCAACTTCTCCCAACCATCCAGGAACAGTTTGGTGACGACAATGTCTTTTCCAGTATGATGGATTACCTTTCCATAAGGCTAAAGTGATAACTATGTGGCTCGGGGAACAAAACATCGATATTTTGGGTCCTTAGCCAGGAAACTCCCCAGACCTTAATCCCATTGAGAACTTGTGGTCAATCCTCAAGAGGCAGGTGGACAAATAAAAACCCACAAATTCTGACAAACTCCAAGTATTGATTATGCAAGAATGGGCTGCCATCAGTAAGGATGTGGCCTAGAAGTTAATTGCCAGCATGTCAGGGCGGATTGCAGAGGTCTTGAAAAAGAAGGGTTAACACTGCAAATACTGACTCTGCATCAACTTCATGTAATTGTCAATAAAAGCTTTTCACAGTTATGAAATGCTTGTAATTATACTTCAGTATTCCATAGTATTCCATCTGACAAAAATATCTATAAAGACACTGAAGCAGCAAACTTTGTGGAAATTAATATTTGTGTCATTCTCAAAACTTTTGGCCACGACTGTACAGTGATTACCAACTATATCCATCAACTAGTGAATCCCCAGTGTGAATGCTGACATGTCTTCAGACTTATCTGTCTATAGGGTTTAGAAATGTAGGCTGGTGATGGGGCTGATGCCACTGTGCTTGGTGAGGACAGAGCCAGAGGCACACCCTAGAAGTCCAGGGACGCATTGGAACCTTGTGAGGAGAGAGTAGCAGAGCCAGGCAGAGCCAGAGACACACCCTAGAAGACCAGGGACGCGTTGGAACCTTGTGAGGAGAGAGTAGCAGGGCCAGGCAGAGCCAGAGACACACCCTGGAATAGCAGGGATGCGTTGGAACCTTGTGAGGAGAGAGTAGCAGAGCCAGGCAGATCCAGAGACACACCCTAGAAGACAAGGGACGCGTTGGAACCTTGTGAGGAGAGAGTAGCAGAGCCAGAGACACACCCTAGAAGACCAGGGACGTGTTGGAACCAGCCAGCCAGGCAGAGCCAGAGACACACCCTAGAAGACCAGGGACGCATTGGAACCTTGTGAGGAGAGAGTAGCAGGGCCAGGCAGAGCCAGAGACACACCTTGGAATAGCAGGGACGTTTTGGAACCTTGTGAGGAGAGAGTAGCAGGGCCAGGCAGAGCCAGAGACACACGCTGGAATAGCAGGGATGCGTTCGAACTAAACCCAACACCAATGCCAATCACTGGACACCCGAGGGCTTGGCTGACACATTTCTCAACCACCTGGCAAGAATGTGCCATACTGTAGGGCAGGGATGGGCTACTTTGATTTAAAAAAAAATCTTAACTCATCATGAGGGGCCGCCAATTTCCTGCAATTCTACACATTTTGCTATAGGGTGGAGAGAAATGTTTGCAGCTATTAAGTGACTAACAAAATCAATGGTGTCGGTGATTCAACCATGATTAGGCCTACTATAGGTTTAGATAGCTGGCCGCTTGACTTATCAAAGTAAGTTAGTCTGTGGCATGTGACCCCTCTTTTGAAGGCCCTTGGATACATTTTTATTTTTTTTTTAAGTTAGAATAGTAGCATACACAGGGTGCAATTTTGAAATGTGGTTGTGCATCAGCAGTTTCTCATGTTATGTCGCTCACTTATAGTCGCTCAATTAGCCCTTGTCGGCTATCAATTTTAGATTGGTAAGTTAGTGGCAAACAAGAGTTTTTTTTCCCAATGCCTGATGGGCTTTGGAGGGGGGGGGGGTCCTACTGACCCCAATGTTGCTTTATCTGAACTGACTATACCAACAGTCACAGACATACTGAATAGCATGCATGGAGCAGTCAAGCCTTTCATGCTCTGTTGAAATTCATTAGTTTGACATGAGTATTTTTACTAGAGGTCGTCCAATTATTATTTTTTTTAACGCCGATATTGATACCGATTATTGGAGGACCAAAAAAGACCGATACCTCTTAATCGGCCGATTTTTATATATATATATTTGTAATAATGACAATTACAGCAATACTGAATGAACAGTGAACACTTTTATTTTAACTTAATATAATACATGAATAAAATCTATTTAGTCTCAAATAAATAATGAAACATGCTCAATTTGGTTTAAATAATGCAAAAACACAGTGTTGGAGAAGAAAGTAAAAGTGCAATGTGTCATGTAAAAAAAGCTAACGTTTAAGTTCCTTGCTCAGAACATATGAAAGCTGGTGGTTCAATATTCCCAGTTCTTCAATATTACCAGTTAAGAAGTTTTAGGTTGTAGTTATTCTAGGAATTATGATGCGTTGACTATTTCTCTCTATACCATTTGTATTTCATATACCTTTGACTATTGGATGTTCTTATAGGCACTTTAGTATTGCCAGCCTAATCTCGGGAGTTGATAGGTTTGAAGTCATAAACCGTGCTGTGCCTCAATGTAATCGGCCATAATCGGCGTCAAAAAAATGCAGATTACCGATTGTTATGAAAACTTGAAATCGGCCCTAATTAGTCGGACGTGACGATTAATCGGTCGACCTCTCATTTTTACATTCCTTTTCCATTGAAAATTAGCAGAATTGTTAGTACAGAACAACTAAATCATTGTTAGTTGAGTTGTGACACAGGAGTGAGTGAGATAGCAGAAGTCCAGACTCAAACTGAGTTTTCATGTCCAGGAAGTACTACATAGAGTTTCTGAAGGAGTTAGCCAAAACTCTGACTGGAGAAGAGAGAGCTCAAGTACATCTCTACACACACACCTCTGTAAGGGTAAACTTGCTTTCAAATGGTTGGACTAAGGGGGTCATTCTCACGAAACTGACATTTGGCTAACAAATTCTCAAGTGTAATTTTTCCAAAAGTGTCCTCATGGATCACTGAGATTAGGATCTGAAGTTATCTATTTAATTTTACCACAATTTCCATAAAATCCCAAAAAGTTATAAACAATGTCTAATATTTTGTAACATTGCTCTCCTAATTAAAAGGCCTGAATTAAACATAACACATAAAATTAAAATATTTTAGATTAGAAAATTTGAACAAAATGTAATGATTTTTTCCCAATTTGACCTTTTTAGCCTTTCGATAATGAGCCAGCCATGTGGGGAAAGGGGGGTGTTTGAGAATAAAAACCTAATTCTGAAGGCATATAAGCAAATAAATTAACTTAACTTCAACTACCCTTCTAGATGATTTATCATGGGTGAATAAATCTTTATTTCAAAACTGATTGGAGTTTTTACAGGAAGTTGAAAAAGTTTTACGTTAATGAAACACGTCCACACACACTGTGTTTGTACGTAATAAATATTATAGTTTATAGTTTATATTATAGTTTTGGAATGTGCGTAGATGTTAGCTTTGTTAGCATAGCCGCCTGGGACATCAGTAAACACCATAAAAGATAACAGGCTGATGGTGACGTGGACCACAACGATTCAGCTACTAAAACAGACATTGCCAATACTTTTTTTCTGACAGGGCCTCTTATTTCAGTTTAAAAAGGAGAAAACAAATGTTCTGACTGTGGGGTGTATTTCATGAGTAAGGGGGGGATAGAGGGAGAGGGTCATACACCTGGAGGACAACAGGACACAAGACCCATTACTCCCCCACCTCAGACACACACACACATGTACACATGGCATGAGGTATTCATATAAGGCACCCTTCTCTCCTCTCCAGTGTGACCCAGGGCTGAGGTGAGCTAAATACATCTAGGGTTCAAGCTAGGGTTCAAGCCCAACAGCACCAACCTAGAGTTCACCAAGAGGATAACATGGCACTAACCATCTGGTAATCAACATGTTTTCAGAGTATATCCAATCGGATGGATAGTGGATACTAATTATATTTTTTATTTTATTTCACCTTTATTTAACCAGGTAGGCAAGTTGAGAACAAGTTCCAATTTACAATTGCGGCCTGGCCAAGATAAAGCAGAGCAGTTCGACACATACAACGACACAGAGTTACACATGGAGAAAAACAAACATACAGTCAATAATACAGTAGAAACAAGTCTATATACGATGTGAGCAAGTGAGGTGAGATAAGGGAGGCAAAAAAGGCAAAAAAGGTAAAAAAGGCCATGGTGGCAAAGTAAATACAATATAGCAAGTAAAACACTGGAATGGTAGATTTGCAGTGGAAGAATGTGCAAAGTAGAAATAAAAATAATGGGGTGCAAAGGAGCAAAATAAATAAATAAATAAAATAAATACAGTAGGGAAAGAGGTAGTTGTTTGGGCTAAATTATAGGTGGGCTATGTACAGGTGCAGTAATCTGTGAGCTGCTCTGACAGTTGGTGCTTAAAGTTAGTGAGGGAGATTAGTGTTTCCAGTTTCAGAGATTTTTATAGTTTTTTCCAGTCATTGGCAGCAGAGAACTGGAAGGAGAGGCGGCCAAAGAAAGAATTGGTTTTGGGGGTGACCAAAGAGATATACCTGCTGGAGCGCGTGCTACAGGTGGGTGATGCTATGGTGACCAGCGAGCTGAGATAAGGGGGGACTTTACCTTGCAGGGTCTTGTAGATGACATGGAGCCAGTGGGTTTGGTGACGAGTATGAAGCGAGGGCCAGCCAACGAGAGCGTACAGGTCGCAATGGTGGATAGTATATGGGGCTTTGGTGACAAAACGGATGGCACTGTGATAGACTGCATCCAATTTGTTGAGTAGGGTATTGGAGGCTATTTTGTAAATGACATCGCCGAAGTCGAGGATTGGTAGGATGGTCAGTTTTACAAGGGTATGTTTGGCAGCATGACTAAAGGATGCTTTGTTGCGAAATAGGAAGCCAATTCTAGATTTAACTTGGGACTATGGGACTTACTAAGAAAAAAAACCCTGCAAAGATGGGGACAACCTTTAACATTGACTTCCTTCCTAACCTCTCCAAATGTGCAAATCACCTAATAAATAACAGTGGGTCAAGGATCAAATCTTTCACACTGCATATCTGAGTATAGGTAAAGGTCTGCAGGCTCAGATCAGTTTGCACAGCTGATGCATGGATTATTTTCTAAGCGCGCCACACATGAACACGATGAACTGTTATTATAACTACAAACGGTCCTGTGGTCATTTCTATGGCTTCAGGACGTTTTCCTCAGATGTTGAAAAACAAGCCATTATCTGGTCAGAAATGCCGGTCGCCACTGAACAGAAGTACATCAATAGAAAGTCCAAGACAAATGTCAGCTTCACAAGACACAGATTCCCTCTATTATACTGTATACTATCTCCACCGCAGCTTCATGTCTGAGTCCACCATAAGACTGCTTATAACTGCTTATGACAAAAGGACATACAGGTCGACTGTAAGACCACCAATCACCTGATTTTAAAAAAGCTTTAAAAGTTCTCTCTGACCTTCACTGAATAGACATTTGATAAAAGCTCCTGTAATTACAGATATTATTATGTGAACAGAACCCTCACCCAAAATGACAACGTTTTAGGAAGGGAGCCTTGGCAATATCCAAGATACACTATGCTAAGTTTAATATTGAACAAAGCATTACTTCATGCCCATGCATGCGTGTCTTACACACCCTATTATGGTACAACGCACAGGGCAGGAAAGACCTTTCACAATTTTCACACAGATCTCAACACGTTCCCTTTCCTTGCCAAGTATAAGGCTACACTGCAATACCAACTCGGCTACTGCCCATAAAATACATTAGAACAATACAAAAATAAGTGCACAAGTAGTAGCCGACATTAATTCCAATTTCAAATTCTCTCTCTCTGTAGTAGTTAGTTATTGAGTCACTGGTGGCATACAAACACCATAACACGTTATATCAACCTGTAAACTGTCTATAAATGACAAATGACTTCAAACACACCTTTTTATGACTATATGACAAACTTGGCTACAATGAAGTATCAGCCACACATGGCGTGTTGTAGGTGGGTGAGTGTGGTGTGACTACAAGTTGTTGCTTATTCTTGCCTCGCGCACTTGCTCGTATCTCCTTTAAACTAAAATAAAAGCAGCCTAACAATACCTATCCATTTAATCTCGAATAGTTTTCCTATTCAATTTGTGTCTGTCCCCTTGTGTACCAATTGTACTCACCTTTTTGTGGATGAGGCACAGACTGTTCAGTCGAGGTGTTGCGATGTGAAAGCGTGTGACTGTTCTACCGCTACCACAAATTTCAGACTAAACGGAATCAACTGAAGTTAACGGAACTATGACTTCCGCATCGCCCTATATGTCGTCTGACTGGGGCATGGTAGGCGGGGAATACCGGTTACTTCAGTCAACTCGACAATGTTGCAAAATGTAAAAGTAAAATGTATCAATTTTACTTTCAAAATGGTTACATTTGTACCCACTTGGCTAAGAATATTGGTCCAATTTTAAATGAAGAAAATCTTACAGAAGATTCTAGCACAGCCTATGCCTAGCCTTTATGCTTCACAAATCAAAGTGATACTAAATAAAGGGTGACGTAAAAGACCATTGATCAAAGGTCATTGGATCAAAATATCGTACAGAAGTTTAGAGTAAAGTGTATTGTTATCATGTAGCATATTACACATAGCATTTCCAGTTGTATTAATTTCAATCTGGTTTAATTTCAATGTGTCTGGATGAGTCTTGATAAACAGAATGAACAGGCTTTTTCCTCAAGTGGACGAGATTGAAAGGGAACAGGGAAGTGAAAGGGGAGGGAAGAGGGGGGGATCAAGAAGACACAATTATGTCAAGAGGGCTTGAAAAGGGAGAGGAACAGAGGAGGGGAATAATTGGTGGGATTGCAATGTCTCTGTCAGTGATGGATTTATTTATTGTAATTATGGTGGTTATTTGGCTGGTCTGGTCTAGATAGGAGTGTGTGTTAAAGTAGAATGCTGGGCCACTGTCCTGTACTATCATTATTCAAATGAGGTTAGACTCAACTGAACACCTGTCAACTTTAGGATTTTTTATTTTTTATTTTACCTCAAGTCAGTTAAGAACAATTTTGTATTTTCAATGACAGCCTAGGAACAGTGGGTTAACTGCCTGTTCAGGGGCAGAACGACAGATTTGTACCTTGTCAGCTCGGGGATTTGAACTTGCAACCTTTCGGTTATTAGTCCAACACTCTAAGAACATGGCTACCCTGCCGCTGCATGTTCATTTGATTTTTGTTTTGTTTTTGTGCCTATCCACCACATTCAGAGGACAAAAATAACTTTGTTTTTACACCTTTTTATTTTCTGTTACATGTACATTCTACATAAACAGCACTTTTTTACACAGTAGTTACATAGCAAAATATAGTTTGAAATATATACACTACATCTGGCGGGTAGGAGCGATGTGCCAGTAACCGAAAGGTTTCTGGATCGAATCCCTGAGCTGACAAGATAAAAAATCTGCCGCTATGCCCCTGAGCAAGGCAGTTAACCCACTGTTCCCCGGGCACCGAAGACGTGGATGCCGATTAAGGCAGCCCTCCGCACCTCTCTGTTTCAGAGGGGTTGGGTTAATGCGGAAGACACATTTCAGTTGAATGCATTCTGTTGTACAACTGGCTAGGCATTGCCCTTTCCCATCTGGATAGATAGTACTTAAACACATCCAGCACACATTAGTGTTTTCAGTCATAAGTATCATAGATCAAACTTGAATTTGATTGTTAATTGGTGCTCATTAGTTTGAGTGCTCATAATGATGATACATTGAGAATTTAGTTGTCTCCAGTTGAAAGTGTCCAAAAGCCAAGGTACAGTAGGTGGCGAGGGTGTACAGAAACACAGCATGAGAGAATCAACTGGTTGATTTACATCAGTGGGTGCTGATGTCATTCTTTCCTTTGCAGGCCTCTGGCTTACAGGGGAGCGAGAGGCTCATGCCAGCAGATAGCTAGAGGTTTATTTGAACCACAATGGAAATAGTAGCATCTGTGAAGGTCTTGTCTGATGAAGTAAAAATAGACCAGGTATGATGTTTAAAGCAGGACTGGTCTGTGTTTTGCATGTGAGGTACCCTTGCTCTGTTCAGTATAGCTAAGAATAGTGTTGCATGACAAAATTGTGTTATTTTGTCAATTGGGCCTCTTCTTTGCAATCATTTTCAGCTGGCAATCAAAGAGTACTCAAGTAACTAAAAATGTTAATTGTCAAATTTTTTCAGTCACAGTTCCTAACCAAAATTAGGCCTATCACATTGGCCTGTGTACGTTTCCTCTTGCCATTTGTTGAGAAAGTAGTTGAGAGCTGTATTATCTGCTCAGATTAGGTGTGCCCTCTAGTGGTTAAATAGAAAACTGTAAAAGATTCGTCTTTCTTCTTCACAGCCCTGATTGTAGGTCGGGCTCCAATATCAACACCGCAACCAACAAGGATCCCAGTAGTCTTAAAGCCAGAGAAGCCATTGGGTCAGAAGTTTGCATACACTAAGTTGACTGTGCCTTTAAACAGCTTGGAAAATTCCAGAAAATTATGTCATTGCTTTAGAAGCTTCTGATAGGCTAATTGACATCATTTGAGTCAATTGGAGGTGTACCTGTGGATGTATTTCAAGGCCTACCTTCAAACTCAGTGCCTCTTTGCTTGACATCATGGGAAAATCAAAAGAAATCAGCCAAGACCTCAGTAAAAAAATTGTAGACCACCACAAGTATGGTTCATCCTTGGGAGCAATTTCCAATTGCCTGATTGTACCACGTTCATCTGTACAAACAATAGTACGCAAGTATTAACACCATGGGACCACGCAGCCGTCATACCTCCCAGGAAGGAGACAGGTTCTGTCTCCTAGAAATGAACGTACTTTGGTGTGAAAAGCGCAAATGAAACCCAGAACAACAGCAAAGGACCTTGTGAAGATGTTGGAGGAAACAGGTACAAAAGTATCTATATCCACAGTAAAACGAGTCCTATATTCAAATCAAATCAAAGTTTATTTGTCACGTGCGCTGACCTTACAGTGAAATGCTTACTTACAGGCTCTAACCAATAGCGCAAATAAGCTATTAGGTGAACAATAGGTAAGTAAAGAAATAAAACAACAGTAAAAAGACAGGCTATATACAGTAGTGAGGCTATATACAGTAGTGAGGCTATATACAGTAGCGAGGCTATAAAAGTAGCGAGGCTACATACAGACACTGGTTAGTCAGGCTGATTGAGGTAGTATGTACATGTAGATATGGTTAAAGTGACTATGCATATATGATGAACAGAGAGTAGCAGTAGTGTAAAAGAGGGGTTGGCGGTTGGTTTGTTGGACGCAATGCAGATAGCCCGGTTAGCCAATGTGTGGGGCACTGGTTGGTCAGCCCAATTGAGGTAGTATGTACATGAATGTATAGTTAAAGTGACTATGTATATAAGATAAACAGAGAGTAGCAGCAGTGTAAAAAGAGGGATTGGGGGGCACACAATGTAAATAGTCCGGGTAGCCATTTGATTACCTGTTCAGGAGTCTTATGGCTTGGGGGTAAAAATTGTTGAGAAGCCTTTTTGTCCTAGACTTGGCACTCTGGTACCACTTGCAATGCGGTAGTAGAGAGAACAGTCTATGACTGGGGTGGCTGTGGTCTTTGACAATTTTTAGGGCCTTCCTCTGACACCGCCTGGTGTAGAGGTCCTGGATGGCAGGAAGCTTAGCCCCAGTGATGTACGCACTACCGTCTGTAGTGCCTTGCGATCAGAGGCCGAGCAATTGCCTTACCAGGCAGTGATGCAACCAGCTCTCGATGTTGCAGCTGTAGAACCTTTTGAGGAACTCAGGACCCATGCCAAATCTTTTTAGTTTCCTGAGGGGGGAATAGGCTTTGTCGTGCCCTCTTCACGGCTGTCTTGGTGTGTTTGGACCATTCTAGTTTGTTGTTGATGTGGACACCAAGGGACATGAAGCTCTCAACCTGCTCCACTACAGCCCCGTCCTGTAGTCCACAATAATCTCCTT
This sequence comes from Oncorhynchus tshawytscha, assembly GCF_018296145.1. NCBI lineage: Eukaryota > Metazoa > Chordata > Actinopteri > Salmoniformes > Salmonidae > Oncorhynchus > Oncorhynchus tshawytscha. The sequence goes on from NC_056437.1 coordinate 20,897,507, forward strand.
AGTCTTGGTTACATTGAGGGATAGGTTGTTATTCTGGCACCACCCGACCAGGTCTCTGACTTTGTCTGTCTAGGAAGATATAACCTTTGTCTGTCTAGGAAGATATAATGAAAGGTCACTCAGCAAGGAAGAAGCCACTGCTCCAAAACCGCCATTAAAAAAAACAGACTACGGTTTGCAACTGCACATGGGGACAAAGATCGTACTTGATGGAGAAACGTCCTCTGGTCTGATGAAACAAAAATAGAACTGTTTGGCCATAATGACCATCGTTATGTTTGGAGGAAAAAGGGGGATGCTTGCAAGCTGAAGAACACCATCCCAACCGTGAAACAAAGGGGTGGCAGCATCATGTTGTGGGGGTGCTTTGCTGCAGGAGGGACTGGTGCAGTTCACAAAATAGATGACATCAGGATGAAAGAAAATTATGTGGATATATTGAAGCAACATCTCAAGACATAAGCCAAGAAGTTAAAGCTTGGTTGCAAATGGGTCTTCAAAATGGACAATGACCCCAAGCATGCTTCCAAAGTTTTGGCAAAATGGCTTAAGGACAACAAAGTCAAATTATTGGAGTGGCCATCACAAACCCCTGACCTCAATCCCATAGAAAATTTGTGGGCAGAACTGAAAAAACATGTTCGAGCAAGGAGGCCTACAAACCTGACTCAGTTACATCCGCTCTGTCAGGAGGAATGGGCCAAAATTCACGGAACTTATTGTGGGAGGCTTGTGGAAGGCTACCTGAAACGTTTGACCCAAGTTAAACAATTTAAAGTCAATGCTACAAAATGCTAATTCAGTGTATGTAATCTTCTGACCCACTGGGAATGTGATGAAAGAAATAAAATCTGAAATAAATCATTCTCTCTACTATTATTCTGACATTTCACATTCTTAAAATAAAGTGATGATCCTAACTGAACTAAGACAGGGAATTTTTACTAGGATTGTCAGGAATTGTGAAAAACTGAGTTTAAATGTGTTTGGCTAAGGTGTATGCAAACGTCCGACTTCAACTGTAGTTACTCTGATTGATGGGTTATGCAGCAATGCCAACTGCCTATATAGTTTATCCCCACACAGCAATGCCAACAATACCCTGAACTGTACCAGCTTAAAAGAGGGAGATGCACACACTCTGATCCTGGTAAGTGACAGACTACTTTATATATATCAACTCTTGTTAAAGACCAGAACCATACAACTTGTGTATGGCAAGAACACAAAAATAAGTGTCTTGTGAGGCTCAATAGAGTAGGACTTGTTTTCACCTTATTGTACTTCCATTGCATACGTGCCTTCCTCCTTTGCTTCTTTGCTCAAAATTTATTTCTCTGCACCTGTGAAGGGAATTTTAAAAAACTTTGTTACACAAGCAATGAAGACCACCACCTTCAGATAGTACTTCTTATACCCTTAGAGATACTCAACACCAGTGCTTTGACTGTAGTAGAATAATAATAAATATAGACCAGTTTTGTTGTCTTAAAACGTAATTCAGAAAGTTCTAGGTATTTTAAGAGCTTGCCATCAAGTCAAACTACAAGGCACACCACGAAAGGAAGAGATGAGATCCAAAATGAAAAATGTATAGGAAGAGCTCCAGGAGGATCTTCAAAGAGGGGAATGGAGTGGAGCTGAGAGCTGGAGATAATCTGGGCGTAACAGAAGGGTAACAGGGGAAGTTTTTGGAGGCGATGTACGCTGAAACAAGAGGAGCTGCTGCCCAGGAGTCAGAGGTGGTATACAGGGGATTATGTACTCTTATGAGTTGATCATTAGCTGGTAAAGACATGTTTTAACCTCAACGGGTGTCTGACATCGGTTGATAAGGGTAGCATTTTTGTATTTCTCTGCTGATTGCTCCTATAGCATGTTCTGTTTTAAACTGATCAATGACATTCAGTGGAGAGACAGACGGTTCACTCACCTGGTCCAAAACAGAAACAAGCTACTGTAAATGTTAAGAAAGAGAAATTAGTCACACACAAAAAAATGCAATGGATGGATTTATAGTTCAACCTCATGAAGACATCCAAATCTACAGAGCCATATACCCTCATAACCGTCACACTGTACCCTCATTAAAGATCTGGACAGAGAGTAGCAACAGGCACACTTACAGTATACATGCCATAACAGTAATACCTGAAATACAGTAATACCAGTAATACCTGAAATACAGTAATACCTGAAATACAGTAATACCAGTAATACCTGAAATACAGTAATACCATTAATACCTGAAAATAAAATGCACAGTAGGTGTTACATCATTTTTATGGTAGAGGGCATTAGCATCACAACTGTTTCAGGTGAAGTGTTACCTAGATTATTGTGCTCAATCCTGGAGATTAGAAATTATCACTGAGCACACAACTTGACATTTAATCAATATTGCTCAGCAGTGAATCACGTTTATCGAATATGATTCATGGAATGGGTGCGTCTATGCCACTGAATGCATGCATGCTTGAATGAACTGAACTACCTAAGCATAACAAAGAGCCCTGCTGTCTTTAAATCTAGTCAATGGTCAATTTCTACCACCACAAAAGCTTATACATTTTCCAAAATCAGCTAACATAACACTCAAACCAATGTGGTTATTGAAAATGATTGAAAACATCAAAACCCATTACTGCACAAGATGTTAATCTCATTTAGTTTAGACACCCGTCAGGCTACATAAGGATATGATCACTAAATAGTTGTGTCAGGGGGGAAGGCAGCGTCATGTTGCCAAGCCTTCACACATTCAACACCTCCCACAGACAGACGGATAGTACACACACACACACACACACACACACACACACACAAATAATCATGTGAGAAAAGCATGTTGTATGGTGGGCCTCCCTTAAGCTCTTTGAGTCCACTGAGGTCAGAGAGGGCCTTGCATTCTGCTGCATGACGAGGTTGAGCGTCTCATTCTGATGCCTTTGTGTCTAAGCTGGAGCTATTGGTCTGCAGAAGTCGTCCATGGTGGGAAGCTCTCATACAATTATATAACTGTATAAGCTGTAAAGTCCTCTGGATATTCTGGAGCAAAAAGAAGTTCAAAGAAAATTTGGGTGAGAAAGAGTGAAGCAATTCCATTACTATAACTGCCTCGTTTTATCATGCCTCAAATTGGTAGGTCTACCTGAAAGAATTTCAAGGAAGCAGACACGGGTGCAATTTGAGTTTATGCAGTAAAAGTATTTCCTTATCTAAAAGAACACATATCCCACAGGTAAAGACACCTAACCAATATCACGCAGGCATCGAGTTCCCTTCCAAAATATGACTTTAGTTTCGATCAGGGTTATTCAGAGTTTGATATAGAAACCCCCACCCTTCTTCTCAAAGCCACACATAGTATAAACCCATCATTTAATAGTAATCTGGTACCTACAGGAAATACAGTACAGGTGCACATACAACGGAACATACAGTACTTGTGACAGATACTAAGGAAATGCTCCACAGTCCATGGGGATTACAAACCCAGTAGTAGACAGTTGAAAAACAAGTGGTAATCAAAACTTGTACAGCCACACACAAAATACTCTAAACATTTCAGTAATTATATGATTTAGTTTCCAAAGGTTAAATCATACGAAATTACTACATTTTCTAAACCCCTCCTTTACACAAAGTTTCACCCTAAGGAAAGTGTTTCGTATGTATAGTAACAGTGCTTGAGCCTTTCTAACTCTCTCTAGTCTAGATGTTTTGTATTTGGATTGGGCTGCATCATTTGGTTTGAATCAAATGGATCTTTTGTCTTATTGATTTCTGGTGAATCAGTTGGTCCTCATATTATGTGGTTCTTGGTTTTAGAATGCACACTTTCAGAAAGATCCTGCAACCTGCTGGGTTGATCACCAAAAAACAAGTCCATCCGAGTCTTTACAGTGTCCTTACGTACTTGTGCGGTGAGGGTAGATTCTACTCAGGCCTTAAAGCAGGTATAGGACAACCTACCCAGTAGCCTGCTGTAGGAGACCAAAGGATTGTTTATCATGAGATATTTGTTTGTCATTAAAACATAAGGCCATACATAAGACAAACACTGGACAGAAGTGTGTCAAGATCATACAGTAGATTACACATACTCTGACAGTTGGGAAAGCATTAGAAGCTGGCTACACACAGAGCGTTGCGACTGAAGAACAGTAGTGATTAAAGGTGATTCTGTTTACAGCTGATTGTATTTAACATAAGTATAACCTTCTTGGACCATGACAATCCTCACTTGCTCTCTATTGTCTGTATTGTACAATATTGTGACAGTATCACATCCACACATCATGCATACAGCAATGTCTTCAGACAGACTCCCCAGGGGGTTTCAGGAGAGGGACTTTTCAACCAACTCCAGCAGTTCATTGGAGCAGTTTAAGCTCTGCAGGCCCAGTAGCATGTTCCCCTCACAGGTCTGTGCTCCATGCTCCTCCCCGTATAGTGCCCCGTTGTCTCTGACGAGGGGCTGATGATGATGTGTTGAACCTCACAGTCTCTGTGTTTGTTGTTGTTCAGGGTGCTGGGGGACCTGGGGGGTGAGGAGGCTGGTGGTGGGGCGGCAGGGGGGTGGCTCCTCCACCTCCTCCTGAGCTGACTGGGGGGGCTATCTCCTGGGTCTTCTCCTCCTCCTGCCACCCCTCCACAGCCTCCTCCCTGGTCACAGATTCAGACACTAGGTCATGGTCACAGCTGCTCAGTGAGCCCCTCTTGAGGACAGCAGCCTGAGGGAGACAAACACTATTAGAGAACCAAATAAATGGGCAGTGAATGACATTTTTACCATCATCACTTTTAATTAGTTAAAATTGAGAAAGGTTCTAACCACCAACTCACTCCTGGCAAGAGAGGGCACGTTAAGACGGCACGACAACACCTTTTCCCCCTCAGGAGACTGAAAAGATTTGGCATGGGTCCAAAAGTTCTACAGTTGCACCATCGAGAGCATCCTGACCTGTTGCATCACCGCCTGGTATGGCAACTGCTCGGCATCTGACCGTAAGGCACTACAGAGGGTAGTGTGTACAGCCCAGTACATCACTTGGGCCAAGCTTTCTGCCACCCAGGACCTATATACTAGGAAGGCCCCAAAATGTGTCTCCAGTCACCCAATTGACTCCAGTCACCCAAGTCATAGACTGTTTTCTCAGCTACTGCACGGCAAGTGGTACCGGAGCGCAAAGTCTAGGACCAAAAAGCTCATTAACAGCTTCTACCCCCAAGCCATAAGACTGCTAATCTGAACTAAACTAATCAAATGGCCACCGGACTATTTACATTGACCCCCCCACCCCCCATTTGTTTTGTACACTGCTGCTACTCGCTGTTTATTATCTATGCATAGTCACTTCACCCCTACCTACATGTAACAATGACCTCAACTAACCTGTACCCCCGCACATTGACTCAGTACCTGTACCCCCTGTATATAGCCTGGTTATTGTTATTTTATTGTGTTACTTTTTATAATTTTTACCTTAGTTTATTCTCAAAATATTTTCTTAACTCTTTCTTGAACTGCACTATTGGTTAAGGGCTTGTAAGTAAGCATTTCACAGAGACTGGCAGAGGGAACACCCCCCTATCCACATCGATGGAACAGTAGTGGAGAGGGTAGCAAGTTTTAAGTTCCTCGGCATACACATCACAGACAAACTGAATTGGTCCACTCACACAGACAGCATCGTGAAGAAGGCGCAGCAGCGCCTCTTCAACCTCAGGAGGCTGAAGAAATTCGGCTTGTCACCAAAAGCACTCACAAACTTCTACAGATGCACAATCGAGAGCATCCTGGCGGGCTGTATCACCGCCTGGTACGGCAACTGCTCCGCCCTCAACCGTAAGGCTCTCCAGAGGGTAGTGAGGTCTGCACAACGCATCACCGGGGGCAAACTACCTGCCCTCCAGGACACCTACACCACCCGATGTTACAGGAAGGCCATAAAGATCATCAAGGACATCAACCACCCGAGCCACTGCCTGTTCACCCCGCTATCATCCAGAAGGCGAGGTCAGTACAGGTGCATCAAAGCTGGGACCGAAAGACTGAAAAACAGCTTCTATCTCAAGGCCATCAGACTGTTAAACAGCCACCACTAACATTGAGTGGCTGCTGCCAACACACTGACAATGACACTGACTCAACTCCAGCCACTTTAATAATGGGAATTGATGGGAAATGATGTAAATATATCACTAGCCACTTTAAACAATGCTACCTTATATAATGTTACTTACCCTACATTATTCATCTCATATGCATACGTATATACTGTACTCTATATCCTCGACTGCATCCTTATGTAATACATGTATCACTAGCCACTTTAACTATGCCACTTTGTTTACATACTCATCTCATATGTATATACTGTACTCGATATCATCTACTGTATCTTGCCTATGCTGCTCTGTACCATCACTCATTTATATATCCTTATGTACATATTCTTTATCCCCTTACACTGTGTATAAGACAGTAGTTTTGGAATTGTTAGTTAGATTACTTGTTGGTTATTACTGCATTGTCGGAACTAGAAGCACAAGCATTTCGCTACACTCGCATTAACATCTGCTAACCATGTGTATGTGACAAATAAAAATTTGATTTGGTAAGGTCTACACTTGTTGTATTCGGCGCATGTGACAAAGTTTGATTTGATTTGAATTGAACACGTACCTTACCTTTTTCTGCCTGCTGCTGGACTGACTGTCTGCACTCCTTCACTCTCAGAGCTCCAGAGGAGTGGCTGATTCTCAGAGACTGGCTCTGCTGGTCGTAGGGGTCCAGCTCCACGTCACTCCACACCTGTTGTGAAAGTTACACACAACACAGGTCCAAGTCAGCCAGGTCAGCCAGGTCGAAGTCAGCCAGGTCGAAGTCAGCCAGGTCGAATCAGCCAGGTCGAAGTCAGCCAGGTCGAAGTCAGCCAAGTCAGCCAGGTCCAAGTCAGCCAGGTCAGCCAGGTCCAAGTCAGCCAGGTCAGCCAGGTCCAAGTCAGCCAGGTCAGCCAGGTCCAAGTCAGCCAGGTCAGCCAGGTCCAAGTCAGACAGGTCAGCCAGGTCCAAGTCAGCCAAGTCAGCCAGGTCCAAGTCAGCCAGGTCCAAGTCAGCCAGGTCAGCCAGGTCCAAGTCAGCCAGGTCAGCCAGGTCCAAGTCAGCCAGGTCAGCCAGGTCCAAGTCAGCCAAGTCAGCCAGGACCAAGTCACCCAAGTCAGCCAGGTCCAAGTCACCCAAGTCAGCCAGGTCCAAGTCAGCCAGGTCCAAGTCAGCCAGGTCCAAGTCAGCCAGGTCAGCCAGGTCCAAGTCACCCAAGTCAGCCAGGTCCAAGTCAGCCAGGTCAGCCAGGTCAGTCAGGTCCAAGTCAGCCAGGTCCAAGTCAGCCAAGTCAGCCAGGTCAGTATATGTAATGTAGCTGTACATTCAGTTTCAATAAAGTATGCCCAGATAACTGAAAAATTGAAAATTGAAAGGCGATTATTGGGTAAATCCTTTGTGTTTGGACACAATTGTAGGAGGTCCAGGATATGGACATCCTACTGTTTAGTTGTGTTTGTGTGGACTAAGCACTTGCAGAAGGTCTAAAATGGAACCGGCAGCCATGAAAGTGCTGAGCCTGCCCATGGCAGGTGTGCCCTGCTACCCCTCCCCAGACCAGTGGACACTGGACACACAGCTCTGAAAGGGCTCAGAGGTAATGTGAAGGGACACCTATTTCCCCTACAGACCTCTCCCCATGGGCCTCCCACATCAAACACACAGAACCTCGATAGAGAGATCATCAGACCAACAGCTCCTGGTGTGCTGCTGTGTGTTAGCCAGTTATCCACTCAGCAGCTGAGCTCTAATCCAGCATGTACACATAGTAATGTTATTGCTGTGCTGCTGGATGCCTGTGTGTGACAGCCAGTTAGCAAAGAGCCCTGGGATGTGTCAGGGAGTTTTTTGTCTTTGTCCTCACTCAGCAGCTGATCTCCAATCCAGCATGTAAACACATAGTGAAGTTATTGTGTGTTATGCCCATAGGGGCACGTGTCCCCTCAGATTTGTCCTTGTGTCCAAACAAAATTGTTTGTTTGTTTTTTCTCTGTAATACTACTAGCCACTTAGCAATTTTGTCTTTAGCTAGCCCAGATAGGTTCCCAATCTCCCAACCTCATAACTAGCTACCAAAAGGACATTTCAGGCTATCAATCAAGTTAGAGTAGCTATCTTGTCTAATATCTTAGCTGGCATGCCTGCTGGCAAGGTTGGTACACTTGAGAAAGGCAAGCAACAACTAAATGTACTGAATAAGACTCTCATGTCCTACAATCTTTTACCCAGATTTTAGCAGAGATGCACAGAAGCATATTTATAGGAGTTCCCACATATGCTGTGCACTTGTTGGCTGCTTTTCCTATACTCTGGGGTCCACCTCATCTCAATTGGGTAGAAGGTCAAGTGATTGTGGAGGCCAGATCATTTGATGCAGCACTCCATCACACTCCTTCTTGGTCAAATAGCCCTTACACAACCTGGAGGTGGGTCATTGTCCTCTTGAAAAACAAATGATAGTCCAACTAAGCACAAACCAGATGGGATGGACTATCACTGCAGAATGCTGTGGTAGCCATGCTTGTTAAGTGTGCCTTGAATTCTAAATCAATCACAAACAGTGTTACCAGCAAAGCACCCCCACACCTCCTCCTCCATGCTTCACGGTGGGAACTACACATAAGGAGATCATCCATTCACCTACCCTGCATCTCACAAAGACAAGGAGGTTGGAACCAAAAATCTAAGATTTGGACCCATCAAACCAAAGGACAGATTTCCACCGGTCTAATGTTTATTGGCCCAAGCAAGTCTCTTCTTATTGGTGTCCTCAAGTAGTAGTTTCTTTGCTGCAAACTGACCATGAAGGCTTGATTCACACAGTCTCCTCTGAACAGTTGATGTTGAGATGTGTCTGTTACTTGAACTCTGTGAAGCATTTATTTGGGCTGCAATCTGAGGTACAGTTAACCCTAATGAACATCCTCTACAGCAGAGGTAACTCTGGGTCTTCCATTCCTGTGGCGGTCCTCATGAGAGCCAGTTTCATCATCATGCTTGATGGTTTTTGCGACTGCAGTTGAGGAAACTTTTAAAGTTATTGAAATGTTCCATATTGACTGACCTTCATGTCTTTAAGTAATGATGTACTGTCATTTCTCCTTGCTTATTTAAGCTGTTCTTGCCATAATATGGACTTGGCCTTTCACCAAATAGAGCTATCTTCGGTATACCACCCCTACCTTGTCACAACGCAACTGATTGGCTCAAACGCATTAAGAAGGAAAGAAATTCCACAAATTAACTTTTAACATGGCACACCTGTTAATTTAAATGCATTCCAGGTGACTACCTCATGAAGCTGGTTGAGAGAATGCCAAGAGTGTGCAAAGCTGTCATCAAGTCAAAGGGTGGCTACTTTGAAGAATCTCAAATATATTTTTGGTTACTACATGATTCCATATGTGTTATTTCATAGTTTAGTTTTGATGTCTTCACTCTTATTCTACAATGTATGAAATAGTAAAAATGAAGAAAAACGTTTGACTGGTACTGTAAGCACAACAACTCACTGTGTCTCCGGTGGACATGGAGGACACTTTATGGAACTTGGTCTTGGAGGTGGAGGACTGTCTGCTGAGCATAGGGTCCCTGAAGGAGGACTCGCTGTTGGACATAGAGATACAGCCCTTCCTGAGGGGTTGGGCCAGGAAGTGCAGACAGGGTACTTTCTCTGCCAGAGTGTCTCTGTATGGGAGAGTCAACAAAGGAGAGAGGAAAGGGGAGTGGCAAGGGGAAGGTGGGATAGAATGTCATGCATACAGTACACCAAACCCTCCCTACTGTCATCATCACCTAAGTCAGTTGTAAGTTAACAAGTCAGTTGTTACAAGAGTCTCATCTGGATGGCCAAGCCCAATCACACCAAAGGAGCCCTGGGGGCAACTTGCCAAAACAAACATTAGGTTTTGACAGGTTTGGACAGTACATAACTAGGGGAGAATCTCAACTGCGTACTCCTTGCATCCTCTCTTCTCACCTCCTTCTCAAAACCCATTGTATGAGAAAGCTAGAGGTCCCTCCCCTCTGACCTTCAAATCGTTTTGTGAAGGAGGCGAGAAGAGAGGAGAAAAGACGTGAGGAGCAACTGAGATTCTTCCAAGATGTTTTGAGCTGTGCCCTAATGGAGGGAGACATTGAGATGACTGTACTCACCTGTACTTAGAGTGGATGATGGCATAGATGAAAGGGTTATAGATGGCTGAGGCTTTGGCAATGACAGCAGGGACGGCCTTGGAGTAGGGGCTGAGGGCACGTCCATAGCTGAAAGGAGAGATAACATGAATAGGACACTACAAGCCTCACAGGTATGTCAAGTTATCTGAACCATTCAGGTTTTTCTGACACATGGCAGTATTCCATTCTGCTCTGCTTCCACCCTCTAACAATATGATTGGAGTCTTAACTGTATGTGTGTGTACAGTATGTCTGTGGATGGTCAGTCATGCGTTGGTCAGTCCCTGCCCGTCTGTGCCTTGGTCACTCTGTTGGCACTGTCTGCCTAGGTAGCTCCTGTGCAGCCTGTTTGTATGGCTCGGCAGTGGCCCAAAAGTGTTGCGGAATGAGCATGAGGAATCATACTCTTAATTATCCCTTTCTCTCCGACAGACTACACTTCCTCTCTTCACATCCACTCTCCTGGAGGTGTGAGCAAGGCCTTAGCAGTACACTCATGGCCAAGCTGCTGCAGTACGTACAAGACGCTCCCCATACACAACTCTCAAAACCATCTGTTTCAAACAGTCTCTGTTTGAAACAACGTTTTCGAAACTCCCAAAACAGTCTGTCTCAGACTCTCACCTCTTCGACAGACGTGCCTGCTATTCGGAACCAATCCCAGCCTTACTCTGAGGATTTGGAGTGAGATTCGTAGAGAATGTATCACCGATTCTTCGGCATTACCCCAAAGTTCTGCAGTACAAAAATTCTCAGCTTCATATCTGAATCAACACAATCAGATAAAAACCCTATTCATGCCTCCTGATCATTCATACCCAGATCACATGCCCTCGAACTATAATCGTTGCCTAAGTTTCTCAACATGTACACTACATGGCCAAAAGTATATGGTCACCCCTTCAAATTACTGGCTTCGGCTATTTCAGCCACACACGTTGCTGACACGTGTATAAAATCGAGCACACAGCCATTCAATCTCCATAGACAAACATTGGCAATAGAATGGCCCGTACTGAAGAGCTCAGTGACTTTCAACAAGACAGTTCATCAAATTTCTGCCCTGTTAGAGCTGCTCCGGTCAACTGTAAGTGCTGTTATTGTGAAGTGGAAATGTCTAGGAGTAACAATGGCTCAGACGCAAAGTGGTAGGCCGCACAAGCTCACGGAACGGGTCTGGTAAGTGCTGAAGCGCGTAACGCGTAAAAATCATCTGTCCTCTGTTGCAACACTCACTACCAAGTTCCAAACCTCTTCTAGAAGCAACGTCAGCACAAGAACTATTCATGAAATTGGTTTCCATGGCCAAGCTGCCACACACAAGACTAAGATCACCATACAAAATACCAAGCGTCGGCTGGAGTGGTGTAAAGCTCACTGCCATTGGACTCTGGAGCAGTAGAAACGCATTCTCTGGAGTGATGAATCACGCTTCACCATCTGGCTGTCCGATGGACGAATCTGAGTTTTGCGGGTGCCAGGAGCACGCTAGCCTGCCCGAATGCATAGTGCCAACTGTAAAGTTTGGTGGAGTAGCAATAATGGTCTGGGGCTGTTTTTCATGATTAGGGCTAGTCAATTTATTTCCAGTGAAGGGAAATCTTAACGCGACAGAATAAAATGACATTCTAGATGACTCTGTGCTTCCAACTTTGTGACAACAGTTTGGGGAAGGCCCTGAACAAAGCGAGGTCCAAACAGAAATGGTTTGTTGAGATCGGTATGGAAGAACTTGTCTGGCCTCCACAAAGCCCCATCGAACACCTTTGGGATTAATGGAAACACTGACTGCGAGCCAGGCCTAATCACCCAACATCAGTGCCCAATCTCACTAATGCTCTTGTGGCTGAATGGAAGCAAGTCCCCACAGCAATGTTCCAACATCTAATGGAAAGTCTTCCCAGAAGAGTGGAGGCTGTTATAGCAGCGAAGGGGGGACAAACTCCATATTAATGCCCATGACTTTGGAATGAGATGTTCAACGAGAAGGCGTCAACATACTTTTGGCCATGTAGTGTAGATCTTTGCGCGTAATTCATAAAGTTTTTCAGAGTACGAGTGCTGATCAAGGATCAGTTCCCCATGTATCCATGTAATCTTATTCAAAATGATCTAAAAACAGGATAAACTTCTCCTAGTTCAGCAATTCTACTGAAACGCTTTATGAACATGGGAACTGAACCCCACTCCATAGTTACCCAGCCCAGCCGATGAGGGTGACGCAGGCGTAGGGAGACCAGGACATCACATAGACGATGATGACCACAAAGGCGATCTTGGCCAGCTTCCACTCTGTCTTTATGGACTGCTGCTGGATGAGGGTGGACTTCCTCACCTGACTGCCCAGTTTCTCCATGTCTCTGTGGGCAATGGAGAGGGGATTGAGAAAATGTCAGAGGAAGACAGACAGTCATAGGGCCCCATCATCTGGATGTGTGTTTGATTGTGTGTGTGTGCATATGAGTGTGTGCGTGTGCGTGTGCGTGTGTGTGTTTGTGTGTCACTCAAGTTTGGACACACCTACTCATTTAAGGTTTTTCTTTATTTTTACTATTTTATACATTGTAGAATAATAGTGATGACAAAACTATCAAAACTATGAAATAACACATATTGAATCATGTAATAAGCAAAAAAGTGTTAAACAAATGCAAATATATTTTATATTTGAGATTCTTCAAAGTAGCCACCCTTTGTCTTGATGATAATGGCCTATTTATTGCCTACCTCCTCACACCATTTGCACACACTGTATACAGACGTTGTTATTTTCTATTGTGTTATTGACTGTACGCTTGTTTATTCCATGTGTAACTCTGTGTTGTTGTTTGTGTCACACTGCTTTGCTTTATCTGCCAGGTCGCAGTTGTAAATGAGAACTTGTTCTCAACTAGCTTACCTGGTTAAATAAAGATTACAATGTTAAAAATGAGTCTCCAGCTTCAGTGAAGCTATTGTGGAGGACTTAATTCTTCCTGCTGTCGTGGATATGGCTGGGACAATGCTGGGAGAAAAGGCCCAAAAACTATACATACAATGCCTTCACTGTTCACTGTTTCACTGTTTCACGACGCATCAGTGACATGGCAGGAGATGTTTTGAAACAATTACTGCTTCGCATACAAGCCAGTGAATTCTATGCGTTACAGCTGGATGAGCCAACAGACGTGGCGGGCCTGGCACAGCTCCTGGTATAGGTCCATTACGTTTATGGCGTGTCAATTAAGACATCCTCTCTGCAAACCACTGGAAACAGGAGAGGATATTTTTTTAAATACTGGACAGCTTTGTGACATCAAATGGACTTTGGTGGTCAAGATGTGTTGGTATCTGTACTGAAGGCGCAAAAGCCATGACAGGGAGACATAGTGGAGTGGTAACGCGCATGCAAGCAGTTGCTCCCGATGTCACTTGCGTACATTGCAGCGTCCACCGAGAGGCTCTGCCAAGGGAATGCCTGATAGCTTGAAAGACGTTTAAAACACTACAGTGAAAATGGTTAACTTTGTTAACTTCTTATGGCTGGGGGCAGTATTGAGTAGCTTGAATGAATAAGGTGCCCAGAGGTGCCAGAGTAAACTGCCTGCTCCTCAGTCCCAGTTGCTAATATATGCATATTATTAGTATATGTGGATAGAAAACACTCTGAAGTTTCTAAAACTGTTTGAATGATGTCTGTATATATAACAGAACTCATATGGCAGGCAAAAACCTGAGGAAAAATCCTATGAGTGTCATCTGATGATGATCATCAAAGGTTAGTGATTAATTCTCTCTCTATTTCAGATTTTTGTGACTCCACTCTTTGGCTGGAAAAATGGCTGTGCTTTTCTGTGACTTGGCTCTGACCTAACATAATCGTTTGTTGTGCTTTCGCTGTAAAGCCTATTTGAAATCGGACACTGTGGTGGGTTTAACAACAAGATTACCTTTGAAATGGTATAAGATATATGTATGTTTGAGGAACTTTAATTTTAATTATTAATCTTAATTATGAGATTTCTGTTGTTTTGAATTTGGCGCCCTGCACTTTCCCAGGCACCGTGTTATGCAATGATGCGCATGATGTCTCCAATGCACACGCTATCTTCCAGCTCCCCGCATCGGCCGGGCTAGAGTGGGCATCCAGCCAGGACGGATGGTGCCGGCTCAGCGCATCTGGCCTCCAGTGCGTCTCTTCGGCCCAGGATATCCTGCGCCAGCTCTGTGCACTGTGTCGCCGGTGCGTCTGCACAGCCCAGTGCGTCCTGTGCTAGCGCCCCGCAATTGCCGGGCGAAGGTAACCATCCAGCCAGGACGGGTTGTGCAGAATCTACGCTCGAGACCTCCAATGCGCCTCCACGGCCCAGTGTATCCGGTGCCTGCTCCAAGAACTAAGCCTCCAGTATGTCTCCCCTGCCTGGTGAGTCCTGTGCCTGCTCCCAGAACCAGGCCTCCTGTAGGTCTCCCCAGTCTGGTGAGTCCTCTGCCTGCTCCCAGAACCAGGCCTCCTGTATGTCTCCCCAGCCTGGTAAGCCCTGTGGAAGCTCCACACACCAGGCTGCCTATACGTCTCCTCCCTCCAGTGATGATCCATGGCCCGAAGCCTCCAGTGATGATCCATGGCACGAAGCCTCCAGTGATCATTCATGGCACGAAGCCTCCATTGATGATCCATGGTACGAAGCCTCCAGTGATGACCCATGCACGAAGCCTCCAGTGATGATCCATGGCCCGGAGCCTGCAGGGACGGTCCGGAGCCTGCAGCGACGGTCCCCAGTCCGGAGCCTCCAGCGACTGCCTCCAGTCCGGAGCCTCCAGCGACGGCCTCCAGTCCGGAGCCTCCAGCGAGGGTCCCCAGTCCGGGGTCTGCAACGAGGGTCCCCAGTCCAGAGGCGCCACCAAAGTGGGGGGAGCCAGAGGTGGAGCGGGGTGGGGGGTACTGTCACGTCCTGGCCATAGAGAGGCTTTTATTCTCTATTTTGGTTAGGCCAGGGTGTGACTAGGGTGGCCATTCTAGTTTCTTTGTTTCTATATTTTCTGGTTCTATGTTTTGGCCAGGTATGGTTCTCAATCAGGGACAACTATCGTTGTCTCTGATTGGGAATCATACATAGGCTGCCTGTTTTTCCACCTTAGTTGTGGGTAGTTGACTTTGTTAGTGGCCTGTATAGCCCTAGTAAGCTTCACGTTCGTTTTGTTGTTTCTTGTTTTTGTTGGTGACATTCTTAATAAAAAGAAATGTACGCTCACCACGCTGCACCTTGGTCTGGTCCCTGACCCCGATTTAATAACATTTGGGCCCATATTGAACTTTTCTAAGACTGAAAACAGAAAGATCCACTCCATCCTGTCAAACGCCTTCTCAGCATCCAGTGAAGCCAGCAGGACAGGGGTCTTCTGTGCGTTTACTTGATCAAAAATATCAAAGACGGGGAATGTTATCAGAAGAGTATCTGTCTCTAAGAAATCCAGTTTGGTCCGCTTTTATTATTTTGGGAAGAAGAGTGTTTAGTCTTTTGGCGAGCAATTTGGTAATTATTTTATAGTCGAAATCCAACAAGCTTATGGGCCGGGCCGGAAGGACGAGCAGGATAGGGGGTCCTTGTCATTTTTGAGCAACACTGTAATGCGAGCTGTGTGCATTGAGTCTGGGAGAACTCAGTTTATGTAAAAATCCTCCAGCATTGTAAAACTCTCTGGGGAATCCATCTGGGCCTGGGGACTTATTAGGTGGCATGGAGCTAATTGCCTACAGGATCTCCTCAGGAGTGAAGGGGGAGTTGAGATCTTCTTTGTCGGTCTCTGATAGTTTAGGTAGCGAGATTCCCTCTAGGAAAGATTGGAGTTCTGCCTCCGTGTGTAGTGCCTTGCGGTCGGAGGCCGAGCAGTTGCCATAACAGGCAGTGATGCAACCAGTCAGGATGCTCTGAATGGTGCAGCTGTAGAACCTTTTGAGGATCTGAGGACCCAAGCCAAATCTTTTCAGTCTCCTGAGAGGGAATAGGTTTTGTCATACCCTCTTCACGACTGTCTTGGTGTGCTTGGGCCATGTTAGTTTGTTGGTGATGTGGACACCAAGAATCTTGAAGCTCTCAACCTGCTCCACTGCAGCCCCATCAATGAGAATGGGGGCATGCTCGGTCCTCCTTTTAATGGAGTCCACAATCATCTCCTTTGTCTTGATCACGTTGAGGAAGAGGTTGTTGCCCTGGCACCACATGGCCAGGTTTCTGACCACCTCCCTATAGGCTGTCTCATTGTTGTCGGTGATCAGGCCTACCAGTATTGTGTCATCTGCAAACTTAATGAGGCTGTTGGAGTCGTGCCTGTAGTCAATAAATAGCATTCTCACAGAGGTGTTCCTTTTGTCCAGGTGGGAAAGGGCAGTGTGGAGTGCAATAGAGATTGCATCATCTGTGGATCTGTTGGGACGGTATGCACATTGGAGTGGCTCTAGCGTTTCTAGGATAATGGTATTGATGTGAGCCATGACCAGCCTTTTAAAGCACTTCGTGGCTACAGACGTGAGTGCTACGGGTCGGTAGTCATTTAGGCATGTTACCTTAGTGTTCTTGGGCACAGGCACAATGGTGGTCTGCTTAAAACATGTTTTATTACAGACTCAGACAGAGAGAGGTTGAAAATGTCAGTGAAGACGGCATCTCAGTGCAAGAGGCGTCACTACAATCTAGAGGTCGACAGATTAATCGGAATGGTCGATTAATTAGGGCCGATTTCAAGTTTTCATAACAATCGGAAATCTGTGTTTTTGGGCGCCGATTTGCCGATTTAAAAATATATATATATATTTTTAAATGTAGTATTATTATTATTATTATTGTATTTTTTTAGACAGTTATTTAACAAGGCAAGTTAGTTAAGAACACATTCTTATTTTCAATGACGGCCTAGGAACGGTGGGTTAACTGCCTCGTTCAGGGGCAGAACGACAGATTTTCACCCTGTCAGCTCGGGGGATCCAATCTTGCAACCTTACAGTTAACTAGTGCAACGCAAT
The DNA here is from genome assembly GCF_018296145.1 of Oncorhynchus tshawytscha. Lineage (NCBI taxonomy): Eukaryota > Metazoa > Chordata > Actinopteri > Salmoniformes > Salmonidae > Oncorhynchus > Oncorhynchus tshawytscha. Next base: position 20,914,791 of record NC_056437.1, read on the forward strand.
AATGACCTGCCTCTCTCTCGTTGCACTCCACAAGGAGACTGCCTGTTACGCAAATGCAGTAAGCCAAGGTAAGTTGCTAGCTAGCTTTAAACTTATCTTATAAAAAACAATCATAATCACTAGTTAACTACACATGGTTGATGATATTACTAGATATTATCTAGCGTGTCCTGCGTTGCATATAATCTGACTGAGCATACAAGCATCTAAGTATCTGCCTGAGCGGTGGTAGGCAGAAACAGGCGCGTAAACATTAATTCAAACAGCACTTTTGGGCATTTTGCCAGCAGCTCTTCGTTGTGCGTCAAGCATTGTGCTGTTTATGACTTCAAGCCTATCAACTCCCAAGATGAGGCTGGTGTAACCGAAATGAAGTGGCTAGCTAGTTAGCGCGCGCTAATAGCGTTTCAAATGTCACTCGCTCTGAGCCTTCTAGTCGTTGTTCCCCTTGCTCTGCATTTGTAACGCTGCTTCAATGGTGGCTGTTGTCGTTGTGTTGTTGGTTCGAGCCCAGGGAGGAGCAAGGAGACGTTAGCTTTCTTACATAGCACATATTGCACTTTTACTTTCTTCTCCAACACTTTGTTTTTGCATTATTTAAACCAAATTGAACATGTTTCATTATTTACTGGAGGGTAAATTGATTTTATTGATGTATTATATTAAATTAAAATAAGTGTTCATTCAGTATTGTTGTAATTGTCATTATTACAAATACATTTTAAAAAATTGTCCGATTTAATCGGTATCGGCTTTTTTGGTCCTCCAATAATCGGTATCGGTATCGGTGTTACGTTCCCCAGATTATGTGTTGTAGTTTGTGTATTTGCATGTGTTTATTTCAGGAAATGGCTTCCTGAAATCCCTCAAGCAGCTGATTGGTCGACTCCAGGGCTAATTGGAGAGCTGACCCCGCCCCCTCATCAAGACACAGCTGTCTCCAATTACCCATTCCTTCAGAAGCTATATAAAAGCCAGTGTTCTGTTCAGGAGATCTTTCTTTTTGTAGAGGATTTTGCTGGAGGTAGATTTGTTAGAGAGATTTGCTGGGAGGTCATTGTAGAGATTTTTCTAGAGAGAGATTTTGCTAGAGGTTGATTTTGCTGGGAGTTCATTGCTGAGAGTTGGTATGTTTTGTGAGTTTGTTGCTCAGATAGAACTTATTTGATGTCCTTTGTCTCTTAGTTTGTTTGTGAAATTGTTTAATATTCTGTTTCATTTGTTCCCAGGGGGGAAGGGGAAGGCACCTAGGTAGTGCTTAGGCAAGAGGCCCGCGGGCATACATATACCCGTAGCATAATCGCTGTCTAGGCACACTAGGTAAGACCTGGGCGGACCACCCCTTTTATTTTGGTTAGGGCACCAGGTGGTACTAAATTAGGTAAGTAGTGGGTAGGCAGGTAAGATAGGAGAGGGGGGGGGGGGGCTTTGAGATTTACTTTCTTTGCTTTGGTTCCGTCCAGCCCCTTTTCCCCATATTACCGTGTAAAGGAATAAAGTCCTTGTAAACGGTACCACATTCTGCTTGTTGTCATTTTTACTCGCACCTACAGTCCATACCTTTTTCCCTTCACAGAGTTTAGTTGTAGCAGGGTGTTGCGTTCCCTCTTCATAGAGGCGTGCGTAACAATCGGCGTTGAAGAATCATAATCGGTCGACCTCTACTACAGTCCCTGGTCGAATCCAGGCTGTATCACATCCGGACGTGATTGGGAGTCCCATAGGGCGGCGCACAATTGGCCCAACAAAGACATACAGTTGAAGTAGGAAGTTTACATACACCTTAGCCAAATACATTTAAACTCAGTTTTTCACAATTCCTGACATTTAATCTTAGTTCAAATTCCCTGTCTTAGTTCAGTTAGGATCACCACTTTATTTTATTTTAAAGTTCTATTTTGAAACGTTCTATAGCCATGACATAATTTTCTGGAATTTTCCAAGCTATTTAAAGACACAGTCAACTTAGTGTATGTAAACTTCTGAACCACTGGAATTGTAATACAGTGAATAATAAGTGAAATAATCTGTCTGTGAACAATTGTTGGAAAAATTACTTGTGTCATGCACAAAACTTGCCAAAACTATAGTTTGTTAACAAGAAATTTGTGGAGTGGTTGAAAAACGAGTTTTAATGACTCCAACCTAAGTGTATGTTAACTTCAGACTTGAACTGTATCTGATATTGGCAGAAAAAATAAAAATAATTTAAGGTAACTGTACTGTCCAATTTACATTGGCTATTACAGTTAAAAAATACCATGCTATTGTTTGAGGAAAGTGCACAGTCATGAACATGAAAAGTTATTAATAAACCAATTAGGCACATTTGGGCAGTCTTGATACAATGTTTTGAACAGAAATGCAATGTTTCATTGGATCAGTCCAAGATGTTGCACATACACTGCTGCCAACCAGTGGCCAAAATCTAAATTGCGCCTGGGCTGTATTAATACATTATGGACTTTCTCTTGCATTTCAAAGATTATGGTACAAAAAAATACAAAAGCGTTTTTTATTTTTTTTAATCTTTTACCAGATCTAATGTGTTATATTATACTACATTCATTTTACATTTCCACAAACTTAAAAGTGTTATGCATATCCTTGCTTCAAGTCCCGAGCTACAGGCAATTGTAGGCGAAAATTGAAAAAAGGGGCAGATCCTTAAGAGGTTTTTAAGGTATCTTTACTTTTACTCAAGTATGACAAGTGAGTACTTTCTCCACCACTGCATGGTTGTGTGAATGTATCAGCTTACCTACTGGCAGTGCGTATGGCCAGGAACATGCAGAGGTAGCAGTAGGAGATGATGCCCAGTGGGATGAAGAACACAAAGATGCATAGCATGAGAGTGTAACTCCTATTGGCTGGTGTGGAGGTCACATAATCCCACGTACAGGAGGTCATCAGGCCCTCAGGGATATAAGAACCTGGTGAGGGGCAATGGGTTAAGATTAGTGTTGGGGTTGGGGTTAAGGTTAGGGTTCCAGTTGGGGTTGGGGTTAGGGTTGGGATTAAGGCTACGGTCAGGGTAAGTGTCAGGGTTGGAGAAAGAGAGAGGAGATTATTGTATCTGCAGAGAGACAAAGAAGAGTGATGGGAAGTGAGAGCGTTGTAGAGATAAGATAAAAGGATGGCAGTCTGGTCCGAGATCTGTTTGGACTCTTGCCAACTCTATAAGTGTCATTGTCTAGTAAATGTGTGATTGTCTAGCACACGGAATGACTATTCCCTAACACATTGGCAAGAGAGCAGAAACAGTCAGAAAACTGGCACCCAAAAGGATGGCGCTAGTGGAGGGAACTCACTCCAGCCAAAGAGAGGCGCCAGGCTCCAGGCCAGCGAGTAGAGCCAGACTATGACGATGACAACGGAGGTGCGGCGTTTAGAGGTCCAGTGGAGGGCCTGTAGGGGCTTGGTGATGACGATGTAGCGGTCAATGGAGATAGCCAGCAGGTTGATCATGGAAGTGATCCCAAATAAGGCCCCACAGAAGGCGTACATCTTACAGCCTGTACAGAAATCATTTAGAGATCTTACAATCTGAGTAATCTCACAGGATAGAACATTTGTGATGCAGAGAGATGGAATTTCCACAATTCATTTGTATTTTTTGTTCAGCATGGATAGCGGAATTCAGATCCAAATACCAAAGTAGCTGAAGCTTTCCATTAAGACCACTGATTTGATGCGTTATTCTACCAAAGTTATGGGATGAAGGTAAAAGTACCTGTTTCTCCAAAAACCCACTCCTTGTAGAGACAGTTGACAAAGAAGATAGGGGACTGTGTGATGGCCATGAGGAAGTCACTCACTGCCAGATTCATGATGAAATAGTTGGGAGGAGTCCGGAGCTTCTTGTTACTGAAATACAGAATAAATATACAGTGTTTATGTTTTCAAAAAATAGATTCATTGTTATTAGCTTACTACTCACTTAAGATTTGACCTTGATCTTTATCTCTAAAGCTTTAGCAATATAACAGAATAGCTTCTATCCAGATAATGAAGTAAAGATTAGGTCAGAAGGCAAGGATGCGATGCTGTACTTTCACATTAGTCAAAAAGTGAAACCACTGGAACATGACCCCACACTCAGTTTGCTAATTACCTCGTGACCACACTCCCCTCTGTGATTTAAATTCCTTAAAGTAAATGCATCTCACTCTCTGCCAACCATTCTAATTTAGGATGTAGAATCTGAGTGGGTGAATTGTCATTACATGAATCCATGACTGTTATTACAGTTGTCCATTAATCCCACTACAAACCAACATTCAGCATAAGTAATGCTCAGTATTCCGCCATCACCTGCTGACAACCAGCCACCTCCCCAGCCCCCTCCTCCTCCTCCTCACCATACCAATCACTTGCTCTCGCCTCGCCCTGAGTCAATACACTCACCATTATCCCTCCTAGAAGCAGAGGTCATCCCCTACCTAGAAATACCTCCTGTTTTCCAAGAAACTAGACTGGCTCACAGCATCAGGGGAAATCAGACAGGCCCAATACAATTACAGAGTCAATTCAAGTTAGTATTTCAAGTCATTTCCAATGGCATGAAAATATCCCCTGATTTTGCTTGAGAGTGAGTGAATGGGTGAGTGAGTGCCCTCTGCCCTCCCCACTGTGAACATGGCCTGATTTCTGTTCTGAGTGTTTTGTGCTAAATAATGTTAATAACGTTTAGATAGAGAAGTGACATGTTGGATTAGTGGAGAGTGGCGCATTGTTGCCAGCTTCAGTAGGAGGAAGCAATGTCACCATGCTCTCATGTGGATCTGGGATTTGATTTGCACAAATCAAAGAGGAGATGTGATGCAATTGTCTCAATGGTCTCCAGGCGTCTCTCTGAGATCCTTAACTAAACACGAAGGACTCCACGGCCTGTGGAGCTCTCACGCATTACTAACAGAGAGGAGAGGATGAGGAGGAGAGGGTGGTAATGAAGAAAATGATTAAGAAGAGGGGATGGAGAAAGTAAGGGAGTGGGAAAGATCATGAGGAGAAGAAGGACTTTAGAAGGTGTTTTGTGTTTAGTGACAGAACGCCTGAGCAGGTTTAATCTGTGTCCAGGAAACCAGCCCACAGTGCTCCTCACATTGAACCATAGTAAATGTACAGTAACAGAATGTGTCTCCACATCACCAGCACTCTAACCACTGACCCAGATGGGGACCATTAAGGTAAATCACAGAATGTGCTGAGCCAACATAGGGACCCAGGATGAGCCAATCTATGGTCAGATTGGTAGTCAATCTGCTCGCTACTCCCATGCTGGGTCTGTTTATGGTGGTGGAGGTCAGAGCTCATGCCTGATTCCGCCAAGCTGAGTAAACGTAGTTGGAAATCAGACTTTTGTAGAAAATCACTTCCTATTATGCTACTTCTCTGAATGCCATTTTGAGACTAATTTATAGACATGCCAGCTAGGGAGTGAGGGAAAGGAACATATATATTAAGTGTACACAAACTCATTTTCACGTGCCTGGAGTTGATGTTATTGCAAACCATAATAAGTATCTGGAGCTCTTTTCACTTTTCCCAGCAACATAATCTTTAACAACAACTATAGCAACGATGACCGCAAAATGATTCCCCTTTGAAATGACAAAAACGTATTCTTAAAGGGATACTTTGGGACTTTCTCCAGAGTCAGATGTTTCTGTGTCCATCCAGTATGAAGGAAGTTGAAGGTAGTTTCACAAGCCAATGCTAACTAGCGTTAGCACAATGACTGAAGGTCTATGGGTATCTACTAGCATGCTAAAATCCTGAAGTATCCCTTTAAACACAGAAGGCCTTTTAAATGTGTAAGTTAAAAAGAAACATACAGGACTGTATATGGAGTTACACACCCTGTTCACACAGAGCTGTCTTTGATGGCTGTCATACATAACATGTGCAATTATTCCTGCGCACTGGACAAATCTGTGTCAGTGAGCATTAAAAAGCTGATGCCTCCCACGCTTTCTGCTTTGATGTGAAATGTCAAACAATTGCCTTTGCACATGCACACACATCATCACAGGGTAGCATATGGTCCAAGTTAATTAAGCTCAAATATTCACTGAGTTTCGAATTTGTTATGTAATGATAGCACTGGTACTGAAGCATTTTATTACTTTTATCATGACGATTAGATAATATTATCATAAAACAAAAATTACTAAAACAGGTGTAAGGTGATATAATTTAAATCAGCACCATTAATTTTAGGCTTAAAAGACATCCTTGTGTTTCTATAGTAAAGTTATAACACAGTGTGTGGATTGTGTTTCTATAGTATAGTTATAACACAGTGTGTGGATTGTGTTTCTATAGTGTAGTTATAACACAGCGTGTTTGGATTGTGTTTCTATAGTATAGTTATAACACAGTGTGTGGATTGTGTTTCTATAATATAGTTATAACACAGTGTGTGGATTGTGTTTCTATAGTATAGTTATAACACAGTGTGTGTGGATTGTATTTCTATAATATAGTTATAACACAGTGTGTGTGGATTGTGTTTCTATAGTATAGTTATAACACAGTGTGAGGATTGTGTTTCTATAGTATAGTTATAACACAGTGTGTGGATTGTGTTTCTATAGTAAAGTTATAACACAGTGTGTGGATTGTGTTTCTATAGTATAGTTATAACACAGTGTGTGGATTGTGTTTCTATAGTATAGTTATAACACAGTGTGTGGATTGTGTTTCTATAGTGTAGTTATAACACAGTGTGTGGATTGTGTTTCTATAATATAGTTATAACACAGTGTGTGTGGATTGTGTTTCTATAGTATAGTTATAACACAGTGTGAGGATTGTGTTTCTATAGTATAGTTATAACACAGTGTGTGGATTGTGTTTCTATAGTATAGTTATAACACAGTGTGTGGATTGTGTTTCTATAGTATAGTTATAACACAGTGTGTGGATTGTGTTTCTATAGTATAGTTATAACACAGTGTGTGGATTGTGTTTCTATAGTGTAGTTATAACACAGTGTGTGGATTGTATTTCTATAGTATAGTTATAACACAGTGTGTGGATTGTGTTTCTATAGTAAAGTTATAACACAGTGTGTGGATTGTGTTTCTATAGTATAGTTATAACACAGTGTGTGGATTGTGTTTCTATAGTAAAGTTATAACACAGTGTGTGGATTGTGTTTCTATAGTAAAGTTATAACACAGTGTGTGGATTGTGTTTCTATAGTATAGTTATAACACAGTGTGTGGATTGTGTTTCTATAGTATAGTTATAACACAGTGTGTGGATTGTGTTTCTATAGTATAGTTATAACACAGTGTGTGGATTGTGTTTCTATAGTGTAGTTATAACACAGTGTGTGGATTGTGTTTCTATAATATAGTTATAACACAGTGTGTGTGGATTGTGTTTCTATAGTATAGTTATAACACAGTGTGTGGATTGTGTTTCTATAGTATAGTTATAACACAGTGTGTGGATTGTGTTTCTATAGTATAGTTATAACACAGTGTGTGGATTGTGTTTCTATAGTATAGTTATAACACAGTGTGTGGATTGTGTTTCTATAGTATAGTTATAACACAGTGTGTGGATTGTGTTTCTATAGTATAGTTATAACACAGTGTGTGGATTGTGTTTCTATAGTGTAGTTATAACACAGTGTGTGGATTGTGTTTCTATAGTATAGTTATAACACAGTGTGTGTGGATTGTGTTTCTATAGTATAGTTATAACACAGTGTGTGGATTGTGTTTCTATAGTATAGTTATAACACAGTGTGTGGATTGTGTTTCTATAGTATAGTTATAACACAGTGTGTGGATTGTGTTTCTATAGTATAGTTATAACACAGTGTGTGGATTGTGTTTCTATAGTATAGTTATAACACAGTGTGTTTGGATTGTGTTTCTATAGTATAGTTATAACACAGTGTGTGGATTGTGTTTCTATAGTATAGTTATAACACAGTGTGTGGATTGTGTTTCTATAGTATAGTTATAACACAGTGTGTGGATTGTGTTTCTATAGTGTAGTTATAACACAGTGTGTGGATTGTGTTTCTATAGTATAGTTATAACAAAGTGTGTGGATTGTGTTTCTATAGTATAGTTATAACAAAGTGTGTGGATTGTGTTTCTATAATATAGTTATAACACAGTGTGTGGATTGTGTTTCTATAGTATAGTTATAACACAGTGTGTGGATTGTGTTTCTATAGTAAAGTTATAACACAGTGTGTGGATTGTGTTTCTATAGTATAGTTATAACACAGCGTGTTTGGATTGTGTTTCTATAGTATAGTTATAACACAGTGTGTGGATTGTGTTTCTATAGTGTAGTTATAACACAGTGTGTGGATTGTGTTTCTATAGTATAGTTATAACACAGTGTGTTTGGATTGTGTTTCTATAGTATAGTTATAACACAGTGTGTGGATTGTGTTTCTATAGTATAGTTATAACACAGTGTGTGGATTGTGTTTCTATAGTATAGTTATAACACAGTGTGTGGATTGTGTTTCTATAGTATAGTTATAACACAGTGTATGGATTGTGTTTCTATAGTATAGTTATAACACAGTGTGTGGATTGTGTTTCTATAGTGTAGTTATAACACAGTGTGTGGATTGTGTTTCTATAGTATAGTTATAACACAGTGTGTTTGGATTGTGTTTCTATAGTATAGTTATAACACAGTGTGTGGATTGTGTTTCTATAGTATAGTTATAACACAGTGTGTGGATTGTGTTTCTATAGTATAGTTATAACACAGTGTGTGGATTGTGTTTCTATAGTATAGTTATAACACAGTGTGTGGATTGTGTTTCTATAGTATAGTTATAACACAGTGTGTTTGGATTGTGTTTCTATAGTATAGTTATAACACAGTGTGTGGATTGTGTTTCTATAGTATAGTTATAACACAGTGTGTGGATTGTGTTTCTATAGTGTAGTTATAACACAGTGTGTGGATTGTGTTTCTATAGTATAGTTATAACAAAGTGTGTGGATTGTGTTTCTATAGTATAGTTATAACAAAGTGTGTGGATTGTGTTTCTATAATATAGTTATAACACAGTGTGTGGATTGTGTTTCTATAGTGTAGTTATAACACAGTGTTTGGATTGTGTTTCTATAGTATAGTTATAACACAGTGTGTTTGGATTGTGTTTCTATAGTATAGTTATAACACAGTGTGTGGATTGTGTTTCTATAGTATAGTTATAACACAGTGTGTGTGGATTGTGTTTCTATAGTATAGTTATAACACAGTGTGTGGATTGTGTTTCTATAGTATAGTTATAACACAGTGTGTTTGGATTGTGTTTCTATAGTATAGTTATAACACAGTGTGTGGATTGTGTTTCTATAGTATAGTTATAACACAGTGTGTGGATTGTGTTTCTATAGTATAGTTATAACACAGTGTGTGGATTGTGTTTCTATAGTATAGTTATAACACAGTGTGTGTGGATTGTATTTCTATAGTATAGTTATAACACAGTGTGTGTGGATTGTGTTTCTATAGTATAGTTATAACAAAGTGTGTGGATTGTGTTTCTATAGTATAGTTATAACACAGTGTGTGTGGATTGTGTTTCTATAGTATAGTTATAACACAGTGTGTGGATTGTGTTTCTATAGTATAGTTATAACAAAGTGTGTGGATTGTGTTTCTATAGTATAGTTATAACAAAGTGTGTGGATTGTGTTTCTATAATATAGTTATAACACAGTGTGTGGATTGTGTTTCTATAGTGTAGTTATAACACAGTGTGTGGATTGTGTTTCTATAGTATAGTTATAACACAGTGTGTGGATTGTGTTTCTATAGTATAGTTATAACAAAGTGTGTGGATTGTGTTTCTATAATATAGTTATAACACAGTGTGTGGATTGTGTTTCTATAGTATAGTTATAACACAGTGTGTGGATTGTGTTTCTATAGTATAGTTATAACACAGTGTGTGGATTGTGTTTCTATAATATAGTTATAACACAGTGTGTGGATTGTGTTTCTATAGTATAGTTATAACACAGTGTGTTTGGATTGTGTTTCTATAGTATAGTTATAACACAGTGTGTGGATTGTGTTTCTATAATATAGTTATAACACAGTGTGTGGATTGTGTTTCTATAGTGTAGTTATAACACAGTGTGTGGATTGTGTTTCTATAGTATAGTTATAACAAAGTGTGTGGATTGTGTTTCTATAATATAGTTATAACACAGTGTGTGGATTGTGTTTCTATAGTATAGTTATAACACAGTGTGTGGATTGTGTTTCTATAGTATAGTTATAACAAAGTGTGTGGATTGTGTTTCTATAATATAGTTATAACACAGTGTGTGGATTGTGTTTCTATAGTATAGTTATAACACAGTGTGTGGATTGTGTTTCTATAGTGTAGTTATAACACAGTGTGTTTGGATTGTATTTCTATAGTATAGTTATAACACAGTGTGTGGATTGTGTTTCTATAGTGTAGTTATAACACAGTGTGTGGATTGTGTTTCTATAGTGTAGTTATAACACAGTGTGTGGATTGTGTTTCTATAGTATAGTTATAACACAGTGTGTGGATTGTGTTTCTATAGTGTAGTTATAACACAGTGTGTGGATTGTGTTTCTATAGTGTAGTTATAACACAGTGTGTGGATTGTGTTTCTATAGTATAGTTATAACACAGTGTGTGGATTGTGTTTCTATAGTATAGTTATAACACAGTGTGTGGATTGTGTTTCTATTGTGTTTCTATGTATAGTTATAACACAGTGTGATTGGATTGTATTTCTATAGTATAGTTATAACACAGTGTGTGGATTGTGTTTCTATAGTATAGTTATAACACAGTGTGTGGATTGTGTTTCTATAATATAGTTATAACACAGTGTGTGGATTGTGTTTCTATAATATAGTTATAACACAGTGTGTGGATTGTGTTTCTATAGTATAGTTATAACACAGTGTGTGGATTGTGTTTCTATAATATAGTTATAACACAGTGTGTGGATTGTGTTTCTATAGTGTTATAGATTGTGTTTTATAATACAGTTATAACACAGTGTGTGGATTGTGTTTCTATAGTGTAGTTATAACACAGTGTGTGGATTGTATTTCTATAGTATAGTTATAACACAGTGTGTGGATTGTGTTTCTATAGTATAGTTATAACACAGTGTGTGGATTGTGTTTCTATAGTATAGTTATAACACAGTGTGTGGATTGTGTTTCTATAATATAGTTATAACACAGTGTGTGGATTGTGTTTCTATAGTATAGTTATAACACAGTGTGTGGATTGTGTTTCTATAGTATAGTTATAACACAGTGTGTGGATTGTGTTTCTATAATATAGTTATAACACAGTGTGTGGATTGTGTTTCTATAGTATAGTTATAACAAAGTGTGTGGATTGTGTTTCTATAATATAGTTATAACACAGTGTGTGGATTGTGTTTCTATAGTATAGTTATAACACAGTGTGTGGATTGTGTTTCTATAGTATAGTTATAACACAGTGTGTGGATTGTGTTTCTATGGATTGTATTTCTATAGTATAGTTATAACACAGTGTGTGGATTGTGTTTCTATAGTATAGTTATAACACAGTGTGTGGATTGTGTTTCTATAGTATAGTTATAACACAGTGTGTGGATTGTGTTTCTATAGTATAGTTATAACACAGTGTTTGGATTGTGTTTCTATAGTATAGTTATAACACAGTGTGTGGATTGTGTTTCTATAGTATAGTTATAACAGTGTGTGGATTGTATTTCTATAGTATAGTTATAACACAGTGTGTGGATTGTGTTTCTATAGTATAGTTATAACACAGTGTGTGGATTGTGTTTCTATAGTATAGTTATAACACAGTGTGTGGATTGTGTTTCTATAGTGTAGTTATAACACAGTGTTTGGATTGTGTTTCTATAGTATAGTTATAACACAGTGTGTGGATTGTGTTTCTATAGTATAGTTATAACACAGTGTGTGGATTGTATTTCTATAGTATAGTTATAACACAGTGTGTGTGGATTGTATTTCTATAGTATAGTTATAACACAGTGTGTGGATTGTGTTTCTATAGTATAGTTATAACACAGTGTGTGGATTGTGTTTCTATAGTATAGTTATAACACAGTGTGTGTGGATTGTATTTCTATAGTATAGTTATAACACAGTGTGTGTGGATTGTATTTCTATACAATGTTTGGGGGAGGTGAAGGGTAAATATACATGTGTGGCTACAGCAGAGATTGAATGGTTGCAGAGGAGTACCGTGTCGCAGCATCAGTCAAGGATCTTCTTAATGCACAAAGCATGTCAGCAGCACACCCAGGGAACCTTGCCATCTCTACTGCCGTCTCCACTGCGGTGTGGAGTGAGCCACTGACAGCTAGCGGAATAAAGCCCCTAGCTTGGAGTCAGTCACGCTCCTACCAGACAACCTAAACTGTACCTATGTGTATAACCTAGTGAGCTCTTCCAGCTCACATAGCGCAAGGGAACAGCAAACCTGATTTCAGAAAACAAATAAAGCAACACCTCACGGCACAACGCCTCTCCCCCATGTGACCTACTATTTGTGTGTATGCACTGACGTGTATGTTAAGTGATAGATGGACGCACACACACTCTAACACACACTGTAAACACACTTACAAATTATTATTCTTTGGTTATATTGTTTTGTGTTTCTTTCTAAAAAAAAAATGTTGTCTTGTCGTCTTTGTTTCTGTACTGTGTACACTGAGTGTACAAAATATAAGGAACACCCTCCTACTTTTGCTCTTAGAATAGCCTCAATTCGTCAATGCATAGACTCCACAAGGTGTCGAAAGCTTTCCACAGGCATGCTGGCCCATGTTGAAGCCAATGCTTACACAGGTGTGTAAAGTTGGCTGGATGTCCTTTGGGTGGTGGATCATTCTTGATACACAAGCAAAACAGTTGAGCGTGAAAAACCCAGCAGCGTTGCAGCTCTTGACACATACCAGTGTGCCAGGCACCTACTACCATTCCCCGTTCAAAGGCACTTACATCTTTTGTCTTGCCCACTCACCCTGTAAATGGCACACATACACAATCCATGTCTCATTTGTCCCAAGGCTTAAAAATCCTTCTTTAACCTGTCTCCTCCCCTTATTCTACACTGATTGAAGTGGATTTAACAAATGGGGTCAATAACAGATTATAGCTTTCACCTGGATTCACCTGGAAATGTGAATGGAAAGAGCAGGTATTCATAATGTTTTATATACACTGAATATACCAAACATTAGGAATGCCTTCCTAATATTGAGTTGCACCCCGCCTCAACCCCCCTTCTTCCCTCAGACCAGCCTCAATTTATCGGGGCATGGACTCTACAAGGTGTCAGTATCGTTCCATGTCTCAAGGCTTAAAAATCCTTCTTTAACCTGTCTCCTCCCCTTCATCTACACACATTGAAGTGGATTTAACAAGTGACATCAAAAAGGGATCATAGCTTTCACCTGGATTCACCTGGTCAGTCTGTCATGGAAAGAGCAGTGTTCTAAATGTTTTATATACTCATATATATATATATACACACACAAACAAACAAAATATAACATGTAACATGTAAAGTGTTGGCCCCATGAGCTGGAATAAGAAATCCTAGACATTTTGCACACGCACAACAAAACACATTTTTCTAAAGTTTTTGGCACAAATTTGTTTACATCCCTGTTAGTGAGCATTTCTCCTTTGCGAAGATAATCCATCCACCTTACAGGTGCGACTTGTGCTGAGGACAATTTTGTCACAATTCCACAGATGAAGTTTTGAGGGAGCGTGCAGGTGGCATGCTGACTGCAGAGCTGTTGCAAGATAATTTAATGTTCATTTCTCTACCATAAGCTGCCTCCAATGTCATTTTAGAGAATTTGGCAGTACGTCCAACCAGCCTCTCAAACGCAGACCATGTGTAACCATACCAGCCAAGGACCGCTATAATCCGTTATTGACGGAATTAGTTAAATACAGTACCTTCGGAAAGTATTCAGACCCCTTGACTTTTTCCAAATGTTGTTACGTTACAGCCTTATTCTAAAATAGATTTAAAAATCTCAGCAATCTACACACAATACCCCATAATGACAAAGCGAAAACAGATTTTTTGACATTTTTGCAAATGTATTAAAAAAAAATCTGTCTGTTTACCCAGCATGAGCAAGCCTCGCTCTGCTGCTTCGAGCACCATCTCAAATACGCTTTTTTAAATGTCAAATTAGCAAACATTTCTAAAAAGCTGTTTTTGCTTTGTCATTATGCGGTATTGTGTGTAGATTGATGAGGGGGGAAAATGTTTTAATCAATTTTAGAATAAGGCTGTCAAGTAACAAAATGTGGAAAAAGTCAAGGGGTCAGAATACTTTCCGAAGGCACTGTATATACAGTACTCTCCGAACGTATTCAGACCCCTTCCATTTTCCACATTTTGTTACATTATAGCCTTATTCTAAAATGGATTAAATTAACAAATTCCCCATCAATCTACATGCAATACCCCATAATGACAAACCGAGAACAGGTTATATAAAAACAGAAATACCTTATTTACATAATTATTCAGACCCTAGGCAATGAGACTCGAAATTGAGCTCAGGGGCATCCGGTTTCCATTAATCACCCTTGAGATGTTTCTACAACTTGATTGGAGTCCACCTGTGGTAAACACAATTGATTGGACATGATTTGGAAAGGCACACACCTTTCTATATAATGTCCGACAGTTGACAGTGCATATCAGAGCAAAAAACCAAGCCATGAGGGCATAGGAATTGTCCGTAGAGCTCCGAAACAGGATTGTGTCGAGGCACAGATCAGGTTACCAAAAAATGTCTGCAGTGTTGAAGGTCCCCAAGAACACAGTGGCCTCCATCATTCTTAAAATGGAAGAAGTTTGGAACCACCAAGACTCTTCCTAGAGCTGGCTGCCTGGCCAAACTGAGCAATCAGTGGAGAAGGGCCTTGCTCAGGGAGGTGACCAAGAACCCGATGTTCACTCTGACAGAGCTCCAGCATTCCTCTTTGGAGATGAGAGAACCTTCCAGATGTTCTACCATCTCTGCAGCACTCCATCAATCAGGTCTTTATGGTAGAGTGGCCAGACGGAAGCCACTCCTCAGTAAAAGGCACATGACAGCCAACTTGGAGTTTGCCAAAAGGCACCTAAAGTACTTTAAGACTGAGAAACAAGATTCTCTGGTCTGATGAAACCAAGATTGAACTCTTTGGCCCGAATGCCAAGCGTCACGTCTGGAGGAAACCTGGCACCATCCCTATGTTGAAGCATGGTGGTGACAGCATCATGCTGTTCGGATGTTTTTCAGCGGCAGGGACTGGGGGACTAGTCAGGATCGAGGCAAAGATAAACAGGGAAAAGTACAGAGATCTTATATGGAAACCTGCTTTGTCATTATGGGGTATTGTGTGTAGATTGATGAGGTGAAAAAAACATGTAATTCATTTTAGAGGCTGTAGTGTAATAAAATGTGGATAAAGTCAAGGGGTCTGAATACTTTCCAAATGCATTGTATACAGTATACATTTGTAATGTCTACAATTTACATACATTTAAAAAATATTAACATTTAAAGCATTTTTTCATAATGTGTCAGACCCCAGAAAGACTAGCTGTCGCCAATGGTGCTAATGGGGATACTAAATTAAATAAAATCAAAGCTCTCGGCTCAGGTAGAAATCAATCACATGAAAGAATGGGATATTGCTGTAGAACTGTGAACAAAACAAATTGGATCACACATGTTTAACCAATCAGATGTGTGTAGCCTGTGCATATGATAATACCTAATTAAATATCACAGGTATGCCATACCTTAGTGGAAGAGAAAATGTCTCTGTGCTCTCAGATCAGATACAGATATCAGTAATTGAGTGTGCATTGTTTTCGATCAAAGCAGTAGTAGACCTAGCTACTATGTTAGCTCTGTCAAAGGTCTGCTATGACCGAAAGCTAAGCACATGAAATGACTGGAATTAGCATTTTATCTAAGAGTGCAGAGACTTTCTTCACTGTGGTCTCTAATCTTCCTGCACCTTAGCTACTTTTACTGAATGGTACAATACGTACAGCAGATTTCACTAATGCCTTCCATGAAGGGGGTCTATGAAGGGTCACAGTGTCTAGAGGAATGTCTTCTCTCCAACTATGAAACACTTCATGATTTGAGAGTAGGGATAACAACCAAAATACACGGTGGCCCTCGAGATCTCAACAGTTGAAAAACCCAGCCACCTAACTCCTGTAATTAGTTTTTGTTCTTGTTGTGAATTACATGTAAAATAGACAGCTGTTTGCTTGACATGCCATTCATTATTTCTATATCTGAGAGCTCCAGTTTGTTGTTCAACGTGAACTAAAAGTAAATTAGTTGTGTGTCACCACCGCACCAGACGAGTCAGCCGGACAATGTGTGACTTCTTTCTGTCACCCAGCATTAGCAAGCCTCGCTCTGTCGCTTCGAGCACCGTCGAAAATAAGTCTTAGTGTCAGAACAGTACCATGTCAAAACACATGACGCTCAAGATCACATTGTTAAATCAAACACATCATCCTGCTGCTGCAACCTTTGAGGTTCACTTTCTCTCAGCTGGCCTATGATGAACCAGGGATAATGATTTATGAATAGTGACTACACCATTACCGAAGACATGAACATGAACAGTTTTTAGGAATTTTAAAGGATCGGATTCTGTCAAGAACAGGCAGATGAGGACAAATCACAGAGCTTAAACCAAAGGGTGTGAAAATCCAGGAAAGATTAAATAGAAGATGTAGTTGAAATGTGAGGCATGCCTGTTCTCAAATCTCTCAAAGGCTTCGGAAATCCAAATGTCCTCTTTAAATACCCTGCATGGAAAAATCTCTTCTGTAAACACCTAGAAATTACTTCGGTGAATCAAACAATATCAGGTTTTCAGGGAAAAAAACAGAAACACATCAACCTCAGTGCCATTCCGCAAGAGAGAATAAACAGACTGGCACCCACCCTAGAAACACTTGCCCTCTCTTCTCCAAATCCTTCTTCCCTTAGGTACTGTGGCCTACCTGAAGAAGGCGTACATCACCAGGGCATTCCCACCGACCCCCACTGCTCCGATCACCACAACGAAGCAGGCCACGATGTAATGAGCTTGGTCTGGCACGTCTACCTTCCGGAAGAAACCTCGGTCCATGTTGTCCATGCCTGACATGCCTGGGACAGAGAGAGAAGCTCAGTCCATATGAACAACCTAATGCATCACACAACACTTTCACTAAAGCACTTTAACCATAGATCTCTCTCTTTCACATCTCTCTCGTGACGCTTTCTCTCTCTCTCCCTCTTTCACATCTCTCTCGTGATGCTTTCTCTCTCTCTCTCTCTCCCTCTTTCACAACATCTCTCTCTCTCTCTCTCTCCCTCTTTCACAACATCTCTCTCTCTCTCCATTTATATTTCTCCGTTTTCTCTCTCTTCTCATTATGTAAGACTGTGTACCATAAGCATCCATTCAAATATCTGGGGGCTATAAATCAAACAAACCACCCAGTCCCCCTCTGCATATTCACTCATGTAAACCTTTGATGCTTTCCTTCAGTTCCTTCAGTCCAGAAACAGTTTCTCCCATTTCCTAATGTAAAGTACTGTCATCTATTCAAACAGGCTGGCTTGCCTTCTCAACCTCTGTTTAGCTGAAATGTCACACCCTATGTCTCATCATAGCAGTGGAACAATGCACAGAGTCTTTCAACATATTCAGAAGGCATGTATACTAGGTGCTTCCTACTAGCGAGGACTGTGAAGAGACACACATATGCATACACTGTAATATTGTTGTATGGTGATATTTTTACATTGTACATTTTGTATTGTATATTTGTAGTGATGGAACAATGTTATATGATGTACTGTTTAATCTTTTGTTTTACATGTAATGTAAGGGTTTTAATATGTTTGGACCCCAGGAAGAGTAGATGTTGCCTTGGCAGCATCTAATGGGGATCCCTAACAAATACAAATACACTATAGGAATGTGAATTGAAGGGATGAGTGAAATAAATTGTGCATACAAACTGCTGCGATGTATTAGTTTTATCAGACATACACTTACTGCTGAAGAATAATAGGTTGCTTACAACAAGTTGCTGTCATGAGTTATTTGTTTCTATCAGACAAAGTTTCAATAGGTTTGACATGATTACAGCAGAGGCCGAGTGTATGAGCAAATCTTTCCTCATAACGGTCTTCCATGGCATTTGTCTCTGCTCTATGATATCAGTAGTGAACATTGACTGATTTCCATCCCACCCAGAATGGAACACGGTAGTAAGACAAATGCTCTCATAACTAATCCAATCTGACCTCCCATCATCCCACAGGTGAAATGTGTCCTGTGGTTCAGATATTGATCACTTCCAGGTAGAGCCTTGAGGTTGAGCTGCTGAGGTGTAGTCAACATGGCTTTACATAACTCTGTCCAGACAGGACACTGCACAGCGATAACATTTAGGAACCTCGAAAGTCCTACTCCAGTCTGTTTTTTAGCTAATTTGCCTCAGGGGAGCAGGTAGCCTAGCAGTTAGCGTGTTGGGTTAGTAACCTGCACCTATCCAGTGTATGTGACAATAAAACATTTTTAAAAATGTATTTATCACCTGATTTACTAGACAAAAGGCATATCTCAATAGGTGGTCCCGGTATCTTCATGACATACAGTAGCACAAGTTGGGGGTGGGCCTTTCCTGATTTGGTCCTTAAATGTTTTATTTAACCTTTATTTAACTAGGCAAGTCAGTTAAGAACAAATTCTTATTTACAATGACGGCCTACACTGGACAAACCTGGACGACACTGGGCCAAGTGTGCGCCACCCTATGGGACCCCCAATCATGGCCGGTTGTGATACAGCCTGGATCCGAACCAGGTTGTCTGTAGTGACGCCTCTAGCACCGAGATGCAGTGCCTTTGACCGCTCCTATATTGATCCTCAAGCAGGGGGAGTGCACCATCAGACCAACTCCTTGAATGGCCTACTCCTTGAAACACTATTTTGCTCAAAACTGTACATTTTTTTTCAACAGGAAAAGGTTGTAAATAGTGCATCTTTAAGGGAGGGTTAGTGCTATCCGGGATCCTTGAGACATCATAACCTAAACCCTACCCTACCCTATAACCATAAACCCCAACCCCTACCCTAACCCTGAAACCCTAACCCCTAACCATTTTAAATTTCAACTTGAATGGGGTGACATCAGAGTTTGGTCGGACCTTGGGACTTTTCCGCTCAAGGATGGGGCATGGAGGGGCATGGAGGGGCATGGAGGGGCATGGAGGGGCATGGAGGGGCATGGAGGGGCATGGAGGGGCATGGAGGGGCATGGAGGGGCATGGAGGGGCATGGAGGGGCATGGCTTCACATTGCGTGACTCTATGGGCACTTTTGATTCGATTACATTAACAAAAGAAAGAAATCCTCTTATAATCAGCACCTCAATGGGACTGCGGTCACACAGAGCCAAGCCAACACACTGAAGGATGTGCATGGCTTTTTTCATCATCACAAATGCCTAGGCTTAATCACTTCCTTTAATCATTAGAGTTATGGACATTTCCCAGTGATTAATATTATAATTTATTAACACTGACACAAATGCTGTTTGAGCCCAATGTCTCCATTAAAGTATACTGAACAAAAATATAAATGCAACATGTAAAGTGTTTCATGAGCTGAAATAAAATGTTCCATTCTAAAACAGCATTCTAAAATGTGCAGTTTTGTCACAAAGCACAATGCCACAGATGTTTTGAGGGAGAGTGCAATTGGCACGCTGACTGCAGGAATGTCCACCAGAGTTGTTGCCAGAGAATTGAATGTTAATTTCTCTACCATAAGCTGCCTCCAATGTAGTTTTAGAGAATTTGGCAGTACGTCCAACTGGCCACAAAACCACAGACCACGTGTAACCACATCAGCCCAGGACCTCCACATCTGGCTTCTTCACCAGCGGGATCGTCTGAGAACAGCCACCTGGACAGCTGATGAAACTGTGAGTTTGCACAACCAAAGAATTTTGCACAAACTGTCAGAAACCGTCTCAGGGAAGCTCATCTGCGTGCTCATCGTCCTCACCAGGGTCTTGACCTGACTGCAGTTCGGCGTCGTAACCGACTTCAGTGGGCAAATATTCACCTTCGATGGCCACTGGCACACTGGAGAAGTGTGCTCTTCAGGGATGAATCCTGATTTAATCTGTAACGGGCAGGTGGCAGACAATGTTTATTGCGTCATGTGGATGTGCGGTTTGCTAATGTCAACGTTGCGAACAGCGTGCCCCATGGTGGCGGTGGGGTTATGGTATGGGCAGGCGTAAGCTGCGGACAATGAACACAATTGCATTTTATCGATGGCAATTTGACGAGATCCTGAGGCCCCTTGTCCTGGCATTCATCCACCGCCATCACCTCATGTTAAGCATGATAATGCACAGCCCTATGTCACAAAGATCTGTACACAATTCCTGAGGCTGAAAATGTCCCATTTCTTCCATGGCCTGCATACAAACCAGACATGTCACCTATTGAGCATGTTTGGGATGCTCTGGATTGACGTGTACGACACCGTGTTCCAGTTCCCGCCAATATCCAGCAACTTCACACAGCCATTGAAAAGGAGTGGGACAATACTCAACAGGCCACAATCAACAGCCTGATCAACTCTATGCGAAGGAGATGTGTCATGCTGCATGAGGCAAATGGTCGTCACACCAGATACTGACTGGTTTTATGATCCACACCACTGCTTTTTTAAAAAGGTATCTGTGACCAATAGATACCTCTGTATTCCCAGTCATGTGAAATCCATTAGGGCCTAATTAATTTATTTCAATTGACTGATTTCCTTATTTGAACTGTAACTCAATCATATCTTTGTTGCATGTTGCATTTATATTTTTGTGCAGTGTAAATAGTCTATGACTTCATGAGTCTATGATGCCACATATTGAATAATTGTGTCACCACCCAAAAGCAGCATAAACTTCAATATGACAGAAATGCCCATACATTCAGTTTTGTTCATAGTATGAGCAGTCTCTCCTAAGTTCTCTTTCCAAACGCTGTTATCTGTGACCTACATCAGGGTAGAGCAGAGGGGGCACCATTCAACTGCTGTTTATATGACGGACCCCCCAACCCCCATCAGTGTGGCTGGCCAAGAATGATTCACAGTAATCTCAAGAGGCAAAGTTGATTTTACTGATACTGCAATAAAGTGGTGAGGAGGGGACAGATTTCCCTTATTGTCAGGAACTCATTTAGCCATTCATTGTAGCCATTGGTGCTCTTTAGAGTTGCTATTTTCTCTATTTTTCTCTTGTGTCAATTAAATCGTGACATTTCTGTATTACTCATTATACTAATAAAGTCAGATTTAATAAAGAAATACGATATGTTAGTTTCAAAAAGGTTGAGGGTACAAGACTGTGCACATATCTGGCTGTGTTGGCAAAATCACTACATATCCCTTCGAGCCAAGCGGGGAGAGGCTGCCCATTGTCACAGTTCCAAGACCAGTCAGAAACATCCAACGATGCCTGTGGATCTCAAAACTGAACCTGAATCCGCGTTAAGTAGTAATCATATCCTTTGCCACAGTTGTCTTACGACATGACAGATAGCTGGAACCAGTCATGACTATTCAACAAAACAATACATCATCTTCAAGTTTCTTTCCAATATTACAGATCAATCATGTGAGCTTTTTAATGTCCAGAGAAATACCAGGAATAACAGTCTAATTCAAACATTCCAGACGTATTCAATGTCTTAAGAAGGGATGCCGTGCAGTGTAGTGAATCAAAGAACGTTTTACAGAATTAGTATAGCTTTCAACTCCCAATACTGCAAACAATCTGAAGACAGATTTGGTACAGTACTAAAAATCTAAACAAGCTCCATCATCAAATCACAAAAGCCATCAATCAATCTATGTTAGCAGAGAAAAAATGACTGTCAACAAATAATAAATAAATAATAATAATAATAATTAAACTCCACATACCTGTTGCTCCAGTGGTGCCCTCCTCCTCCTGTTGACTCTGTGTTAGTATGGACTGGTGGAGATTGACTTTGGCTGTGCAGCATGTATAGGAAGTGTTGGAAAACGCAGACAGGCTGAAGGTTTAAATGTGTATATGAGGTTCTAGACCCCAGCCTCTCTCTCTCTCTCTCTCTCTCTCTCTAATCCCTGGGTTAGGAGGAGCCTGACGTTTGTTCAAATGCTCTGATGATAATCACCCAAAGCTACAGGAATCAACTGCCCTGCTTTTCCTCTCACCTCAGCCTCAGTCTGCGTCCTCACAGCCAGCCAGCAGGGAGCAACACTAGTGAGAGAGCAGAAGAGCAGCCTCCCCACACCCCCTGCCTTCCCCTGCTCCCCTACCTCCCATCTGTTCTCATACTGGTCATGCGTTACATTGATTCCCAATGTGCTTTTGGCACAACTTGTCATTGTTGCATGTAACATTTAAATCTAAATTAGTAGGACTGTGCATGGCATTCATTTACCATGTAGACATTGACTGAATTCCACGATAAGGACATTTCTGTGTTTTAGGAGGATTGGGGGGTGGTAGGACTTGGTCGTGCTGCAGTGTTAAGGTTTCGGGAGTCTGATCATGTTAGGCACGGGGACTATAGGGAGCAGCAAGAACTGTAAGTGGGGAAATGACTCACTCATGTAAATCATGTCTGAAACCTCTTACTGTACTCTAGATATTCCCACGTAGAAATGTACTAATGCTGAAGAGTCTCATAAGATATAGGCCTACTGGTGTTGAGAAACACACACGAGCAGTGCGGTAGCTAGGCCCGGTCTGTCCTAATCTGCACCAGTTGCGCTCATCAATTCGTTGCTACTCACCAAATGTTTCAGAGATATAAAGTTATGATATTGCATGCATTTCATCAAATGCTCGCAGTCTAGCAATTTATAGGCCCAAAACGGCTTGCCTCTGGTTCTTCTCCTGTGTTTGGTCCAGACTGCATTGCACCTGCAGTGAACCACACCACAGTAGAAAAAGATGAGGGGGCATCGGGCAACCTGGAGTTATAATGAGCAACTCATTCTATAAAACTGAGAAATATTGACATTTCATTCATTACACATTACATAACCCTCCCCTGGACTAATTTTTTTTTTTTTAAAGTAAACCCTCACCCGGACTGACATTGAAAATGCATGACCCTTCCCCAAATTCCTCCATATACACCGGTCCCTAAGGCTGTCTGGCCCTCAGTATAGATAGTACGACCTTCATAAGCTCCGTAATTTTTACTCTTCAAACATATGGATGTACTGTATGCATCAAAATGGCTTAATCTACAAGCAGCAAATAACTGTCAAAATACTTACAAAATACAAATTGCGTTATTGTATTATTTAAAATTTACAGCATATCATTCTTAGACTCCATTCTCCATCCATTATATAACTACTGCACATGCTGAACACCACAGAGAATTCACTACTAAAAAGTTCTGTTCTCTCTAACCCTGCATGCCTTAATCAGATCTGCGTGTACATGGAGCTCCAGGGCCCAGGATACCTGAACGGTAAGAGCAGCGTGTGGCCCAGTCCTGCTCCCTACGGAGGGGAGGAGAGACTGAAGAGATACTGCATGGGGATCCAGGGCCCAGGGTACCTGAACAGTAAGAGCAGAGTGTGGCCCAGTCCTGCTCCCTACGGAGGGGAGGAGAGACTGAAGAGATACTGCATGGGGATCCAGGGCCCAGGGTACCTGAGCAGTAAGAGCAGAGTGTGGCCCAGTCCTGCTCCCTACAGAGGGGAGGAGAGACTGAAGAGATACTGCATGGGGATCCAGGGCCCAGGGTACCTGAGCAGTAAGAGCAGAGTGTGGCCCAGTCCTGCTCCCTACGGAGGGGAGGAGAGACTGAAGAGATACTGCATGGGGATCCAGGGCCCAGGGTACCTGAGCAGTAAGAGCAGAGTGTGGCCCAGTCCTGCTCCCTACAGAGGGGAGGAGAGACTGAAGAGATACTGCATGGGGATCCAGGGCCCAGGGTACCTGAGCAGTAAGAGCAGAGTGTGGCCCAGTCCTGCTCCCTCCAGAGGGGAGGAGAGACTGAAGAGATACTGCATGGGGATCCAGGGCCCAGGGTACCTGAGCAGTAAGAGCAGAGTGTGGCCCAGTCCTGCTCCCTACGGAGGGGAGGAGAGACTGAAGAGATACTGCATGGGGATCCAGGGCCCAGGGTACCTGAGCAGTAAGAGCAGAGTGTGGCCCAGTCCTGCTCCCTATGGAGGGGAGGAGAGACTGAAGAGATACTGCATGGGGATCCAGGGCCCAGGGTACCTGAGCAGTAAGAGCAGAGTGTGGCCCAGTCCTGCTCCCTACGGAGGGGAGGAGAGACTGAAGAGATACTGCATGGGGATCCAGGGCCCAGGGTACCTGAGCAGTAAGAGCAGAGTGTGGCCCAGTCCTGCTCCCTACGGAGGGGAGGAGAGACTGAAGAGATACTGCATGGGGATCCAGGGCCCAGGGTACCTGAGCAGTAAGAGCAGAGTGTGGCCCAGTCCTGCTCCCTACGGAGGGGAGGAGAGACTGAAGAGATACTGCATGGGGATCCAGGGACAATCAGACCTTTTAGACCAGCATCAGGCCTCTTAAATGAGCAGCCATGTGTGAGTCCTGGGAGAGGGACAGATAAAAGCCTCCCGACTTTAATCATCTCATGCCAAAGTGAGCAAGCAGCTGCTCCTCCACCCCACTCCCCAAGACACTATTCAGACTTCTTTGTTCAAAAACCAAAACAGTATGTGCCTAGACTCTTTGCCTGGATTTACCGCAGGGCAGAACACTCTAAAAATAAAGATTCCACTACTTGTAAAAGAGATAGCAGGTGCACTCTGTACCGGTTCAGGTTCACACTGTACCATTCTATCCCCTAAAATGTATTCATATATAGTATTCATTTATTATTACTGTGTCCATCTTGTCTGTGAGTTTCTAATAGATTGACCAAATGGCTCAAGAGAAAATAGCCTAATTAATGAAAAAGCATCTTAATGGCATTATTTTCAATTATACTCTGCCTCTCTTCCAATATTTACTTTTTTCACAACTGCCAACAGTTTGACATCGAAACATTGACAAGTACATATTGACAGTAAAATAAAAAATGTTTGATGCTGAAACCCTCATATTAAACACCAAGGGTAGTACCGAAAAGTACCCAAAAGGGTCTTGTAATAGATCACATACAATCCTTGAAAGATAACAAAATTCTGGTAGTTTACTGGTAAACTTAGAACATTTTCAGTAATATAACCCCCTTTGCAACACTAGTCAGGATACAAGAAAAAAAAAGGCATTATTCCAACTCCAAAACTGAGACCAGTAAAAAATGTTGAATTCCTTCCATTTTCTAGGGAATTAGACTTGTTGCAAATAGAATACTAATCTCCAACTTCAAAGCATTAGGATTTTCCATTCACGAAAATACCGTTCCACACTTTTTCCATGAAATTGTTTTTTTTTAACCTGGTGACATTATGTCATCTTAGTGGTGTGTACTAGCATCTCAGATAGAGCTTTGTGATATTTGTTATATTATCATAACCTCATAACGGCTCAGCCTGTATTGCTGCTGTTACCACCTATTTTAGGCCCACAAATGCTGCCACGATTACACACTCGATAACGTGTCCATTTTACTGCCCCCCCAGCCACCATTTACTCTAATGCTTTATATGACATTGTCTAATGTCATTCACTCATGCTCCCTGACTATTTCAGGAGTGAAATGACTGTGCTCTGAAATGCCCCTCATCTGTGCTAGTGACATATGCCATTGAAGCCTGCCTGGGGCTAGTCTCCAATCCGTGCTGTGGGTAACAGGCCCTCTGATTGGTCTGTCAATCTCTGCTTGTGCGCATGCGTGTGCGTGTGCGTGTGTAAGTGTGTGTGTGTAAGCACAGGCTAGCGCCAGGCAATGGACCAGAGCAGAGCGAGAGAAAACACAGGTTATTGATCGGGTCTGTGATGAACACATACTTAGACAGACCAGGCTTTCACTGACAGACACAGAACAGCCTTTAAAGAGGCACTGAAGACGTTGATTGGCATGTGTTTTTTTGTTGCTCAATAGAAAAACGAGATTTCAGTCAGTTTCCTCACCGGTTCCGCATTTGGTTAATGATGTTTGTCTCCCATGAGACACTGTAGTCGCGGAAGCCTATTTCACATCCTCAAATCCCTAGAATGAATCTAAGATAACTCACAAAGTCTGTAATTTAAAAAAAAAATGTTTTTGCCGAGGATGTTTGGTGCAGTATTTCTCAAGTAAAAAAATATGCAACGTGTTGGCTTATGTAAACAGTCGGAGCTGCTGAGCAGGTCTGTCGCACTGTCTATGCTATAGAGAGCATTCACCGCAGCTGTTCACCCCATGTTAGTGGCAAATGGACATTGTCAAATCAAAACCCAACCTTCAATTACCCATGGATGTTCTAAACTCTGTTTTAGACCAGACTGACTTTATGACCCAAATGATCCAACTTACACTTTGTAGTCAATTTTGACACTACAATAACTGTTTCTGACTCATATCGATGCTACATAGGCTGTGTTCAAAGGGTTTCAGTATTTTTACAGGCAGTCAGTCTGTAGAGCAGAGATGAGAGGGTAATCTCAGCTACTACAATGGCTGTGGGACCACAACTCAGGGAATTCAGTCTACCACGATCAGGGACATGTGATTTACTTGACTTAGTCACTCTGATCATTCAATCACGGCACTCAGAAAGGTATGGTGGGGTGGAGAAACCAGTTGAAAAATGTGATGTGGTTTGACATGAGGTATGACAAAAAAAACTATTACAAAAGCAAACAGCACACCATTATTCAATAAGTTCTTGTTACATCTGTCATTATAATGAATTAAAAGGCAAAAGTGAATAGCGAGATACAATATGGTGATTTTCACACTAAAGATATCAGGAAAAGCACTTGGCAGCAACCTTAAGTGGACAGCTTGTATTCAGCAAGCATCAATAGTATTCTAGCCAGCAGGCTGTCCTGGCAGAGCCAGACGGTCACTGGTACACCTGCTGGAATGCAGGTCTGTCATTAAGTGAAACGTGTTATCTAATAGCAGTGGGGATCAGGCCGCCATTTATGTTAGGGACCGCTGCTGTGCCGTCAGTGTAGATTAGTATGGATTTAGCTATACCCAATGGCAACGCACAGTTGAGACATGACAGATTATCAGTGGGGAAACTACCAATGACAGGGAGCGCAGTCGGTGACAGGGTTAAGACTGATCGTTAACGAGATGTTTGGAATTCATCGTACAGGACACACTTCTGCTTTTATCAAATAGGACTATCTTCTGTATACCACCCCATACCTTGTCACAACACAACAGATTGTCTCAAACGCACTAAGAAGGAAATAAATTCCACAAATGAACTTTTAACAAGGCACACCTGTTAATTGAAATGCATTCCAGGTGACTACCTCATGAAGCTGGTTGAGAGAATGCGCAACGAGTGTGCAAAGCTGTCAAGGCAAAGGGTGGCTACTTTAAAGAATTGCTAAATATAACATATATTTTTATTTGTTTAATGCTTTACTACATGATTCCATATGTGTTATTTCATAGTTTTGATGTCTTCAGTATTATTCTACAATGTAGAAAATAGTAAAAAATTAAGAAAACCTTTGAATGAGTAGGTGTGCACAAACTTTTGACTGGTACTGTATATTTCAATGTTTTTCATTTTTATATTACCAACCTGATAAAAAACGTTAAGAATACCTTCATAATATTGAGTTGCACCCCTGCTAACCCATAGAAGAGGAATCTCGAAAACAAAAAAATTTTAAGTAAAAACTTCTCAGCACAGAGAATAACACATAATGGTGAACTAGGGTGAGTGGGTAAGATCATGGGAGTGGATTGTGACTAACATGGAGGAAGAGTGGCCAAGTCTCAGCCTGGGAAACCGGATTGGAGGGAAACAGAAACAGAGAGAAGGGAAGAAGCCAGAGCTGAGAGGCTGGAGAACAGAGGAGCTCCATAGGACGGGGGATGAAGAGAGGTTAGAGGAGGAGTCTCAGATGGGATGATCACAATGCAGTCTCTCTCTCTCTGTAGAGTTACACACAGAGAGCGGAACAACATCAGTTAAAGCACTATGGGGCAAATCACATGGCCGAGAGCGCTACAGACCTAAACCGTCCGCCCACACAGTACACAGTCACAAACAAACAAAACAACCTCAGAATCATCTCTCTCTCTCTCTGAGAGCAATCACAGACTTCTAAGATGGTATAGATTTTCTCCTCGTGGCATTGAAGCTGCTAAAAATGCAATTACTAAAGCTTACTTTGTCTTTGGGAAAGAAATATTGCAAAAAAAAACTTTGTCCTCAGAACATCCTCAATTCATCAGGTCATGGATTCTACAATGTGTCCAAAGCCTTCCACAGGGATGCCGGCCCATGTTGACTACAATGTTTCCCACAGTTGCGTCAAGTTGGCTGGATGTCTTTTGGGTGGTGGAACATTCTTGATACACACAGGAAACTGTTGAGCACCTGGCACCTACTACCATACCCGGTTCAAGGGAACTTACATTTTTTGTCTTGCCCATTCACCCTCTGAATGGCACACATACACAATCCATGTCTCATTTGTCCCAAGGCCTAAAAATCTTTCTTTAACCTGTCTCCTCCCCTTATTCTACACTGATTGAAGTGAATTTAACAAGTGACATCAATAAGGGATTATAGCTTTCACCTGGATTCACCTGGTCAGCCTATGTCATGGACAGAGCACTGAGTGTACTGTACATCCTATACATTTAATTTGACAGACATATGGTTACAATACAATGCATGTATTATGGGATTAAATACACAAAAAAACTGGGTATCAGTATGTTACAGTACAAACCTCCACACCCCACCTCAGTATCAGGCACAGAGACATTCTAGAGGAGTTCCATATCTTATTCTTCTATCAATAAGGGAATTCCACATCACAAATCAATGGACATTCTTTACAGTAAAAAACTATAAATAATACAATATTTGCAAGTTAACCATACATTTTTATTGTTTGGGTTCAAGCAATGACATACAGTAAATATTAGCATAATAATTAACAGGCTAATGGTCTGACCTGTTAATGAGCCTCCACTATAAATTAGTCTCCCCTATAAATGAGTCTCCCCTATTAATGAGTCTCCCCTATAAATGAGTCCCACCTGTTATTGAGTCTCCCCTATAAATGAGTCCCACCTGTTAATGAGTCTCCCCTATTAATGAGTCTCTCCTATAAATGAGTCCCACCTGTTAATGAGTCTCCCCTATAAATGAGTCCCACCTGTTACTGAGTCTCCCCTATAAATGAGTCCCACCTGTTAATGAGTCTCCCTATAAATGAGTCCCACCTGTTAATGAGTCTCCCTATAAATGAGTCCCACCTGTTAATGAGTCTCCCTATAAATGAGTCCCACCTGTTACTGAGTCTCCCTATAAATGAGTCCCAACTGTTAATGAGTCTCCCCTATAAATGAGTCCCGCCTGTTAATGAGTCTCCCCTATAAATGAGTCCCACCTGTTACTGAGTCTCCCCTATAAATGAGTCCCGCCTGTTAATGAGTCTCCCCTATAAATGAGTCCCACCTGTTACTGAGTCTCCCCTATAAATGAGTCCCACCTGTTAATGAGTCTCCCCTATTAATGAGTCTCCCCTATAAATGAGTCCCACCTGTTAATGAGTGCCCTAGGAAACGAGGTCAGCAGCTGTCAGGGCCTGCGTAAATGTTCTTGCCAGCGGCTGCGTCCTCCACTAGCGACAGGTGGTAGTCTGTAGTCTGTAGAGAGGGTGAGCTGAGAGTCCCCACAGGTACTGGCCATATACAAGCCAACCTCCTTCATCCCACTTGCAGGAACCATGGCATCATCATCCTCCTCATCATCACCATTATTATCAACATCAACATCATCATCACCATATCCTTCCCAACACCACCAGTACTCCTTCTATGTTCATCAACAGCTCTCCTGACCCAGGTACAACAGGTCACGGCTAGATGAGATACAGCGTATGTCTAAAAGACATCATAGTATATATATATATATATATATATATATATATATATATATATATATATATTGCATTTCAGCTATCCATAACCCTTTTCCTAACCTTAACCAAATTATCCTAACCTGCTATGTTAATTATCCTAACATGCTGCCTAAGTTCTCCTAACCTGTCAATTCTGATTCCTGAAGCCTGACATCCTCAATTTGGGGCGACGGGTAGCCTAGTGGTTAGAAAGTTGGACTAGTAACCAAAAAGTTGCTAGACCGAATCCTCAAGCTGACAAAGTAAAAATTTGTCGTTCTACCTGAACAAGGCAGTTAACCCACTGTTCCTAGGCCATCATAGTAATTAAGAATTTGTTTTCAACTGACTTTCCTAGTTAAATAAAGGTTCAATAAAATAACAAAAACACCCTGATACATAGATAGTAGAGGAGATAAGACTTATTTGGATCTACTGATAAGGCTTGTTGATTCATAATGAAATAGGAAAATCAAAGGGGCATACCTCTTAAAAATGTCCTTGTTGTAAGTGAGTCACCTTCGTCCAATAACCTGCAATCTCAGTGGTCTATGTCACAAGAGGATATAAAGGGGAAGTTGCCCTTACCTACAATGTCCACTAGACGACACTACAACTTTTACAATGGACAGATTCATTCAGTTGTAGGCAACTAGGCAACAGAAAACAATCAGTAGAATGCTTCCAATTACCAGTAAATGCCACATGCTTTCACATGCTGTTATCAATTTGTGCATGCTTATTCTTATAATATGATATTGTAGAATTATGCATCTGAACAACATGACACACAGTGAGATTTACAGTACATGCAGTAAGTCCCACATTCTGCTCAGCAATACCATGTGCCAAGAAGAGAGGGAGGAGCGAGAGGGAGAGAGAGAGAGAGAGGGTGAATGGTTGGTAGACTAGAGATGAGTGCATGCAGCATACACACCAGAGGAGGCTGGTGGAAGAAGCTATAGGAGGACGAACTCATTGCAATGGCTGGAATGGAATAAATGGAACGGTATCAAACATCAAAATATATGGAAACCACATTATTGATCTATTCGATTAATTCCATTCCAGCCATTATAATTAGCCTGTCCTGTTATAGCTCCTCCCACCAGCCTCCTTTGATACTCATGCATTATAAACTATAAGTGTGTGTCACGCCCTGACCTTAGAGAGCCTTTATTTGTCTCTATTTTGGTTTGGTCAGGGTGTGATTTGGGTGGGCATTATATGTTCTGATTTCTATGTTTTGTGTTTCTATGTTTTGGTCGGGTATTGTTCTCAATCAGGGACAGCTGTCTATCATTGTCTCTGATTGGGAATCATACTTAGGTAGCCTTTTTCCCTTTTGTTATTGTGGTAAGTTATCTTTGTTGGTGGCACTATAGACCTCGTAATCTTCACGGTCGTTTCTTTGTTTCTTGTTTTGTTGGCGTCATTTATATAAATAAAGTAATGTTCGCTCACCACGCTGCGCTTTGGTCCACTTCTTCTTCAGACGGTCGTGACAGCGTGAGAAGTCTCACCTTGCAGGCAGTGCTTGTCAGTGTACCCCAGGGGGCAGTCAAGTTCAAGTTGTATTTGTCATGCACAAGTACAATGAAATGCTTAACTTGCAAGCCCTAATAGTCACACTAATACAAGGCCTGTTTGGGGCGGCAGATGCCCATGTTAGCACAGGGGGTGTCTACACAGGGGAGCAGGGAATCCTCTACGTTTGCCCCTTGAGAGAAGTGCTGGGGCAGATGGATGGTAAGCTCATTCAGAGTCAACTGATAGCCAGAAGAATATGGAACAGTCAATAGGATACAGGAGGGTGGAGACAAATAGTTAAGGCATAAATGTAATGTTTCCCCAGCAATCATGATGTACAATACTGTTATGAAACCACATAACTTCAGTAAAGGTCACCAAGTGTATCTGAGAGCAATGAGATTAGATTAGAAACTTCTACTTTCCCTCTGGGGGACATAGTGTCATATCTATCAACCAAACACTCTGGGCTGTTGAATGCTGCCAGTGGTGGAGTAAGGCAGCACCAGTGTGGCTCTTAGTCCTGGGGTTGGTGTGGTCTTGAACTCCCCCTGCGACGACTGCTGCACCTGACCTTAGTGAACTCTCCCTGAGCAACAGGAAGATGGCGCCGAAGAACATGGCTGACGTTTAACATTCTCCCAACCATTTGAACATTTTTGTTATTTTATTTGCGATTTGTGTAACTTATTTTTTAACTTATTGTGTACATAATGTTGCTGCTACTGTCTGTTATGACCGAAAATAACTTCTGGACATCAGAAAAGCGATTACTCACCGCGGACTGGAAGAAAAGTTTTCCTTTAACGAGTCCGACGAGAAGAATGTCCTGCTTTCACTGGAACAGGCCCAGATCCACCACTTTTGCGTGAAGAGAAGACGCCGGAAAAGGGATCCTTCTGAGAAGCCGGAGGTGAGCGAGTAAACTCCCAATGCCTTCCATTCTTCTTGCTAATGTGAAATCCTTAGAAAATAAAATTGATGACCTATTATTAAGATTATCCTACCAACGGGACATTAAAAACTGTAACATACTATGTTTCACCGAGACGTGGCTGAACTAAGAAACGGACAAAATAGAGCTGGCTGGATTTTACATGCACCGGTAGAACAGAGACGCAACCTCTGGTAAGACGACGGGTGGGGGGGGTCTTTTTGTCAATAACAGCTGGTGCGCAACGTCCAATATTAAAGAAGTCTAGAGGTATTGCTCGCCTGATGTAGAGTACTTTATGATAAGCTGTAGACCACACTATCTACCAAAAGAGTTATCCTCTGTATTATTCGTAGCCATCTATTTACCACCACAAAGCAAAGCTGGCACTAAGACCGCTCTCAACCAACTCTATTAGGCCATAAGCAAAGAAGAACATGCTCTCCCAGAAGTGGTGCTCCTAGTGGCCATGGACTTTAATGCAGGCAAATTTAAAGTCTACACTTGTTGTATTCAGCGCATGTGGCAAATAAAGTTTGATTTGATTTGAAAGAGGAAGCCAAACTAAATGTACTTAAAAGGCAGAGGCTGCTGATCCGAATTCTCTGGAACCCTCTTCCCGACAGCTAAAGGTGCGAAGCATCTGCATCTTGTTCGGCTTCCCAGAGAACAGGCTATTCTGTTGAATTGAATTGAATTGAATTGTTGTTTAATAAAGTTAGCTGAATCAATGTCTGCAAGATCACATAATGATAATATTCTACATAGCAGAACCAAATATATTATAATATAACTTAAATAATGTTTACATACTGTTTTACCCACTTCATGTAATTTAGTGAAGGCCATCCTATTTAACTATTGCTGTACATATACCATTCTCTCCACACACACTACCGACCGTTGAAAAGTTTGGGGTCTCTTAGAAATGTCCTTGTTTTTGAAAGAAAAGCTTTTTTTTTTGTCCATTAAAATAACATCAAATTGATCAGAAATACAGTGTAGACATTGTTAATGTTGTAAATGACTATAGTAGCAGGAAATGACAGATTTATTTATGGAATATCTACATAGGCGTACAGAGGCCCATTATCAGCAACCATCACTCCTGTGTTCCAATGGCACGTTGTGTTAGCTAATCCAAGTTTTTATCATTTTAAAATGCTAATTGATCATTAGAAAACCCTTTGGCAATTATGTTAGCACAGCTGAAAACTGCTGTTCTGATTAAAGAAGCAATAAAACTGGCCTTGTTTAGACTAGTTGAGTATCTGGAGCATCAGCATTTGTGGGTTCGATTACAGGCTCAAAATGGCCAGAAACAAAGAACTTTCTTCTGAAACTTGTCAGTCTATTCTTGTTCAGAGAAATGGGGGCTATGCCATATGAGAAATTGCCAAGAACCTGAAGATCTTATGCAACACTGTGTACTACTCCCTTCACAGAACAGGGCAAACTGGCCTTAACCAAAATAGAAAGAGGAATGTGAGGCCCCGGTGCACAACTGAGCAAGAGGACAAGTACATTAGAGTGTCTAGTTTGAGAAACAGATGCCTCACAAGTCCTCAGCTTCATTAAATAGTACCCGCAAAACACCAGTCTCAATGTCAACAGTAAAGAGGCGACTCCGGGATGCTGGCCTTCTAGTGGAAAGCGAGGGGTCATGTTTCGGAGGAAATTGGGGAGACCCTTTGCTATGAGACTCGAGCTCAGGCGCATCCTGTTTCCATTGATCATCCTTAATATATTTCTACAACTTGATTGGAGTTAACTTGTGGTAAATTCAATTGATTGGACATGATTGGGAAAGGCACACACCTGACTATATAATGTCAGAGCAAAAACCAAGCCATGAGGTGGAAGGAATTGTCCATAGAGCTCCGAGACAGGAGCATTGAAGATCCCCAAGAACACAGTGGCCTCCATCATTATTAAATGAGCTGTCCTCCCGACCAAACTGAGCAGTCGGGGGAGAAGGGCCTTGGTCATGAAAGTAACCATGAACCCGAGTTCCTTAGCAGCCTGTTTGGAGCTTGCCAAAAGGCACCTAATGCCTATCAAACCATGAGAAACAAGAGTCTCTGGTCTGGTCAAGGTTAGTATTGGCCCACTAGAGACACATATTTACAACTTAACTCGATATATTCATTCATACAATCAACTCACTGAATGCAATATGACAAAGAGGATTTGAGATTGAAGTCTGCAGTAGAAGGGCGTCATCTAGTGTAACATTCCTTAGGTCTATCAATAAAGGTTTTTATTATCACGGTTAGAAAGGGTCAACTTGGCAGAGTGTATTTGTGTAAGATTAGTTGGTCGGTGTTTACATATTATACACTCCAACATGTTCATGGAAATGGAATAAGAGATGGTGTTCTCATACTGCATGCTCAGTTTTTTCTATTTTCAGTATTTGAATGACAAATGTAGGATCTGGAAGCCATAGCACTATAGGCAGCTAAAGCACATTCCCATCTCTGTTACTCACACACTGACCCTAGCCTTAACTCCCTCCAAACCTTGAACAAGAAACCCAAAGGTTATGGACCCTTTTCAAGTAAAGGCCAAGGTATGCACACACACAGACACACATACGCGAGCACGCACACACGCATACACACACACACTTGAGTAGCATTGTTTACAGTATAACATATAACCAGGGCATTGTTCTTGGCTGTTTGGCATAAACAAGAGCAAACTGCTGCGCAGTACCTTTGATCAACATACAGCATATAACCACTGTTGAAGGCACAGGATGATGGTGACACCTTCATTTGGGAGGACAGGCATGTGGTAATGGCTGGAGTGGAATAAGTGTCATGGTGTTAAATAAACCAAATGGTTTCCAGTGTTTGATCCCATTTCAATAGCTCCGATCCAGACATTATTAAAAGTCATCCTCACCTCAGCAGCCTCCACTGTTTGAAGGATATAAATATACAATAAGTGGGTTAGACTACCAGAGCATTGTCATGTTTTAATGTTTACTCCCACCTAGTGGTCCCAGTAGGAAAACACTTCCATAGGGTCAGATATACTGATGTACTGTAGAGAGTGGTGTAGAGCAGTGCAGTCGTTGGTGGTCTGTGGTGGCCCTCTACAGCTGTAAATAATGTCCTTACAAGTGTGTGACCACTCATGTGTCTCTGACCCCTGACAGCTTAGCTTTCCACCTGGTGGAACACTGCTCTTGAACTCCCATCACCTCCCTCAGATTGACAGAAAGAGAGAGTGAGAGAGAGAGAGCTCCGTCTCCCTGTAAAGAATTACAACCTCCTCGTCTGACACACCTGGTGTAGAGGTCCAATGGCAGGTGATGGTAGTAGCAGGTTTAGCAATGTAACCTTCCTAGTGAGGTCTGGTATTATGGCAAGTACGGACAGCCACATGCGTGACAAGAGCTGGGCAAATGGTTTCAGTACAGCATCAAATAAAATATTTTCTTTGTTCTTTTTTACAGCAGAATTTTGCACGAAAGCTTATCACAAAGTATAAATAAATCAGTCTGGATTCTACATTTCTTTGAATACGATGAGGTGGTGTTAAGTAAAGAATAGGTTGTCAAACGTCAAGAGAGCACAGGTGGTTCAAGTCAACTGCACAAATTTCAGCTACTATCAATTTGGTCTTGTATGTGTGTCTTTGTCCATTGCGAGATACAAAAGGATGAAGGAAGAGCAATTGATCAAATCTCCAACGTCTACAGTGTCTGCATGCCCCCCTTTACATTTCTGCAAATTAACGCCACCTCCACCATGCAACAAGTGCAGGGTCGTGCAGCCATCCAATCAGCTTTATCTCCTGGTTTATTAAACGATACATCAGCAACAATGGGACAAGGCAAACCCCCACCGTGCAACAAGTCCCTATTATCTGGAGCATTGTCTAGTATCTTTTATTCCCCAGCCCACGTGCACTATAGTACAATACAGTGCAGGGGAGGGCGGTCTTCAGAAGGCTGGTAACATGATAAGACTCCAAAGGAAAGGTGAGTAAAAGCCCCCCGCACTGAGACGTGACACAGTCCAGTCCCCGCTACACCTTTCTTATGGTCTCCTATCTCTTGCTCTGTGCCTTCTTGCCCCCGGCCACGATGATAAAGCCCCACCTGCTCCAAAGACTCAGGCCTTTCCCTCTATGAAATGGTCCCATACAGCACATTTGCTTTGTTACACACACAGATCATGTTTCACGTTTGAAATATAGCTTCTTGGCATGCGGGAAGTTAAAGGTATAACTCTTTCAGTTGTTATAGCAATGTGTAGAAACAGAAAATAATTCTGCTCCTCATTGGTTTCACCACGAGGGCCAGAGCGGTGTCTGTCTCTCCAAAGCCTTTGCCTTTGGAGACACCTCTGGGCAGTAGTGACACCAATCACCTGGTGAAAACATTGACATGCAGAAGAAAGGCAGAAAGGTATGAAAACAGTATGTTGATCCTGCCTGAGAGCTGCATAATTGACCCCTTGGTTGGCTGACCTACACTTAAACAAAAATAAAATAAACAGAAATTAAGATCTTGTTTTTTACCATTCTGACACAAATACAGTATCCTAAATGCTCACAAAATGTCTCCACATTACTCCAGGTGCATGCAAATAAGGATGCTGTCAAGTGTCAAGCATTTGTTGCCAGATTATGCTGCCACTCAGATCACTCTGCTAGTTTTAGCAAAATTGTCTATTCATTTCCCTATTCATCCACCCATCCCTCCCTGGACCCCAGAGTAATGACAGGTCACAGGTCATGTTCATTATAGTGTTTTCAGCTGTTACTACACATCACATGACAGCTGTGTTGTAGGTTACATACAGACACACCCCTGATTGTGATGGGACTACATAGGTTTGGGCCGTTGCTCTGCACAGCAGACACCAATGGTTAGTTACATGAGACCACTGTCCTAACCCCCTGTCAGTCAGATCCTCTATCACAGGTAAATGGGACACACTAACCCTAGTGGTGAGAGAAATGGACTGGTACAAACACATTACAGGCAGAGGAGTGGTACAGAAATACTGTATGGCTACACTAAGTAAAGCTATATCTTTCATTCGTTCCAAGGTTCAGAACTTCAGATCCACCCGCTCTGACTCACCATGAGTCATCTGTGACGCCTGAACCTTGACCCTTGAACCAAAAGCTAATTTCCTGAATATCTGATCAGTTGGTCAGCTTCTCTTTGTGGTCCAGTCCGGAAAGCACATCTGACACAGTACAAGTGTAACTGCAAACTCACTGGTGCCTGGCTGGCTCTTTCCTCTGGCTTTATAGGCAGTCATCATCCCCCCACACTGTCCTGACCTTGGAATTGAATTAGAATTGCTATCTATACTTAGGTTATCCATAACAGTTACAGTCCCAAAGGTAACAGATTAGATAATCATTAGGTTACTTTTAATTGTCTCTTGGCAAACTTCATAATGAATGTTGTTGTGAATGTGAGCTACTTGTTGTTTGTGATTAAGAAAGCAAAGTTCAAGGCTGAGGCCACATGAGCACTGACCCAGCAGCATTCAATTTGGCAGAACCCTGAAAGAAATGCCAGGTGTATCACGCCAGGGTGGCTGATCACTGCTGAGATACTGGAAGGCTTCTGTCTCCACCCACAACAGCAGCTCTGCATTGGAACAGCAGGTATGGAAATGATCTAGAATGAAAGTTCTCTTCAAATACCAACCCTATCACAAATATGCTCCCCAATGTTCTAAATGTAACTAACTCTCAACACCATACAAGACCAACTTACTGCTGGGAATGTGAAAAGCTCAGACTTATTTTTCATTTTATGTCATTTCACATAACTGTTGCTGACCTACCTTGAATGTGTAGAACAACATTCACATCCTAGCCAGTGTATACAGAGAGAAAGGGCATCTAGCTGCAACAATACTGGCATCAGTGCATAATGTACCTTTCTGGCTGGGATCAAAGTATGCGTAGGTTTCCCAATTTAGCCTCCACTTCATAGATAGGAATAACTGGTCCCATGGGGTTGTCTCACTGAGAGTGACCATGCTAACTCGCCACTGTTGTTCTGTGTCAGTGATTTACATGGTGCTAGTGACCCTTTTGGATCGGTGTCAGTTCTCCTCCTCACCCAGTCTCCTCACTGTGATAGTGAGACAAATTTAGCCCTGTTATTAATATGAGCCCAACTAGACCACTAGCAATGACATGCAGATGTGCAGAGTAGTCCCAGTGTGTTCCCACATTGTTGGTCATAGATTGTACTGTTGGCCAAGGAATTAGTAAATAACATTTTCTGCTCAAAGTACTCAAAAGTTTAGGGTAACCAGGTGCAGATCTACTTATATAAAACATTGTTTTTTCTTTTTCAGTCTGATATTAGTAGGCCTACATTGAACCTGGAAGCATCATTTATTTGCAGAAATGTCTGGTTTCGATTATATGCATACTAGTGCAAGTAATGCATGATAACATAACAGTAGCAGTGAATGCAACCAGCATGTAAGCTGATTGACACCAGAGTTACGGCCTGGGGAGCCAGCTGCTCAGTCTGCTGAGAAAGAGACATAATATCCCCTGGGTATGGACTGACATGGAGGTTTGGAAGTGTGTGTGTGCATGTGCATGTGCATGTGTGTGTGCATGTGTGCGTGCGTGTGTGTGCACTGTATGTGTGTGTGAGTGTACTGTATGATTGTGCATGTGTGTGTGTGTGTGTGTGTGTACTATATGTGTGTGTGTACTATATGTGTGTGTGTGCATGTGCATGTGTGTGTGTGTGTGTGTGTGTGTGTGTGTGTGTGTGTGTGTGTGTGTGTGTGTGTGTGTGTGTGTGTGTACTATAGGTGTGTGTGTACTATATGTGCATGTGCATGTGCATGTGCATGTGCATGTGCGTGTGTGTGTGTGTGTGTGTGTGTGTGTGTGTGTGTGTGTGTGTGTGTGTACTATATGTGTGTGTGTACTATATATGTGTGTGTGCATGTGCATGTGTGTGTGTACTGTATGTGTGTGTGCCAGTGTGTATGTGTATTTGCCTGACATAGATCCATCAGGTGTTCTCGGCGCTCTCTGTGTGTCCATTATGAGTGAAGCGTTGGAGGAAGTATGGAGTTAGCGACTCTCTTTGCACTACCACCGGATGGAATCACACAGCCAACGGCCCCCACCTTGTTCTCAACACATACTGGGCTGGATTAGAACAGGGAACCAGAGCAGAGGAGAGCAGAAACAGGATCTGGCCCCCTCTCCGATCACTCATTGGGCCCACTACCCCTCCTCAAAAAACATCCTTCCCCCTCCAATTAATGCAACCTTGTTACGTTTGCGACGGGTACACGTTGTGAAAGTCAAGACCGAGCCCCCCGCCTGTACAACATTTTTAGCCAGCAGAAGCAAGCCAGCAACCCTGAAGGCTAGAGGTTATCATTAAAATAGCACTGCTCAGCCCTGTAAATTGAGAGTGTATAAAGCAGCAGGACAACAAGTAGTGTAATCATTTCCCTTCCACAGGGATATTTGACTCTGATTCCAGTGAGGCTGCTCAGCACTAGCCCGTCCATGTTTGTTTAGTAACAGAAGTAGGAGGGGGGGCCGCCCCCGGCCTGGCGGACTCTCTTTCAATGGTCAGAGCCGTAAAACCAGCATCGGTTCTGATACTGTGCCACCTTGGGGACCGTCCGACATGTCTCTTATGAGATGGCACCTCACACTGACAGCTGCTGAAGGTCAAAGGTAGAGGTCAAGCCCATCACAGGTAACATATCAGCCCAAAGGCATGCTGGCGACCAACAGGGACACTCTCGGGGTTGGCTGTGGGCTGAGTTAAAAGGCTCTGCTGGGAAACTATCTGCTCCACCACAGACGCCGTGCCTGTGACCGCAGGCACTGGCTGATGTGTCTGATAGCCAGATGAAGGCTTACAGAGATAACACATGGGGGACCAAACGCCAGACGCACATGCTCAGCACAGATGCCAGGCGCTGGAGGCCGTACAGACCCTGCAGAAACCTCTACTGATTCTGTCCAGCTGGACACAGAGACTCCTGGAAGCCTGTGTGATCCTAGGAACTTGTCAAGACCATCCCTGTTGCAACAATTAAGAGAGCCGCAACCCATACATCCAGAGGCTAACATACATACACACAACTATGTCATTGTAAAGGGACTTGCTACTCCAAAAGGATTCCACAAAGTATATCAAGTAGGCTCTTTGTCAGATGAACACACCTTGATAACAAACCCAACCACTTTTAGCACACTCCACCTTCTTAAGAACCTTGAATCTGACCTATGCAAGGTCTTGAAAAGCCATTGAATATTTCCCCCCAGATCAAGACAATCTGCTCCCTTTGATCCCCATGCGGTGATCATTCACCCTTGACCAATAATGAGCTGTTCCCACACCTCTGCAGTGTGCTGTTCTAATAACACAGCAGACAGTTCAATCACTGACCCTTATCTCCATGGTAAAACCTGTCAGTGGCCTATGGCACAGCTGAGTAGATCAGGGGAAGAGAAACTCCTGTGAAGACTTCTGATCTTTACTGTCTTGTCCTGAGTATATAGATGTAGAATGTACTAGACTTGAGAAAGGACATGGCTATTTTGTCTCATTTAATCTACAGTATATTGCACTGACAAAAGAAATAGAACAAATACAAGGCGCACAGTATTTTAAAGAAATGGTACATGTAGGTTTTTAAAATGTGTCCTTTCTGTACATTATATTTCTGTTTGAGAGATTTAACCTCTCTATCAGTGACCTAGACTGTTTCTTATGGAGTACCATGACATACAGTAGACTGTGTGATTCATGCCTGTACACCACCTCATGAGTTCATTAAAAAAAATGGGAGCGAAAACAGGGAGACACGGCACTGTATAGCAACTGAGCAGTAGTATAACAATCACCTACTGATCTAACTTTGTTACATTACCTACTACTCTCTCAACACGAAGCTGTTGGTTCAAGGGGTTATCCATGGCGGGTGTCTGGCAGCCTGTAGCAGCTGGGTATTAGTGGAGTTGAGACACTACCCTCCAGGGTATCAGTGCCCAGGCACACCGCAAGAGTTCCAAAGGGGATTTAGAGACAGGACCACTATGCAATGCCATGTGACTGTCCCCCAGCCACATCAAACAAACACTGCCTGATACTATATGGCTAGTGTGGGATCTGTTCAGGGTCGGCTCACTCGGCAGCTCAGAGAGGGATGTGTGGTACTGTCAGTGGTCATGCCACCTTCAAGTAGTTCAAATAAAGCCTACAAACTGCTGAAGCACCCAAACTGTGTATATGTTTTCATCACAGGTGCAGGTCAATACACCTGTCCAAACTGAGTCAAACCATCATCCTCAAAGGCTTACTTGATGAGGTTGGGACAGAGATGCATATACAGTGTCACGTATCATGTCAGAAGGTACAGTCCACTCCATGGGTGTAGTGCAAGTGAGGGGTGTATAATACGAGTGATGGGTGTATAATACGAGTGAGGGGTGTATAATGTGAGTGAGGGGTGTATAATGTGAGTGAGGGGTGTATAATGTGAGTGAGGGGTGTATAATGTGAGTGGGGGGTGTATAATGTTAGTGAGGGGTGTATAATGTGAGTGAATTCCATGTGCTAGCCTGATAATCCTGCTAACATTCTGACCTTTCATAGTCCACAAACAGTATCACTGGGCTGGTCACTGTGGTCAGCAGGACCATAAAACACACCAGGCAAAAAATAACAGGCCAAAGAGTGGCTAACATATGTCCCATGTACTAAACACAATGGTGGATCATACTGACGCCTTCTAGGAGTATCTTTAGATATACAGTACCAGTCAAAAGTTTAGAAACACCTACTCATTCAAGTAAAAAAAAAATGTAAACCTATTTTCTGCATTGTAGAATAATAGTGAAGACATCAAAACTATGAAGTAACACATATGGAATTGTGTAGTAACCAAAAAAGTGTTAAACAAATCAAAATATATTTTAGATTCTACAAAGTAGCCACCCTTTCCTTGTCTTGATGTCAACTTTGCACATTCTTGGCATTCTCTCAACCAACTTCACCTGGAATGCTTTTCCAAGAGTCTTGAAGGAGTTCCCAAGTATGCTGAGCACTTGTTGGCTGCTTTTCCTTCACTCTGCGGTCCAACTCATCCCAAACCATCTCAATTGGGTTGAGGTCAGGTGATTGTGGAGGCCAGGTCATCTGATGCAGCACTCTACTTCTTCATCAAATAGCCCTTACACAACCTGGAGGTGTGTTGGGTGATTGTCCTGTTGAAAATCAAATGATAGTCCAACTAAGCGCAAAGCAGATGGGATGGCGTATTGCTGCAGAATGCTGTATAAATCACTGACAGTGTCACCAGACAAAGCACACCCACACCATCACAACTCCTCCTCCATGCTTCACGGTGGGAACCACACATGCGGAGATCATCCGTTCACCTACTCTGCGTCTCCCAAAGACACGACGGTTGGAACCAAAAATAAAGATTTGGACTCAGACCAAAGGACAGATTTCCACCAGTCTAATGTCCATTGCTCGTATTTCTTGGCCTAAGCAAGTCTCTTCTTCTTATTGGTGTCCTTTAGTAGTGGTTTCTTTGCAGCAATTTGACCATGTAGGCCTGATTCACGCAGTCTCCTCTGAACAGCTGATGTTGAGATGTGTCTGTTACTTGAACTCTGTGAAACATTTATTTGGGCTGCAATTTCTGAGTCTGGTACCTCTAATGAACTTATCCTCTGCAGCAGAGGTAACTCTGGGTCTTCCTTTCCTGGGGCGGTCCACATGAGAGCCAGTTTCTTCATAGCGCTTGATGGTTTTTGCGACTATCAACAGTTATCAACAGTTTAGTGTGATGACCCCTGTTAAACAGCTTTCCTCTGCCCTGTATGATACACACACACAATGAAACCCACCACATGACAAGACCCAAAGCTGTCCCAAAAAGTCCCCAAACTCTTTGTGACTAGTTATTTTAAACACTGTGGTTGAGTTTAAATACTAAAGATCAACCAACAGTCACCATCCTACTGAGACAGGCTGTTTGAGTGATCTGAGGGTTGGCATTAAATATAGAGGTGTTCTCCCCGTCGCACCGCACGCCTAATGACAAAAGAAAGCACTTTACAACTCAGTCACGAGTCTCTTCCTCACACCCCATGTGGTGGTGATTCGTTCAGCTTACTCATGTTACTCCTCCAAACCAATTAATATTTCATACAAGCACTTGAGAAATTCAGCCCTGGGGGGGGGGGCAATGGCACCCTCCGTCTGTGCTGTATTCTCAAACAAAGGCGCTTTCTAAAATGAGGACTTTTTTTGGGACCCACTACTACCTCATTAATGTTAGTATCAGAGGTCCAGAGAGAGGGCAGTATGAGGAAGTCTGTGGTGTCACCCCAGTCTAGCTCCAGCCTAATCCACTTAACAATACACACTCTGTCTGTCTTTCAGCTGGTCATGTTCAACTAGTCTCTGACATCACAGAGCTCTGTGATTAACATCCTTATGAACGCATCTAAAATTAAAAGATCACGTCACCGAAAGTGATTGATTGCTTTTTATGATAATTGTTGATTGTATTCCAGAGTTGCTATTGGATCAATCTCTCTCAGCTGTTCTCTGTGACGAGACTTGATATTAATAATAATATTGCATCTCTTCTAACTTCACTGGCTCTGTGCACTGGCATGACCATCTTCAATCATAACCTGTGTTGTTGCCCAGTCATGCAAAGTTGAGACACACTTCCCCAGTGCCAGCCAGAGAAAGCTGTTTGATAATTCCCAAATATCTAGTTCCCCTGCTGTTTTTTTAGGTTATCACACCATAAAAACTATTCTCCCCTACCAACCCAACACCTCCACTGGCTTTCCGTAACGTATTCGAGGCTTGGTGACAATGTTATTGTGAGAAGTACTCTACGAATCAGTTTGAGTGGACTGGTAACTGACCTCAAGTCACTCTAGCAGCTCCTGGGCTCTGACCCTGGTCTCCTTTGTCACGCCCTGGCCATAGAGAGGCTTTTATTCTCTATTTTGGTTAGGCCAGGGTGTGAGTAGGGTGGGCATTCTGGTTTCTTTATTTCTATGTTTTGGCAGGGTATGGTTCTCAATCAGGGACAGCTGTCTATCATTGTTTCTGATTGGGAATCATACTTAGGCAGCCTTTTTCCCACCTGTGTTTTGTGGGTAGTTGTTTTCTGTAGAGTTTATGCTCCTTACAGAACAGTTTTGGTTTTCCCTCTTGTTTATTTTGTTTGAGTGTTTTGTGATCAAAT
The DNA here is from genome assembly GCF_018296145.1 of Oncorhynchus tshawytscha. Classification (NCBI taxonomy): domain Eukaryota; kingdom Metazoa; phylum Chordata; class Actinopteri; order Salmoniformes; family Salmonidae; genus Oncorhynchus; species Oncorhynchus tshawytscha. The sequence goes on from NC_056437.1 coordinate 20,959,699, forward strand.
AAAATCATGAACACTTACCACGCTGCGCTTTGGTCCGATTCTCATTATGACGAGAGCCGTGACATCCTTACTGCCCCCATACCCCACAGGGGACAGCCCCCCTCCCCACAGGGGACAGCCCCCCTCTCCACAGGGGACAGCCCCCTCTCCACAGGGGACAGCCCCCTCTCCACTTCTACCCCCCGCCTGTGGAATTCTCAGCCCCTCCACATTAAAAATACTCATCCCTTTAAATCACTTTTAAAGACCCAACTCTCTATGAAGGCTCTAGTTCAGGACCACTTTTTGTTGTATATTTTGGCTTTGTTGCTACCTGTTACTGAACACACCAACTTGACTGTGACATTACTGGGCTTGTTGGTAGCAGACAGCATATGAATCATTGTTGTCATTATTGTTGATATTCTCGTTGACCGTAAGAGGGAAAATGGGCATCAATATGTAATTCTGTTTATTCCTGTTTTTATGGTAGTGTTTGTTTGTCATGGTTTGTTAATAGTAACCACTAGTAACAGCTTCTTCCATAAAGGATATGTGATGTATTGTATCTAGATGTCCATGGTCAATGGGCATCCATCCTGGAGGCACCAATACCAAGCCAAACATTTGGCTAAACCCAGAGCAGCACAGACACATGCACACACAGCTCTGACAGTCAATAATGCCCAGAAGAAATAGAGCAAGAAAGAGACAGTTAAAGTGACTCTCATGGCAAGACCTAAATCAGGGGGACTGGGCAGTGCGCCAGTTATGACTGCACCACATAAAGGCCTAGTGCAGTCAAAAACGTGATCTTCTTGTATTTTATATATATTTCCACACTATGAGGTTGCAATTATAATGTGAAATTGTGAAAATTATGATTATGCCCTTTTAGTGTAACAGCTGTTTGAAAAGAACACCTGAAATGTCTGCCTGTTTTGGTGAGAGGGAGTTTTGGCCTTCCATGGCGACATCACCAAGCGGTAAATTAGTTAATAGACCAATAAGAAAGAGTTCTAAACCTCTCTGCCAATAACAGCAAATTTTCAGTTTTCCCTTCCCAACTAAAACCACTCCCAGACAGTCCTAGCAAAATTCTTGCTTGAGAAATTGCACTTTGCTAAGAAGATTATTTTTGATTGTTTTTGAGCATTTTAATTTAAAACAATCATGGTAAGATACTTCATTGTTACCCAGAAATGATTTGATATTGAGATAAAAATGGCTGCATTGGACCTTTAAATATAATGCCATCTCAGTGGAGAAGCAGGGGATAAGACTTCACTATGGAATGAGTGCCTCCCTTCAAATGTCAACAGATTCACCCACAGACACATGGTACTTGTATCAGCCTGGAGTTAAATGGTTTCTGCCATCTTTTACTGTCAACACTATTTAAGTGCCCTTGAGCAAGGCACTTAAAGGGATACTTGGGATTTTTACAATGAAGCCCTTTATATACTTCCCCAAAGTCAGATGAACCTCTGGATACCATGTTAATGTCTCTGTGTCCAGCATGGAGGAAGTTATAGGTTGTTACATGAGCCAATCCTAACTAGCGTAAGTTAGAACAATGACTATCTACTACAGCAGCATGCTAGCACATAGACTTCCAGTCATTGCGCTAACACTAGTTAGCAATTACGCTAGAGCTAGTTAGCGACTTCCTTTAAACTGCATGCAGAGACAAAAATGGTATCCACGAGTTCATCTGACTCTGGGAATTAGATAAGTGGCCTCATTGCCAAAATTCTGAAGTATCCCTTTAACCCTAATTTGCTCCAGGAGCGCTGTACTACTATGGCGGACCCTGTAAAAGAACACATTTCACTGCATCTATCCGGTGTGTATGTGACAAAATACATGACTATCAACCTTTAATCCTGTAACATGACATGAATCAATTAGTGAATCAATTAGTGAATCAATTAGTGACTAATGACATCAAACAACCATTTGGAATACCAACAGAAATTAATAGTGAATACAGATCATCCTGAGATGAAGCACATGTAGAGCTAGTGGATGGGAGACTATACTGTTTAGCTGTGTAAACTTGATCCAGGGTGCAGATGTAGGCCATAACCTCTCAGCATCAGAGTAAGCACAGGCAGAATAGGTCACTTTTGACCCCTATTGGTTTTAAGGTTCTAGACAATGGAGTTAAAACAGGTCAGTGGGGTTGTGCAAATGCTTAAAAGTTAACATCAAGAAAGGGATGTACCATGGACAGAGGAGAGAAGATACTGAGAATGCAAATAAGAATAATCCCACCCATCTTCTGTGTACTGTAAATCAATTTACTATAGTTTTTGTAAAAGCGTTTTTCTTTTATGATCCACTCTGTAAATATGTCATATACTCCCTTAGCCTGCACCTGCACTTATAAACTACTGGTTATTCAATTATTATGTTGTACTACACCTTGGTAAAGGATATCCCTCCCTTGGCTTTTGAAACATCCTACATTCTTACACAGACACAACACTTAAAAGTGATTCACTGAGCAAAAATAGTTATGCTGTGGTTTAGGCATAATGATGAGATGTAGTAAGCAGCACACAGTCAGTCATAGGTGTCTTTACACCTACATTATATGGATTTAGACAATTGTATGCCTCTTGACAGGTTATTGGTGCACCTATTACTCACAGTCTGTTAATGATATAGCAACAATGAAATGCATAGCTTCAGAAGAGAACATGCCAGTGAGGAATCTACAGTATTGTGTGTATGTAGAAAGGACTCAATACCAAGAGGACACAGGGTAACCAGGGCAAAACCATATTAGAGAATGCATGTATTGACATGATATTCCAGTCCTGGAGCTAACAAGTGCACACCTTTATTACCAATGAATGATCTAAACAAGCTAAATCATATCACCAGTCACTTTGGATTTACAGTGTCAACAGTAGGATTTGCATCCCTTTTGTCGACATTCAGAAATTTCCCTCTGTAATTTGCCTGTCAAACAGAAACGAAGTCCTGCTCTCTCTAATAAAACATGTGTGCTGTGTTTGGACGGTTTTTTCTATTTTGATTGGGGGGGTCAGGTACCTTATAACTCATCAATACTAAATTCACATAAATTCATAAACAGTTGGGTTAAACCTGGATGAATGTGGACCTCCTAAAGATGAAAGGAGATTGTTGAGTGTAAATGATGAGGGTTAATGGACCAGGCCTCTCAGGTGCCATATCCCAGAAGGCTTATGGTGCCTCTATTGTGGCTCACATAGACCCCTGCAGGGATAACGACACCAAACACGGGTTATTAAGTGACCATTTGCTGCGACCTATAGCGTGCATCTGAATAGTTATGATTATTCTACAGATGGAGAATTATATAGTTTGCCGCTATATACGTAAAATGTTAAAAGTCGTTAAACATGTTCTCTTTTCCCCCCAAATATCCATCACATGTATTTACAAGCGCTTCCAAGTAAATACGAGTGGTGAGCATCCTAATTTGAGCTGTGTGTAGCCACCAGACCGAACCCGACACCGAGCGCGCGGTGAAGATCAGTTTAGGCAAGGAACATGTATCGCAACCGAATGTCTCCAAATCGCCTTCCGCATTACTGAAATCTAACCCGAGGACATCAGGAGAGTGACATAATCCTCAAGACATCCCAAAACTGCGACCCAGCAAATGGAGTGCCAGGGGTGTTTTGGAGATGTGTGTTGGAGTGGACTTCTGTCTCTACTTACTGTTTGGTCGTGCAGAGGTCGAGAAAAGAAGGGCGGACACTTCGAAACGTCAGCGTGCTTAAAGCTATAAATCTATACAAACCGCTCTCTGCGCCCGGTATGGTGTAATGCGCAGACAGCTGCACATCTGTACTGCCAGTGCCAGCCTGAAGAGCCCGCATGTGGACAGCCATCTCACTCCTCACGCGGACACCTTGGATATAATGGAGAATACACATCATTGCCCTAATTTTTTATTAGAATACATTGGGGATATGAAAACATCGCGTAAATCTTCATGATCATACATGTTGCTCTGGTGGATGTTACGAACGTTATTTATTACATTTTCTCTCATGAAAAAGGTCAAAAGTAACACTTAACGGTCTCCCTAACGCGAGTTTTCTGTACGTTTCCCTGCGCCTCGGCTTTGGCGAACTGGTCCACTCCCTGCGTCGGGAAAGCCGATGTCTTCATTTGACTCCTTGCAGTTGGTGATGGTGGATCTATCTCGGATATCCAATGTGGAAACCAGAATCCAATTAGTTTGCGACTGAGCGCCTGGAGAGAGAGCGCAGCGGCACTTTGCCCAGCCAGTCACTACAGCGCGTAGCCTACCTGTGGGCAGACACATGGTTGGCTGCTCTGTATGCGAGAAGCCACTCAAGCCTTGTTGCATTCATTTTCAGGGTCATTTTTACATTGTAAATTACATTAAACGCATCGGATGAACGCATCGGATATATGTGATCAGAAACAATTTTACAGTCTGAATATATCCTTTGGATACAACTAGGGCTGCTTCTGACGCACCACGGAACGTTAAATGCATCGCTGTGTGTTGGATTTTAATACTGATACCAATTGCAGGTCTGCAAGGGCCAGATTTAAGGTAAGCACAGTACATTCACAGTTATTGGTTGTTCAGTAGTATTGAGTAATTTAGATGCATGTGTGTAGGCTGTCGTATGCCTATGATATTGATACATTCATTTTGAGGCTATTGGACATTCTGAATGTCTAGCCTACAAAATACAAAAAATCATTCATCAATTATTATCTTCGAAAGGACAAATGCATCAAACGTGTAAAAAAAGGGCCGTTTTATAATAGCATATACACACTATGCACTAGCTGGGTATAAAAAAATCGGTGTTAGCTGCACAATTAAAAATGGACAAACTTTAGCTGCAGACAATGTTCAATTAATTAACAAGAGTCCAGGTAATAATTCATTGGCCAGGGATTCACCATCTGGCGAATTCATGTCAACACTTGTGTAACCTTTCTGCTGGACAGTAGCCAATGCGCTATGCATGTTGTGTCCATAAACACATTTTGGAGTAAAGGCGCACCCTACGCCTGTGGCGGCCACCTATTTCAGTAACACGCACTCATAAATTCTCTCTGAAATAGGTTTAAAATTAGTTGTAATCGAGGTGTTGTTTGGGCCAGAATGGAAATTCATAGACATGCAGAAATATCTTGGCACAAAAACAATCATTAAAAAATTCTTGTGATTATCAATATTTGTATCATGCAGAAGCTATGGAGGACCCTAAAGTAATAGGATAGTCATGTATTAAATTATATTAATAGATTATATCTAGTCTATTTAAACCTAAATACCAATGTGGTAACAGTTTATAGTTACATATAGTGTTTATAAACTTCTAGACATATTTGACCTTTAAATTGAAAAATATCAAATGTAAATAATGCTCTCTGAAGTTTGTTAATTTGGAACCCCAGTTAGCCAACAAATCCTCATACAAATAACGACAGGTAACTGGAAAAATAAACACCAACATAAAGTTTCTTAGAGCGTTGGGCCACCACCAGCCAGAACAGCTTCAATGCACCTCGGCATAGATTCTACAAGTGTCTGGAACTCTATCGGAGACCTCAATTCTTCCACGGGAAATTCCATCATTTGGTGTTTTGTTGACCATGGTGGAAAACGCTGTCCTAGGCGCCGCTTCAGAATCTCCCATAAGTATTCAATTGGGTTGAGATCTGGTGTCTGAGACGGCCATGGCATATGATTTACATTGTTTTTATGCTCATCAAACTATTCAGGGACCTCTTGTGCCGTGTGGATAGAGGCATTGTCATCCTATGGGGGCATAGCCATGGTAGCCACAATAATGGCCTGCCCAGCATTTTTATACATTTGATCAACTTGTAATTTTTTCCAGTTCTCGCTATTGAAAGATGACCAAACCAACTCCCTATTGAAAGATGACCAAACCAACCCCCTATTGAAAGATGACCAAACCAACCCCCTTTTGGCACTGTGTCTACAGCCTACACTTATATTCATAGTTCAATCCAATTCGGAAATGTTTGATTATTGTAAAGTAGGATCCAACTCACACATCCGTCTCGTTTTCTTGCAGATTCCTTCATAGGAACTGAGTCTAAGATGAAGTTATGGGATGTTTTGGCCACGTGTTTGTTGCTCCTGAGCTCCGTCTCCACACGCCCCCTTTACCAAAACCTTCAGCCTGCCAAAAGAGCTCACTACTCGGATTGGCATAGTGATTCTCTGTCCCTGTCTGTGGAGGAACCAGAGCCAGAGTTCCAGTCGGAGTCTCACAGCCTGCAAGAGATTTCCATGGAAGAAAAATGTAAGTCAAGATTCTGATACATTGTTTTTTCACCTACTGAAGTTTCAAACATACTTTTGTCTGCATAAGATCAGACCGTCTTCAGGAAAATTATAATTTCTTATGGAAGACTATTAAAGTTGCTTGATGAGACTCTGTTGCAAAACCGTAGCATTAATGTGACTGCAGTACTCAGTCCTCAACTGGTTCTCAGTTTCTTGAAGTGAATATGGGTTTAAAGAGGGTGACACACCATACATTAAGCATACCATGTATTGTTTGGTACTCAGTGTGTTCAAATTGCCTGATTACCAAAACAAACATGCTACATTCAGTCCAAACATGTAACCCAAACAGAGAGGATACACATCTGTTTACCATGGCCATAGGTTGCCATGTGTTACATATTGCACCAGTGGTGCTCCCCTGGTAAGAACAGGCTCTCTGGGGTTACACTTGGTTTTTGGTGTGTAAAGTCTTGCAAGCTACTGCCCTATGAACCACAATGTAGCAAGGCAAGCTTATCCCAGATAAAGGGACAGCAGTCAATGTAATTGATGCCTGATAGTGTGAAGCGCCCTTGAACGGAGGCCAGACCAGTCATTGATGAATCCTGCTGAGTGCCTGATTCAGAGGAGGAGCAGTAGTTTGTCTAACAGCAGGTTTGAGCAGCTTTCTCTGCTGCTGTGGGCAGCATCACGCTGGGGTCAAAACATCCATGCGGCAGAAGGAGCAAGAAATAGTGACTGCAGCGCCTCAGTCCTAAACAGAGCTGAGCACTGACATTCCTACTGCCTTGTTTATCTTCAACCCTGCCTCTCTGGGACTGCGGTATTTGAGCACCCCCCTTCCCCAACCAAGTTACAGTAGAGGAACCACAAAACAGATGCCGATCACAGGAGAAAGAATGGACTATATGGAGTAAGAAGCAACAAGCGTGCATTTTAGCAGCTGCGAGGGCGAGGAATTCAATTTGTATAAAAGAGCATGAACCTGTCTTGTCTTTACACAGTATAAGCTGTAGATGAAATATGGAACATTTAGACCAGAGAAATGTTTCCCCCTCACCTCATATTCAGTTAGCGGCGGTGAGTGACATCCCCTCGGCCTGTTCTGTAACTTAAGACCCTTAACAATGCACCAAGGTGTAAACAACCCTGGAACTCAATGGGAGGTTTTGGCCTTTTGTTTCAGTTGCAATGTCTGTGGTAAGCGATGACTCTTGTACCCATTCCAAGTAATCTTTGGAGGCAAGTGTCTCTGCAGGTGATCCACAGCCTCTAGAGATACTTGTGTCGGCAGGACAGAAAACATGTACAAGGCTTCTGGAGCATGCACAACTAGGCTAGAAAACGGATGAAGTTGTTAATAGTAAATAATATTTTGGTCCCTGTCGGATCCTTGTCAGGACTTCACTTTGGTCTCAGTGGAGCTTTACACTGGCAGCCTTCAGAGCTGATCCCTAAATCATAAAAACATGATTCTAGAGAACGTTTGAAACAGGTGCATGGGAGAGCCAGGAGGTGTTTCTGTATTTTGGGCGGTTTTGCTGCAGAACACTTCACCTGTCTGTCAGGTGGCATAGAATAGTACCTACCCCTGTCTGTCTGCTGGCATAGAATAGTACCTACCACTGTCTGTCAGCTGGCATAGAATAGTACTTACCACTGTCTGTCTGCTGGCATAGAATAGTACCTACCCCTGTCTGTCTGCTGGCATAGAATAGTACCTACCCCTGTCTGTCTGCTGGCATAGAATAGTACCTACCACTGTCTGTCTGCTGGCATAGAATAGTACCTACCACTGTCTGTCTGCTGGCATAGAATAGTACCTACCACTGTCTGTCTGCTGGCATAGAATAGTACCTACCCCTGTCTGTCTGCTGGCATAGAATAGTACCTACCACTGTCTGTCTGCTGGCATAGAATAGTACCTACCACTGTCTGTCTGCTGGCATAGAAGTACCTACCACTGTCTGTCTGCTGGCATAGAATAGTACCTACCCCTGTCTGTCTGCTGGCATAGAATAGTACCTATCACTGTCTGTCAGCTGGCATAGAATAGTACCTACCACTGTCTGTCTGCTGGCATAGAATAGTACCTACCCCTGTCTGTCTGCTGACATAGAATAGTACCTACCCCTGTCTGTCTGCTGGCATAGAATAGTACCTATCACTGACTGTCAGCTGGCATAGAATAGTACCTATCACTGTCTGTCTGCTGGCATAGAATAGTACCTATCACTGTCTGTCTGCTGGCATAGAATAGTACCTACCACTGTCTGTCTGCTGGCATAGAATAGTACCTACCCCTGTCTGTCTGCTGGCATAGAATAGTACCTACCACTGTCTGTCTGCTGGCATAGAATAGTACCTACCACTGTCTGTCTGCTGGCATAGAATAGTACCTATCACTGTCTGTCTGCTGGCATAGAATAGTACCTATCACTGTCTGTCTGCTGGCATAGAATAGTACCTATCACTGTCTGTCTGCTGACATAGAATAGTACCTACCCCTGTCTGTCTGCTGGCATAGAATAGTACCTACCACTGTCTGTCTGCTGGCATAGAATAGTACCTACCACTGTCTGTCTGCTGCCATAGAATAGTACCTACCCCTGTCTGTCAGCTGACATAGAATAGTACCTACAACTGTCTGTCAGCTGACATAGAATTGTACCTACCCCTGTCTGTCAACTGACATAGAATGGTACCTACCACTGTCTGTCAGCTGGCATAGAATAGTACCTACCACTGTCTGTCAGCTGGCATAGAATAGTACCTACCCCTGTCTGTAGGCTGACATAGAATAGTACCTACCCCTGTCTGTCAGCTGACATAGAATGGTACCTACCACTGTCTGTCAGCTGACATAGAATAGTACCTACCACTGTCTGTCAGCTGACATAGAATAGTACCTACCACTGTCTGTCAGCTGACATAGAATAGTACCTACCACTGTCTGTCTGCTGACATAGAATGGTACCTACCCTGTCTGTCAGCTAACATAGAATAGTACCTATCACTGTCTGTCTGCTGGCATAGAATAGTACCTACCCCTGTCTGTCAGCTGACATAGAATAGGACCTACCCCTGTCTGTCAGCTGGCATAGAATAGTACCTACCCCTGTCTGCCTGCTGGCATAGAATAGTACCTACCCCTGTCTGTCAACTGACATAGAATGGTACCTACCACTGTCTGTCAACTGGCATAGAATAGTACCTACCCCTGTCTGTCAGCTGACATAGAATAGTACCTACCACTGTCTGTCTGATGACATAGAATAGTACCTACCCCTGTCTGTCAGCTGACATAGAATTGTACCTACCCCTGTCTGTCAACTGACATAGAATGGTACCTACCACTGTCTGTCAACTGGCATAGAATAGTACCTACCCCTGTCTGTCAGCTGATATAGAATAGTACCTATCACTGTCTGTCTGCTGGCATAGAATAGTACCTATCACTGTCTGTCTGCTGACATAGAATAGTACCTACCCCTGTCTGTCTGCTGGCATAGAATAGTACCTATCACTGTCTGTCTGCTGGCATAGAATAGTACCTACCCCTGTCTGTCAGCTGACATAGAATGGTACCTACCACTGTCTGTCAGCTGACATAGAATAGTACCTACCCCTGTCTGTCAGCTGACATAGAATTGTACCTACCCCTGTCTGTCAACTGACATAGAATGGTACCTACCACTGTCTGTCAACTGGCATAGAATAGTACCTACCCCTGTCTGTCAGCTGACATAGAATAGTACCTACCACTGTCTGTCTGCTGACATAGAATAGGACCTACCCCTGTCTGTCAGCTGCATAGAATAGTGACATAGAATAGAATGGTACCTACCACTGTCTGTCAGCTGGCATAGAATAGTACCTACCACTGTCTGTCAGCTGGCATAGAATAGTACCTACCCCTGTCTGTAGGCTGACATAGAATAGTACCTACCACTGTCTGTCAGCTGACATAGAATGGTACCTACCACTGTCTGTCAGCTGACATAGAATAGTACCTATCACTGTCTGTCTGCTGGCATAGAATAGTACCTACCCCTGTCTGTCAGCTGACATAGAATAGGACCTACCCCTGTCTGTCAGCTGGCATAGAATAGTACCTACCCCTGTCTGCCTACTGGCATAGAATAGTACCTACCCCTGTCTGTCAACTGACATAGAATGGTACCTACCACTGTCTGTCAACTGGCATAGAATAGTACCTACCCCTGTCTGTCAGCTGACATAGAATAGTACCTACCACTGTCTGTCTCTGGCTGAATAGAATACTGTCAGCTGGCATAGAATAGTACCTATCACTGTCTGTCTGCTGGCATAGAATAGACCTATCACTGTCTAGTACCTACCCCTGTCTGTCTGCTGGCATAGAATAGTACCTACCACTGTCTGTCTGCTGGCATAGAATAGTACCTACCCCTGTCTGTCTGCTGGCATAGAATAGTACCTATCACTGTCTGTCTGCTGGCATAGAATAGTACCTATCACTGTCTGTCTGCTGGCATAGAATAGTACCTATCACTGTCTGTCTGCTGACATAGAATAGTACCTACCCCTGTCTGTCTGCTGGCATAGAATAGTACCTATCACTGTCTGTCTGCTGGCATAGAATAGTACCTACCCCTGTCTGTCAGCTGACATAGAATAGTACCTACCCCTGTCTGTCAGCTGACATAGAATAGTACCTACCCCTGTCTGTCAGCTGACATAGAATTGTACCTACCCCTGTCTGTCAACTGACATAGAATGGTACCTACCACTGTCTGTCAACTGGCATAGAATAGTACCTACCCCTGTCTGTCAGCTGACATAGAATAGTACCTACCACTGTCTGTCTGCTGACATAGAATAGGACCTACCCCTGTCTGTCAGCTGGCATAGAATAGTACCTACCACTGTCTGTCAGCTGACATAGAATGGTACCTACCACTGTCTGTCAGCTGGCATAGAATAGTACCTACCACTGTCTGTCAGCTGGCATAGAATAGTACCTACCCCTGTCTGTAGGCTGACATAGAATAGTACCTACCACTGTCTGTCTGCTAACATAGAATGGTACCTACCCCTGTCTGTCAGCTGACATAGAATAGTACCTATCACTGTCTGTCTGCTGGCATAGAATAGTACCTACCCCTGTCTGTCAGCTGACATAGAATAGGACCTACCCCTGTCTGTCAGCTGGCATAGAATAGTACCTACCCCTGTCTGCCTGCTGGCATAGAATAGTACCTACCCCTGTCTGTCAACTGACATAGAATGGTACCTACCACTGTCTGTCAACTGGCATAGAATAGTACCTACCCCTGTCTGTCAGCTGACATAGAATAGTACCTACCACTGTCTGTCTGATGACATAGAATAGTACCTACCCCTGTCTGTCAGCTGACATAGAATTGTACCTACCCCTGTCTGTCAACTGACATAGAATGGTACCTACCACTGTCTGTCAACTGGCATAGAATAGTGTCCTACCCCTGTCTGTCAGCTGATATAGAATAGTACCTATCACTGTCTGTCTGCTGGCATAGAATAGTACCTATCACTGTCTGTCTGCTGGCATAGAATAGTACCTACCCCTGTCTGTCTGCTGGCATAGAATAGTACCTACCACTGTCTGTCTGCTGGCATAGAATAGTACCTACCCCTGTCTGTCAGCTGACATAGAATGGTACCTACCACTGTCTGTCAGCTGACATAGAATAGTACCTACCCCTGTCTGTCAGCTCATAGAATTGTACCTACCCCTGTCTGTCAACTGACATAGAATGGTACCTACCACTGTCTGTCAACTGGCATAGAATAGTACCTACCACTGTCTGTCAGCTGACATAGAATAGTACCTACCACTGTCTGTCTGCTGACATAGAATAGACCTACCCCTGTCTGTCAGCTGGCATAGAATAGTACCTACCACTGTCTGTCAGCTGACATAGAATGGTACCTACCACTGTCTGTCAGCTGGCATAGAATAGTACCTACCACTGTCTGTCAGCTGGCATAGAATAGTACCTACCCCTGTCTGTAGGCTGACATAGAATAGTACCTACCACTGTCTGTCTGCTAACATAGAATGGTACCTACCCCTGTCTGTCAGCTGACATAGAATAGTACCTATCACTGTCTGTCTGCTGGCATAGAATAGTACCTACCCCTGTCTGTCAGCTGACATAGAATAGGACCTACCCCTGTCTGTCAGCTGGCATAGAATAGTACCTACCCCTGTCTGCCTGCTGGCATAGAATAGTACCTACCCCTGTCTGTCAACTGACATAGAATGGTACCTACCACTGTCTGTCAACTGGCATAGAATAGTACCTACCCCTGTCTGTCAGCTGACATAGAATAGTACCTACCACTGTCTGTCTGATGACATAGAATAGTACCTACCCCTGTCTGTCAGCTGACATAGAATTGTACCTACCCCTGTCTGTCAACTGACATAGAATGGTACCTACCACTGTCTGTCAACTGGCATAGAATAGTACCTACCCCTGTCTGTCAGCTGATATAGAATAGTACCTACCACTGTCTGTCTGCTGACATAGAATAAGACCTACCCCTGTCTGTCAGCTGGCATAGAATAGTACCTACCACTGTCTGTCAGCTGGCATAGAATAGTACCTACCCCTGTCTGTCAGCTGACATAGAAGACCTACCACTGTCTGTCAGCTGGCATAGAATAGTACCTACCCCTGTCTGTCAGCTGACATAGAATAGTACCTACCCCTGTCTGTCAGCTGACATAGAATAGTACCTATCACTGTCTGTCTGCTGCATAGAATAGTACCTACCCCTGTCTGTCAGCTGACATAGAATAGTACCTACCCCTGTCTGTCAGCTGGCATAGAATAGTACCTACCCCTGTCTGTCAGCTGGCATAGTCTGTCCTGTCTGACATAGAATGGTACCTACCACTGTCTGTCAGCTGACATAGAATAGTACCTACCACTGTCTGTCTGCTGACATAGAATAGGACCTACCCCTGTCTGTCAGCTGGCATAGAATAGTACCTACCACTGTCTGTCAGCTGGCATAGAATAGTACCTACCCCTGTCTGTAGGCTGAAATAGAATAGTACCTACCACTGTCTGTCTGCTAACATAGAATGGTACCTACCCCTGTCTGTCAGCTGACATAGAATAGTACCTATCACTGTCTGTCTGCTGGCATAGAATAGTACCTATCCCTGTCTGTCAGCTGACTGACGTAGAATAGTACCTACCCCTGTCTGTCAGCTGACATAGAATAGTACCTACCCCTGTCTGTCAGCTGGCATAGAATAGTACCTCTGTCCTGACTGAATGGTACCTACCACTGTCTGTCAGCTGGCATAGAATAGTACCTACCACTGTCTGTCAGCTGACATAGAATGGTACCTACCACTGTCTGTCAGCTGGCATAGAATAGTACCTACCACTGTCTGTCAGCTGGCATAGAATAGTACCTACCCCTGTCTGTCAGGCTGACATAGAATAGTACCTACCACTGTCTGTCTGTCTGTCTACCCCTGTCTGTCAGCTGACATAGAATAGTACCTATCATTGTCTGTCTGCTGGCATAGAATAGTACCTATCACTGTCTGTCTGCTGACGTAGAATAGTAACCCCTGTCTGTCAGCTGACATAGAATAGTACCTACCCCTGTCTGTCAGCTGGCATAGAATAGTACCTACCCCTGTCTGTCAGCTGACATAGAATAGTACCTACCCCTGTCTGTCAGCTGGCATAGAATAGTACCTACCCCTGTCTGCCTGCTGGCATAGAATAGTACCTACCCCTGTCTGTCAACTGACATAGAATGGTACCTACCACTGTCTGTCAACTGGCATAGAATAGTACCTACCCCTGTCTGTCAGCTGACATAGAATAGTACCTACCACTGTCTGTCTGCTGACATAGAATAGTACCTACCCCTGTCTGTCAGCTGACATAGAATAGTACCTGTCAGCTGACATAGAATTGTACCTACCCCTGTCTGTCAACTGACATAGAATGGTACCTACCACTGTCTGTCAACTGGCATAGAATAGTACCTACCCCTGTCTGTCAGCTGACATAGAATAGTACCTACCACTGTCTGTCTGCTGACATAGAATAGACCCCTGTCTGTCAGCTGGCATAGAATAGTACCTACCACTGTCTGTCAGCTGACATAGAATGGTACCTACCACTGTCTGTCAGCTGGCATAGAATAGTACCTACCACTGTCTGTCAGCTGGCATAGAATAGTACCTACCCCTGTCTGTAGGCTGACATAGAATAGTACCTACCACTGTCTGTCTGCTAACATAGAATGGTACCTACCCTGTCTGTCAGCTGACATAGAATAGTACCTATCACTGTCTGTCTGCTGGCATAGAATAGTACCTATCACTGTCTGCCTGCTGACGTAGAATAGTACCTACCCCTGTCTGTCAGCTGACATAGAATAGTACCTACCACTGTCTGTCTGCTGACATAGAATAGGACCTACCCCTGTCTGTCAGCTGGCATAGAATAGTACCTACCACTGTCTGTCAGCTGACATAGAATAGTACCTACCACTGTCTGTCAGCTGGCATAGAATAGTACCTACCACTGTCTGTCAGCTGGCATAGAATAGTACCTACCCCTGTCTGTAGGCTGACATAGAATAGTACCTACCACTGTCTGTCTGCTAACATAGAATGGTACCTACCCTGTCTGGCTGGCATAGAATAGTACCTACCCCTGTCTGTCAGCTGACATCACTGTCTGTCTGATGACATAGAATAGTACCTACCCCTGTCTGTCAGCTGACATAGAATAGTACCTACCCCTGTCTGTCAGCTGACATAGAATGGTACCTACCACTGTCTGTCAACTGGCATAGAATAGTACCTACCCCTGTCTGTCAGCTGATATAGAATAGTACCTATCACTGTCTGTCTGCTGGCATAGAATAGTACCTATCACTGTCTGTCTGCTGACATAGAATAGTACCTACCCCTGTCTGTCTGCTGGCATAGAATAGTACCTATCACTGTCTGTCTGCTGGCATAGAATAGTACCTACCCCTGTCTGTCAGCTGACATAGAATAGTACCTACCACTGTCTGTCAGCTGACATAGAATAGTACCTACCCCTGTCTGTCAGCTGACATAGAATTGTACCTACCCCTGTCTGTCAACTGACATAGAATGGTACCTACCACTGTCTGTCAACTGGCATAGAATAGTACCTACAGCCATAGAATAGTACCTACCACTGTCTGTCAGCTGACATAGAATAGTACCTACCACTGTCTGTCTGCTGACATAGAATAGGACCTACCCCTGTCTGTCAGCTGGCATAGAATAGTACCTACCCCTGTCTGTCAGCTGACATAGAATGGTACCTACCACTGTCTGTCAGCTGGCATAGAATAGTACCTACCCCTGTCTGTCAGCTGACATAGAATAGTACCTACCACTGTCTGTATGCTGACATAGAATAGTACCTACCACTGTCTGTCAGCTGACATAGAATAGTACCTACCCCTGTCTGTCAGCTGACATAGAATTGTACCTACCACTGTCTGTCAACTGGCATAGAATAGTACCTACCCCTGTCTGTCAGCTGACATAGAATAGTACCTACCACTGTCTGTCTGCTGACATAGAATAGGACCTACCCCTGTCTGTCAGCTGGCATAGAATAGTACCTACCACTGTCTGTCAGCTGGCATAGAATAGTACCTACCCCTGTCTGTAGGCTGACATAGAATAGTACCTACCACTGTCTGTCTGCTAACATAGAATGGTACCTACCCCTGTCTGTCAGCTGACATAGAATAGTACCTATCACTGTCTGTCTGCTGGCATAGAATAGTACCTACCACTGTCTGTCACTGTACCTCTGTCCTGCTGACGTAGAATAGTACCTACCCCTGTCTGTCAGCTGACATAGAATAGTACCTACCCCTGTCTGTCAGCTGGCATAGAATAGTACCTACCCCTGTCTGTCAGCTGACATAGAATGGTACCTACCACTGTCTGTCAGCTGACATAGAATAGTACCTACCACTGTCTGTCTGCTGACATAGAATAGGACCTACCCCTGTCTGTCAGCTGGCATAGAATAGTACCTACCACTGTCTGTCAGCTGACATAGAATGGTACCTACCACTGTCTGTCAGCTGGCATAGAATAGTACCTACCACTGTCTGTCAGCTGGCATAGAATAGTACCTACCCTGTCTGTCAGCTGACATAGAATAGTACCTATCACTGTCTGTCTGCTAACATAGAATAGGACCTACCCCTGTCTGTCAGCTGGCATAGAATAGTACCTACCACTGTCTGTGTACCTACCCCTGTCTGTCAGCTGACATAGAATAGTACCTATCACTGTCTGTCTGCTGGCATAGAATAGTACCTATCACTGTCTGTCTGCTGACATAGAATAGTACCTACCCTGTCTGTCAGCTGACATAGAATAGTACCTACCCCTGTCTGTCAGCTGGCATAGAATAGTACCTACCCCTGTCTGTCAGCTGACATAGAATAGGACCTACCCCTGTCTGTCAGCTGGCATAGAATAGTACCTACCCCTGTCTGCCTGCTGGCATAGATTAGTACCTACCCCTGTCTGTCAACTGACATAGAATGGTACCTACCACTGTCTGTCAACTGGCATAGAATAGTACCTACCCCTGTCTGTCAGCTGACATAGAATAGTACCTACCACTGTCTGTCTGCTGACATAGAATAGTACCTACCCCTGTCTGTCAGCTGACATAGAATAGTACCTACCACTGTCTGTCAGCTGACATAGAATTGTACCTACCCCTGTCTGTCAACTGACATAGAATGGTACCTACCACTGTCTGTCAACTGGCATAGAATAGTACCTACCCAGTCTGTCAGCTGACATAGAATAGTACCTACCACTGTCTGTCTGCTGACATAGAATAGGACCTACCCCTGTCTGTCAGCTGGCATAGAATAGTACCTACCACTGTCTGTCAGCTGACATAGAATGGTACCTACCACTGTCTGTCAGCTGGCATAGAATAGTACCTACCACTGTCTGTCAGCTGGCATAGAATAGTACCTACCCCTGTCTGTAGGCTGACATAGAATAGTACCTACCACTGTCTGTCTGCTAACATAGAATGGTACCTACCCCTGTCTGTCAGCTGACATAGAATAGTACCTATCACTGTCTGTCTGCTGGCATAGAATAGTACCTATCACTGTCTGTCTGCTGGCATAGATAGTACCTACCCCTGTCTGTCAGCTGACATAGAATAGTACCTACCCCTGTCTGTCAGCTGGCATAGAATAGTACCTACCCCTGTCTGTCAGCTGACATAGAATAGGACCTACCCCTGTCTGTCAGCTGGCATAGAATAGTACCTACCCTGTCTGCCTGCTGGCATAGAATAGTACCTACCCCTGTCTGTCAGCTGGCATAGAATAGTACCTACCCCTGTCTGTCAGCTGGCATAGAATAGTACCTACCACTGTCTGTCAGCTGACATAGAATGGTACCTAGCACTGTCTGTCAGCTGGCATAGAATAGTACCTACCAATGTCTGTCAGCTGGCATAGAATAGTACCTACCAATGTCTGTCAGCTGGCATAGAATAGTACCTACCCCGGTCTGTCAGCTGACATAGAATAGTACCTATCACTGTCTGTCTGCTAACATAGAATAGGACCTACCCCTGTCTGTCAGCTGGCATAGAATAGTACCTACCACTGTCTGTCAGCTGACATAGAATAGGACCTACCCCTGTCTGTCAGCTGGCATAAAATAGTACCTACCCCTGTCTGTCAGCTGATATAGAATAGTACCTACCACTGTCTGTCTGCTGACATAGAATAAGACCTACCCCTGTCTGTCAGCTGGCATAGAATAGTACCTACCACTGTCTGTCAGCTGGCATAGAATAGTACCTACCCCTGTCTGTAGGCTGAAATAGAATAGTACCTACCACTGTCTGTCTGCTAACATAGAATGGTACCTACCCCTGTCTGTCAGCTGACATAGAATAGTACCTATCACTGTCTGTCTGCTGGCATAGAATAGTACCTATCACTGTCTGCCTGCTGACGTAGAATAGTACCTACCCCTGTCTGTCAGCTGACATAGAATAGTACCTACCCCTGTCTGTCAGCTGGCATAGAATAGTACCTACCCCTGTCTGTCAGCTGACATAGAATAGTACCTACCACTGTCTGTCAGCTGACATAGAATAGTACCTACCACTGTCTGTCTGCTGACATAGAATAGGACCTACCCCTGTCTGTCAGCTGGCATAGAATAGTACCTACCACTGTCTGTCAGCTGACATAGAATGGTACCTAGCACTGTCTGTCAGCTGGCATAGAATAGTACCTACCACTGTCTGTCAGCTGGCATAGAATAGTACCTACCCCGGTCTGTCAGCTGACATAGAATAGTACCTATCACTGTCTGTCTGCTGGCATAGAATAGTACCTATCACTGTCTGCCTGCTGACGTAGAATAGTACCTACCCCTGTCTGTCAGCTGACATAGAATAGTACCTACCCCTGTCTGTCAGCTGGCATAGAATAGTACCTACCCCTGTCTGTCAGCTGACATAGAATAGGACCTACCCCTGTCTGTCAGCTGGCATAGAATAGTACCTACCCCTGTCTGCCTGCTGGCATAGAATAGTACCTACCCCTGTCTGTCAACTGACATAGAATGGTACCTACCACTGTCTGTCAACTGGCATAGAATAGTACCTACCCCTGTCTGTCAGCTGACATAGAATAGTACCTACCACTGTCTGTCTGCTGACATAGAATAGTACCTACCCCTGTCTGTCAGCTGACATAGAATAGTACCTACCACTGTCTGTCAGCTGACATAGAATTGTACCTACCCCTGTCTGTCAACTGACATAGAATGGTACCTACCACTGTCTGTCAACTGGCATAGAATAGTACCTACCCCTGTCTGTCAGCTGACATAGAATAGTACCTACCACTGTCTGTCTGCTGACATAGAATAGGACCTACCCCTGTCTGTCAGCTGGCATAGAATAGTACCTACCACTGTCTGTCAGCTGACATAGAATGGTACCTACCACTGTCTGTCAGCTGGCATAGAATAGTACCTACCACTGTCTGTCAGCTGGCATAGAATAGTACCTACCCCTGTCTGTAGGCTGACATAGAATAGTACCTACCACTGTCTGTCTGCTAACATAGAATGGTACCTACCCCTGTCTGTCAGCTGACATAGAATAGTACCTATCACTGTCTGTCTGCTGGCATAGAATAGTACCTATCACTGTCTGCCTGCTGACGTAGAATAGTACCTACCCCTGTCTGTCAGCTGACATAGAATAGTACCTACCCCTGTCTGTCAGCTGGCATAGAATAGTACCTACCCCTGTCTGTCAGCTGACATAGAATAGGACCTACCCCTGTCTGTCAGCTGGCATAGAATAGTACCTACCCCTGTCTGCCTGCTGGCATAGAATAGTACCTACCCCTGTCTGTCAGCTGGCATAGAATAGTACCTACCCCTGTCTGTCAGCTGGCATAGAATAGTACCTACCCCTGTCTGTCAGCTGGCATAGAATAGTACCTACCACTGTCTGTCAGCTGACATAGAATGGTACCTAGCACTGTCTGTCAGCTGGCATAGAATAGTACCTACCAATGTCTGTCAGCTGGCATAGAATAGTACCTACCCCGGTCTGTCAGCTGACATAGAATAGTACCTATCACTGTCTGTCTGCTAACATAGAATAGGACCTACCCCTGTCTGTCAGCTGGCATAGAATAGTACCTACCACTGTCTGTCAGCTGACATAGAATAGGACCTACCCCTGTCTGTCAGCTGGCATAAAATAGTACCTACCCCTGTCTGTCAGCTAGCATAGAATAGTACCTACCCCTGTCTGTCAGCTGACATAGAATAGTACCTACCCCTGTCTGTCAGCTAACATAGAATAGTACCTAACCCTGTCTGTCAGCATAGAATAGTACCTACCCCTGTCTGTCAGCTGGCATAGAATAGTACCTACCCCAGTCTGCCTGCTGGCATAGAATAGTACCTACCCCTGTCTGTCAGCTGGCATAGAATAGTACCTACCCCTGTCTGTCAGCTGGCATAGAATAGTACCTACCCCTGTCTGTCAGCTGACATAGAATAGTACCTACCACTGTCTGTCAGCTGACATAGAATAGGACCTACCCCTGTCTGTCAGCTGGCATAGAATAGGACCTACCACTGTCTGTCAGCTGACATAGAATAGTACCTACCACTGTCTGTCAGCTGACATAGAATTGTACCTACCCCTGTCTGTCAACTGACATAGAATGGTACCTACCACTGTCTGTCAACTGGCATAGAATAGTACCTACCCCTGTCTGTCAGCTGACATAGAATAGTACCTACCACTGTCTGTCTGCTGACATAGAATAGGACCTACCCCTGTCTGTCAGCTGGCATAGAATAGTACCTACCACTGTCTGTCAGCTGACATAGAATGGTACCTACCACTGTCTGTCAGCTGGCATAGAATAGTACCTACCACTGTCTGTCAGCTGGCATAGAATAGTACCTACCCCTGTCTGTAGGCTGACATAGAATAGTACCTACCACTGTCTGTCTGCTAACATAGAATGGTACCTACCCCTGTCTGTCAGCTGACATAGAATAGTACCTATCACTGTCTGTCTGCTGGCATAGAATAGTACCTATCACTGTCTGCCTGCTGACGTAGAATAGTACCTACCCCTGTCTGTCAGCTGACATAGAATAGTACCTACCCCTGTCTGTCAGCTGACATAGAATAGGACCTACCCCTGTCTGTCAGCTGGCATAGAATAGTACCTACCCCTGTCTGCCTGCTGGCATAGAATAGTACCTACCCCTGTCTGTCAGCTGGCATAGAATAGTACCTACCCCTGTCTGTCAGCTGACATAGAATAGTACCTATCACTGTCTGTCTGCTAACATAGAATAGGACCTACCCCTGTCTGTCAGCTGGCATAGAATAGTACCTACCACTGTCTGTCAGCTGACATAGAATAGGACCTACCCCTGTCTGTCAGCTGGCATAAAATAGTACCTACCCCTGTCTGTCAGCTGGCATAGAATAGTACCTACCCCTGTCTGTCTGCTGACATAGAATAGTACCTACCCCTGTCTGTCAGCTAACATAGAATAGTACCTACCCCTGTCTGTCAGCTGACATAGAATAGTACCTACCCCTGTCTGTCAGCTGGCATAGAATAGTACCTACCCCTGTCTGTCAGCTGACATAGAATAGTATCTACCCCTGTCTGTCTGCTGGCAAAGAATGGTACCTATCACTGTCTGTCTGCTGGCATAGAATAGTACCTACCCCTGTCTGTCAGCTGACATAGAATAGTAGTACCTACCACTGTCTGTCAGCTGACATAGAATAGGACCTACCCCTGTCTGTCAGCTGGCATAGAATAGGACCTACCACTGTCTGTCAGCTGACATAGAATAGGACCTACCCCTGTCTGTCAGCTGGCATAAAATAGTACCTACCCCTGTCTGTCAGCTGGCATAGAATAGTACCTACCCCTGTCTGTCTGCTGACATAGAATAGTACCTACCCCTGTCTGTCTGCTGGCATAGAATAGTACCTACCCCTGTCTGTCAGCTGACATAGAATAGTACCTACCCCTGTCTGTCAGCTGACATAGAATGGTACCTACCACTGTCTGTCAGCTGACATAGAATAGTACCTACCCCTGTCTGTCAGCTGACATAGAATAGTACCTACCACTGTCTGTCAGCTGACATAGAATAGGACCTACCCCTGTCTGTCAGCTGGCATAGAATAGTACCTACCACTGTCTGTCAGCTGACATAGAATGGTACCTACCACTGTCTGTCAGCTGACATAGAATAGGACCTACCCCTGTCTGTCAGCTGGCATAAAATAGTACCTACCCCTGTCTGTCTGCTGGCATAGAATAGTACCTACCCCTGTCTGTCAGCTGACATAGAATAGTACCTACCACTGTCTGTCAGCTGACATAGAATAGGACCTACCCCTGTCTGTCAGCTGGCATAAAATAGTACCTACCCCTGTCTGTCTGCTGGCATAGAATAGTACCTACCCTGTCTGTCTGCTGACATAGAATAGTACCTACCCCTGTCTGTCAGCTAACATAGAATAGTACCTACCCCTGTCTGTCAGCTGGCATAGAATAGTACCTACCCCTGTCTGTCAGCTGGCATAGAATAGTACCTACCCCTGTCTGTCAGCTGACATAGAATAGTATCTACCCCTGTCTGTCTGCTGGCAAAGAATGGTACCTATCACTGTCTGTCTGCTGGCATAGAATAGTACCTACCCCTGTCTGTCAGCTGACATAGAATAGTACCTACCACTGTCTGTCAGCTGACATAGAATAGGACCTACCCCTGTCTGTCAGCTGGCATAGAATAGGACCTACCACTGTCTGTCAGCTGACATAGAATAGTACCTACCACTGTCTGTCAGCTGACATAGAATTGTACCTACCCCTGTCTGTCAACTGACATAGAATGGTACATACCACTGTCTGTCAACTGGCATAGAATAGTACCTACTCCTGTCTGTCAGCTGACATAGAATAGTACCTACCACTGTCTGTCTGCTGACATAGAATAGGACCTACCCCTGTCTGTCAGCTGGCATAGAATAGTACCTACCACTGTCTGTCAGCTGACATAGAATGGTACCTACCACTGTCTGTCAGCTGGCATAGAATAGTACCTACCACTGTCTGTCAGCTGGCATAGAATAGTACCTACCCCTGTCTGTAGGCTGACATAGAATAGTACCTACCACTGTCTGTCTGCTAACATAGAATGGTACCTACCCCTGTCTGTCAGCTGACATAGAATAGTACCTATCACTGTCTGTCTGCTGGCATAGAATAGTACCTATCACTGTCTGCCTGCTGACGTAGAATAGTACCTACCCCTGTCTGTCAGCTGACATAGAATAGTACCTACCCCTGTCTGTCAGCTGGCATAGAATAGTACCTACCCCTGTCTGTCAGCTGACATAGAATAGGACCTACCCCTGTCTGTCAGCTGGCATAGAATAGTACCTACCACTGTCTGTCAGCTGGCATAGAATAGTACCTACCCCTGTCTGTCAGCTGACATAGAATAGTACCTATCACTGTCTGTCTGCTGACATAGAATAGGACCTACCCCTGTCTGTCAGCTGGCATAGAATAGTACCTACCACTGTCTGTCAGCTGACATAGAATAGGACCTACCCCTGTCTGTCAGCTGGCATAAAATAGTACCTACCCCTGTCTGTCAGCTGGCATAGAATAGTACCTACCCCTGTCTGTCAGCTGGAATAAAATAGTACCTACCCCTGTCTGTCAGCTAACATAGAATAGTACCTACCCCTGTCTGTCAGCTGGCATAGAATAGTACCTACCCCTGTCTGTCAGCTGGCATAGAATAGTACCTACCCCTGTCTGTCAGCTGACATAGAATAGTATCTACCCCTGTCTGTCTGCTGGCAAAGAATGGTACCTATCACTGTCTGTCTGCTGGCATAGAATAGGACCTACCCCTGTCTGTCAGCTGGCATAGAATAGGACCTACCACTGTCTGTCAGCTGACATAGAATAGTACCTACCACTGTCTGTCAGCTGACATAGAATTGTACCTACCACTGTCTGTCAACTGGCATAGAATAGTACCTACCCCTGTCTGTCAGCTGACATAGAATAGTACCTACCCCTGTCTGTCAGCTGGCATAAAATAGTACCTACCCCTGTCTGTCTGCTGGCATAGAATAGTACCTACCCCTGTCTGTCAGCTGACATAGAATAGTACCTACCACTGTCTGTCAGCTGACATAGAATAGGACCTACCCCTGTCTGTCAGCTGGCATAAAATAGTACCTATCCCTGTCTGTCTGCTGGCATAGAATAGTACCTACCCCTGTCTGTCTGCTGACATAGAATAGTACCTACCCCTGTCTGTCAGCTAACATAGAATAGTACCTACCCCTGTCTGTCAGCTGGCATAGAATAGTACCTACCCCTGTCTGTCAGCTGGCATAGAATAGTACCTACCCCTGTCTGTCAGCTGACATAGAATAGTATCTACCCCTGTCTGTCTGCTGGCAAAGAATGGTACCTATCACTGTCTGTCTGCTGGCATAGAATAGTACCTACCCTGTCTGTCAGCTGACATAGAATAGTACCTACCACTGTCTGTCAGCTGACATAGAATAGGACCTACCCCTGTCTGTCAGCTGGCATAGAATAGGACCTACCACTGTCTGTCAGCTGACATAGAATAGTACCTACCACTGTCTGTCAGCTGACATAGAATTGTACCTACCCCTGTCTGTCAACTGACATAGAATGGTACCACTACCACTGTCTGTCAACTGGCATAGAATAGTACCTACCCCTGTCTGTCAGCTGACATAGAATAGTACCTACCACTGTCTGTCTGCTGACATAGAATAGGACCTACCCCTGTCTGTCAGCTGGCATAGAATAGTACCTACCACTGTCTGTCAGCTGACATAGAATGGTACCTACCACTGTCTGTCAGCTGGCATAGAATAGTACCTACCACTGTCTGTCAGCTGGCATAGAATAGTACCTACCCCTGTCTGTAGGCTGACATAGAATAGTACCTACCACTGTCTGTCTGCTAACATAGAATGGTACCTACCCCTGTCTGTCAGCTGACATAGAATAGTACCTATCACTGTCTGTCTGCTGGCATAGAATAGTACCTATCACTGTCTGCCTGCTGACGTAGAATAGTACCTACCCCTGTCTGTCAGCTGACATAGAATAGTACCTACCCCTGTCTGTCAGCTGGCATAGAATAGTACCTACCCCTGTCTGTCAGCTGACATAGAATAGGACCTACCCCTGTCTGTCAGCTGGCATAGAATAGTACCTACCAATGTCTGTCAGCTGGCATAGAATAGTACCTACCCCTGTCTGTCAGCTGGCATAGAATAGTACCTATCACTGTCTGTCTGCTAACATAGAATAGGACCTACCCCTGTCTGTCAGCTGGCATAGAATAGTACCTACCACTGTCTGTCAGCTGACATAGAATAGGACCTACCCCTGTCTGTCAGCTGGCATAAAATAGTACCTACCACTGTCTGTCAGCTGGCATAGAATAGTACCTACCCCTGTCTGTCTGCTGACATAGAATAGTACCTACCCCTGTCTGTCAGCTAACATAGAATAGTACCTACCCCTGTCTGTCAGCTGACATAGAATAGTACCTACCCCTGTCTGTCAGCTGGCATAGAATAGTACCTACCCCTGTCTGTCAGCTGACATAGAATAGTATCTACCCCTGTCTGTCTGCTGGCAAAGAATGGTACCTATCACTGTCTGTCTGCTGACATAGAATAGTACCTACCACTGTCTGTCAGCTGACATAGAATAGGACCTACCCCTGTCTGTCAGCTGACATAGAATTGTACCTACCCCT
This sequence comes from Oncorhynchus tshawytscha, assembly GCF_018296145.1. Classification (NCBI taxonomy): domain Eukaryota; kingdom Metazoa; phylum Chordata; class Actinopteri; order Salmoniformes; family Salmonidae; genus Oncorhynchus; species Oncorhynchus tshawytscha. The sequence continues at coordinate 20,985,456 of NC_056437.1, forward strand.
GTCTGTCAACTGACATAGAATGGTACCTACCACTGTCTGTCAGCTGGCATAGAATAGTACCTACCACTGTCTGTCAGCTGGCATAGAATAGTACCTACCCCTGTCTGTAGGCTGACATAGAATAGTACCTACCACTGTCTGTCTGCTAACATAGAATGGTACCTACCCCTGTCTGTCAGCTGACATAGAATAGTACCTATCACTGTCTGTCTGCTGGCATAGAATAGTACCTATCACTGTCTGCCTGCTGACGTAGAATAGTACCTACCCCTGTCTGTCAGCTGACATAGAATAGTACCTACCCCTGTCTGTCAGCTGGCATAGAATAGTACCTACCCCTGTCTGTCAGCTGACATAGAATAGGACCTACCCCTGTCTGTCAGCTGGCATAGAATAGTACCTACCAATGTCTGTCAGCTGGCATAGAATAGTACCTACCCCGGTCTGTCAGCTGACATAGAATAGTACCTATCACTGTCTGTCTGCTAACATAGAATAGGACCTACCCCTGTCTGTCAGCTGGCATAGAATAGTACCTACCACTGTCTGTCAGCTGACATAGAATAGACCTACCCCTGTCTGTCAGCTGGCATAAAATAGTACCTACCCCTGTCTGTCAGCTGGCATAGAATAGTACCTACCCCTGTCTGTCTGCTGACATAGAATAGTACCTACCCCTGTCTGTCAGCTAACATAGAATAGTACCTACCCCTGTCTGTCAGCTGACATAGAATAGTACCTACCCCTGTCTGTCAGCTGGCATAGAATAGTACCTACCCCTGTCTGTCAGCTGACATAGAATAGTATCTACCCCTGTCTGTCTGCTGGCAAAGAATGGTACCTATCACTGTCTGTCTGCTGGCATAGAATAGTACCTACCCCTGTCTGTCAGCTGACATAGAATAGTACCTACCACTGTCTGTCAGCTGACATAGAATAGGACCTACCCCTGTCTGTCAGCTGGCATAGAATAGGACCTACCACTGTCTGTCAGCTGACATAGAATAGGACCTACCCCTGTCTGTCAGCTGGCATAAAATAGTACCTACCCCTGTCTGTCAGCTGGCATAGAATAGTACCTACCCCTGTCTGTCTGCTGACATAGAATAGTACCTACCCCTGTCTGTCTGCTGGCATAGAATAGTACCTACCCCTGTCTGTCAGCTGACATAGAATAGTACCTACCCTGTCTGTCAGCTGACATAGAATGGTACCTACCACTGTCTGTCAGCTGACATAGAATAGTACCTACCCCTGTCTGTCAGCTGACATAGAATAGTACCTACCACTGTCTGTCAGCTGACATAGAATAGGACCTACCCCTGTCTGTCAGCTGGCATAGAATAGTACCTACCACTGTCTGTCAGCTGACATAGAATGGTACCTACCACTGTCTGTCAGCTGACATAGAATAGGACCTACCCCTGTCTGTCAGCTGGCATAAAATAGTACCTACCCCTGTCTGTCTGCTGGCATAGAATAGTACCTACCCCTGTCTGTCAGCTGACATAGAATAGTACCTACCACTGTCTGTCAGCTGACATAGAATAGGACCTACCCCTGTCTGTCAGCTGGCATAAAATAGTACCTATCCCTGTCTGTCTGCTGGCATAGAATAGTACCTACCCCTGTCTGTCTGCTGGCATAGAATATTACCTACCCCTGTCTGTCAGCTGGCATAGAATAGTACCTACCACTGTCTGTCAGCTGACATAGAACAGGACCTACCCCTGTCTGTCTGCTGGCATAGAATAGTACCTACCCCTGTCTGTCAGCTGGCATAGAATAGTACCTACCCCTGTCTGTCTGCTGACATAGAATAGTATCTACCCCTGTCTGTCTGCTGGCATAGAATAGTACCTACCCCTGTCTGTCTGCTGGCATAGAATAGTACCTACCCCTGTCTGCCTGCTGACGTAGAATAGTACCTACCACTGTCTGTCTGCTGGCATAGAATAGTACCTACCCCTGTCTGTCTGCTGACATAGAATAGTATCTACCCCTGTCTGTCTGCTGGCATAGAATAGTACCTACCCCTGTCTGTCTGCTGACATAGAATAGTACCTACCCCTGTCTGTCTGCTGACATAGAATAGTACCTACCCCTGTCTGTCTGCTGACATAGAATAGTACCTACCCCTGTCTGTCAGCTGACATAGAATAGTACCTACCCCTGTCTGTCTGCTGACATATAATAGTACCTACCCCTGTCTGTCAGCTGGCATAGAATAGTACCTACCCCTGTCTGTCTGCTGGCATAGAATAGTACCTACCCCTGTCTGCCTGCTGACGTAGAATAGTACCTACCACTGTCTGTCTGCTGGCATAGAATAGTACCTACCCCTGTCTGTCTGCTGACATAGAATAGTATCTACCCCTGTCTGTCTGCTGGCATAGAATAGTACCTACCCCTGTCTGTCTGCTGGCATAGAATAGTACCTACCCCTGTCTGCCTGCTGGCATAGAATAGTACCTACCCCTGTCTGTCAGCTGGCATAGAATAGGACCTACCCCTGTCTGTCAGCTGGCATAAAATAGTACCTACCCCTGTCTGTCAGCTGTCATAGAATAGTACCTACCCCTGTCTGTCTGCTGACATAGAATAGTACCTACCCTGTCTGTCTGCTGACATAGAATAGTATCTACCCCTGTCTGTCTGCTGGCAAAGAATGGTACCTATCACTGTCTGTCTGCTGGCATAGAATAGTACCTACCCCTGTCTGTCAGCTGACATAGAATAGTACCTACCACTGTCTGTCAGCTGACATAGAATAGGACCTACCCCTGTCTGTCAGCTGGCATAGAATAGTATCTACCACTGTCTGTCAGCTGACATAGAATAGGACCTACCCCTGTCTGTCAGCTGGCATAGAATAGTACCTACCCCTGTCTGTCTGCTGACATAGAATAGTACCTACCCCTGTCTGTCTGCTGGCATAGAATAGTACCTACCCCTGTCTGTCAGCTGACATAGAATAGTACCTACCCCCTGTCTGTCAGCTGACATAGAATAGTACCTACCACTGTCTGTCTGCTAACATAGAATGGTACCTACCCCTGTCTGTCAGCTGACATAGAATAGTACCTACCACTGTCTGTCTGCTAACATAGAATGGTACCTACCCCTGTCTGTCTGCTAACATAGAATGGTACCAACCCCTGTCTGTCAGCTGACATAGAATAGTACCTACCACTGTCTGTCTGCTAACATAGAATAGTACCTACCCCTGTCTGTCTGCTAACATAGAATGGTACCAACCCCTGTCTGTCAGCTGACATAGAATAGTACCTACCCCTGTCTGTCTGCTAACATAGAATAGTATCTACCCCTGTCTGTCAGCTGACATAGAATAGTACCTACCACTGTCTGTCTGCTGGCATAGAATAGTACCTACCACTGTCTGCCTGCTGACATAGAATAGTACCTACCACTGTCTGTCAGCTGGCATAGAATTGTACCTACCCCTGTCTGTCTGCTAACATAGAATGGTACCAACCCCTGTCTGTCAGCTGACATAGAATAGTACCTACCACTGTCTGTCTGCTAACATAGAATAGGACCTACCTCTGTCTGTCAGCTGACATAGAATAGTACCTACCACTGTCTGTCAGCTGACATAGAATAGTACCTACCACTGTCTGTCAGCCTACCTACCCCTGTCTGTCAGCTGGCATACAATTGTACCTACCCCTGTCTGTCAGCTGGCATAGAATTGTACCTACCCCTGTCTGTCTGCTAACATAGAATAGGACCTACCCCTGTCTGTCTGCTAACATAGAATAGTACCTACCCCTGTCTGTCTGCTCTATAGTGTATCAGCTGATAGCCACACAATAGGAGGTGTCTAAATCAAAAAGACACAGGGTGTCTAAACAGATTGGCCCCTGGCTCACCCGATACGGTCCAATCAGCTTTGGACCTGGGTGGATCAGATTACCTGTTCCCTGGTAGTGGGACAGGTGAGACAGGTGACACCCACCACCATAGAGAGGCTGGGTTACTGACACCTCCACCTGTCAGACAGACACACTACAGAACCTGTCTGGATGCCCTGTGCCCACCACACACAGGCAAGTCAACTGAGGCCTGGAGTAAACATGTCAAGGCCAGCATAGCCCCTCTACTAACCTTACCTCCACCGGCCAAATGCACAGATGCACAAACATACACGCACGCACATTAAAACATAATAAAAACGTCATACACCTGTTTGCTGTTGGGTAATAGTGCCATACTAATTGAGTCATTTCACAATAATGTTTTCTTCTGAGTGGGTTGCAAGATGCTTATGCGCTGTGGAGCAGGAGGGGGTTTACACTATAATAGAATCAACATGTATTACATAAGGATCAGGACTCTCTGGGTCTCTTCTTGTTCCCCTCTGCAGAGGGCAGAGGGCTCCCTGCATGTTTTGAATTTGAAGCAGAATAGGTGCTCTGAGAGATCTGCTCTAACTCAATGTCACATTCCGTATGATTCCCTTCTGGAGGTGCTGTAAACTCTGATTCAATGTTTTAAAAGGGAAGGAGAAGGATGTCCATTCCAAGACCTATAACTAAGATCAGAGTCACATTTAGAGAAAACTTGTGCCAATACGGTTTGTGTCTGAATGTTCTGAGAGCGCCACTTTCTCCTCCATAGCCGTAGCTAAGTGATAATTGATGTTGTACTGTTTATCTCTGATAGTTTCAAAACCTATGAAGATGTCCAGTGAAAGCAGATATGCAATTTGTTGACACCACAACACAGTACAGACTTGGAGACACATTATCCCGAATGCCAATCAATAAAAACATCTGTTAAATTCGCTACTCTGTTTTGCTTGTTTGCAGCGGGTCATTTCATAGGGAACTGTCAGAGGCACTGACATATTGTTACATCACCAACATGGCGAGAATAAAACCTGGCTGAACTCTTAATATATGGCTTTGCCTAAAATGACTGAGGAAGACTAAAACAATCCTCTGTATGGCACTGTCAGCTGTTACAGTTATCAAAGCATTGCTACTTTGTCATGGAGATGCTCAATATTGATTTAACATTCAAATTGTTGTCATTACTATTTTTACTTCTATTGTTTATTACGACTATGTGTTGTCATTTTATTGCATTGAATTCACTATTGCATTATCAGTAATTTCCTCTTTGCATCCTCTCTCTCTTAAAGATGACATCACAGGCCCATATCCAGACCAGTTTGAGGATGTAATGGATTTTATCAAGGCTACCATTGGCAGACTGAGGAGATCATCCGAGTCCGCCGGCGGCTCAAGGGGAAGGAGGGAGCAGAGAGAGCAGGGGAGACAGAGAGGAGCAGCAAACATAGACCGAAGAGGGGGAGGAGGGAGAGGAGTGGGGAGAGGAGGACGTGGGGAGAAGAAGGGTCGGGGGCGAGGGGGCAAAGAGAGGAGCAGTGAAAGAGGGGAGCAGCGGATGAAGCCGGTTGAAGGCCGAGGCTGCTTGCTAAAAGAAGTCCATCTCAACGTCACAGACTTGGGGTTGGGCTACCGGACCAAAGAGGAGATGATCTTCCGGTACTGCAGCGGCCCTTGTTCAGATGCAGAGACCAACTATGACAAGATCCTCAACAACCTCACCCACAACAAGAAGCTGGTCAAGGACACACCCTCCCGCACCTGCTGTCGACCAATCACGTTTGACGATGATCTGTCATTCCTGGATGACAACAACGAGGACTACCACATTCTGCGGAAGCATTCCGCCCGCAAATGTGGCTGTGTCTGACTCTGGGAGAGACGAATGAAAGAAAGGCTGACAGACAGACAGAAAGGAGAAGGAGCAGTAACATAAAGCCTCTCAGAGGCTGGTACTGCCTCTTGGAATGAAGGAACACATGGGAAAAGAAGGGAACATGAGACGGATACAGTCCACTCCTGTGGTGTCTTAGGAACCATGGACAGTATTAGCATGTCCTGTGTCCCACTCCTGAGAGGCTGCTGTGGGGTGAACAGGGATGGTGTGGTCCCCAAACCTCCAGTAGTTAAGCTAATTTAGAGCCCAGATCAGGTCACAGTGGAGAAGGGACTCCTCTATGCTATAATTACATAGAATTTTAATTACTTAGAAATTCAGCGTAACGGTCTTTAAAAGAGACGTTGTCAATTCAGCTCAGTATTCACTTCATGATTGGATCGCGTTCTTGGACGTCTACAGGGGATACGCTCTCATTTCCCTGTGGAACCATGCTGTTACACTCACAGGCTTGCCTGCAATGGAGCTGCTTAGACGGAATCAGAGGAATTCAGGATATTGTTCCTCAAAAACGTCTGTTTTTCCGTAGTCAGATCATGAGGCATACAGTGAGAGCAGAACTCTTCTTGACAAGTATTTCCAGCTGCAGTCCAGAGTGTTCTGGTTTCACTGCACAGACTGGAGCTTAACGTTTACATTCACAATGAACGAGGGAACCTGTTGACTGGTTTAGTCCTATAGCAAAGAGACAGTCTGGTACGACACATCGATGTAAAATCCAATATATTTACAATTTATATATATATATAAATATATATATATATATATATACACACACAAGATGTATTTATTAAGATTGAATTAACTTATTGTTATTTATTGCAGTCCATTTTATGAAAGAAATGTTTGTTTTTCTTATTTATTTGAGCTCTGTTTTGTCCCGGATGGTACCAAAGTGGAGCATGTGTTTTCTAAGTAGAATCAGATTGTGCTGAAACAACCAGATTCAAGGTGCAGCCATAACTAATTAAACTCATCCTTCAGTTTCAAAATGCTGTACAAAGTCTGTAATCCATGGTAGTTAATCCTAAACCCACTGCCGATTCCAAAACATCATAGATTTATGAGAATAACAGAAGCTATCGATTTAGAGAGGGGGCGCAGAAAGGAAGAGACATGGTGGAGCGGACCAATTCCAACCTTTTTCAAAACGTACAGATCTTATCTCTGCTTTCGATCCTTTTCAATGATGCCAGGTTTGAGCGTCTTTGACAGTGTTCCTCATTTGTCACTAATGGAAAGCAGAGAGGACTGAGCAGCCTGGGACGTTAGGGGCTGAGGGCCTGGGAGACACCAGTCAGCTGCTCCTCACTCCTCACGCTAACCAAGTAGATGGGTAAACAAGACTACTGCCAAAATCATGGCATGCCATTATCGGTTTACAAAGGAACATACAAAGCCTGCATTCATTGTTTATTTTCTAGGAATAAAGTTGCACTGCCAGTGGTTATCCCGGAGAGCTGTGTAGCTTTCTTTACAATGATACTCTCCACATTATTTCAAGACATCCACTTTTTGTATAGACAGAATAACAAAATGACCTCATTGCTAGAGAAGTGGTGCAGGACGGGTTGGATATGGCCAGCCTTCAGGCCCACTGCTTTCAATTCACTTACATTCTCTTTCTATCACACCATTTGCAAAGTAATGTGTTACTAAACTCTTTACAAAATGCTACATAAAAGCTAGCCAGGAGTGATGGTAGCACAGAAAATCTCTGATATCATAGAAGCAGTCAGTAAAAACCTTGACGCTAGACTGTGGAAAAGGGACCCACTGTCCTTTGGCCATCACAGTGCAATGCAGAAGTTGATGGTATGCATGTACACTTGGCTGCCAGGGTCTGTTACCCTCAACCCTTCAGCCTGGTCCTGGCTCTACACCAAGTCTGGGCAAAAACTTCGTAGTGGTTACTGTCCCAGTAGGCTTTAGCGTTCTTGGGAGTGTCTCTGTCTCTGTGGTCTCTGCTTTGACAGACATACAGGTTTTTCTTACTGATCTGGGGTTTGTTTGAAAACAATCCTCTAACATGCAGCTTAGCCCACTACTCCCACTGGAACACCAGTGCTTAAGACCATTTAAGGGCGATCTAGGCTCTGCCTCTCTTAGCCAAATCGACATGCACTCCTCTACAAATTTATTTGGACAGTGAAGCTTAAACTTTTCATTTGGGTCTATACTCCAACATTTTCACTTTGAGATCAAATACTTCATATGAGGTGACAGTACAGAATGTCACCTTTTATTTTAGGGTATTTTCCAACATTCTGTTTATCCGTTTAAAAATGTAAGCTCTGTGTATCTACTCCTCCCATTTGAAGGTGTCATAAATATTTGTACAGAATCACACATGTGTATTAAAGTGGTCAGAAATGTTGTATTTGGTCACATATTCCTAGCACACAATGATAAAGTTAGAGATACGAAGGTCATACCTCCAAGACATTCTAACCTCTCATCTTTACCAACAGGGAGGTTAACATTTTTTTTTTTTGGGGGGTATGATATTTATGTCTAACTTTCTCACTCATCATTATTCACGATTCATTCATGATTATCCGTAATCATTGCTAGGAACCACATTAATGCAGGAGTGTTCCCGAAACACATTATATTCTTATTTACAATAAAAGTGACTTCAAAATTCCACAATACATGATGACATCATCATTCGTAACATAACCAAAACAAACTGCAAATGCATCCAACAACTTTGTAGAGTCACAGGTTTGATAGGAATGTGGGAACAAATACTACACTTTTGACTACTTTAATACACTACAAGTGAAAATATACAGTATATCACACAAGTGAGTACACCCCTCACAGTTGAGTAAATATTTGAGTATATCTTTTCATGTGACAACACTGAAGAAATGACACTTTGCTACAATGTAAAGTAGTGAGTGTACCGCTTGTATAACAGTGTAAATTTGCTGTCCCCTCAAAATAACTCAACACACAGCCATTAATGTCTAAACCGCTGGCAACCAAAGTGAGTACACCCCTAAGTTAAAATGTCCAGATTGGGCCCAAAGTGTCAATATTTTGTGTGGCCACCATCATTTTCCAGCACTGCCTTAACCCTCTTGGGCGTGGAGTTCACCAGAGCTTCACAGGTTGCCACTGGAGTCCTCTTCCACTCCTCCATGATGACATCACGGAGCTGGTGGATGTTAGACACCTTGCACTCCTCCACCTTCCGTTTGACGATGCCCCACAGATGCTCAATTAGGTTTAGGTCTGGAGACATGCTTGGCCAGTCCATCACCTTTACCCTCAGCTTCTTTAGCAAGGCAGTGGTCGTCTTGGAGTTGTGTTTGGGGTCGTTATCATGTTGGATTACTGCCCTGCGGCCCAGCAGGGCACAGTCTCCGAAGGGAGGGGATCATGCTCTGCTTCAGTATGTCACAGTACATGTTGGCATTCATGGTTCCCTCAATGAACTGTAGCTCCCCAGTGCCGGCAGCACTCATGCAGCCCCAGACCATGACACTCCCACCACCATGCTTGACTGTAGGCAAGACACACTTGTCTTTGTACTCCTCACCTGGTTGCCGCCACACAAGCTTGACACCATCTGAACCAAATAGGTTTATCTTGGTCTCATCAGACCACAGGACATGGTTCCAGTAATCCATGTCCTTAAGTCTGCTTGTCTTCAGCAAACTGTTTGCGGGCTTTTTTGTGCATCATCTTTAGAAGAGGCGTCCTTCTGGGATGACAGCCATGCAGACCAATTTGATGCAGTGTACGGCGTATGGTCTGAGCACTGACAGGCTGACCCCCCCCTTCAACCTCTGCAGCAATGCTGGCAGCACTCATACGTCTATTTCCCAAAGACAACCTCTGGATATGAAGCTGAGCACGTGCACTCAACTTCTTTGGTCGACCATGGTGAGGCCTGTTCTGAATGGAACCTGTCCAGTTAAACCGTTTGGTGGCCACCGTGCTGCAGCTCAGTTTCAGGGTCTTGGCAATCTTCTTATAGCCCATCCTTATGTAGAGCAACAATTATTTTTTTCAGATCCTCAGAGAGTTCTTTGCCATGAGGTGCCATGTTGAACTTCCAGTGACCAGTCAGTATGAGGAAGTGTGAGAGCGATGACACCAAATTTAACACAACTGCTCCCCATTCACACCTGAGACCTTGTAACACTAACGAGTCACATGACACCAGGGAGGGAATATGCCTAATTGGGCCTAATTTGAACCTTTTCACTTAGGGGTGTACTCACTTTTGTTGCCAGCAGTTTAGACATTAATGGCTGTGTGTTGAGTTATTTTGAGGGGACAGCAAATTTACACTGTTATACAAGCTGTACACTCACTACTTTACATTGTAGCAAAGTGTCATTTCTTCAGTGTTGTCACATGAGGCAGGGTAGCCTAGTGGTTAGAGTGTTGGACTAGTAACCAGAAGGTTGTGAGTTCAAACCCCCGAGCTGACAAGGTACAAATCTGTCGTTCTGCCCCTGAACAGGCAGTTAACCCACTGTTCCCAGGCCGTCATTGAAAATAAGAATGTGTTCTTAACTGACTTGCCTGCTTAAATAAAGGTTAAAAAAAGATATACTCAAATATTTACAAAAATGTGAGGGATGTACTCACTTTTGTGATATACTGTATATCTTCAAATGTGGGGAGGGGGGGACTACTTACAAAGTAATTTCATTTCTAAATGGTAAAACAGATATGTATGAATATACCCTCAAATAAAAGGTGACATTTTGCACTCTCACCTCATCTGAAACATTTGATCTCAAATCCCAAATGCTGGAGTATAGGGACAAATGTACAGATTATTTAGATTCACTGTCCAAATAAATACGTAAGGAAGTGTGCGTCTTAAGACCAGACAGTACAACAAAAAGACAGACAGACAGTGTTTGTGACATCACTGAAGGGGAGAGAGGGGACCACTGGGTAACCAGGCATTCAGTGTGAGCATTATACAGCATACAGTATACACTCACCCAAAACAACTACTAAACAGAAGGGAACACTAACAGAGAATTCTTTAAGAGCATAATATTACTGCTATGCCTTTGTCCCATTATCATAGAGAGGAGCTTCTGATGGAAACAGAGAGAGAGAGAGAGCCCCAGGACCTGATGAAAGGCATGGATTACGGGCCAGAGTATCTGCTCACCCAACTGCATCCAAGACAGCTTTAGTCTCATAATCCACCCTGCACACAGAACAAATCCACGGCATCAAGCTGAAATTTAGGCCCAATGGGGCGGCAGGGTAGCCTAGTGGTTAGAGCATTGGACTAGCAGCCAAAGTGGTTGAAAGTTCAAATCCCTGAGCTGACAAGGTACAAATCTGTCATTCTGCCCCTGAACAGGCAGTTTACCCACTGTTCCTAGGCCATCATTGAAAATAAGAATTTGTTCTTAACTGACTTGCCTAGTTAAATAAAATAAAAAATACTGTCAGAGAAAAATCTACCATTTTATCACAGCACACTTTTCATTTGGACCATCTTCCCCTTTAATATCGGATTTCTGTGTAAGTCTTCTGGAGACAACCTAGCAGCCTCTTGGGCCCTTACCCATCTGCATGATATTTTAAAGTGTGTGTGAACTAACTGACTGACCCCTCTGTCTTATGGTTGTTTGCTCAACAGTCGGTGATCTTTTCCTGTGTGTTCATAACTCCGGCAGTTATTCTGTGAAGTTAAACATTCAAAGTGTACAAACATCAGGCAGGCAGAAAAAATGCATTATTTGTTTTCAGACCTATGTTTGTGTCGTTATTGCCTCTGTGAAAGAAAAGGTGTAATGTCTCACTTGTTTTGTGTTACTGAACCAAAGCTCTCAACAAATTTTATTTTTGTACAATATTTTATAACTTTTTACAGAATTAAACTTGTTTCTATCAAAATGTTGTGCATCTGATTGCTACTCAATACAAAATGCAGTGCGAGTTCTGTAGAATCCTATTGGTCGTTTATAAGAAAGGTCTTCCGTAACAAAGTACTCCATGTGTAGTCTCTCCCTGACAGACATTTGAGTGCAAATGTAATTCTCATGGTGGAATAACCTCATTGGAGGTTGCCATCAGCACTTGAAGGGCAGATGTTAGGGCAGGGGAGGGTTTGAGGTTTTATAGAGAGGGTCAGGGCAGGGGAGGTTTGAGGTTTTATAGAGAGGGTCAGGGCAGGGGAGGTTTGAGGTTTTATAGAGAGGGTCAGGGCAGGGGAGGTTTGAGGTTTTATAGAGAGGGTCAGGGCAGGGGAGTTTTGAGGTTTTATAGAGAGGGTCAGGGCAGGGGGGAGGTTTGAGGTTTTATAGGGAGGGTCAGGGCAGGGGGAGGTTTGAGGTTTTATAGGGAGGGTCAGGGCAGGGGAGGGGGTTGAGGTTTTATAGGGAGGGTCAGGGCAGGGGAGGTTTGAGGTTTTATAGAGAGGGTCAGGGCAGGGGAGGTTTGAGGTTTTATGGGGAGGGTCAGGTAAGGGGAGATTTGAGGTTTTATAGGAAGGGTCAGGGGAGGGGTGGTTGAGGGTTTTAGGTGTGTGTTAGGGGGTTGTGCTTTGCTTCCTCCTGTTGTGTATTCCTGAATGCCAGGGCCAGGTCTGTATGGTAAACAAAAGCTTGCTGGAAAGCGACACCATGCTGGAAATCGAGGCACTCAGGGAAAATGTTTCCACCGCACAGAGAAGATGTGTAAACACTGATGAGAAAATGGCACAGGCGGCGTGAGTCAGTCAATTTCTGCCAGTGTGTATACACCTCAAGGTGGTTTTATGTACCTTGGTTTTTCCAGTGGATAAAAGGAAAGCCCTGATTATCTACACACAGCTGTCCATCAAGCTGTGTGAGGATGATGACTTCAGGCCTGGACCATCGGCAAAGCACATTTCTTTAGTCCAAAACATGCCCCTCTTTTGAACAAAAAAAAACAAAAAACAAGCCAAAGATTGGGGCAAGGAGATGAGGAGAAACCTGGGACCAAGACAGAGGAGAGACTTGATCCTCTGATTGCTCCATGACTTATACGGATTGTAGTGCCACATCCAGCCCAAAACACACCCTTTGCCCACTACTAAAAGAGGCAGATGATCCCACTGGACATTGCTGGACTGTTACGTCACTCACTGATCCTGCATTCCAACATTTTGGCATTCCTGGGCTGGTAACAGACACTGCTGCAGCCACTGGCTGGTGACATCATCCCTTGGAATAGTAGTGCTGGGCAAGAAGATTAGGCCTTAGGGCTTGGCGGTTGGCTAAGCCACGCTCCTTTGGGACTCATTGCGGTTTTCAGGACGTTTGAGGCTTTTTCATGGCGAACTGGCCACAGTCCAGATGATGAGCAGTTTCCAAGGGTTTGTGTTGAGAACACACTTTCTAGTCATGATCTCTTGGGATGATTGTGCTGGACAAAGCACAGCACAATTTGATTCACAGTGCTATTTGATTCACTAAGGAAAGACAAAACGAACCTTTTCCATGCCTGTTTTCTTAAAAACGTTAACTAAATCTGGGGACTGGGTATTCACACTGGTGAATGAGAACTGCTACTTTATAAAGACACTAAAGTAGTGTTTGTCAAAACTGAATGGTCTTCTCAATCCCTCAGAACTCAAATCAAATGTATTTGTCACATGCTTCGTAAACAACAGGTGTGGACTAACAGTGAAATGCTTACTTACAGGCCCTTCCCAACAATGCAGAGAGAAAGAAAGAGAAATAATAGAAAAGTAAATCACGTAATAATAGATACACAATGAGTAACGATAACTTGGCTATATACACAGGGTACTAGTACCAAGTGGATGTGCAGGGGTACAAGGTAGTTGAGGTAGATATGCACATATAACTAGGAATAAAGTGACACATGGTCAACAGTAGTATGTGATGAGTCCAAAAAAATGAGTGCAAAAAGGGTCAATGCAGATAGTTAACCAAATAGCTCCTCGGACTAACTATACTTAACAAAATATAAACACAACGATCTTACCGAGTTACAGTTCATATAAGGACATCAGTCAATTTAAATACATTCATGAGGCACATGACTGGGAATAAAGATATGCACCTTTTTTTTAAGAAGGGGCGTGGATCATAAAACCAGTCAGTGTCCACCATTTGCCTCGTGCAGCGCAACATCTCCTTTGCATAGAGTTCAGGCTGTTGATTGTGGCCTGTGGAATGTTGTCCCACCCCTCTTCAATGGCTGTGCGAAGTTGCTGGATATTGGCGGGAACAGGAACACGCTGTCATACACGTCGATCTAGAGCATCCCAAAGATCCTCAATGGGTGCAGGCCATGGAAGAACTGGAACATTTTCAGCTTCGAGGAATTGTGTACAGATCCTTGCGACCTGGGGCCGTGCATTATCATGTCGAAACATGAGGTAATGGTGGCGGATGAATGGCAGGACAATAGGCCTTAGGATCTCATCGCTGTAACTCTGTGCATTCAAATTGCCATCAATAAAATGCATTTGTGTTCGTTCTCCCTAGCTTATGCCTGCCCATACCATAACCCTTCACCATCATGGGGCACTCTGTTCACAAAGTTGACATCAGCAAATCGCTTGCTCACACGACGCTATACACGCCGTCAGCCATCTGCCCGGTACAGTTTCAACTAGGATTCATCCATGAAGAGCACACTTCTCCAGCATGTCAGCTTCGAGGAAGGTGAGCATTTGCCCAATGAAGTCTATTACGACGCCAAACTGTAGTCAGGTCAAGACCCTGGTGACGAGCACGCAGATGAGCTTTCCTGAGACGTTTCTGACAGTATCAACGTCAACAGCGAAGAGGCGACCCGGGATGCTGGCCTTGTAAGCAGAGTTGCAAAGAAAAAGTCATATTTCAGACTTGCCAATACCAAGAAAATATTAAGATGGGCAAAATAACACAGACACTGGACAGAGGAACTCTGCCTAGAAGGTCAGCATCCCGGAGTCGCCTCTTCACTGTTGACGTTGAGACTGGTGTTTTGTGGGTACAATTTAATGAAGCTGCCAGTTGAGGACTTGTGCGGCGTCTGTTTCTTATACTAATGTACTTGCTCTCTTGCTCATTTGTGCACTCCTATTTCTATTCTGGTTAGGGCCAGTTTGCGCTGTTCTGCGAAGGGAGTAGTACACAGCGTTTCTCAGAACAAGAATAGATGAAGTGAATTTCAGAAGAAAGTACTTTGTTTCTGGCCATTTTGAGCATGTAATCAAACCCACAAATGCTTTCTATCAACATGTCAAATATGCAACCAGAGGGAAAAAAAATTATAGATCACCTGTACTCCACACACAGAGACGCATACAAAGCTCTCCCTCACCCTCCATTTGGTAAATCTGACCACAATTCAATCCTCCTGATTCCTGCTTACAAGCAAAAATTTAATCAGGAAGCACCAGTGACTCGGTCTCTAAAAAAGTGGTCAGATGAAGCAGATGCTAAACTATAGGACTGTTTTTCTATCACAGACTGGAACATGTTCTGGGATCCTTCCGATGATAATTGAGGAGTACACCATATTAGTCACTGGCTTTATCAATAAGTGCATCGAGGACTTCGTCCCCACAGTGACTGCACGTACATACCCCAACCAGAAGCCATGGATTACAGGTAACATTCGCACTGTGATAAAAGGTAGAGCTGCCGCTTTCAAGGTACGGAACTCTAACCTGGAAGCTTATAAGAAATCCTGCTATGCCCGCCGCCAAACTATCAAACAGGCAAAGCGTCAATACAGGGCTAAGATTGAATCGTACTACACCAGCTCCGACTCTCGTCTTATGTGGCAGGGCTTGCAAACTATTACAGACTACAAAAGGAAACAAAGCCACGAGCTGCCCAGTGACACAAGCCTACCAGATGAGCTAAATATCTTCTACGCTCACTTCGAGGCAAGAAACACTGAGGCATGAATGAGAGCATCAGCTGTTCCGGACGACTGTGTAATCACGTTCTCCGTGGCCGACATGAGTAAGACCTTTAAACTGCACGGTTGGTTAGAGTCTGTAAATAAGCACTTCGCTTGTTGTGTTCGGCGTATGTGACAAATAAACTTTGATTTGATGCTCCAGATATTCAACTAGTCTAAAGAAGGCCAGTTTTATTGCTTCTTTAATCAGCACACCAGTTTTCAGCTGTGCTAACATAATTGCAAAAGGGTTTTCTTATGAGCCTTTTAAAATTCTAAACTTGGATTAGCTAACACAACGTGCCATTGGAACACAGGAGTGATGGTTGCTGATCATGGGCCTCTGTACGCCTATGTAGATATTTCTTAAAGAATCTGCCGTTTCCAGCTACACTAGTCATTTACAACCTTAACAATGTCTTCACTGTATTTCTGATCAATTTGATGTTATTTTAATGGACAAAAAAAAAGATTTTCTTTCAAAAAGAAGGACATTTCTAAGTGACCCCAAACTTTTGAACGGTAGCGTATACAAATTGTTGAGTGTGGTCTTAGTGCCAGCATTGGTTTGCAGTGGTAAATAGTCAGCTACGAAAAATACAGATGAGACTGTAAGGTGGGTAAAAGCCTGAGGCTACATTCCAGAGGATTGTAATGAACATAAACGTGATCCATGCACTGTACCCAAGTAGCTTTTTCCCTCACACTAACATAATTATAGACAATCTACAGGTTGGACAGGAGATTTAGGACAACACTGGTGACTGTCATCACTTATCTAGTTTCTGGGTGAGGTGAAAGCAGCAATTAAAGGATATTTTAAACATTTCTAGCTATTCAGCTCTGACACATTTGGGTGGCCATACCATACATGTTGTGTAAGATAGCTCTATTGTTTATGTACAGTACCAGTCAGTGCCAGGGTTTCTCTTTATGTTTACTATTTTCTACATTGTAGAATAATAGTGAAGACATCAAAACTATGAAATAACACGTATGGAATCATGTAGTAACCAAAAAAGTGTTAAACAAATCAAAACATATTTTATATTTGAGACTTCAATGTAGACACTCTTTGCCTTGATGACAGTTTTGCACACTCTTGGCATTCTCTCAACCAGCTTTACCTGGAATGCTTTTCCAACAGTCTTGAAGGAGTTCCCACATATGCTGAGCACTGCTTTTCCTTCAGTCTGCGGTCCAACTCATCCCAAACCATCTCAATTGGTTTGAGGTTGGGTGATTGTGGAGGACAGGTCATCTGATGCAGCCCTCCATCACTCTCATTCTGGGTCAAATAGCCCTTATACAGCCTGGAGGTTTGTTGGGTCATTGTCCTGTTGAAGGTGTGCTATTTACAGATTGTCTGTGTAAAGGTACAGTGATGGGTAAGCTACTCAGACAGCTGATAATTAAAGTTAGAGAGGGAGATATAAGACTCCAGCTTCAGAGATTTTTGCAATTTGTTCCAGTTATTGGCAACAGAGAACTGGAAGGAAAGGTGGCCAAAGGAAGTGTTGGCTTTGGGGATGACCAGTGCAATATACCTGCTGGAGCGCGTGCTACGGGAGGATGTTGCTATGGTGACCAGTGAGCTGAGATAAGGCGGGGTTTTACCTAGCAAAGACTTATAGATGATCTGGAGCCAGTGGGTTTGGCGACGGATATGAAGTGAGGGCCAGCCAACGACAGCATACAGGTCGCAGTGGTGGGTAGTATATGAGGCTTTTGTGATAAAACGGATGGCACTGTGATAGACTACATCCAGTTTGCTGAGTAGAGTGTTGGGGGCTATTATGTAAATGACATCGTTGAAGTCAAGGATCGGTAGGATAGTCAGTTTTACGAGGGTATGTTTGGTGGCATGAGTGAAGGAGGCTTTGTTGCGAAATAGGAAGCTGATTCTAGATTTCATTTTGGATTGTATATACTTAATGTGAGTCTGGAAGGAGATTTTACAGTCTAACCAGACACTTAGGTATTTGTAGTTGTCCACATAGTCTTGGTCAGAACCGTACAGAGTAGTGATGCTAGTCAGGTGGGAGGGTGCGGGCAGCAATTGTTTGAAGAGCATGCACTTAGTTTTACTAGCATTTAAAAGCAGTTGGAGGCCACGGAAGGAGTGTATAGCATTGAAGCTCGTTTGGAGGTTTGTTAGCACAGTGTCCAAAGAACTGCCTGGTGGTGTCGCCTGTGTAGAGGTGGATCAGAGAATCACCAGCAACAAGAGCAACATCATTGATATATACAAAGAAAAGAGTCGGCCCGAGAAGTGAACCCTGTGGCACTCCCATAGAGACTGCCAGAGGTCCGGGGTCCGGACAACAGGCCTTCCGATTTGACAAACTGAACTCTATCTGAGAAGTAGTTGGTGAACCAAGCGAGGCAGTCATTTGAGAAGCCAAGGCTATTGAGTCTGTCAATCGCTGCATTCTTGTCTGCAAAGTCGAAAGCCTTGGCCAGGTCGATGAAGACGGCTGCTCAGTACTGATAGTCCCACTAAGCGCAAACCAGATGGGATGGCGTATCGCTGCAGAATGCTGTGGTAGTCATGCTGATTACGTGTGTCACGGAATTCTAAATAAATCACAGACAGTGTCACCAGCAAAGCACTCACACACCATCACAACTCCTCCTCCATGCTTCAGGGTGGGAACTACACATGAGGAGATAATCCGTTCACCTACTCTGCGTCTCCCAAAACACAGGTTGGAACCAAAAATCTCAAATTTGGAATCATCAGACGAAAGGACAGATTTCCACTGGTCTAATGTCCATTGCTCGTGTTTTTTGGCCCAGGAAAGTCTCTTCTTCTTATTGGTGTCCTTTAGTAGTGGTTTCTTTGCAGCAATTCGACCATGAAGGCCTGATTCACACAGTCTCCTCTGAACAGTTAATCTTGAGATGTTTCTGTTACTTGAACTCTGTGAAACATTTATTTGGGCTGCAATTTCTGAGGCTGGTAACTCAAATGAACTTATCCTCTGCAGCAGAGGTAACTCTGGGTCTTCCTTTCCTGTGGCAGTCCTCGTGAGAGCCAGTTTCATCATAGAGCTCAATGGTTTTTGCGACTGCACTTGAAGAAACTTTTAAAGTTCTTGAAATTTTACGGATTGACTGACCTTCATGTCTTAAAGTAATGTTGGATTGCCGTTTCTCTTTGCTTATTTGAGCTGTTCTTACCATAATATGGACTTGGTCTTTTACCAAATAGGGCTATCTTGTGTATACCACCCCTACCTTGTCACAGCACAACTGATTGGCTCAAACGCATTAAGAAGGAATGAAATTCCACAAATTAACTTTTAACAAGACACACCTGTTAATTGAAATGTATTCCAGGTGACTACCTCATGAAGCTGGTTGAGAAAATGCCAAGAGTGTGCAAAGTTGTCATCAAGGCAAAGGGTGGCTACTTTGAAAATTCTCAAATATTAAACATTACTTGATTTGATTAAAAATGTGTTGGTTACTACATGATTCCATGTGTTATTTCATAGTTTTGATGTCTTCACTATTATTCGACAATAGTAAAAATAAAGAAAAATCCTGGAATGAGTAGGTGTGTCCAAACTTTTGACTGGTACTGTATACTAGATAAAGTACCTATTCATATTGACAAAAACATTATACATGGAGTAACTTTCTAAACTCAATTCATACCCCAAAACTATACCGAAAATTATGAATCGTAAGTAACACCACATGGCATTGCGTTGTCTTGGTATTTCCGAATTCAATAAACCATTTCTATGCTAAATGTTCTTTTTTCCCATCAATATTTAGGACTGGTTAAATCCTGCAAGTGAAACTGCACAACAGAAATAGCATCTAAATAAATATTTATTTGAAGGAGTGACTCAAAGGAAATGCATGCATGTCCTTCAGACCTTCAGGCTGAGTGGATGTCTAAGAGGTTAACTCCATGATAGACACCAGATAGATCAAAATGGATTTTAATTGGAAGAGATTGCATCTCAATAAAATCTAGCTGAAAGTCTTGATCTATGTCTGAAGGTCCAAAGTCATGCTATAGGCTTCAATGAGGTGGGATAAAGTGAGGTGGAGTAAAGTACACACTACATGTATAATTTGGATGAACTATCCCTTTAATTACTGTATCTCAGGAGATCATAAACGACACACAATTTGAGTCAAGTACAGCAAGTTAAAATAATACACATATTCATCTAGAAACACTCCCCAGCACACTAGCACACAATCGCACAAAAACACACTCATACTCACACTTGCATGCACACGCACACACAAAGGAGTTGTTGCGGCTCAAATCTTGCGTTTCTTCCAATCTGGTTCATTGTCAGCCTCTTCATCAGACTCTTCCTCATCTTGAAAGATTGCAACTGGTTGGGTACTGGCAGAAGACAGGGAGGAGGGGAGACAATTTACGTTGGTACAGTACATTACAACCATCCTTACACGATACAAATCTTATTCAGCGTCAACACGACAGAAAATTAAACTGATACAGACCGAGAGAAGGAATAATGGGACAAGATTTTAAGAGACAGAATAAAGGAGGCGTAGTGAAAGGGATAGGACATTAACCAGTGAGGCAGGTCGGCAGGAAATGAAACCATTTCCTTATTGTTATCACAACCGATCGCTGTAGCTGTACATAGTCTATTGGTAAATAACCCACCCATTTTCACCTACCTCATCCCCCATTCTGCACACCAATATCTCTAGCAGTGATTAAAATCCAACATCTGCCTTTTCTACTCCCCCTTTGGTGAATAATTTGTTTATTCCATGGAGTGGACATGACTTTACACACTCAGCCAGAAAATAAAAAAAATAAAATACAGACACACACTAGGTGAAAAAGTGGACATGACACACACTCACAGGCACAGCACACATGGGGTTAGACTATAGGAAGGAGAGATTAGGGAAATTAGGAATATGTTCTTCCAATACCTCCACTAGGGTCTAGGCAGCACCTCCTAAAATACTTGTAGTGTGCCTCCTACTCAATGACACTTTCCTTAAGATGTTTTATAGACCATACCCTCTCTTTTAGAACCTTCTTACAGGTCATTCAATGATCAGATGAGGGAGTTGTAATACAATATTTATAGTGTTCTGTCTCGTGTGTGTGTGTGTGTGTTAGTGGTGCGCGGGTCAGCTGTTTGTTCACCCGTACCCGCCCGCAATTGCTAATAACCAATCTGCAACCGCCCGACTGTGATAAAGTGAAAATCTGAGGCCCGCACCCAACTCTAACCAGCAAATAATGAAAAAGAGCAATAGGCTACAGTCAAAGACTGCAGAATGATTATTCGACAGGAGTGCTGCATTTTCTTGGTCCCCAATTTAGATATATATCTGTTTAGAATATCCAACATTTTGGTAGGGTATTTGAAAAATGGCGCTGAAGAACATGGCTGACGTTTTACATTCTCCCAACCAATTGTGCTATTTTGTTTGGTTTTTTTGCATTTTGTGTAACTTATTTTTTTACTTATTGTGCATATAATGTCCTGCTACTGTCTCTTATGACCGAAAATAACTTCTGGACATCAGAAAAGTGATTACTCACCGCGGACTGGAAGAAAAATGTTCTTTTAACGAGTCCAACGAGAAGCATCTCCTGCTTTCACTGGAACAGGCCCAGATCCACGCCGTTTGCATGAAAAAAAGATTCCAGAAAAGAGGCCACAGATCAGGGATCCTTCTGAAAATCCGGGTAAACTCCCACTGCCTTCGATTATTCTCGCTAACGTGCAATCACTGGACAATAAAATGGACGACATACGATTAAGATTATCCGACCAATGGGACATTAAAAACTGTAACATCTTATGTTTCACCGAGACGTAGCTGAACGGGGATACGGACAATATAGAGCTAGCAGGATTTTCCATGCACCGGCAGAACAGAGACGCTACCTCTGGTAAGACGAGGGGCAGGGGTGTGTGTCTTTTTGTCAATAACAGCTGGTGCGCGATGTCTAATATTAAGAAGTCTCGAGGTATTGCTCGCCTGAGGTAAAGTACCTAAAAAGCTGTAGACTGCACTATCTACCAAGAGAGTTCTCATCTGTCTATTTAACACCACAAAACAAAGTTGGCACTAAGACCGCTCTCAACCAACTCTATAAGGCCATTAGCAAAAAAGAAAATGCTCACCCAGAAGCGGTGCTCCTAGTGGCCAGGGACTTTAATGCAGGCAAAATTAAATCAGTTTTACCAAATTTTTACCAGCCTGTCACATGTGCAACCAGGGGAAAAAAACCTGAGACCACCTTTACTCCACACACAGAGATGCATACAAAGGTCTCCCCCACCCTCCATTTGGCAAATCTGACCACAATTCTATCCTCCTGAAAAACATTCCTCCTGCTCCAAAAAATACACACATGAGCATGTTAGGAAAAATGTACTCATTGTTGTTAGAGTATTTATGTTTAGTTAAAATATGGACTGCCACACTCACACTATCCTTGTGGGGACCAAACTATTGATTCCCATTCAAAATCCTATTATCCCCAATATCGCACTAATGCAATTCCACAAAATACCCAATATGCACAGCAGCAGATTAGCAAAAATAAAATAGGTTGTCACATGGAAGCCATTAGCATAGCGTATTTACTTCACACAAAGTCCCCCTGAATTCAAAGCACACACATAATTGACACTGCTGGACTGCACAGGCGAGTCGTGACCAGAATGCGGTTAACAAACCCTACTATTACTACCCTAATAAACCCTACTACCCTAATAAACCCTACTACCCTAATAAACCCCACTACCCTAATAAACCCTACTACCCTAATAAACTGCTACATTATAGCCTATAAAATAACATGTGCCTCTTTGAGCAGTCATTATGTCACAAATTTCATAGGCATATGCACAATTCACTACATAGGCATCTCTGTCATAGATATGCAGTCTTAATGAGTAGATCTTCTCCTGTTCTAGAGCCTCGGCTATTTTCATATCCAGTCCAAATCCAGTCCAAATCCCACCGAAACCCGAAAATTCCTAACTTTATTATCGATAGGTTGCATTACCAAATCAAGTCTCTTGCCTATGCATGGAAAAATATAACTATAGCTATAACAATTCTTATGCTTCTCTGCGCTGTCTCGTACTTGCTGCCCATATAACCTGCCTAAATGACTACATCTGTAGCCATGAAATGCTTTGAAAGGCTGGTCATGGCTCACATCAACACCATCATCCCAGAAACCCTAGACCCACTCCAATTTGCATACCGCACCAACAGAAACACAGATCCACAGAAGTGACTTCCGGCGCCGACAGAGATGGCCGCCTCGCTTTGCGTTCCTAGGAAACTATGCAGTATTTGTTTTTTTACGTGTTATTTCATACATTGGTACCCCGGGTAATCTTAGGTTTCATTACATACAGTCGGGAGGAACTACTGAATATAAGAGCAACAACTTTCCCGAAGCGGATCCTGTGTTTTGCCCTCCACCCAGGACAATGGATCGGATCCCAGCCGGCGAACCTAAACAACTTCTCCGTAAAACAGGCAAACGAAGCGGTCTTCTGGTCAGGCTCCGGAGACGGGCACATCGCGCACTGCTCCCGAGCATACTACTCGCCAATGTCCAGTCTCTTGACAACAAGGTAGATGAAATCCGAGCAAGGGTAGCCTTCCAGAGAGACATCAGAGAATGTAATGCTCTTTGCTTCATGGAAACATGGCTCACTCGAGACACGCTATCGGAGTCGGTGCAGCCAGCTTTTGTCTTCACGCATCGCGCCGACAAAAACAAGCATCTTTCTGGTAAGAAGAGGGGCAGGGGGTATGCCTTATGATTAACGAGACGTGGTGTGATCATAACAACATACATGAACTTAAGTCCTTCTGTTCACCTGACAAGACTCCCTAAATTTTATCAGCATATCGATTGTGCAACCAGGGCTGGTAAAACCCTCATTGTTATTCTAACTTCCGCAACGCATATAAGGGCCTGCCCCGCCCTCCTTTCAGAAAAGCTGACCATGACTCCAATTTGTTGCTTCCAGCCTACAGACAGAAACTAAAACAGGAAGCTTCTGCGCTCAGGTCTGTTCAATGCTGGTCCGACCAATCTGATTCCACGCTTCAAGACTGCTTCGATCACATGGTTTGGGATATGTTCCGCATTGCGTCCAACAACAACATTGATGAATACGCTGATTCGGTGAGCAAGTTCATTAGAAAGTGCATCGGAGATGTCGTACCCACAGCAACTATTAAAACATTCCCAAACCGGAAACCGTGGATTGATGGCAGCATTCGCGTGAAACTGAAAGCGCGAACCACTGCTTTTAACCAGGGCAGTTGTGACCGGGAACATGACCGAATACAAACAGGGTAGCTATTCCCTCCGCAAGGCAATTAAACAAGCTAAGCGTCAGTATAGAGACGAAGTAGAGTCACAATTCAACGGCTCAGACACAAGAGGTATGTGGCAGGGTCTACAGTCAATCACAGATTACAAAAAGAAAACCAGCCCCGTCGCGGACCAGGATGTCTTGCTCCCAGACAGACTAAATAACTTCTTTATTCGCTTTGAGGACAACACAGTGCCACTGACACGGCCTACCTACCAAAACCTGCAGACTCTCCTTCACTGCAGCCGACATGAGTAAAACATTTAAATGTGTTAACCCTCGCAAGGCTGCAGGCCCAGACGGCATCCCCAGCCGCGTCCTCAGAGCATGCGCAGACCAGCTGGCTGGTGTGTTTACGGACATATTCAATCAATCCTTATCCCATTCTGCTATCCCCACATGCTTCAAGGATGCCACCATTGTTCCTGTTCCAAAGAAAGCTAAGGTAACTGAGCTAAACGACTACCGCCCCGTAGAAATTGCTTTGAGAGACTAGTCAAGGACCATATCACCTCCACCCTACCTGACACCCTAAACCCAATCCAATTTGCTTACCGCCCCAATAGGTCCACAGACTACGCAATCGCAACCACACTGCACACTGCCCTAACCCATCTGGACAAGAGGAATACCTATGTGAGAATGCTGTACATCGACTACAGCTCAGCATTTAACACCATAGTACCCTCCAAACTCGTCATCAAGCTTGAGACCCTGGGTCTCGACCCCACCCTGTGCAACTGGGTACTGGACTTCCTGACGGGCCGCCCCCAGGTGGTGAGGGTAGGTAACAACATCTCCACCCCGCTGATCCTCAACACGGGGGCCCCACAAGGGTGCGTTCTGAGCCCTCTCCTGTACTCCCTGTTCACCCACGACTGTGTGGCCATGCACGCCTCCAACTCAATCATCAAGTTTGCGGACGACACTACAGTGGTAGAATTGATTACCAACAGCGACGAGGTGGCCTACAGGGAAGAGGTGAGGGCCCTCGGAGTGTGGTGTCAGGAAAATAACCTCACACTCAACGTCAACAAAACAAAGGAGATGATCGTGGACTTCAGGAAACAGCAGAGGGAGCACCCCCCTATCCACATTGACGGGACAGTAGTGGAGAGGGTAGTAAGTTAAGTTCCTCGGCGCACACATCACGGACAAACTGGAATGGTCCACCCACACAGACAGCGTGGTGAAGAAGGTGAAGCAGTGCCTCTTCAACCTCAGGAGGCTGAAGAAATTTGGCTTGTCACCAAAAGCACTCACAAACTTTTACAGATGCACAATCGAGAGCATCCTGTCGGGCTGTTTCACCGCCTGGTACGGCAACTGCTCCGCCCACAACCGTAAGGCTCTCCAGAGGGTAGTGAGGTCTGCACAACGCATCACCGGGGGCAAACTACCTGCCCTCCAGGACACCTACACCACCCGATGTTACAGGAAGGCCATAAAGATCATCAAGGACAACAACCACCCGAGCCACTGCCTGTTCACCCCGCTATCATCCAGAAGGCAAGGTCAGTACAGGTGCATCAAAGCAGGGACAGAGAGATTGAAAAACAGCTTCTGGCCATCAGACTGCAGAAAAACAGCCCCAAAGCATGATGTTTCCACCCCCATGCTTCACAGTAGGTATGGTCTTCTTTGGATGCAACTCAGCATTCTTTGTTCTCCAAACACGACGAGTTGAGTTTTTACCAAATAGTTATATTTTGGTTTCATCTGACCATATGACATTCTCCCAATCTTCTTCTGGATCATCCAAATGCTCTCTAGCAAACTTCAGACGGGCCTGGACATGTACTGGCTTAAGCAGGGGGACACGTCTGGCACTGCAGGATTTGAGTCCCTGGCGGCGTAGTGTGTTACTCATGGTAGGCTTTGTTACTTTGGTCCCAGCTCTCTGCAGGTCATTCACTAGGTCCCCCCGTGTGGTTCTGGGATATTTGCTCACCGTTCTTGTGATCATTTTGACCCCACGGTGTGAGATCTTGCTTGGAGCCCCAGATCGAGGGAGATTATCAGTGGTCTTGTATGTCTTCCATTTCCTAATAATTGCTCCCACAGTTGATTTCTTCAAACCAAGCTGCTTACCTATTTCAGATTCAGTCTTCCCAGCCTGGTGCAGGTCTACAATTTTGTTTCTGGTGTCCTTTGACAGCTCTTTGGTCTACTCTACTCTTTATCTCCCCGTTATTAATGAGCTGATCTGCTGTCTGTATAATCATCAACTCGATTTAGACAAATGTAGGAGGTATTCTGTCTTTCGTTGAAGGAGGTTATCTAGCAAGGTTAGCAACTTTGGTCATTTGACATTGTGTTATGAATGGCCTGTTTCGCAATTCACAACGTAATTGGAGATCAACGATAGTTAACCTACTCCCTCATTACTAAATACTTTACTTTGCTCTGCAATCTTTACATAGCAGCGCTCCTCTTATTTCGGGAGAACATTGGCATGGTGACCATATGTTGGTTTTAAACGATTTAAAATGGGCACTTACAGGTATTTCACGGGAAGTATTCATCCCTAGCCCCCAGCCAACCCCTCAAACATTACACAACACTTTTAAGAGCAGTTTAAATCAGGATGATAAAGAAATTAGTGAATTATCCAACAAGTCTCTCTCTCTCTCTGTCTCTCTCTCTGTCTCTCTCTCTCTTTCTCTCTCTCTCTCTCTTTCTGTCTCTCTCTCTCTCTGTCTCTCTCACTCATATAATAGTGAGGAAGGGAATATGTGAGCATTCAAGAGAACCGTTGGGCTGCAAACTTCTCTCAAAGCGTCACAGCTAAACAGACAGCTGGGAGCCATTTAGTCAGGAAATGTACTACACCTCAGTTTATTGACTGAGGGTCAGGCAGAGTGTTTGTGTGTGTGATAGACTGTACACACAGTGGGCATAGGAGTCCTCAGAGGTCATTGGGGCAGTGGTGGTTCAGCAGTTAGGTAAATGAGACAATCACCAAATGTGTTAGTAGGGGAACCCAAAAGGGGTTGCATTGTGTTGTTGTGACCCTGAACTGCAACGGTATTATTGTATTAAATCTAATCTTGAATGTGAGTGGATTAATGTGTCTGGTAAAGAAAAACATATTGCCTATCCATTTCAAGGAAGAGAACTCTAACATTGGTCAAGACCAACACCAGACTTGTGGGACTTCATTAGGGTCCACTCTGTCTTTCTCCAGCTGTTTCTTAGTGCTGTGCTGCCGGGCCTCATGGTACATGGGAAGAGCATGGGCTGGAGGGAGAGAGAAAATGAGACAGAGAGAAAGCGAGAGACAGAGGGAAAGAGACAGAGAGTGCGCGAGAGAGAAAGAGAGAGAGCCAGAGACAGAGAGACAGAGAGAGAGAGAGAAAAAGAGAGAGAAAAGAGAGAGAAAAATAAATAAAAAGAGAAACAGAACGTGAGGAATAGAGAGAACAAATACAAAACACATAGACTAACAAACATGTCAACAGGCCATACTGGAAAGCAAAGCATAACATAGCATTACACTCAAACACACCGAGTGGCCTCTGGCGAGGTCCATGTCCTCTCAGTGTACTCTTTCTGCCATGTTGGACCCCAACAAGGTCATTATCACTTCCAGGTTTATATTTAAACATCCACGTTTTGTGTGTCTGTCCCCAACATTATACGTATGCTTGAATATCTGAGTAACACTGTGTGTGTGTGTTTCCTCAAGGATTACAGAGACATACTTAGTGTAGGGCGGCTAGATGAAGTGATTTTCCATTCAGGAGCTCCTGTTGTCACTGCTCAGTGTTAATTCTTCTCCTCCACGCTACATTAAACAAAAAGGTTACTGTTAACAGATCCCCACTCTTTTCTCAATGGGCCATCACCACGCTTCCTCTTCCTTCTAATTTTCCAGCGCTAGGGCACAGGCTTGTCACTCAGCGACCATGACCTTTACTCTCACAGCCTGTCAGCGCGGCGATGAAATCACATGATGGATATTAAAAAGGGTTCTGTCGCCTAAACAATAAGCTGTGTTTCCCTACTAGTCAATCACGGCTCAGCCAGGTGTCTGGTCCTGCTATTCCTGTTCATACCTCAGTGAGAGATATACAAGGCTGACAGAGGAGAGCCACGCATCGTCCATGCATAGTGCAGCAGTGATTAGTGTGGAAATGACTGTCTGGGTTAAAGACTGGTCAAGTGTGGTGGGTTGTAGGGAAGGGGGGTGTTGATTTAGGAGAGGGGTGAGTGTGTGTGTGTGTGTAAGCGGGGGGTATCACGCTGCCTGAGGAGGGAGAGGTGGCTGTCCCTGGCATGACTGGAGCCCTGGTGGTTGACGCGTGGCATCATGCCCTGTGGCGGTCTGTTTACTCATGGTCACCATCAGCTAATGGGCCTGCACTGTGACAACACTGACTGAACACTGTGTGTGTGTGTGTGTGTGTGTGTGTGTGTGTGTGTGTGTGTGTGTGTGTGTGTGTGTGTTAGGGCTGGGCGATATCGGCAAAATATAATATCACAATATTTGTATAAAAATTTGATGGTGTGACGGTATGTTATGTTTATGATTAATAAAAGTTCTACATTTGCTTTATGAGTAGTGCGTGACCCTAGGGTGGCAACACATATATTCTAAATTATTTCAATGGGTCTTTCTCCATTCTGATTGTTTTATACTGTTCAATTCAACCCCACCCCCAAAAATTCAGCATTTTCATAAATGTATGCATTTCATACGCTCATTTGAGGTCATTTCCACACGGCCACGTAGGACGGCACAATTTGGGCGAACAATCTAGGTCTTATTTTTAACCAAATTGTTGCAATTACGATTTGACTTGTGATTTAGAGCAAAACACTTGGGTGAACTGTTGGAATCATGGAAATATAATGATTATTCTAATTCTACAGTTAGAATATAACAGTGGGAACTTTGACTACAGTGTTTGACATGACAGCAAATTAAAATGCCAGGAAGGTGTTATTGTGACAGGGTAGGAACCAAAGTGTTGACAAGTGTTTCCTAGGGCTTTGCTTATTCCTCTTTGATTTAAAAGATACTATTGCACAAAAAAAGCATGCAGATGTAGGTCTACACCATCACTGATATTATCAGGCTGTATAGCTAGTTATGTTGGCTCTGACTCAGAGCTTTTTGAGCTAGCTAGTAATTAGCATTAGCGGCTAAGAAGATTTAGGCCCAACTAATTAAGAAAATACAAACTAGCTTTTTCCAGATGTAAGAAACACAAACTAATAGTGTAATTATAGAATGCTAGGGGATTTTGATTAAGAAGCAAAGTGAAAACAGCATCGTTGATGTCAAAATTGTTGCATGTGCTGCATTGACCAGGCAGAGACTGGAGGAACAACAAACGTGCTACTTGAGTGACAGAGGGAAGGGCTCTCTCTCTCTTGAGAGAGAGGAGAGATGACTCAAGTAGCGAAGGTAACTATGGAAGTTACACACAGCGTATCAAATTGAACAAACCAAACATTCAAATAATATTAAAGAAGGTAAAGTAAAAACCCAAACCGGTCTGTGCATCAATACCGGTATATCGTCAAATACAGTATACCGCCCAGCCCTATTGTGTGTGTGACTGTGTGGGTTGAGGTACTTACGTGTGATGATGTATTCTTGCATCAGTGTCTCTCTTTCATCTTGCTCTTCACCACACACAGCTTAGCCCCCCTGCACACAGAGAGTTAGCGACGTCACGCAGTTCATCTTTCATTCTGTGAGAGACAAGGTCAGCTTTATACACCGTTCTCAAACATGGCTGCCTGTAGGATAGAGATGGCCAGTCTCTTCTGCTCTGCTCCTCACAGGATGGAGTCTAGACAACCCACTTCAGGCACATTATCACATATACACACTATTGTTTCTCGCTGGGAGTTTGTACAGTGAAGTGAGAAAAAGACAATGTACAGGACAGGTAAAAACATGTCATAAAAAAAACAGCTGTCGTCCCAGCCACCACAAAGGTAAACATTATCAGCTCAGTGTACCTATGACTAGACCTTAGCCAATCCGATTCCAGTCCCCACCATAATCTGATTCAGCTTGGGATGCCAGAGACAGCGCACCACACCCTGAGAGAGAAACAGAGACAGGAGATGAGCTATACAGAGACATACTGAACATTTCATCGTAACATGAGATTGAAATGATTCGTAGCGATGGAGCGGATTCATTGTGGTAGTAGTTTGTGCTATTGACTGCGGTAGACTGTAGATGTAAAGTGGGACGCGGGCAGGTTTTTATCAGTCTGAGTGGTCTCTGCATTAGTTGACTATATTTGGTCGTCAGGACGGGGCCTGGATCCCTCAGTCTGTGTGTGACAGATGGCTTGCTGCCAAGTGCAAATGTGACCACGCTCATCCAGAGTGTGTGTGGTGTGTGTGCACACGCAAGTGTGCATGTTTAGCAGTGATGAAGCACTTGAGCACTATTTTTGTGAGAGACTTTCAGCAGATGTGTGGCAGGTAACACATTAGTGGCTGGACGTTGGATAATTCTGAATGCACAGCAGTCTTCTCACTCAGGCGTGTTGTGCTCTCTCCGTCTCTCTAAGATCCTCTGTAACAAAGAGTCCTAATGTAGGAATGGAAGAGGATGCAATAATCCTACACATAATGAAAAAGGTTTATGACTGATGCTGGGCACAGTAGGTAGTATTACAAGAAGTGGGCAGTATTACAAGAAGTGGGTAGTATTACAAGAAGTGGGCAGTATTACAAGAAGTGGGTAGTATTACAAGAAGTGGGCAGTATTACAAGAAGTGGGTAGTATTACAAGAAGTGGGCAGTATTACAAGAAGTGGGTAGTATTACAAGAAGTGGGCAGTATTACAAGAAGTGGGTAGTATTACAAGAAGTGGGCAGTATTACAAGAAGTGGGTAGTATTACAAGAAGTGGGCAGTATTACAAGAAGTGGGTAGTATTACAAGAAGTGGGCAGTATTACAAGAAGTGGGTAGTATTACAAGAAGTGGGCAGTATTACAAGAAGTGGGCAGTATTACAAGAAGTGGGCAGTATTACAAGAAGTGGGTAGTATTACAAGAAGTGGGCAGTATTACAAGAAGTGGGTAGTATTACAAGAAGTGGGCAGTATTACAAGAAGTGGGTAGTATTACAAGAAGTGGGCAGTATTACAAGAAGTGGGTAGTATTACAAGAAGTGGGGTATTACAAGAAGTGGGCAGTATTACAAGAAGTGGGTAGTATTACAAGAAGTGGGCAGTATTACAAGAAGTGGGCAGTATTACAAGAAGTGGGCAGTATTACAAGAAGTGGGCAGTATTACAAGAAGTGGGCAGTATTACAAGAAGTGGGCAGTATTACAGTATTACAAGAAGTGGGCAGTATTACAAGAAGTGGGCAGTAAGTATTACAAGAAGTGGGCAGTATTACAAGAACAGTATTACAAGAAGTGGGCAGTATTACAAGAAGTGGGTATTACAAGAAGTGGGCAGTATTACAAAAGTGGGCAGTATTACAAGAAGTGGGCAGTATTACAAGAAGTGGGCAGTATTACAAGAAGTGGGCAGTATTACAAGAAGTGGGCAGTATTACAAGAAGTGGGCAGTATTACAAGAAGTGGGCAGTATTACAAGAAGTGGGCAGTATTACAAGAAGTGGGCAGTATTACAAGAAGTGGGCAGTATTACAAGAAGTGGGCAGTATTACAAGAAGTGGGCAGTATTACAAGCAGTGGGCAGTATTACAAGAAGTGGGCAGTATTACAAGCAGTGGGCAGTATTACAAGAAGTGGGCAGTATTACAAGCAGTGGGCAGTATTACAAGAAGTGGGCAGTATAACAAGCAGTGGGCAGTATTACAAGAAGTGGGCAGTATTACAAGCAGTGGGCAGTATACAAGCAGTGGGCAGTACAAAGCAGTGGGCAGTATTACAAGCAGTGGGCAGTATTACAAGAAGTGGGCAGTATTACAAGCAGTGGGCAGTATTACAAGCAGTGGGCAGTATTACAAGTGGGCAGTATTACAAGAAGGGCAGTATTACAAGAAGTGGGCAGTATTACAAGAAGTGGGCAGTATTACAAGCAGTGGGCAGTACAAGAAGTGGGCATTACAAGCAGTGGGCAGTATTACAAGCAGTGGGCAGTATAACAACAAGCAGTGGGCAGTATAACACAAGAAGTGGGCAGTATAACAAGCAGTGGGCAGTATTACAAGAAGTGGGCAGTATAACAAGCAGTGGGCAGTATAACAAGCAGTGGGCAGTATTACAAGCAGTGGGCAGTATTACAAGCTGTAGGGAGCATTACAAGACGTGGGCAGTATTACAAGAAGTGGGCAGTATAACAAGCAGTGGGCAGTATACAACAAGCAGTGGGCAGTATAACAAGCAGTGGGCAGTATTACAAGAAGTGGGCAGTATAACAAGCAGTGGGCAGTATTACAAGCAGTGGGCAGTATAACAAGCAGTGGGCAGTATAACAAGCAGTGGGCAGTATTACAAGCAGTGGGCAGTATAACAAGCAGTGGGCAGTATTACAAGCAGTGGGCAGTATTACAAGCAGTGGGCAGTATAACAAGCAGTGGGCAGTATTACAAGAAGTGGGCAGTATAACAAGCAGTGGGCAGTATAACAAGCAGTGGGCAGTATTACAAGCAGTGGGCAGTATTACAAGAAGTGGGCAGTATAACAAGCAGTGGGCAGTATAACAAGCAGTGGGCAGTATTACAAGCAGTGGGCAGTATTACAAGCAGTGGGCAGTATAACAAGCAGTGGGCAGTATAACAAGCAGTGGGCAGTATTACAAGCAGTGGGCAGTATAACAAGCAGTGGGCAGTATAACAAGCAGTGGGCAGTATTACAAGCAGTGGGCAGTATAACAAGCAGTGGGCATGGATGGAGTATTAGTGTGGATTGGAAGACCCTAGTTGACCCTAGTTAACCCCAGTTTGACAACGTGAGCATGTGGGTGGAGGGACTGATTGTCTGTACATGTGTATTAGTGTGGTGTTTTTTGTGTGAGGTGTGTTTGCCAGAGAGAGAGTGGTATAGCTGTGGCATGGCGTGCCCTGGCCCTGCGGGTGGATCAGGGTAGCCCTGTGGGGGGTGGGACAGGATGGGGAAAGGCAGGACTAAGGGTGCTGTGCTGTGGGAAGGGTTTGTGACAGCGTCAAAGCTGCTTAACGCACAGCCTCCCACCAGGCTCCCCCTGGTAGGAGGGGAACCCCACACACACAGCAACACAAAACACCCGTATAAATGCACATACTTACACAATGCATAGGCATTACACATCATGCACTTACGTAAACAGTCAGCCAAACACCCCCACCCCCAGACCCGGCAGGCACCACCAGCAGCTGTGTGTGTGCCGAGTGAGTAAGTGTACTGGACATATAGGGGTTAATCTGCCCCATTGACCATGTGGTGGAGTAATTGATGATTTAGAAAGATCAAGAAAACGCTCCCAAACAGGACTGGGTCTTTAGGTAATCTATCCTATCAGCTTGGAGATTATAGATCATTTCATTTACATCACATGAGGATTTCCATTACACTTCAGTTGAGCTCAGAGACTTGACCCAGTAGCCTAACACAGGCAATAACCAAGTAGAACAACAGTCCAGTCCGATCCAACCCAACTGACATAGCCCAGTCAAGTATAGCCCATGCCAGCAGAGCTATGTGGTAGCCTCACCCAGGCGACCCAGGAGTAGGGTTCAAATGTGGATATTCAGAGCCATGTGTTTATAGTGTGTTTATAGTGTGGGGAATACACTGTTTACACTCCTACTACACTACATCACACCATGAAGGAGATGAGAGAGGCACTTTAATCAGCTATTCAATAGCATTCTTTCTCTGCCTTCTGTCTGAAAAGAGAACATGTAGTGGATAGTATCTATCAATGTGTGGCTGATGAAGAGAAACAAATTGGTTAGATTTTGGTTAGTCAAACTGAGCATGTTTTTGATCTTCAGAAAGAACTTCCTGGCCCTTGGTTAGCTGCCAGTGTGTTCATTTTAACAGGGGTATTGCTGTTGACAGAGAGAGATAAAGGGTTCCCCGGCAGAAACAGAAGGGAGAAAGGACCACAGCTGACTATTTACCCACAGCAGCCAAACATCTAGCTTTGGTATAACTAAAGGGGGAAATCTCAATTAAAGTGTGAGTTTGCCTTAGCACCCCATAACCGACATCAGAATGAACTCCAAATAGGCTTTTGTGGAGGAGCAGAGTACTGACCCACAAAGAGGAGAACCATAGCCCATTTGCCCCTGTCCCACCTTTCACCCTCCTCCTCCCTCTAAAGATGAAAGCCTAAAACCTGTCCATCAAAGAAAGAAGGAGAGGGAGAGGCAGGCTTCTGTTTGAGAGCCACCACGCGTGAGAAGTGACGTGTAGAGTACAAACATCAACACACAGACACGCTATGGGAATGTGAGGCAGGGACACCACTTCTCCCCAGGGCAATCTACTGTAGGATTTCCAGGACTGCCACATCCACTAGTACTCTCACTGAGAGGTATTTCTCTGAGAAATGTCCCACTGTACCTCAGTGGGAGTGAGTCTGTGAGTTGTCACCTGGTTCATGGCCTCCTGTGATAGACAGAGATAAGTTAAGAGAGGATGGAGTATTTACCTTATCGAGGATTTTTAAAATCCTCCGTTCCTTAGCACAGCCTATGGCCCAGGTCTAGGTTTATGCAGACTGTTTAGTTACTTTGCCTTTCACTCGACTGTATGGTACACCACTTCATAAAGACAGCACTTAAATTCTTAACCCATCTCAGAGCGGGACGGGCTAGTGTAAACACAGTAAATTGCTCATTCGTCAGGTCCCCTGAGTGCACCTCCCACCCCCCCAAAATTAACTTTACTACCTAGCTCTGCTTATCTGGTTTGGGATGGGGAAGGTACTAAATATACATGGGTACATGCACTTAGAGGTGTGTCTCTCTCTGTAGGCTGTGCCAGGCCTGCTGTCAGACAGGAGAGGGAGAGGTGATGGCAGCCGGCTGGAAGAGGAGAGAGGCAGGGCAAGCAGGGTGCAACATGGCCGCTGTAACCCCAAGGAGAGGATAGCCGAACCTGGCTGTCAGGCCTGGACCAGAGGGATACTGAGGAAGCTATTAGCCTCCACCAGACCTCACTGTTATGACTACAAATACACTCTGCTAAATCCCCTGGCCGACAGAGACAGTAGAGATGGAGATAGAGAGAGGGAGGGAGACAAATCAAATGAAATTGCATTTGCCACATGCGTTGAATACAACAGGTGTAGACCTTACTGTGAAGCACTTACTTACAAGCCCTTAACCAACAATACAGATCAAGAAAATATTTACTAAATAAACTAAAGTATTAAAAAAATCTAATCAATCAAAAAGTAACACAAGAAATGCACATTACAATAATGAGGCTGTATACAGGGGGTACCGTTTCCCGAGTCAATGTGCGGGGGTACAGGTTAGTCTCTGTATTCAGATATCCAGAAGGAGCGATGGAAAGGGATTGAGGTGGAAGAAGGGAGGGAGAAAAAGAGCTGCACCGTGCATACTGTACTGTATGACATCACAGACAACAGAGAGAACATACTCCCAACAATGAGCTGTGCATACTGTACTGTATGACATCACAGACAACAGAGAGAACATACTCCCAACAATGAGCTGTGCATACTGTACTGTATGACATCACAGACAACAGAGAGAACATACTCCCAACGATGAGCTGTGCATACTGTACTGTATGACATCACAGACAACAGAGAGAACATACTCCCAATGATGAGCTGTGCATACTGTACTGTATGACATCACAGACAACAGAGAGAACATACTCCCAACAATGAGCTGTGCATACTGTACTGTATGACATCACAGACAACAGAGAGAACATACTCCCAACGATGAGCTGTGCATACTGTACTGTATGACATCACAGACAACAGAGAGAACATACTCCCAATGATGAGCTGTGCATACTGTACTGTATGACATCACAGACAACAGAGAGAACATACTCCCAACGATGAGCTGTGCATACTGTACTGTATGACATCACAGACAACAGAGAGAACATACTCCCAACGATGAGCTGTGCATACTGTACTGTATGACATCACAGACAACAGAGAGAACATTTCCAACGATGGGCTGTGCATACTGTACTGTATGACATCACAGACAACAGAGAGAACATACTCCCAACAATGAGCTGTGCATACTATACTGTATGACATCACAGACAACAGAGAGAACATACTCCCAACGATGAGCTGTGCATACTGTACTGTATGACATCACAGACAACAGAGAGAACATTTCCAACGATGGGCTGGTGGTGTGGTTTCAGTTATTGATAGACCTCTCTCTCTGATCTGAACCTCCATTTACCCAGGTGAAGAGAGCTATTTTGATTGGCTAATGCAAGACAGCCACTGCAGTGGAGTGTTGGTGAGGAGAACACCTGCAGCTTCTGTATCTCTAGAAGCATTATAGAGGTGTAAATAACTGCTACTCCATGTTATGTTATGGATACATGCACTTTGCCTTGGCAACACATAGCATGTAGGTTCTCTATATGCAGATAGATTGTGTAGAACATTACTTCACATGCACATTCATGTGTGTGTGAATGGACTATAATCATTTTGCTAGTTATACTATTTCATTCTTTATCGAATGTTTACTGAAGCAATTGGTAAAGCATCTACTGTGCCTCTCCTGCCAACACTGGATGGAGATGACAGGCAGAGAATAGGGGTACATTTCTACCCTCTTTTCTGGCTTGGCTGGGCCTTCAAATTGTGTTCCTGACTCTTTTCTCCTCTCTTCTCTTTCATGGGCTTGGCTGGGTTGAGCTGGGTTTTCCAGTTTGCCCTGCACTGAAAGACGATTGTGCTACTGGCAAAACATAGTGTAGGGGGAACATCACCATTCTGGTCTCCTCCACAAGTAGCACAGTTGGTCACATAACTCAAGTCAGATGTTTTAATGAAAGGCTTTCTACTGAAATGTAACAATGATACATGTAGGCTAATTATGATGTTCAGACACAAATGCATGGCTTGAATTACATAATGTAATACAAAGCCTTAGTCAATTGTTCCATAATTAACAACCCAGAACTTCCAACTTCCTGACGGTCTGACCCCAGGTGGTGAGGGTAGGCAACAACACATCTGCCACACTGATCCTCAACACCGGGGCCCCTCAAGGGTGTGTGCTTGGCCCCTCATGTACTCCCTGTTCACCCACAACTGCGTGGCCAAGCACGACTCCAACACCATCATTAAGTTTGCTAATGACACAACAGTGGTAGGCCTGATCACTGACAACGATGAGACCGCCTATAGCGAGGAGGTCAGAGACCTGGCAATGTGGTGCCAGGACAACAACCTCTCCCTCAGTGTGAGCAACACAAAGGAGATGATTGTGGACTAGGGGCCGAGCATGTCCCCATTAACATCGATGGGCTGTGGTGGAGCGGGTCGAGAGCTTCAAGTTCCTTGGTGTCAACATCACCAATAAACTATCATGGTCAAAACACAACAAGACAGTCGTGAAGAGGGCACGACAAAACCTTTTCCCCCTCAGGAGACTGAAAAGATTTGGCATGGGTCCTCAGATCCACAAAAAGTTGTACAGCTGCACCATCGAGAGCATCCTGAACGGTTGCATCACCGCCTGGTATGGCAACTGCTCGGCATCCGACCGCAAGGCGCTACAAAAGGTAGTGCGTATGGACCTATACATCACTGGGGCCAAGATTCCTGCTATCCAGGACCTCTATACTAGGCCGTGTCAAAGGAAGGCCCAAAAAAACTGTCAAAGTCTCCAGTCACCCAAGTCATAGACTGTTCTCTCTGCTACCGCACGGCAAGCAGTACCGGAGCGCCAAGTCTAGGTCCAAAAGGCTCCTTAACAGCTTCTACCCCCAGGCCATAAGACTCCTGAACAGTTAATCAAATGGCCACCAAGACTATTTACATGCCACTCTCTGTTTATTATCTCTGCATAGTCACTTCACCCCTACCTACATGTACACTGCTGCTACTCTCTGTTTATTATCTCTGCATAGTCACTTCACCCCTACCTACATGTACACTGCTGCTACTCTCTGTTTATTATCTCTGCATAGTCACTTCACCCCTACCTACATGTACACTGCTGCTACTCTCTGTTTATTATCTCTGCATAGTCACCCCTACCTACATGTACAAATGACCTCGAATAACCTGTACCCCCGCACATTGACTCAGTGCCAGTACCCCCTGTATATAGCCTCATTATTGTTACGTAATCCTATTGTGTTATTTTTTTATTTCCTTTTTTACTTTAGTTTATTTAGCAAATATTTTCTTAACTCTATTTCTTGAAGTGCAAGGATGCTTAGCTAACATTCCTCTAGTAAGCATTGCACAGTTGTATTCGGCGCAAGTGACAAATAACATTTGATTTGATTTGAAATAACTATTGATTTTGTGCATCATTTAAAAACGCTAAACTTAGATGTGTTTTGGTTGTTGAGTCAATTAGAGCATGCCCATTTCAAGCTCATCTTTCCAAAAAATAATGTTATTTCAGAATATTTAGGCAACTTAGCTGGCTAACTCATCGATCCTACTTTGTAGAATGCCCCTCTGGTGGCTACTGGTTCTGTTGCATTGTGTGTACTGGACTGTGTAATATACCCCTCTGGCCTGAGTAATTATGTTTAGCGTTTACCAGTATCTACAGTATCAGACCTTACTAATTGAGTATGGCAGTACCTACAGTATCAGACCTTACTAATTCAGTACAGCAGTATCTACAGTATCAGACCTTATTAATTGAGTACAGCAGTATCTACAGTATCAGACCTTATTAATTGAGTACAGCAGTATCTACTGTATCAGACCTTACTAATTGAGTTTAGCAGCATCCAGTATTCCCCAGGCCAACTCTCCTCTCCTGCCTGTATAGTCACAGTACTGTCTGTACTGTAGCTCTAATCCCTGCTGGGGATAATTCAGCTCTGGATAAATGGGAGATTAAAGAAACTACCTTAAACCTCTTAATCTAAACAGACAAGACTTCTTTCCTGCCCAAATGAGAGCTTAGACTGATGTCGGAGAGTTTTAGGATGGAACACAAGGACAAACCACAAATCCTGAGAGGAAATTAAATTCTAGGATCTTTCTAGGTAAGTCCTCAATACTGCATCTGTTGCAATGTACACAAATTAATGTTGTCCCTTCAACCAAATGATGTTTGATTATCTATGTCCATGGTTGTTTATGTTTGTGAACCAATACATTTAAATGCAACTTTAGGATATGATGTAGCCATTCTGGTCAGTTATTATTAGTGTTGCAGTCAGAGTTAAAGGATGTTTCTCACCGCGTTGGTGACATCTATCTCATACACCTTCTGGAAAGAGGCTCTGTCGAAGAACACCAGCTTCCTATTGCCCTCGTCCTTTTTCACCGACGTCCCCGTCACCAGCAGCTTGTCATCAGGGCAATACACAGTCACACACCACAGTTCAGCCAGCTGATACTAGACAAACACGTTTGTACAAGACTTCATGTCATTCAGTTGTCTTCAGTAACTGTACCCTGCACATGTAGGTAGTGTGGCAACCAGTCACGTTGAAGTAATCACAGGAAATCTCATAAAGGGTGTTCAAATCACCAATGATTCATGCCAAGGGAATAATGACAGTAGTACTCACATGGGGAAGGTGGAAAGACCTGTAGCCACATTCAAAATCAAAATCAAATCAAATTTTATTTGTCACATACACATGGTGAGCAGATGTGTCGCGAAATGCTTGTGCTTCTAGTTCCGACCATGCAGTAATATCTAACAAGTAATCTAACCTAACAATTTCATAACAACTACCTTATACACACACAAGTGTCAAGGAATGAATAAGAATATGTACATAAAAATAAATGAATGAGCGATTGCCAAATGGCATAGGCAAGATGCAGTAGATGGTATAGAGTAAAGTATATACATATGAGATGAGTAATGTAGGGTATGTATACATTATATAAAGTGGCATTGTTTAAAGTGGCTAGTGATATATTTATTACATCAATTTTTCATTTTAAAGTGGCTAGAGATGAGTCAGTATGTTGGCAGCAGCCACTCAATGTTAGTGATGGCTGTTTAACAGTCTGATGGCCTTGAGATAGAAGCTGTTTGTCAGTCTCTCAGTCTCTGCTCTGATGCACCTGTACTGACCTCCCCTTCTGGATGATAGCGGGGAAACAGGCAGTGGCTCGGGTGGTTGTTGTCCTTGATGATCTTTTTGGCCTTCCTGTGACATCGGGTGGTGTAGGTGTCCTGGAGGGCAGGTAGTTTTCCCCCGGTGATGCGTTGTGCAGACCTCACTACCCTCTGGAGAGCCGTACGGTTGTGGGCGGAGGAGTTGCTGTACCAGGCGGTGATGCAGCCCGACAGGATGCTCTCGATTGTGCATCTGTAAAAGTTTGTGTTTTTGGTGACAAGACTAATTTCTTCATCCTCCTGAGGTTGAAGAGGCACTGCTGCGCCTTCTTCACCACGCTGTCTGTGTGGGTGGACCATTTTAGTTTGTCCGTGATGTGTGCGCCGAGGAACTTAACTTACTACCCTCTCCACTACTGTCCCGTCAATGTGGATAGGGGGGTGCTCCCTCTGCTGTTTCCTGACACCACACTCCGAGGGCCCTCACCTCCGTCTCTTCGTTGTTGGTAATCTTAATGATGAGTTTGGAGGGTACTATGGTGTTAAATGCTGAGCTGTAGTTGATGAACACCATTCTTACATAGGTATTCCTCTTGTCCAGATGGGCTAGGGCAGTGTGCAGTGTGATGGAGATTGCGTCGTCTGTGGACCTATTGGGGCAGTAAGTAAATTGGAGTGGGTCTAGGGTGTCAGGTAGAGTGGAGGTGATATGGTCCTTGACTAGCCTCTCAAACCACTTCATGATGACGGAAGTGAGTGCTATGGGGCGATAGTTATTTAGCTCAGTTACCTTCGCTTTCTTGGGAACAGGAACAATGGTAGCCCTCTTGAAGCATGTGGGAACAGCAGACTGGGATAAGGATTGATTGGATATGTCCGTAAACACACCAGCCAGCTGAGGACGCGGCTGGGGATGCCGACTGGGCCGGCAGCCTTGCGAGGCTTAACACGTTTAAATGTATTACTCACGTCGGCTGCAGTGAAGGAGAGGCCGCAGGTTTTGGTAGCGGGCCGTGTTAGTGGCACTGTGTTGTCCTCAAAGCGAGCAAAGAAGTTGTTTAGTTTGTCTGGGAGCAAGACATGGCTGGTTTTCCTTTTGCAGTCCGTGATTGAATGTAGACCCTGCCACACTGTACCTCTCGTGTCTGAGCCGTTGAATTGCGACTCTACTTTGTCTCGATACTGAGGCTTAGCTCGTCTGATTGCCTTGCGTAGGGAATAGCTACACTGTTTGTATTCGGTCATGTTTCCGGTCACCTTGCCCTGATTAAAAGCAGTG
Organism: Oncorhynchus tshawytscha; assembly: GCF_018296145.1. Taxonomy (NCBI): domain Eukaryota; kingdom Metazoa; phylum Chordata; class Actinopteri; order Salmoniformes; family Salmonidae; genus Oncorhynchus; species Oncorhynchus tshawytscha. The sequence continues at coordinate 21,026,941 of NC_056437.1, forward strand.
GTTGGTGCTTTCAGTTTCGAGCGAATGCTGGCATCAATCCACGGTTTCTGGTTGGGGAATGTTTTAATAGACGCTGCGGGTGCAACATCACCGATGCACTTTTTACTAAACTCGCTCACCGAATCAGCGTATTCATCAACGATCCATGTGATCGAAGCAATCTTGAAGCGTGGAATGCGATGTTCGGACCAGCATTGAACAGACCTGAACATGGGCGCCTGTTTTAGTTTCTGTCTATAGGCTGGGAGCAACAAAATGGAGTCGTGGTCAGATTTTCCAAAAAGATGGGTGGGGGAGGGCTTTATATGAGTCGCGGAAGTTAGAATAACAACGATCCAGGGTTTTGCCAGCCCGGGTCGCGCATTCGATAAATAAATGCAGCCTCAGGATATGTGATTTCCAGTTTACATAGAGTCAAATGTAGTTCTTTCAGGGCCGTGGATGTGTTTGATTGGGGCGGGATATACACGACTGTGATTATGATCGAGGAGAATTCTCTTGGTAGATAATGCGGTCTGCATTTTATTGTAAGGAATTGTAGGTCAGGTGAACAAAAGGATTTGAGTTCCTGTATGTTGTTATGATCACACCACACCATGATCACACCAGCTTAGAGGGACACACAGCTATAACAGAACACTCATTAAGACTCCAGGGGAACCCCTCTGCTTCTGTGTATAGAATGTGTGCTGGACAGCTTTGCTGATGGTGACAGACTGGCCATCTTCATTTGCACTTGGGGAAAAAGATTAGCTCTTTCCCCGCTGAAACAACAGAGAATGTAGGATGCATGTTCAGACATTACAGCTTCCCTGAAAGCGCTGAGTCAAGGCTGGAGAAGAGGGACTCGCTCCAATGTATATACACATAAGCAAAGAGCTAGTAGGAACGAATCAGGAAAGCATAGGCAGTGAGGCAGGCTGATAGATCTCACCTCCTCGAGATGCCAGAGTTGTACTGTCGTAGGAGAAGGTGAGACAGGAAGTGTCTATTCCTGGGGCGTGGGCCTGGCGACAGTGGAACTTGGTGTGACAAGGTTAAAGGTATGACAAGTGAAGGTGTCCCGTCATTCACAGACATTGTATCAGAATGAACATCCCAGGACATTGTCTCAGTGACTGAGGTAGAAAATGCATGCTCCCTAGACTGTCAACCATCTTTAGTGAACTTCTAAACTCTTTGCTAGAGGTTTTTCTTCACAAACGGATGTTGAACTCCACTCCAGTAACATAAAGCTATGTTCATGCTCCATCTCTCCATCTCTCAAGACAACATACACTTTTCATTTCTTCCTAAAACACTATACCCTCAAAAGCTCCATGCTGTATGAAATCCTCCAACCTTTGCAGAGAGGACACATACAGTACACACATTTGTTTGATTTTAGACTCCGGGGGTTTACCTTGGCAAGCTGAGCTGCCTGACTACTAGTCTTTGTTTTTCTCTATTCAAATTCGAAACACACTACAGTTGCCATAACTCAAGCCATAAATCCCACACCACATAACATAGCAGACAAAACCCTTTGTCCTAACGCATTTAGGACTTTTAGGCCTGGGTAGGTTGGAAAGCTTACAAGTTAATAGATTTTACATGTGACTGGGGTCAGTCATAGTAATATCAATAACACTGTAGCCAATGTGTCAGGAGCGTCATATGTCCACTGACAACACCTAAATGACAATATGGTTGACATGATCAACACATGCCACTATGGTGATCCTCTTTAGCTCAGTTGGTAGACCATGGATAGCGGGTTCGATTCCCGGGACCACCCATTTGTAAAATGTACTATTCACACAACTGCATGAAAAAAGCATCTGCTAAATTGCCTGACAGTGCTAACGGGGGCTAAGACTCACTCACAGGTTAAAAACACAAATACAGAACTTAATTTTACATTAATAGATCACGTAGTGTAAAAGGATATAAAATCTAATTTAATTTGTCGCCTGCGCCAAATATAACTGGTGTAGACTTTAAGGTGAAATGCTTACTTACGAGCCCTTTCCCAACAATGCAGGGTAGAACAAATAAATAAAAAATGGCAAATAATAAAAATAAAATAAATGGTAACACAAAATAACGAGGCTACATACAAGTCTATGTGCAGAGTAGCAGCAGCGTATGTGAAGTGTGTGAAAGTGTGTCTGTATGTGTGGCGTCAATATGCATGTGTGTGTGTGTGTGTGTGTGTGTGTGTGTGTGTGTTTTGGAGTGTCAGTGTATTATGCGTGAGGGTGTGGGTAGAGTCAGGATGTCAATGCAAATAGTTTGGGTTGCCATTTGATTAAGCTCTTTCAGCTCTAGACCCCCTCTCAACTTCAGGCCCGTCGATGTGAATGGGGGCGTGCTCGGCCCTCCGTTTCCTGTACTCCACGATCAGCTCCTTTTGTCTTGCTGACGTTGAGGGAGAGGTTGTTGCCCTGGCACCACACTGCCAGGTCTCTGACCTCCTCCCTGTAGGCTGTCTCATTGTTGTTGGTGATCAGGCCTACCATCGTTGTGTCGTTGGCAAGCTTAATGATAATGTTGGAGTCGTGCGCGGCTACGCAGTCCTGGGCGAACAGGAAGTACAGGAGGGGACTAAGCACGAACCACTGAGGGGCCCTCGTGCTGAGGGTCAGCGTGGCGGATGTGTTGTTGCCTACCCTCACCACCTGGGGGGCGGCCCGTCAGGAAGTCTATGATCCAGTTGCAGAGGGAGGTGTGTAATCCCAGGGTCCTTAGTTTAGTGATGAGATTGGAGTCAATGAACAGCATTCTCGCGCAGGTTAAAGGGCAGTGTGGAGTGCAATAGACTGCGTTATCTGTGGATCTGTTGTGTGGCAGTATGGGAATTGGAGTGGATCCAGGGTGTCTGGGATGATGGTGGCTACAGATGTGAGTGCTGCGGGTTGATAGTCATTTAGACAGTTTTCCTTGGTGTTCTTGGGCACAGGGACTACGGTGGTCTGCTTGAAAAATGTTGGTATTACAGACTGGGTCAGGGAGATGTTGGAAATGTCAGTGAACATGCCAGCTGGACAGTGCATGCTCTGATTATGCATCCTGGTATTCCATCTGGCTCTGCAGCCTTGTGAATGTTAACCTGTTTAAAAAGGTCTTACTCACATCGGCTACAGACTGTCGCATAACACAGTTGTCCGGAACAGCTGGTGCTATCATGCATGGTTCAGTGTTGCTTGCCTCGAATTGAGCATAGAAGGTATTTAGCTCATCTGGTAAGATCACGTCACTGGACAGCTTGCGTCTGGGTTTCTCTTTGTAATCTGTGATAGTTTGCAAGCCTTGCCACATCTGACTAGCATCAGAGCCAGTGTAGAAGGATTCGATCTTGGTCCTGTATTGACACTTCGCCTGTTTTGCTGGTTTGTTGTTTTGAGTAGCAGGATTTCTTATATGCGTCCGGAATAGTGTCCCGCTCCTTGATAGCGGCAGCTCTACCCTTTAGCTCAGTGAGGACGTTGCTTGTAATCCATGGCTTCTGGTTGGGATATGTACGTATGGTCACTGTGGGGACAACATCGTAAATGCTCTTATTAATGAAGCTGGTGACAGATGTGGGAAACTCCTCAATGCCATCAGATGAATCCCATAACATATTCGCCCCACAGGGCGAGCTTTGTATGCATCTCTGTATGTGGAGTAAAGGTGATCTAGAGTTTCTAGTTGCACAATTGACATGCTGAAATGAGAAATGAGTAGAAATGAGATAAAAAGGATTTCATTTTTCCTGCATTAAAATCACCGGCCACTAGGAGCACCGCCTCTGGATGAGCCTTTTCTTGTTTGCTTATGGCCTTGTACAGCTTGTCTTTATGCCAGCATCAGTTTGTGGTGGTAAATAGACCGTTTCTTTTCGAAACTCTGTAAATCTGAAACTCTGTCTCTGTAAATAATATGGTCTACAGCTGATCATGAAGTATTCTAACTTAGGGAACAGAACCTCGGGACTTCCTTAATATTAAAGATCACGCACCAGCTGTTCTTAACAAAAAGGCACATTCCCCCTCCCCTGAGTTTATTCAGAGCTGCCGTTCTGTCCTGTTGATAAATAGAAAAACTAGTTGATAGGATAGTCTCCAACAGGTGCTCGTCCAGTTTATTCTCCAGTGATTGCACGTTTGCCAATAGAACGGAAGGCAGAGGCGGCTTATCCACGGAATCATTATGTACAAAAATAGTTAAGAGCTTCGAGGAAATAAATAGCACAGGAGCCCATAAAACGGCCGCTATTCCCTCCAGCGCCATCTCTCTTTAGGAGTCTTGATGGGGTTATGGTAAACTGGTGTTGACGTAGCACAGTTAGGCTACAGAATGAGATAAAAGCTAGTGGCCACCCAAATTTATCTCAGCTCCCAAACCATGTCCACTCAGCCTGCCTGAAGGTGTTTCCAAGATGGCCTCCCTCCCATCAAATATGGGTCCTCTGTGCTTACTGCTTACTCAGTTTGTTACAGTGCAGCAGCTCCTGTGGTGGTAGAGTGGCTGTGTGTGCCAAGGCCCACAGGTCTGTACTGTTGGCATTGCCCCAATGTGCCTTCAGCATGGAATGGCACAGAGAGTTATAACCTTATGCTGCTCAGCACAAAACAAAGCTGCTCAGAAAGTGCATGAGAAAAAAACTCTAGAGATGAACATCTGTACAGTCCAGCTAGTACTGAGGTTAAATTTGAAACTGAAGATAACCAGACTGGAATGATAGTGAAGAGAGTTCTCTATTCTATGATATAAAGACATATCTGCCTCTGCCCTCTACCTGCTTCATTCCTGTGTGACTTGGCAGTGAGCTCTGGCCAGCATACCTTGGTTTTACCTGTGCTGAGTACAACCAGACTACCAAGTTAAATCACAAACAGACAGCTTTTAACACAGAGGTAAAGGACTTCCCATCACTCAAACATAGACAACCAGTATTTATGTATGTGAGCATTCATCAATTCTAAACAATAACCAAATAAATAAATGGTCAAGTATAGCAACAAGGGAATTTCAGTCAGCGAGAGAAGGTATTTGAGATGGAGGGATGGAGGGAGGGAAAGATAAGGCCGAGAGCAAGAAAACTAAATAATAATATTGCCAGGTAAAGAGAGGAGTGGAACAAGTGGTGGTGTACTGACGATAAAGATGAAACTTCCATACTAAGTGGAGGGACGTTATTAAGCTGGAACCGAGGGATAAAGCTGATAGCGATATTCAATGCATTTGAAAAGTATTCAAACCCCTAGAATTTTTCCACGTTTTGTTTTACATGTAAAACCCCTTAATAACAAAGTAAAAACAGGTTCTTATGTAAATATTACATTTACATAAGTATTCAGACCCTTTACTCAGTACTTTGTTGAAGCGATTACAGCCTTGCTTACAGCCAGCGATTACAGCTTTGTCACAGCTGTATTTTGGTGTCACTAGTGTCACTAGTGTCACGGTCTACTAGCTGCCACCGACCCCTTTTTCCCTTTTCGTTTGGTTGTCTAATTGTTTTCACCTGTTCCTTTTTTGGAGTTTTTGGGTTGGGGTTATTTAAGTTCGATTAGCCTGATTGTGTTTGTGCGGGCTTGTTGCTGTTTATGTAAGAGCTGTATTAGATTATTTGACTGTCCGGTATATACCAGTGGGACTTGGGTTGTGTTTTACGCCTGTGTTCGGCGTCACCCATTATACGTGTTCCTGTTTTTGGACATTAAAGCGTTTTCCCCTCTAATCTTCTTCTCTCTGCGCCTAACTCCACACCCATCACTCTTCGAGCGTTACAGGTAGTTTCTCCCATTCTTTGCTGCACATCTATTTTCAGGTCTTGCCAGAGATGTTCGATCGGGTTCAAGTCCAAGCTCCAGCTGGTTCACTCATTCAGAGACTCCTGCGTTGTCTTGGCTGTGTGTTTAGGGTCATTGTCCTGTTAGAAGGTGAACCTTAGCCCCAGTCTGAGGTCCTGAGCGCTCTGGAGAATGTTTCTCATGGTCTGAGTCCTTTAGGTGCCTTTTGGCAAACTGATGACAGTGGGCTGTCATGTGCCTTTTACTGAGGAATGGCTTCCATCGGGCCACTCTACCATAAAGGCCTGTTTGTCCTTCTGGAAGGTTCTCCCATCTCCACAGAGGAACTCTGGAGCTTTGTCAGAGTGACCATTGTGTTCTTGGTCACCTCCCTGACGAAGGCCCTTCTCCCCCGATTGCTCAGTTTGGCTGGGCGGCCAGCTCTAGGAAGAGTCTGGGTGGTTCTTAACTTCTTCCATTTAAGAATGATGGAGGCCACTGTGTTCTTGGGGACCTTCAATGCTGCAGATATTTTTTGGTACTTCCCCTTCCCCATATCTGTGCCTCGGAGCTCTCGGACTATTCCTCCGACCTTGTGACTTGGTTTTTGCTCTGACATGCACTGTCAACTGTGGGACCTTAAATAGACAGGCATGTGCCTTTCCAAATCATGTCCAATCAATTGAAATTACCACAGGTGGACTCCAATCAATGGAAGGATGATCAATGGAAACAGGATGCACCTGAGCTCAATTTCGAAGTCTCAAAGTAAAGGGTATGAATACTTCTGTAAATAAGGTATCTGTTTTTATTTTTTCATTACATTTGCAAAATTTTCTAAAAACCTGATTTCACTTTTTCATTATGGGGTATTGTATGTAGATTAATGATGATATTTTTTTTATTTAATCCATTTTAGAATAAGGATGTAACATGACAAAATGTGTAAGCAGTTAAAGGGTCTGAATACCTCCCGAATGCATTGTACCTTCAGCCTCAACTAACACACACACACACGTATCCAGACTGTTTATCCCTCAACGTCTCTCTCTCCATTTATTTCTAGTCCTCTCTACCACTTGGCCTTTGCACCTTTTTCTAACATCATTTTATTTGATTATAATATTTTCCCTCGTATTGCCTAACCCATTTTCTTTAAACGTGTTATTGAACACAGTGATTTGTTTTTCATGTCCATAAGTTCACAATGTTAAATAAAAAACAGGCCAATTGTCATTTCTCTCTGTGTTGAGATTAAAACTAAGACAACATCTGGTATCTCTCTTAACCTACAAATAATACATTTTGCATAGCACAAGAAGTAAATTCGCTTTTCTAACTGTGATAAATGTGACACCCAAGAACTAAGTTCATATTTTCCTAAATATTCTTGAAAATCAAGCAATAACAAGAAGTTCTTACTTTTGCTAAACTGAGCAATGTGACCTCTACTTGAGCTTTGGGAAGTGGGGTCTTTTTTCTCCCAGCCCAAAATACAGACATGAGGTAAGCTTTGATTACAGGGAGATTTGATTACTGTTGACATGACATATTTCAGACCTTTTTCTTCACCCCATCATCAGGAGGGGAAAGTGAAAGGTGAGGGGAGAGACAGAGAGAGAGGGGAACGTGAAAGGTAAGGGGTGAGACAGAGAGAGAGGGGAAAGGGGAGATCGAGAGTAGCTGAGAGATGAAGAGGAATGAAGAAAAACCAAAAGATTGTGCCTTCGTGACAGTCAAGTTTTCAACCACCAGGAAAAGCTCTGAGATTTGCGAATCCTGTTTGCTCTTTGCAGAGCACCAAATTCTTCTAATTTCACCCATTGATGGCTCTACGCAGACCTTTTTTTATTTATAAGGAGCACATGCTAAGTTGAAAAAAAAAATTAAAGCTAGAATTCTTAGTTTTTCTAGGCGCACTGGTGCTCTTAAATAACAATTCCAGGTTTCACAGCAAAATGTTTTGGCGCATATGCCAGTAAAATGTTTGTACTGTAGAGCCCTGGGGAAAGAACCTTCCTAATAGTACCCAATAAATCACACTGACTTAACTATTCTACCTAAGTCATTCATGGTAAGTGATGGTAAATCAACCATCATTGTGGCAACAAATCACATAATGCAATTGTGTTACTTATTACAATCATATAATGGGTTTTCCTGCATACATTCTTACAGGTGTGCAGGTCTAAAGGTTTTATGTGGTCATTTCCTGATGTTGGATGGCAGCAGACTCCATGTTGGTTTGTTTCCTGTGTTAAGCCTAGCTTCCTGTTCTGCACCAGGTTATGAGACTGGAAGATCTTCCTCAGTATAGAGCCATGGGTGCCCCCTCACGCACAAAAGCAACCTTGCACAAACCCACACTATCATACATGCATGGACGAAAACAGATTAAAGGGCTCAGAGCTTATAACGCTGATCCCTGGGACATCAACGGAGATTTCACACATTTTCAATGGAGGGAGGGGGGGTTGTGGTGCATGACCAGGCTCAGAGTTAGGGTTAAGTTTCATCCTCGAAAGGGTCTGATAAAGATCTACCCCAAGCACAACTATTCCTGACTTTATTATCCTAGTAAAGTTATATTTATATTACAACCCCTACACCCAACACACACACAGACTAATACACACACCTGAACCACTGTGTGATGACCTCTGTACAGTCAGATCAGGCTATGAATTGCTGTGTTCCGAGGATCAAGTGGCCCAACTCCAGCCCCAAACAGCTGCTCTGATCCTTCATGGAAATAAACAACTGATACTTTCTCTCCCTCTCTCTGTGTGTGTGTGTGTGTGTGTGTGTGTGTGTGTGTGTGTGTGTGTGTGTGTGTGTGTGTGTGTGTGTGTGTGTGTGATGATGTCAGTGTGTCTCACATTCCTGCCAGTGTTTCACAGCTCCTTTCCTCTATCTTATCTCCAACACCTTTCTCTGAGTCATTAAACCTCAGCCAAAATGCAGGGAATAAAACCTATTCAGTGTAGGATGGCGAAACTGGTTAAGAACCATATTGTAGGCTGTCTGTGGCATTCCATTTCCACAAGGCAAATCTCCCAGTTCCCTAAATTGCTGGCTACTAGTCTCCCAGTCCCAGCTGTGATAGAGGCTGTGGTATTGGGTCTGGGTCTGTAGGAGGCAGGTTGCATTCAGCCAGCTAGGCCCAGCTGGGGCAGTTTGTTCACACTCCAAATGGTTAGCTGAAGACGGGCTCGTAAAGCAGGCTGAGTAGCTGCTCTAGCTGGCTGTTAGGGCCTGGGCTTCTTCTCTAAACATTTTCACAGGGCCTGTGTTTTTAAAAGTCTGTAGGCAGTTCCTAGCCAATCTCCCCGGCACCATCTTTTATGGCCTAGGGGTTTACTGGTTTACAGTGACACTGTGCAGAGTCATATTGCTGCTACGTTGAGGTCCCAGTAGGCCGATGACTGCAAATGATGTGTTGGCCAGCTCTGGTCCATTTACACAGGCAGGGATACAGTGTGTGATTAGAATAAAAACAAGTGGCTTATCACCAAATGTTACTCAATTCAGTCACAATTCATATGAACACTATGGCTTGAAAATATGAATATCACAAATAGTGTATGTGCCTCCTTATTAAGGTGTGCAGAACATTGCGTGACGTCTCTGTATGACCCTAATCATCTCAAGACTTGATCATAAAAGTTGTAAAAGTTCATGGAAACCACACCTTGAGTGGACGCACTTTGTAGTCTGGAGTGCTACGAGGAGAACAATGACGACATCACATTCCTTACGTTTCTGTGGTAATGTTCTGGAACTGAGGCCAGCGCAGCAGAGCAGCGTTTTCACCCGTACGTCACCCATTCCTAGCAGCACCCTCAAGTACCAATGGGACATTATCTCGCAATCCTGGACATGAAACTGGGTAATTTTGGCCAAAATAGAGTAAGAGCAGCTCGGAGAACAAGCCATGTAATCACTGCCTACCCAGCGAGGCTGAGAGACCTCCTTGAGTCCCATTTTATGATTAATCAACCCCACGTCAGGGTTCAAGAGCCTGATCTGTCATCCTCAATAATCCTTCTTTAAGTCTAAATCACTAGATCAAGGTCGGCTGGATAATTGATATTGTCTGTCGACATTTTCTGCCCATGAGTAATAGTAGTGATATGGTAAGAGATGGACTTGATCCTAACCCAGGGGTGGGCAACATACCGCCCGAGGGACGGATCTGTCCATGTCCTGGGCTTGTCCCATGGCTAGGGCTCTTTCAAGCCTGTAGCAGTGCATATGGCACAGGGCAAAGGACACAGCCCATGTCGTGGGGCATCCAGTGAAAACTTGCCCCTCCAGCCCAGGCAGCGGTGGCCAGGGAACACATCGTGTTATTGTAAGCTGCTATGGGATGCTGGGTAAATATTTAGTCAAGGAGAAGGAACAGTAATAAATTAAAGAGCTTTTACTCAATCTCTCTGAGCCTGCTGTTACAGCCATGCAGCAGGTGGGGCAATGCTCTGCTAGGGCTGCTGGCAGGACAGGAATCAAGCTACAGAAAACTCTGTAGTATCACTCAAGTCACAGACGGAGTGAGAAAATCTCTTGGTCTCGTAAACATGCATGCATGTCTACTAGTAGTGACCAAATGTGAAACTAAACGCATGACTGCTATAGATACAGTATAATCAAAAGTTAATGGATCGTTATAATAGAAATAAATACTTTGAAAATGTGTGTATATAGGAGGTTTTAACCTCAGAACAATCTGTCTGAGCCCTGCTCCTACCTGTTCTGACTCACTGCACAGAGAGCCTGCGGATATCAGGCCTGCCTGTCACGGTCTCACATACCTCCCCTAGCACTAAATAACTGTCACATCACACACACATTACTATTAACACACATTCAGAGCTACTCAACCCTGTCTACAGAAAGGTCCTCAGAGAAAGGGAGGGATGGAGGGAGCTGGTGGAGGGTTAAGGGAAAACCCATATTGTCGCTGTCGGATGAAATCCTTGTAACTACATTTTTGCCAATTTTCCTCTCTTCTTTACATTTATTGGAAGCAGTAACTCCCCTAAATGTACTGTGAACATTTCATGACTCTAGAGCCAATAACATGTATTCAAAATAGCTTCTGAAGTTTCATGATCCCTTGTGGTGATCCTCGTGTGGCTCAGTTGGTAGAGAATGGAGCTTGCAGTGTTGTGGGTTTGATTCCCACAGGGAATGTATGCTATCACTACTGGTAGTTGCTCTATTTAGAGCGTCTATTAAAATGTATGCTATCACTACTGGTAGTTGCTCTATTCAGAGCGTCTATTAAAATGTATGCTATCACTACCGGTAGTTGCTCTATTCAGAGCGTCTATTAAAATGTTAAAAAAATAAAACAAATGACTGTTTGTTAATAGGAAAATGTGTTTTTGTCCCTGAAAAGTCACGTTTTGGAGATGAGGTTATCAGACAGCGACGGTATGCTCTGTATTATCGCCTAACATTCTTTCAACCAATTACAACTCTCCAGGTGTACAGTATCTGTTAGCAAGGCAGACAAGCCTGAATGACGGTAATCATCATTGAAATTTGGATTTATGTTGTCCTGATTTTGTTTAATCGTAAATAGGAGGGGGAAAAACTAAGCAAAAGCTAACAAGGGAAAATAAAAAGACAAAGAAAGACAAAATGACAGTTTGAGTCCAGCCTTGGATACTAGAGTACTTTGCGAATAGCCCACTCTGGTGGGATAATAAGACTTGTGAAACTTGGCAAGAAGCACAGCGGAAATGGCCATAACTAGGAGGAAATCAAACCGGAGTGATGTCCTGATGTTCTGACACCTCAAGCTTAAAGAGATGGTTTTGCCAGGTCTTGAGCCCCCCCCCCACTTGGAGAGTCAGGTCTGTCTGTGACAGCTGTGAGTGAACAAGTGAGTGATAGACTGCCAAACCTGCTCTATCCACTGATCCCTCCACAGGAAACTGTGGCGTGTAATTTCCTCCCACCACCACGACACTGACCAGAGACCTGTCACCCACCGGCCTCAAAATCCCCGAGGCAGGGAGGATCATGGGAACATGGCTGGGCAGGGCAGGGCTGGGAGAGTCTGGGAAGAGGAGAAGTGAAGATGTGACTGAGCCGGCAGACAAGGCCTGTTTCTCCTCAATCCGTACTCCTTAGCCAGACAGGAAACTCTACTCCATGAGAACAACTAGACTCAAGCAGATCGACTCATACTCAAGTTCTGAATGCTATGAGTAGGGCTTTGGGGTGACTGTATTACCACCACACCGGAAGTCATGAGTCATGACCGCAGTCAAATTCCATGTGACCACTGAGAAATGGCAAACTCTTCTTATACACTCTGGACATGCGTTGGTAAGCACAGCAGAAGTACCCAACTCGCTAACGACCATCAGGTCGCTAACGGCCATCAGGTCGCTAACGGCCTGGTACTCAGTGCTTTGTTGGCCCTCTAACCACTGACATCAACGCAAATGCAATTGAAAATCACAAACACTCATCATCAAAACAGTATCATGCTTTAAAACTCACCGTTATGCTACATTTTTTGACCTCACTGTGATGATCAATTTGAAGAAAAAGTTCAACAACAGGTTGAAACAGTGGAAAACATGGCGTTGTGGATGTTGTTTCAAAGCCAAACAACAATGGACAGTCCTGTCTTTATTTTTTATTTGTATTTATTTATTTTATGCGCTTACAGCACCTGGTATTCCCAGGCGGTCTCCCATCCAAGTACTAACCAGTCCCGACGCTGCTAAGCTACCGAGATCATGCGTGGTCAGGGTGGTATGGCCACAAGCATATGTTTTTCCCATTTTCTCACGAATGACGATGGCTCATCGCTCACCCATGGCATACAGAGTTTGGGCGGAATATGGAACATCACCTGTCGCGCTGCATGCTGCATGCTCTTCAAACAGTGGTTGATGCATGATGTGAACTAAGTGTTCTTATAAGCCCAGACATTTCTATAAGCAATGCCGTGTGAAAACAGAGTTTTGATGGTTGCCACTAAAAAGAGGATCCCAGTTGCTACTAAATGAAGGCCCATTTCTCCGCTGCCTCCTATAAAACCGGTGTAGCCTGATTTAGACTGCGGGAAAGCAGCCTCCATTTGCTATTCGAGTGCATACGGATGACATGTCTTTATCAAATGGGTAGGAATAGTCTCGAAATGTTTACCTAAGTATTCAGACCCTTTGCTATGTGCCTTGAAATTGAGCTCAGGTGCATCATGTTTCCATTGATCATCCTTGAGATGTTTCTACAACTTGATTGGAGTCTACCTGTGGTAAATTCAATTGATTGGACATGATTTGGAAAGGCACACACCTGTCTATATAAAGATCCCACAGTTGACAGTGCATGTCAGAGCAAAATGCAAGCCATGAGGTCGACAGAATTGTCCATAGAGCTTCGAGACAGGATTGTATCGAGGCACTGATCAGGGGAAGGGTACCAAAATATTTCTGCAGCATTGAAGGTACTCAAGAACACAGTGGCCTCCATCATTCTTAAATGGAAGAAGTTTGTAACCACCAAGACTCCTCCTAGTGCTGGCCGCCAAGCCAAACTGAGCAATCGTGGGAGAAGGGCCTTCGTCATGGAGGTGACCAAGAACACGACGGTCACTCTGACAATGTTCCAGAGTTCCTCTGTGGAGATGGGAGAACCTTCCAGAAGGACAACTATCTCTGCAGCACTCCACCAATCAGGCTTTTATTGTAGAGTGGCCAAATAGAAGCCACTCCTCAGTAAAAGGTACATGACAGCCCGCTTGGAGTTAGCCAAAAGGCACCTAAAGGACTCAGACCATAAGAAACAAGATTCTCTGGTCTGATGAAACCAAGATTGAACTCTTTGCCTTGAATGCCAAGTGTCACGTCTGGAGGAAAGAAACCTGGCACCATCCCTACGGTGAAGCATGGTGGTGGCAGCATCATGCTGTGGGTATGTTTTTCAGCGGCAGGGACTGGGAGACTACTCAGGACCGAGGGAAAGATGAACAGAGCAAAGTACAGGGAGATCCTTGATGAAAACCTGCTCCAGAACGCTCAGGACCTGTTTGAAGGTTCACCTTCAAACAGGTCAACGACCCTAAGCACACAGACAAGACAATGCAGGAGAGGCTTCGGGACCAGTCTCTGAATGTCCTTGAGTGGCCCAGCCAGAGCCCGGACTTCAACCTAAACAAACATCTATGGAAAGACATGAAAATAACTGTCCAACCTGACAGAGCTTTAGAGGATATGCAGAGACTAATGGGAGAAACTCCCCAAATCCAGGTGTGCCAAGCTTGTAGCATCATACCCAAGAAGACTCAAGGCTTTAATCACTGCCAAAGGCACTTCAAAAAAGTACTGAGTAAAAGTCTGAATATGTCTGTAAATGTGATATTTCAGTTTTCTATTTTTAATACATTTGCACAAAGTTCTAAAAACCTGTTTTTGCTTTGTCATTTTGTGTAACTTGAGGGGGGAAACTATTTAAACAATTTTAGAATAAGGCTGTAACATAACAAAATGTGGAAAAATTCAAGGGGTCTGAATACTTTCCCAAAGCACTGTATGTTTTGATTTCTAAGACATTCTAAGGTTTGTATTATTCACAACTAAATTTTCCAAACAACTAAATCTTGCTTATAGGACCTGTTTTCAAATTATCACTTTTATGCTCAACATAAATAAAAATTGTATTGGTCGCAAACACATAGTCAGATGTTATTGCGGGTGTAGCAAAATGCTTCTGTAAAAAATATGGTGCTGAAGGCAATGAACCGCATTCTTACATAGGTATTCCTCTTGTCCAGGTGGGATGGGGCAGTGCGATGGTGTCATCCGTGGATCTATTATGATGGCATGCAAATTGCAGTGGGTCTAGGGTGTCAGGTAAGGTTGAGGGGATATGTTCCTTAACTAGACTCTGAAAGCCCTTCATGAATGCAGAAGTTAGAAGTGGTCATTTAGTTCAGTTACCTTTGCTTTCTTGGCTACAGGAACAATAGTGGACATCTTGAAGCAAGTGGGGACAGCAGACGGGGATAGGGAGAGATTGAATATGTTCGTAAACCCTCCAGCCAGCTGGCCTGTGCATGCTCTGAGGACGCGGCTAGGGATGTCGTCTGGGCCGGAAGCCTTGCGAGGGTTAACACGCTTAAACGTCTTATCTCAAATCGGCCATGGAGAACGTGAGCGCACAGTCCTCGGGAGCGAGGAAGCAAGTGAAGGTGTTTAACTTGTCTGGTAGCAAGACGTCGGTGTCCGCGACTTGACTGGTTTTCACATTATAATCTGTGATTGTCTGGAATCCTTACCACATTAAATATTGTGTCTGAGCCATTGAAATGCGACTCAACTCTGTCTTTGTACTGACATTTCCCCTTTTTGATTGCCTTACGGAGGCCATAACTGGACTGTCTGTACTCGACCATATTCCCAGTCACCTTGCCGTGGTTCACGCTTTCAGTTTTGCACGAATGGTGCAATCTAGCCACGGTTTTTGGTTTGGATAGGTCTTAATCGACATGGTTGGAACAACATCCCGTATACACTTCCTGATGAATGTGCGCACTCGCTCCAGAATGGAGCATTACATTTTATTCAAATATATTATTCTTACAATGAAATCATAATATAACATAATGGCACAGGATTTATAAGCTTATCTTGTCAGCTAAATGAACTAGCCAACAGTCTATGGCATGGTGCATATCCATATAGCGACCCTTCGTTTATAAGTGTGGATATCGACTCTGCCACTCAAGCATGCTTTTGTGGCACTCCATGGCACAGTCGACGGTGCGCTGCGTTTCAGCCCAGAAGGTTGAGCGTTTAAACCGCGCTCCCTGCCTGCTCCCTGCCCGCTCCCTGCCTGTTTCATTACGTTGGAAGTGATCGGACCACACATCCACGACAATCCTTGGCCGGTGAGCGCGTTCCTATAAAACGGTGTCCTGTGACGTCTAGCGCAAAGGGCGCGCTCTTCTGAAAGAAGGGAGTTGTGTAGCGACCCTGGTTTATAAACTCAGATATCGACTGCCACACGAGCATGCTTTTGGGGCACATTTGATGGCGCACTGGGCTTCAGGCCAGAATGTTGAGGGTTCGAGCCGTACTCCCAGCCTCCTTTATTTCAATACAGTAGGCAGACTCAAAGTCGGTTCTTCTGAAATACATTTTCTTCATATGATGCTTCTTTAAACCTGCCTAAAATAAAATAAAAATGTATTTATTGTGATGGTGTATATTAAATTAATTTATTAGACTTTAAATGGAGCTGTTCCAAAGGCCAGCATCAGCAGCTTGTATAGGTGGAGAAGCTAAACATGTTTATGTTAATTAATGCACAATTACCCGGCAGTAATTTGCATGAAAATAATCAGCTGATAAAACGTCATGACCTCCAAAGCCCTTTACTGTGAGGCTTTATCACATATTTTCAGAGAAAAACAGAACAGCCAGGCAAATGTGGAGAATGCTTCCCAGGAGCCAAAATACACAATTAACCATGCAGTCGGGATCAGAGAGCTGGAATGTACACTTTGATTACCTAATTGCATAATTAACTAATAGTGGAAAAGTACAGAAGAGAGTAGATGTGATTAGGCCTCCCAGCAACATCCATGTCTGCCTATTCCATCATCACACCCCACTACAAAGAAGACTGTTACATCACTGGCTATTTTTCCCTAGGCTAGAGTTAGGATGAGGGTTAGCGTGTGGAGCCAAGCCTATATTCTGTACTACAGTACAGGGTACTAAGTCAGACCGCAGGATCGTCTAGTGGTAGACTGGACTGTTGACCAAAACATTCAGGCTATTTCTGTGGTTCAAACCCCAGGTGGGAAATGTTACTCTTCTGTTGTTGTGCTGTTTACATGCACTCAAAATATTCCAGCTCACCATGAATAACATTACGCTAAAGTCTAGAGCCACCCAAAGAGAGTTGTATAACAAGTCTACTAAGCTAGGAATTGATTTACTGTGTGTGTTGCAGAGAAAACCTAGCTATTAATTCACAGTTCTCTCTCACAAGCTGTTCACAACATTAGCTGAACCCACAAATCTGACATTTTCACTCTAGGATTTCTCCCCAGGTGTAGCAACAATAGGACACCTCCCTTTAACACACAACCACAGTACATTCCTCCCCTTTAACTTAAAGCTACAATATGTAGCTTTTTGGGCGACCTGACAAAATGAACATAGAAAAGTTTGTTCTAGTTCTGTCATTCTCATTGAATGCAAGTCTAGGTGGTATATCGGTTCTATGTGTGCTACGTCTATGTTTCCTGTTTTTGAAAAGCAGTTTCAAACAGCCGAAAGAAAATACAATATTTTTGGTCATGGAAAATATATTTCACAGCGGTTTAGATGGTACAAGTATTCTCTACACTATACTTGCTTATTTTGTCACAAACTGAAATTAGACGAACTATTCGAATTTTAGCAACCAGGAAATGGCGAAGCGATTTCTGCATAGTACATTTTTAAAGCAGCATACCTCCCCTTTAACCTAGACTAGCATTTATCCCCTATATTCTTCTGAGTGGGTTATATCTAATGTAAATGGTTATCCCTCCCAGTGACCAAAAACAAAAGATGGCCGGCTAACAAGTAGACAGCTTTGCACACTCTTGGCATTCTCTCCACCAGCTTTATGAGGTAGTCACCTGGAATGCATTTAAATTAACAGGTGTGCCTTGTTAACAGTTAATTTGTGGAATTTATTTCCTTAAGGCATTTGAGCCAATCAGTTGTGTTGTGACAAGTTAGGGGTAGTATACATAAGTTAGACCTATTTGGTAAAAGAGCAGGTCCATATTATGCAAGAACAGCTCAAATAAGCAAAGAGAAACTTTGCTACTAATGCTAATGAAACATCATTACTTTAAGACATGAAGGTCAGTCAATCCAGAACATTTCAAGAACTTTCTTCAAGTGCAAAAACCATCAAGCGCTATGATGAAACTGGCTCTCATGTGGACCGCCACAGGAAAGGAAGACCCAGAGTTACCTCTGCTGCAGAGGATACAGACAGACCCATCTCAACATCAACTGTTCAAAGGAGACTGCGTGAAATCAGGCCTTTATGGTCGAACTGCTGCAAAGAAACCACTACTAAAGGACACCAATAATAAGAAGAGCCTTGCTTGTGCCAAGAAACACGAGCAATGGACATTAGACCGGTGGAAATCTGTCATTTGGTCTGATGAGTGAGATTCTTGAGATTTTTGTTTCCAACTGCCGTGTCTTTTTGAGAGACAGAGTAGATCCTAAACAGATAGGATGTTTTAAAATAAGGCTATTTACCAAACACAAACAGCACTTTCCCACCTATTGTAACGATCGTTGTTGGAAGGATTGGACCAATGTGCCGCGTGGAAGGCGTTCATCATATTTATTAATGTGAACCAGCAACAAAACAAATAAAGAGTAACAAAACGACCGTGCAGCTTTGTAGTGCAAAAGGCTACAATACAAAAACAAGATCCCACAAAGAACAGGTGGGAAAGGCTGCCTAAATATGATCCCCAATCAGAGAGAACGATAGACAGCTGCCTCTGATTGGGAACCATACCAGGCCGACATAGAAATAAAAAAAACTAGAGTACCCACCCTAGTCACACCCTGACCTAACCAAAATAGAGAATAAAAAGGCTCTCTAAGGTCAGGGGGTGACACCTATGGTTTTATTTACTGCTGGGTCCTGTTTAGTGTTGGTGACCTTTTGACTCTGACCCCATTACGAGGTCCAGTCAGATTTTACCACCCAGCTCACATTCTGTCCTTCTCCTCTCAGTCCTCTATGTGTGACTAACCACACTGTGTGCGCCAGTGTGAGACAATGTTGAGGTTGTGTGTGTGTGTGTGTTTGTTTGTGTCAGTCAGACGGCGTTGAAGTGGTTTGTGTGTGCGTGTGTGTGTGTGTGTGTGTAAGAGAGAGAGAGTGTGAGTCAGTGTGTGAGTGCGCGAGCGAGAAAGCGAGACTCATGTTGAGGTTCCGGTCCCAGATCTGGACGGTTCCATTCTGGTAGCCGGCTGCCACCAGCTTCCCATCTCGGTTCTACAGTAGGTGCAACAGGTGGGCGTGACTTTTTCCCCCTGCAGAGAGCGGGGTTTGAAGCACATCTTGTGCTTCTTATTAGAGCTCAGGCCCCATGTGCAACAATACTGAGAACACAGTGAGAGAGGGGAGAGGTTAATTATTAACAAACACACAGACTCTTCATCAACACACAATATATACAAAAGTATGTGAACACCCCTTCAAATTAGTGGATTCAGCTATTTCAGCCACACGTGTTTCAGACAGGTGTATAAAATAGAGCACTCAGCCAAACAATCTCCATAGACAATTATTGGAAAAAGAATTGCCTTACTGAGGAGCTCAGTGACTTTCAACGTGGCACTGTCATAGGATGCCACCTTTCCAACAAGTCAGTTTGTCAAATTTCTGCCCTGCTAGAGCTGCGCACAGTCAACTGTAAATGCCGTGAAGTGGAAACGTCTATTAGCAACAACGGCTCAGCTGCGAAGTGGTAGGCCACACAAGCCCACAGAACAGAACCGCAGAGTGCTGAAGCACGTAAAAATCGTCTTTCCTTGGTTGCAACACCAGAGCAGTGTAAGGCTTGTCGCCATTGGACTCTGGAGCAGTGGAAACACGTTCTGTGGCGTGATGAATTACGCTTCATCATCTGGCAGTCTAATGTGCAAATCTGTGTTTGGAGGTTTCCAGGAGAAGGCTACCTGCCCGAATGCATAGTGCCAACTGTAAAGTTTGGTGGAGGAGGAATAAAGGTCTGGGGCTGTTTTTCATGGTTCGGGCTAGGCCCCTTAGTTCCAGTGAAGGGGAATCTTAACGATACAGCATACAATGACATTCTAGACAATTCTGTGCTTCCAACTTTGTGGCAACAGTTTGGGGGAAGGCCCTTTCCTGTTTCAGCATAACAATGCAACCGTGCACAAAGTGAGGTCCATACAGAATTGTTTGTCAAGAGCCCTGACCTCAACCACATCGAACACCTTTGGGATGAATTGGCACGCCGACTGTGTGCCAGGCCTAATCACCCAACATCAGTGCCCGACCTCACTAATGCTCGTGGCTGAATGGAAACAAGTCCCCGCAGCAATATTCCAACAACTAGGGGAAAGCCATCCCAGAAAAGTGGAGGCTGTTATAGCAGCAAAGGGGGGACCAACTCCATATTAATGCCCATGATTTTGGAATGAGATGTTCGAAGAGCAGGTGCCCACATACTTTTGGTCATGTAGTATATCTATGCCTTACCTGTGTGTATCATATCCCATATCGACATTAACGCTTGCCCTTTTCTCTGGAACAAGTAAAAAAAACATTTAAAAAAAAAATCAGACAAGAAATTATAGATTTAAGTTGTCCGAATGGGCAAGTTGTCCGCATTTGGCAAGTGTTCATTTTAGGCCCTGGTTGGGGACACCCCCTGCTAACTTGTGGCAAGATGTCAAGATCAAGCTTCTTGGTTACAGTAGAGACATTCTAGCCTGAGTACCAGTCTCTTTAAGTAACATTCCACTCCTTGTCAACGAGACTGGCCTTTATGCCATCTTCCAATATGAACATTCTATCATTAATGACCTCGAGGAGAAGAGAGGAGTTGATCCTGATATCTATCCTCTAATCACAACAATTATCCAAATATTGGAACTCTATCCTGTTTCTCTCTCCACAGAACACGTTGGTATCTGGTTGCTAAATTAACTGCTTTTTGTTAATCCAGATGAAACCAGTTTGTCAAATGTTGCTAGCTCATGTCTAAATTCTCAAACTAAATACATACTGCAATTCCAACCACAAAGCCTGTCTGCTTTGACTTTAAGCCTCAAAATACAACTTTGTTCAAATTCTAATTCTATTTGAGGCTCCACATGTTGTCATGGAAAATAACGTTATTTCCAACAACCAATGAGCAACTCCGTGGTCAATCCAGCTGCATATTGAACGTTGAGATTGCCTAAAGACCAATGACTTGGAGTGGCGATGAGGAGACACCAGAAGCCAAACTTTAATGAGACTGACATAAATATAAACTAAAGGCCAGTCATGCTTGACCAATATAATGAAGGATAATTAACATTAACGTCTAAAGGCTTGATTCTGTCGACATACTCGAGGCACAGTTC
Source organism: Oncorhynchus tshawytscha (assembly GCF_018296145.1). NCBI lineage: Eukaryota > Metazoa > Chordata > Actinopteri > Salmoniformes > Salmonidae > Oncorhynchus > Oncorhynchus tshawytscha. The sequence continues at coordinate 21,047,855 of NC_056437.1, forward strand.
ATTAAGATCAAATTATCACAAGACCGGAGTGTGAAGCACAGTGCCCGTTGTACACCTCAACATCACCCACCTTCACCCACCTCTGAGCAGAGGTGGTCAGTATTTTGTCAATATTTTACCATAAACTTCATTGTTTAAAACCTGGACGTTTTATGACATTTTATGAAGCATGTCTTACCTTGTTTCAAAAGTAGCCTAGCCAAAATATGACAATCAAAATGTTGAGGGAATTATTTTAGAAACACTTAATAGCCTATGCCATTGAAACCAGCACTTTCTCATGTTCTATCGTTTTTTCAAAGTCCACTTTATTTCATTGTCCAGCAGCCAAAAGGCAGAATCCTAGTCATATTAGTAGCCCATGCTAGTGTTGCATCTTTAGATCTCCCCTCTTCTTAATTTCAATTTGATATTTTCATCTCCATCATATGAAACCGCTTGCATGTGCGGTGTGCTTTTAAGAATGGTGTGCTCCCGATAAATACATTTTGGAACATTCGCGAGTAGCCAACAACCATGTGTATATTGCTGAGCTTACAATATGAAGAAATACAACTATCAACATTAAGCTGAAGTCTGATCTATTGTAATTTCCTTTAAACAAATGTTTTATGTGCACTGGTTGTATGAATTTGTGACCTGTTGACCCAGAACTGTCCCAGTCTGTTTTTAACCATATGCATATTTTTAATCGGCCCAGGGACGACAGGATGACTGAAATTTCGAGCCCTGGAGGAATTACTTTATTAAGGCATAAAAAGTATTTGGTTGTAATGTTGCAATATTTTATAGGTTACTAAGGGTGATGAACCATCCTCCAGGAGAGCCTTAAAAGGATCCGTGTTGTATTTTGAGATAGGCTTGAATATGCAAAAAAGCCAGTAGGCAAAGTGTAGCCAACATTTTGTCTCATTCTATCAACAGAGAGCAATGCATTTCATTTTGTAAAGTGGTTTCTTGCATAATACAATGATGTAAAAATGGTGTTACAGTGACTTGATCTTCTGGACAAGTAAAAAACTCAAATCAGTTCCTACTTGTCCTAAGCTCCAGGTCATCTACAAGTCCATGCTAGGTAAAGCTCCGCCTTCTCAGTTCACTGGTCACGATGGCAACACCCATCCGTAGCACGCGCTCCAGCAGGTGTATCTCACTGATCATCCCTAAAGCCAACACCTCATTTGGCCGCCTTTCGTTCCAGTACTCTGCTGCCTGTGACTGGAACGAATTGCAAAAATCGCTGAAGTTGGAGACTTTTATCTCCCTCACCAACTTCAAACATCAGCTATCTGAGCAGCTAACCGATCGCTGCAGCTGTACATAGTCTATTGGTAAATAGCCCACCCATTTTCACCTACCTCATCCCCATACTGTTTTTATTTATTTACTTTTCTGCTCTTTTGCACACCAATATCTCTACCTGTACATGACCATCTGATCATTTATCACTCCAGTGTTAATCTGCAAAATTGTAACTATTTGTCTACCTCCTCATGCCTTTTGCACACATTGTATATAGACTCCCCCTTTGTTTTCTACTGTGTTATTGACTTGTTAATTGTTTATTCCATGTGTAACTCTGTGTTGTCTGCTCACACTGCTATGCTTTATCTTGGCCAGGTCGCAGTTGTAAATGAGAACTTGTTCTCAACTAGCCTACCTGGTTAAATAAAGGTGAAATAAAATTTAAAAAATAAGGACAAGTAGCAAAAAAGTGAATGTCAAGCCCTGTACCCCCTACTAGAAATCATTCATTAGCAACACGCCATCATACAACATACCAGCATTTCATTTTCACCCAAGTATTCTAAATGCTCTCCTATTACAACTCCACAGTTCCTCTCACCCATTAAGTCCCATCGTATAGATGTTCCCTAGTCTCCCGAGCCCCTCCATATCATATCAGTCAGATGTGTGTTGAAGGGTGAGAGGTTATGTAACAGAGCAGAGAGACAGAACACTAGATCAGCCTGACAGGCATGTCTGAAGCCTCTATGAAATCCGGATTTTTTTCTTCCCTACATCTGCGTAACACATTACTGACCCATGCTGCAGACTGACTGGGCAGGATGGGCAGGGAGGGAGGTATTAAAAACACATATTTCCTAACACAGACTTGTACACAAACACAGCTGAGGTGGCTGTACACAACACATATTTATTTATATACTGGATTCTTGACATAGCTCACTCTAACCTACTGTATCTACTGATGCACATATCATTCCCTGTATATCTTGTGTAAATCCACCCTGTGTAGATACATTTAGATTACATTTGGATTACTGTTACAATGCTATTGGTTGTCAATTAGATTTGTTCAGACATTTCTTGATTTCTTGTTCTTCCAGTTTAAAAAAAATAAAATGTTTTTGATTGATTATTTGTGTACCTGTTTGACATTTCACTACATTGTCAGGAGCTCCAGTAGTAACACACATTACACTGCATTGTCAGGAGCTCCAGTAGTAACACACATTACACTGCGTTGTCAGGAGCTCCAGTAGTAACACACATTTCACTGCATTGTTAGGAGCTACAGTAGTAACACACATTTCACTGCGTTGTCAGGAGCTACAGTAGTGACACACATTTCACTGCGTTGTCAGGAGCTACAGTAGTAACACACATTTCACTGCATTGTTAGGAACTACAGTAGTAACACACATTTCACTGCATTGTTAGGAGCTATAGTAGTAACACACATTTCACTGCATTGTTAGGAGCTACAGTAGTAACACACATTTTACTGTATTGTCAGGAGCTCCAGTAGTAACACACATTTCACTGCATTGTCAGGAGCGACACTAGTAACACACATTTCACTGCATTGTCAGGAGCTACAGTAGTAACACACATTTAGCTGCATTGTTAGGAGCTACAGTAGTAACACACATTTAGCTGCATTGTTAGGAGCTACAGTAGTAACACACATTTAGCTGCATTGTTAGGAGCTACAGTAGTAACACACATTTCACTGCATTGTTAGGAACTACAGTAGTAACACACATTTCACTGCATTGTTAGGAGCTATAGTAGTAACACACATTTCACTGCATTGTTAGGAGCTACAGTAGTAACACATTTTACTGTATTGTCAGGAGCTCCAGTAGTAACACACATTTCACTGCATTGTCAGGAGCTACAGTAGTAACACACATTTAGCTGCATTGTTAGGAGCTACAGTAGTAACACACATTTATAGCTGCATTGTTAGGAGCTACAGTAGTAACACACATTTAGCTGCATTGTTAGGAGCTACAGTAGTAACACACATTTAGTTGCAACTGCTGTAACATCTGCTAACTGTACACAACCAACCAATACACTTTGACTTGTATGATGTATTGTTGAGTCAGTTCTTTAGCATCAACAAGGTTGGTCTCCCATCCTAAGGATGTCCTAAGGAGGTAGGTTCCACCTCACTTAACATTATAACCTTCACTCAGCACCTATGCTCAGTACTTCAGCCCTTTCAAGAGGTGAGGGAGATAGACAAGAGGTGGGGGGAGAGGGTGGAACATAAGTGAAAGGACAGGGTGAGAGAAACTAAAGAGAGAGATGGAGTAGAGAGGAGAGACAGAGGGGACAGTAAGGAGGGGGATGGAGAAGGATAGGAGGTCAGTGGAGGCCAACTAGCTCAAACATGAGTAGTAGGGGGCAAACACTAGAGGCGCCTGCTGCCATGTGTCAGCCTAGCAGACCGGCCTTGTCCATGTATGTCTCTCTGACCCAAACACACACATACTTGGACACGCTCAGTCTGGCATGTCTCTCTAACCCACTGCCTGCTTCAACAGGCCTGACCTTAAGGGTCACGGGGTTAGGAGAGGAGCATAAACACACAGACTGACAGAGCTGCTACTAACAGCCAGGCATGGAATCGTCCACGGCTCGCTACACACTACAACAGTCAGACACTCACTCAACTGTGGTTAGATACATTTGACATGGTGACACAGATGCCAGCCAAAGACGGACCATCAGAGAGTATTGGCAGAAATGTAATAAACCTTACAGTTTTACAAGGGTTTAACAATGCTGCTAGCACAAAGTGCTTTCAGGTTGATCCTTGTTCTAGAAACAAAACACAGACCATGTTTAGTGCGTGCTGTAAATTTGTATATGTGCGTGTGTGTGTCATGGTGTGTGTGTGTGTGTGTGTGTGTGTGTGTGTGTGTGTGTATGCATTGCATACGTGTCCTATGTGACAGGAGTGTGCAGGGTGACAGATCGTTCCACCTGCTCGCTCACAGACGTCTCTATTGTGTTTACATAGGAGCCTAGGCGTCTGTCCGGACACTAAAGACAATAGAACCTTTAATGCAGCCGCACACATCACCAGGAATTCAATTCATCTCAGCAGGTCTCTTTCTAGAACATGGCCCTGATGGCTGACCAGGGCAGGAGCAGAGAGGCCACTGCCACCCCACCACGGCTGGTCCGACCCTGGGTCTCTCACACATCTCAGCAGCTGGGAAAGCAAAGCTGGGAAGGAAGGCGCGTGTGGTCGGCATGCTCTATTCCAAATTAGTTGGGAAGTTGTAGGGATTCAAGTAATGGCAGAAAAGTAATGCAAAAGCCACTGGATTGTAAACTACAGGCTTAAAGGGACATTCAAGATATTTAGGAGTTGCACCTCATGTTTCTAATGAATTGCCTTTGTGAACCTCTAATCTTGCCTTCTTTGGAAGGGTGCTACGTTCCTGTGTGATGAATGAACAACTTGGCAACCATCTCACAAGTCCCAACTCAATTCTATTCAATGAGGTGACAAAACATTCATGTACAGTATTATCAACAAACACAAAGCACCACACCACCCTTTATTTCCCTTCCCCAACAAGCCTGTTTTCCCCTCAATCAGCACTCCCCTTCTTCTGTGTGAGCGCTTAAAGACCCAGAGGGGTGAATGTGATAAAAGATGAGAGCCATACAGGCTCAGTCTTGCGTGTGGTTTACGAGGTAACACAGCTGTTCACACATCAACCCAGGGGTAAGGCATCACTCCCAGGCCTCCACCTCTCCCCCACCTCCTCCCTGCCTTCAGATGCTACCAGTGGGACAGTCTTTAAGTCTGCCAGGGACGGGTGGCTGGGAGTCTGGGACAGCTCCCCAGATGGAGGGATAAGCAGGAGAGGCTGATCAAAGCGCTGGGGCCTGTGTGTGTCAGGCTGTGTTATAAGGGATGAGGCCAGGCTGTGGGGCCCGCTGAGGTTCTGTTATTACTAATGGGGATTATAGAGGAAGATGGAAGCTGCTCCATCTCAGGGGATGTAAAAGATAAGGAGGGGAAAGTAACAGGGAGAAAGTCCAAACAGGGGTAACACCACTGCTGGTTGTCAAAGAGGAAGTGGAGCAGTCAAGAGACATAGAAGACAGTAGGTTCAACCAGACGTCCAGGTGAGGCCGTCAACTGATAAGACATTGACTTATATATATAGCCTACTTAGTGCAGGAACATAGTACTGTATACATAATATAATATCCAGAATATTGTTATGCTATTCCTGTGTGTGTGTGTGTGTGTGTGTGTGTGTGTGTGTGTGTGTGTGTGTGTGTGTGTGTGTGTGTGTGTGTGTGTGTGTGTGTATAAATACACTGGATATGAATCTACCTCAATAGTGAGATAAAGCTTATCAATTATGGCCAACTTGGTTTAATGTATCATCACTAACCTCAATAAGTAAGGCAGTGGCATCCAAAGCCCAAATTATTGTAGCCCTTGATTGAAGCCTAATCAAACAGGTTGATTGGTTAAAAAATGAAGTAAGAACAGGAGGAAATGACCATGAAATGATCGTTTCACTCCAATAGCCAGGAGTAGCCTGACCATAACAGCAGATCGAGGTAACAGAAGACACTACTATCAGTTCAACATCCAATCCATCCGGTGCTGTGAGACAGCAGTCAGGTCAACAACAGTACTTGAAAGTATCTGGTTTGTTTTATGTAGTACGTTCCAGGGCAGCAGGACATGGAACACTAGCTCTGTAAGGCAGGCGGAGCGCCGGGAGACGTGGTGTGAGAGACGCACTGGACTGTGGATGAACCTGGTGTGTTCGAGTGTCTCAACACCCCTGGGACGTCAGTCTGTCCTGTTTATTTGTCACATGCGCTGAATACAACAGGTGTAGATATTATCATGAAATGTTGACTTCACCAAACGTGCAGTTTTAAGAAAAACAAGAGTCAAGATATTTACTAAAACTAAAGTAAAAACACAATGAACAGCAGCATACCACCCTGCATCCCACTGCTGGCTTGCTTCTGAAGCTAAGCAGGATTGGTCCCTGGATGGGAGACCAGATGATGCTGGAAGTAATGTTGAATGGCCAGTAGGAGGCACCCTTTCCTCTGGCCCTAAAAAAAATATCACAATGCCCCAGGGCAGTGATTGGGGACATTGCCCTGTGTAGGGTGCCATCTTTCAGTTGGGATGTTATATGGGTTTCCTGACTCTCACTAAAGATCCCATGGCACTTATTGTAAGACTAGGTGTGTTAACCCTGGAGTCCAGGCTAAATTCCCAATCTGGGCCTCAAAATATCATTGTCACCTAATCATCCACAGCTTCCAATTGACTCATTCATCCCCCTCCACTCCCCTGTAACTATTCCCCAGGTTGTTGCTGTAAATTAGAATGTGTTCAGTCAACTTATCCAGTAAAATAAGGGTAAAATAAAAAAAATGTAAACAATAAATGAGGCTATATACAGGGGGTTCTGGTACCGAGTCAAGGTTTGGGGGTACAGGTTAGATAAGGCAATGTGTACTTGTAGGTAGGGTTAAAGTGACTATGCATTGATAATAAACAGAGAGGTAGGGGGGCAAAAAGTCCCGGTAGCCATTTAATTAACTGTTCAGCATTCTTATGGCTTGGGGGTAAAAGCTGCTAAAGAGCCTTTTGGACCTAAATTTGGCACTGCAGTACCACTTGCCGTGCGACAGCACAGAGAACAGTCTGTGGCTGGAGTCTTTGACAATCCTTTGGGCCGTCCTCAGACACCGCTCAGTATATAGGTCCTGGATGGCAGGAAGCTTGGACCCAGTGATGTATTGGGACATACGCACTACCCTCTGTAGTGCCTTGCGATAGGATGCCGAGCAGTTGGCATACCAGGAGCTGATGCAACCAGTCAGGATGCTCTCGATGGTGCAGCTGTAGAACTTTTTGAGGATCTGAGGACCCATGCCATATATTTTCAGTCTCCCGAAGGTGAATAGGCGTTGCCATCTCCTCTTCTCGACTGTCTTGGTGTGTTTGGTCCATGTTAGTTTGTTGGTGATGTGGACACCAAGCAAATTAAACTCTTGACCCGCTCTACTACAAACTCGTCGATGTGAATGGGGGCGTGCTCGGGTCCTCCTTTTCCTGTAGTCCAAGATCAGCACCTTTGCCTTGATCAAGTTGAGGGAGAGGATGTTGTCCAACGAACACACTGTCAGGTTTCTGACCTCCTCCTTATAGGCTGTCTCGTCATTGTCAGTGATCAGACCTACCACCGTTGTATCGTCAGCAAACTTAATGATGGTGTTGGAGTCGTGATTGGCCACGCAGTCGTGGGTGAACAGGAAGTACAGGAGAGGACTAAGCAAGCACCGCTGAGGGGCCCATGTGTTGAGGATCAGCGTGGCAGATGTGTTGTTGCCTACCCTTACCACCTGGGCGCAGCCCGTCATTAAGTCCAGGATTCAGTTGCAGAGGGAGGTGTTTAGTTCTAGGGTCCTGTCACACCCTGACTATAGTTTGCTTTGTATGTTTCTATGTTTTGTTTGGTCAGGGTGTGATCTGAGTGGGCATTCTATGTAACATGTCTAGTTTGTCTATTTCTAAGTTTTGTCCTGATATGGTCGGGAGATATTCTGATATTCTCAATCAGAGGCAGGTGTTAGTCATTGTCTCTGATTGGGAACCATATTTAGGTAGCCTGTTTGGTGTTGGGTTTTGTGGGTGATTGTTCCTGTCTCTGTGTTTGTGGCACCAGATAGGGCTGTTTTTTTTTTCTTCACATTTCTTGTTTTGTTAGTTTATTCATGTATAGTGTCTATATTAAAGAACCATGAATAACCACCACGCTGCATTTTGGTCCGCCTCTCCTTCACCTCAAGAGAACCGTTACAGGTCCATAGCTTAGTGAGGAGCTTCGTGGGCTCTATGGTGTTGAACGCTGAGCTGTAGTCAATGAATAGCATTCTCACGTAGGTGTTCTTTTGTCCAGATGGGCAGTGTAGAGCGCAATAGAGGTTGCATCATCTGTGGATTTGTTGGGGCGGTATGCGAATTGGAGAGGGTCTAGGGTTTCTGGGATGATGGTGTTGAGGTGAGCCATGACCAGCCTTTTAAAGCACTTCACGGCTACAGACGTGAGTGCTACGGGTCGACAGTCATTTAGGCAGGTTACCTTGGCGTTCTTGGGCACAGGGACTATAGTGGTCTAATTGAAACGTGTAGGTACAGTGCATTTGAAAGTATTCAGACCCCTCGACTTTTTCCACATTACAGCCTTATTCTAAAATAGAAAAAATTATAATAATCTCAATCTACACACAATAGCCCATAATGACGAAGCGAAAACTGGTTTATTTAAAATGTTATATTTCTATATCACATTTACATAAGTATTCAGACCCTTTGCTATGAGACTCAAAATTGAGCTTAGGTGCATCTTGTTTCCATTGATCAGCCTTGAGATGTTTCTTCAACTTGATTGAGTTACCTGTGGTAAATTAAATAAATAAATTGATTGGACATGAAATGGAAAGGCACATATCGGTCAATATAAGGTCCCACAGTTGACAGCGCATGCCAGAGCAAAAACCAGGCCATGAGGTCGAAGGAATTGTCCGTAGAGGATTTTGCCCAGACACAGAAGGGTACAAAAAAATCTGCAGCATTGAAGGTACAAGAACAGTGGCCTCCATCAACTTAAATGGAAGAAGTTTGGAACCACCAAGACTCCTCCTAGAGCTGGCCGCCCAGCCAAACTGAGCAATCGGAGGAGAAGGGCCTTGGTCAGGAAGGTGACCAAGAACCCGATGATAACTCCAGAGATCCTCTGCAGAGATGGGAGAACCTTCCAGAAGGACAACTATCTCTGCAGCACAGTCTGAGTGGTCAGACGGAAGCCACTCCTCAGTAAAAGGCACATGACTGCCCACTTGGAGTTTGCCAAAGGGCACCTAAAGGACTCAGACCATGAAAAACAAGATTCTCTTGTCTGATGAAACCAAGATTGAACTCTTTGGCCTGAATGCCAAGCGTCATGTCTAGAGGAAACCCCGTCCAACCTGACAGAGCTTGAGAAGATCTGCAAACAATGGGGAAAAACTCCTCAAATTACAGGTGTGCCAAGCTTGTAGTGTCATACCCAAGAAGACTCGAGGCTGTAACCGCTGCCTAAGGTACTTCAACAAAGTACTAAGTAAAGGGTCTGAATTCTTATGTAAATGTGATCAATCTTCTTTTTTCAAATATATTTGAATTAAACATTTTTGGGGTATTGTGTGTAGATTGATGAGGAAAAAAACAATGTAATCAATTTTAGAATAAGGTTGTAACGTAACAAAATGTGGAAAAAGTCAAAGGGTCTGAATACTTTCCGAATGCACTGTATTACAGACTCTGTCAGGAACAGGTTGGAAATGTCAGTGAAGACACTTGCCAGTTGGTCAGCGCATGCACTGAGTACACGTCCTGCTAATGGGTTTGTGAATAACCTGTTTAAAGTTCTTACTCACATCGGCTACGGAGAGCGTGATTACACAGTCGGCCGGAACAGCTGGTGCTCTCATGCATGCTTCAGTGTTGCTTGCCTCGAAGCACGCATAGAAGTCAATTAGCTCGTCTGGTAGATTTGTGTCACTGGGCAGCTCGCGGCTGGGCTTACCTTTGTAGTCCGTAATAGTTTGCAAGCCCTGTCACATCTGACGAGTGTCAGATGCAGTGTAGTAGAATTCAATCTTATTCCTGTATTGACTCCTGTATTAACGCCTCGTAAGTGGATATAGTAGGATTTCTTATAAGCGCCTGGGTGAGTGTCCCTCCTGCTCCTTGAAAATGGCAGCTCTACCCTTTAGCTCAGTGCGATGGACGTATTGATAAAGCCGGTGACTGCTGTGGTATACTCCTCAGTGCTATCGGATGATAGCAAAATAGTCCTGTAGCTTAGCATCTGACCAGTTCCGTACTGTGCAAGTCACTGGTACTTCATGCTTTAGTTTTTGCTTGTAAGCAGGAATCAGGAGGATAGAGGGCAAGGGAGAGCTTTGTACACATCTCTGTGTGTGGAGTAACGGTGTTCTGGAGATTTTTTCCCTCTGGTTGCACATGTGACATGCTGGTAAAAATGAGGTAAAACGGATTTAAGTTTGCCTGCATTAAAGGACAGATGGTAGAAGCGGGTTACCCACTCGCCAACAAATTCTCACAAGGCACCCGGATCCGCGTCCCCTGTAACGGTGTCTCCTCTTCATGTGAATGATGGGGATTTGGGCCTATTCCTGGAGCAGCACTACATCCCTTGCGTCCGACTCGTTAAAGAAAAAGTATTTGTCCATTTCGAAGTGAGCAATCACTGTTCCCATATCGAGAAACTCTTTTCAGTCATAATGCGGAAAAAACACAACACACACAAGTGGTTAGGAGCCTGTAACGGCAATCATCCACTCCGCTGCAATCTGACCTATCGCCATGGAGATCATACTAAATAGCCCTGTGATCCGGCTCAAGCCCTCCAAAAAGAATCTCCAGGCTCCATGATTTGGGCTGAGAGCTTAGGGTTACATATAGAAAAATGGGAGAAACACTCAGTTGACAAGCAATGATATGCCAGAAAAGAATAACTAAGAGATGATCTCAAAAGCAGGGGGAGTGTCAGTTTACAGCGAAATAGGACACAACACACTTAGGCCTACAGGGTGAGAGACCTTAACATCCTTTACAATACTGATTCCTCAAAATGGTTGAGATCATATGCATAGCATGGTGGGGTGTACTATAGGATAAAAACAGCAGACAGGAGGACGGTCCTTCAGCCCACATGCTGCTCTCTGGGGCCAGTCTTAGTCTACATCCCAGTCCTACAGCCAAGACCAGCATTTAGGGAATCCCTGGCATCCAGAAAAACATTCCTCACAGTGTTTCGGGTTATTGAGTGTGTGTGTGTGTGAGAGCCTACATCCCCATTACCCTGTTTGAAAAAAAATCTGACTTAGTAAAACCCATAGCTTAATCTTGGCTAGGAATACTCCCACAGAGGAATAGACTCTTTACACTTTCTGGGGGCAAACTCTTTGGCCTGAAACATATTCTCCATAAGGCTTTCAAACAGGTGTTCTTTCAGCAGATAACTCTGCACTTAGCAGGTAATTGGGCCCTAAGCATTAAATATGAGTAAATATTTACTGCATTTAGCTAGAATGCATTTTGGCATGGATGCAGAGTGAATCTCAAATAAGAGAATGATGAAAGCGTCAACACAGTCCAACTCTAACTGCTGCTCAGTGCTTACCAATTGAACATGTTAACGCAAATCAGACTCACACGGAGGACTCTCTACACCCCAACAGCATCCAAGACAGAATCTGCAGGGACCCCAAAACAAAACTCCACAATGCTTCTTTATCAGCATACTACATCTCTTGACACATACCTCTGAAAGAAACATGTCGGGAAGGGATAGTTTAACGACACTTAAAGAGGACAGATACAGGCTATGGGAAGAGGAAGAAGATGAATCTACAGCATGTGACAACCAAATGACATTTTCTACACTGAGCATACCAAATATTAAAAACAACTTCCTAACACTGATTTTCCCATCTGTCCGTCAGCAGCAAATCATTGCAACTAACACAACAATATGCTTCATTCAGTCCCTTGCAGTTCTGACCTGAGTTACTGAACAGAGTACCTCACAAAGTAGTACAGGAAAGTACCAAACGTACCCAACACTCATCCATTCCCTAAGACCCCAGAGTGAGACGTGTGACAGAGGGAGACAGAGGGGAGAGGGGCAGAGAGGAAGAGACTCAGAGAGAGGAGGGACCTCCTCCCGACAGCAGGCCACATTGGGCATTCACCTCCTCTCCTGGTCCCGGAGAACTGAAATGACCCCCTCCGTACCCTCCCACTGGGGACCCTTCACATCTACAGCAGGTCGCTGTTCCACTGCCAGACCTGGGCCACCAACACCCAGTAAGCCCCCACCATATCTGGGAGGGAGAGCTGCAGCGAGCAGAGGTAGTCAGTGGTAAACACCGGCCGCAGCCCTCAACAGCCTTGTTTTCAGGAATGATTAAGGTGTTGGGTTTCTGCACCGCAGCCTGTCACACTCACTTAGACTCATCACTGGGGTTCTCTCTCTCCGTCTCACACATACACATATTCAAAGAAACACACACATGGTCCCCAGCCCTAAACATGGAAACACAACAGCCCCTGAGATAAGTTCTACGGGAGAACCAATAGGTTAGAGGACAACATAACAAACAGAGGGCTCGTGAAACTGTATGGATATGGTTTACATGGATCATTCTGAAAACATAATATTTCCCTAATGAAAGATACAGAGGTTACTCCACATTGCGAGAGAGGTGAGGACAGTGAGAGAGGTGAGTGCGGCAGGTAGCCTAGCGGTTAAGAACATTGGGGATTGTAAACAAAAGGTTGCTGGTTCAAATCCCCAAGTTGACTAGGTGATAAATATGTAGATGTGCCCTTGAGCAATGCACTTAACCCCAATTGTTCCTGTAAGTTGCTCTGGATAGAGTGTCTGCTAAATGCCTAAAATGTTGTTTGTTTAAAATGAAATGCCAGACCAGGGCTCCCAGAAGGATAGTTTAGCCTAGGGGACTCCCTGCTGGTGACAATTGAGATGAAGGGGAAGCAATGATAAACCAGCACCCAGAGAGTTGTTTTTGGAAGCTCAAACTTGCACTTCCAAGTAACTAGGGCCGGGACTATACCAGTATCGCGATACTCGTTAGTATTGTGGCGAGGAAACAAAACACAAAGCGTTAAACTTATTTAGGGAAACAAACATTATGTTGTCATCCAGAAACACATTTATTTATAGCAGACAATATTTTACATACAGACAGTTATTAAAGGACCAAAGAGTTAGATCTTCTTTGTGTTTTCATTTTTGCCATGTAAAAAATGTTGCAATCCTGGTGTAGTCAGAGCCCTACTAGTAATTGTTGAAATGAGACTTCAGAAAGGGCCATATTGATGCCCGGGTGATCTCGATGAAAATTGGTCTTTAAGGGATATCTTATGTTACAATGCTCTAGCTGATCCTGGATAATCTACTGTACCCCAGCTCAAACAAAGACTCTGGTGCACATACAGGCATTACTGTCCTTAAATGTTGGGGGGGCTAAGGAGTGGGTGAGATTATCTGACAAATGTATTCCCTATAAGAATAATTTAATGTCGTCTTCTCAGGTGGGGGTCCTGATCCACATAATCCTGCTTTTAGGAGGATCATTGACCAAGTGGGCATGAGTTGCACGATACCATTCTGAAAGACCAGTGAGACCCTTATTGAAATGATTACTGCCTTTTTAAAACCAATTATCACACTCAACCCAGCTCTCAGAGAGCTGAGCCCTCCAGCTGTAGTGGTCTATGTTCACTCAGATTCAGAGACAAACACGCATGAGCACGAGCCCGCACACACACACACACACACAGACACACACACACAGAGACACACACACACACACACACACACAGACACACACACAACTCGACTGCTTCTCAAACTAGACACTCTAATGTACTTGTCCTCTTGCTTAGTTGTGCATCGGGGCCTCCCACTCTTTCTATTCTGGTTAGAGCCAATTTAAGAAATGGAACACTAGTCACTTTAATAATGTTTACATATCTGGCATTACTCATCTCATATGTATATACTGTTTTCTATACTATTCTACGGTATCTCATTCACTAAAATGTTTACACATCTTGCGTTACTCATCTCATACAGTATGTATATACTGTTTTCTATACTATTCTACGGTCTCATTCACTTAATAATGTTTACATATCTGGCATTACTCATCTCATATGTATATACTCTATTCTATACTATTCTACTGCATCTTAGTCCGTTCCGCTCTGACGTCATTCGTCCAATTGTATATAGTCTTAATTCATTCCTACTTAGTGTGTATATGTTGTGTAATTTGTTAGATATTACTTGTTAGATATTACTGCACTGTTGGAGCTAGAAGCGCAAGCATTTCGCTACACCCGCAATAACATCTGCTAATCATGTGTATGTGACCAATTTGAATTGATTCGTTTGCCAGACGGTAGCAGAGTGAACAGTCTATGGATTGGGTGGCTGGAGTATTTGGCCATTTTTCAGGCCTTCCTCTGACACCTCCTCAAATAGAGGTCCTGGATGGCAGGGAGTTCGGCCCCAGTGATGTACTGGGCTGTTCACACCACCCTCTGTAGTGCTTTGCAGTCAAGATGCTCTTGAAGGTGCAGCTGTAGGACTTTTGGAGGATGAGGGTCCATGCCAAATATTTTCAGCCTCCCGGGGGGGAAAGGCATTGCCTGCCGTGACCTCTTCATGACTCTGTGAGTGTGTGTGGACCATATTAGGTCGTAATGTGATGTGGACGCCAAAGAACTTGAAGCTCTCGACCCGCTGCACAACAGCCCCGTCGATGTGGACGCTGAGAGGAGAGAGGAGGTTGCTGTCCTGGCATCACACTGCTAAGTCTCTGACCTCCTCCCTGTAGGTTGACTCATCGCCGTCGGTGATCAGGCCCACCACCGTTGTGCTGTCAGTAAACTTGGAGTTGGGAGTCATGTGTGGCCACCCACTCGTGAGTGAACAGGGAGTACAGGAGGGGACAGCACACACCCCCGAGGGGCCCCCGTGTCGAGGGTCAGCGTGGTTAGGTGATGTTGCCTATCACTACCTGGCGACAGCCCGTCAGGAAGTCCAGGATCCAGTTTCAAAGGGATGTGTTCAATCCCAGGGTCCCTAGCTTGGTGATAAGCTTGGCGGGGTCTATGGTGTTGAATGCTAAGCTGTAGTCGATGACCAGCATTATCACATAGTTGTTTACCCTCTTGTCCAGGTGGGAGAGGACAGTAATGAAGTGCAGTTGAGATTGCGTCATCTGTGTATCTGTTGGTGCGGTACGCGTATTGGAGTGGGTCTAGGGTGTCTGGGATGGTGTTGATGTGTGTCATGACCAGCCTTTCAAAGCACTTCATAATTGCACGTAACAATAGACCAATGCTCTAAGCAGTCAGAGGAAGGGACTGGGAGGCATTAAAATAGTTATTGTACCCAGTTACCAGTACCACACGGGAATCTGGACTTAAACAGATCAAACTCAAAACACAACTGGACAGCTTTACAGACAGAAGCCTTGCATAGCAGCCTGAGATAACTGTGCCAAGCATTTCTCCTTTGCAAGATAGAAGCTGATTAAACAGTATGGTCATTACACAGGTGCACCTTATGCTGGAAACAACAAAAGGCCCATCTAAAATGTGCCGATTTGTCACACAACACAACGCCTCAGGTGTCTAAAGTTCTCTCCTCTGCTTTAGAATGTGTGTGTGTGTGTACAGTGTGACAGACAGCAGCTAAAGTATTGGTAGGTGTTGTGTGAGTGACGGAGCACAGAAGAGAGTGAGGGAGAAAGAGCGAGACTAGTGCGCGTGTGGTGGTGATGTAGTGATGTGAGAAAATTTGTTTTGGACATTGCTGGGTCACCTTTAACGGCCCACTGCAGATCTTCACTACCCAGAAGCCTGCTGCCAGTTACATCCCCAATAGAGCAGGGATCCACAAGAATGTAGAGAGACACCCAGCTACAGTCAACATAACACAGTTCTCCTACCGGGGAAGTCATCTCTACCACATCATTCTCAATATGTAAGCAAGTGGCATTGCAGCTACCCGGGATGGTTATTGACCAGCCACCATGCAGAACATGCTCTGCAAATGGACAGTCAATAATGGCCTTTTAAGCAGCAAAACAGTTCACCCTAGACATATTGAATGAACGCAACCCTGGTCAGTGGTCAGTCACAGCGGGATGAACTAGTTGTGATTGTTCTCACCCTCTCCCAGCTGTAAGTACAGTATACATCATTACCCCCATACACAAACTAACCTGCAGCTGCAGTACTACCCCGAGAGAGCACAGTGCAGGAGTCATCACTGATACAAAGCTAGGCCTAGACCCCAAAAGCTTGCTTTAGTGGCCACAGATAGGGGGCATCTGATGGATTTTGATCTTCCCTTCTCAGTTTTTGGTATTTATTAGGATCCCCATTAGCCTCTGCAAAGTATCAGCTCCTCTTCCTGGGATCCACATGGAACATGACATAATGCATAGTACAGAACAAGGACTGAAATACATAGCCTACATATCAGTACATACACAATATATCTAGGTGAATACATAGTACAATGCAAATTACAATACAAGCCATAAAATGTCTGTCTCTCTTCACTGTCCCCTTTGTGCAGTAAGGTGTTCTTTTATCTGTTTTTTTATCATTGTTTTTACTGCTAGCTTGAGGTACTTGTAGTCAGTTTCCCAGTCTCTGTTCTGGACCTGGGGATTGTGAAGAGACCTCTGGTTGCATGTCTTGTGTTGTACCGATGAGTGTCCAAACTGTGTGCCAACTTGAACAAACAGTTCGGTACCTTCAACACATTTACATTTGAGTCATTTAGCAGACACTCTTATCCAGAGCGACTTACATGATGACCACACCGCCCTCGTGAAAATAAATGTACACATACATGTTATTCAATCATTACACCCACACTGCTCACGAGCATCTGCGTAGCCAGGCGCTAAAATAGAACTTGTTTCTATTTGTGACGCTGTAAGTCCCGCCTCTCCCATCTCCTCATTGTTTTTTTTGAGCATATACCCACGTGGGTGATTGAAAGATGATATGAGGTCCACACTCCAGTCCAGTTGGTGATGGTAATGCACCTTAAAGTTGGTTGCCAACCACCATATAAAGTCAAAAGAAGAAGCCTGAAGGAGGAGAGATTATAGAAATGAATTGTCGGAGTAGAAGACCTTGTGCATTTCAGGTAAAATAACAAACCAATGTTTATATCCCAGGACAAATTAGCTAGAAACAGCAAGATGGCTAGATAAATTGCCATAAATGTTTGCTTTTTGACCTGTCTCCAAATTAATATAGTTGGTTCAGAGTCCTGTTAATGTTATAATCGTGGAAATGTTTGTAATGACCACTCAAACACACCCCAGTAAGGGCTGAAATGGGTTCAAAGGAATACATTGTTTTTCTGTTGCATCTATAAGACCGCTAAAGCTTCATCTGGGATTTAACACATCGTCTCGACACTTACAGCACAAGAGAATAAATAACTTTATTTTGATGGTTGTACATTTTGTTGTGGATATGAAAAAAGTTATTTAATACAGTTGAAATGTTTACAAATTAGATGCGCTAAATGAAATGAAAGCAACTTCTGAAAATGAAAACTCAGATTATAGTTATATGACTAATCTCACAAACAATGTAAACTGATATTATACAGACAGAAAGTGGAGATGTTTGGGTCTCCCTCTGTCCAGTCCTTCAGACTCAACACAATGAAAAGCCCATCAGGCTGGGCAGGAGAATGGAACACACTGAGCCTTGGCTGCACTAGACATAGTTGGGTTTCTTCTTTCCATCAACAAAAGGAGAGTGGAGGGTTCAAATGAGACCAAAGATTGGTATTTAGCTACACCAGCAACCCCTTCACAATACCAATCTGTTTGTTGAACTGTTACCCACTAAGCTGCACACGCATACAACACGCAGCACGCACATAACTACTCTCCCAAAGTGCAGATAGCAATTCAGGTCAATATCAAACCGCATTAACACAGCAGGGGGTAGAGGGCCCAGAGACATTTTAGTTTGGGAAGCAATAAGCTCAGGGATGGGGACCATTGTTAAATAAAGTGGGTTCCTATCTCCAGGGACTTGAACACAGTGCAGGAATCACTTACTGGATTTCCTTTAGAGAAAGAGTCAACAGTGAACCAATCAAGGTTCCTCGTTGAGGAGAAGACCCTAACAGTAGTGTGAGCCCTGCAGGCCATGAAGGGAGGAACAGTGGGCTTCACACGGCTCTCCAAATATGGCCCAGTGTGTCAGTGACCGCAAAGGCTAATGGATGGCTCTGTAATCAGGCTAAATATGGTGTAGAGTTCTGCTAATACATTTCAGGGAAAGCTCCAGCTCAGCCGTTGGCAGTTAATAAATATAGAGGGGCTTTAAAAGAGAGGAAAGTAGTAAAATACTTACTGTTTTGGAGCCATGCTGCAGAGTGATCTCATAATTGTCTGGAATCTTTTTCACTGGATTCTGAGAGAGAAGAAGTTGATTGTCATACATGCGTGGTGGTTGGTGGTGGAGTGGGCTGCCTGGCACTCTGTCATACATGATATTTCAGCTTTAGTGGGCTGTGTGATATGTTAGGTTACCTGGGACGGTAGGTAGCCTAGTGGTTAGAGTGTTGGACTAGTAACCGCAAGATTGAATCCCCGAGCTGACAAGGTAAAAACCTGCCGTCATGCCCCTGAACAAGGCAGTTAACCCACTGTTCCTAGGCTGTCATTGAAATTAAGAATTTGTTCTTAACTGACTTGCCTAGTTAAATAAAGGTAAAATTACAGGCTGGTTTTCTACCATAGCAGTGCCCACTAGGTACACCTGCACCTAATGAGAGGTCTAGGTTTGGCCTGAGGGCTGTGCTATTGCCTGTCACAGGCCACCATCAAATCACACCTGCCCTGAGAACTCTAGGCTATTAGTGTTGTCATGATAACAGATTTTCCTTGGCAAAAAAGAAAACACGAAGCAGACTAAATTCTTTAAAACCTATTTTTGTACAATATTGTGTGATATAGCTTGGAAAAGAAACAAATGTGACTGTGGGTAACAATATAAGGCTGTTTTTTTCCAACATTAGGACTGTTCATTTTCCTTTGCTTCCTGGTATAGTGATACTGTTATCGTGACAACACTATGGGCTACATCACCCATATCGCACACACAGCAAAGATACATTTACTACTCAGAGAGTGAGTAGAGGAGGAGGAGGAGATGAGAGGAGAGGAGGGGATGAGAGAATGCTTTTTTAAGGAGAAAACCACGTGGCCGAGTGTCTTTGGGCAGTGCCTTTCGGTGGCCTACATACTTAATAATGATGGCTTTTTATTATGGTTTTATCAGGAGCTTGGTGTGAGAAAGCCAACTCTTGCTCCCCATGATTCATTGTGAAGAACCAGTAAACTTAGATTACACTAGGTAATCTAGACCATTGTGTAAAATGCAACAATAAAGCTTGTCTCAGGCAATGCTAAGACTTTGCTCCCGAGTGGTGCAGCGGTCTAAGGCACTGCATCTCAGTGCTAGAGGCATTACTACAGACCCTGGTTCGATTCCATTGGCCTAGTAACCGAAAGGTTTCATAGATCGAATCCCTGGGCTGACAAGGTACAAATCTGTCGTTCTGCCACTGAACAAGGCAGTTAACCCACTGGCCCTAGACCATCATTGAAAATAAGAATTTGTTCTTAACTGACTTGCCTGGTTAAATACATTTTAAAAAGGAGCAGTGCACAATTGGCCCAGGTTTGGACGTCATAGACTGTGCTACCCTCTGGTGGTATAATGTAGTAAGAACACACCACTAAAATAATGATGCGGCTTTTATGACTGTAGAATGTTCAGTGTTGCATACTGAAACGAATGAAGAACATCAGTATGAATATACTTGGCCTGCTTATGTAAATGTATGTACTTGAGAAGTAGTTTAGGAGCAGATGTTTTTTAAACTCAAGTAAATTTATGTAAAACATTCAGTCGTTTCCTTGTGTGCAAAATGGAAACATACAGACTTACAACATCTTCGTCATCTGCATATCCTCATCATCGTCTGCTTTGCTTTCTCTGTACCCTGGTGGTAGTGGTGGGCCACCAAGTTAGCATCCTCCTCCTGACCAGTCAGATGTTGGGGCACTGGGGGGGCCGATGAGCTCTGAGTCCGAGTCACCGCTCTCCTTCTTCCTGCGTGGTAGTGGGTGATTGAGTCCCATGAGTTATAATAATCCAGCCAATCACACATACTGGTAATAACACTCAGTTCTTAAATGTATGTAGTTCTGTCCTTGAGCTGTTTAATGTTCTGTATTATGTCACGTTTTATGTTTTGCGTAGACCCCAGGAAGAGTAGCTGCTGCCTTAGCAACAACTAATGGGGATCCTCATAAAATACAAAATCCAGTGCATTTGAATGAACCTCCCACCCAGTCATTTTAACTCAGAGCATGTAAAAGTAATTGGTCAGTTAGTATGGATTGTGTGTGTTACCTGGGTGCGGAAGCTGTCTCTCTGTTTGGAGCTATCCTAGTGCCTAAAAGGCACTTAGCTATTTGTCACAAACGTAATACTTGCTGACTCCTCTCCCGACTCCTCTCCCGACTCCTCTCCTGACATTCTTTGGGTCTGCTCAAAGATGGCATCCTGGTGAAAAGTGCAGGCTTTCTTTCCTGTAGGGAAGTGATAAAGGCTGGTATGAAAATTCTGTATTCACCTTTCAAAATAAATGTATGGTGAATTTGTTGTTGATATCAGTGACGTAAAGTACTTAAGTGTAAATACATGAAAGTACTACTTACGTAGTTTCTTTGGGTAAGTTTACTTTTTACCACTTTATAATTTTACTTCACTACATTCTTTAAAAAAAGTATGTATTTTTCACTCCATACATTTTCCTTGACACCCAAAAGTAGTCGTTACATTTTGAATACTTAGCAGGACAGGAAAATTGTCTCATTCACACTTATCAAGAGAACATCCCTGGTCATCCCTACTGCCTCTGATCTGGCATACTCACTAAACACATGCTTTGTGTGTAAACTATGTCTGAGGGTTGGAGTGTGCCCCTGGCTATCCGTAAATAAATTAAAAACAAGAAAATGGTGCCGCCCGGTTTGCTTAACTTTCACTTCAGTAATTTTCAATTATGACACCTTTACTTTTACTCAAGTATGAAAACTTGGTACTTTTTCCACCATTGGTTGATATCAGGTTGATATGATTGTTCGTGTTGCACTGCTTTGCTTTATCTTGGCCAGGTCACAGTTGTAAATGAGAACTTGTTCTCAACTATTCCTACCTGGTAAAATAAAAGGTGAAATAAAATGTTTTAAAAATACGAAACATTTCAAGAACTTTGAAAGTTTCTTCCAGTGCAGTCGCAAAAACCATCTAGTGCTATGATGAAACTGTCTCTCATAGGGACCACCACAGGAAAAGAAGACCCAGAGTTACCTCTGCTGTAGAGGATAAGTTCATTAGAGTTACCAGCCTCAGAAATTGCAGCCCAAATAAATACTTCACAGAGTTCAAGTAACAGACACTTCCACAACATCAACTGGAGACTGTGAATCGGGCCTTCATGATCGAATTGCTGCAAAAAAATCCACTACTAAAGGACACCAGTAATAAGAAGAGACTTGCTTGAGCCAAGAAACACGAGCAATGGACATTAGACCGGTAGAAATGTGTCCTTCGGTCTGGGGTCCAAATTGGAGATTTATGGTTCCAACCGCCATGTCTTTGTGTAAACACGGTGTGGGTGAACGGATGATCTCCACATGTTTATTTCCCACCGTAAAGTATGGAGGAGGAGGTGTTATGGTGTGGCGGTGCTTTGCAGGTGACAGTGATTTATTTAGAATTCAAGGCACACTTAACCAGCATGAATACCTGCAGCGATACGCCATCCCATCTGGTTTGGGCTTAGTGGGACTATCATTTGTTTTTCAACAGGACAATGACCCAACACACCTCCAGGCTGTGTAAGGGCTATTTGACCAAGAAGGAGAGTACCAAGAGAAGTCATGACACACACAGTACTGACTTCCTTCCACATGCTCCCATGAACAATTGAGCCACTTTCAAGTAATATAACAGCATAAAGGCACATCAATGAGTTTCCTTTGTTGTGATCCTTCCCTTGTGACCCCTGCACATCTCTTGTCCCATGAGATAGTCCGTTCAATTAAAGTTTTATTGTCACATGCACAAGTAAAGTTAAATGTTTAAACGTGCAAGATCTTGTCTTTCTCCTCCTTGTTTTTCTTATTGATGTTTAGCGGAGGAGAGTGAGGCCGTGGACAGTGGGAGGTCTGTATGGGTGGGGGGGCCCCTCTGGACCCTGGTCTCTCCGCCCCTCTGGACCCTGGTCTCTCCGCCCCTCTGGACCCTGGTCTCTCCGCCCCTCTCCACCCTGGTCTCTCCGCCCCTCTCCACCCTGGCCTCTGGAGTTGTGTGCTCCTGGTGGACATACTGTGTCAGATTGAGGTGTGATGGTGGAGCGGTGGACTCTCTCTCTGCCCCCTCCTCCTCCTCTGGGGTTCAGGGGGGGGGCACAGTAGTGCTGGATTTCTCAGAAGAGGGTCCCCAGGCCTCATGTACAGGGGTCGTGTTTCCATGCCGCCGGAGGGACAGCAGGGGAGGGTGAAGCTGAAGCAGCTTCAGTCCTGAGCTGTAGGGAGCAGGGGTTTGTTGTTCTGTGGGAGGTTGACAAACAAAGATCCAACCACCTGCATCAGACACATGAAGTTGATCTACTGCAACTGAAGAGAGAAACACAAATCAAACATTAAATAGTGTTTGAATAGCTACATACATTCACTATTTCCTTTTCCTCTGCCTCGTCTGATGTTCATACTTATCTGCACCAGTATAAATAGCACGTCCTGCAGCAGCTGTCTGACGGTCTGTCTGGGCAGGTAGTATTGGCGCTCCTCTGGGGCAGTCATCCATTAGGGGCAGAGTCTGCTGTCTGAGCCCCAGACTGAGGCCATGCCATGGGGAGGGGTTGGAAGCTGGTCTGGGAAGGGGAGTAAGATCCTGGACCCTCACTGGGAGGTCTGAAGAGGAGAAAACAGACCAAGGGAATTTTTCAAATGCCATTTTTAAGGTAAGTGAACCAAAGTATTCCTGCAATGTTATAATATGGATCAAAAGGAATACAAAGCAATATACAGCTTGTTTCTGTTTACGCTCGCTTACATATCTCTTGTCCCTTCTACAGTTATATCTGATGGTCTTCTCAGGGAGCCATGAGACAGCATATTCTCTACCTCCTCTCTAAAACACACAGAAACATTCATGTAAACAAAAACATTGTGTAAACGTACTATTCCAAAAAGCAAGGACAGAAAACAACCCCTCTAGTAACTGGCTGCCTTGGTTAGAATCCACCGTGTCTGTCATACCATATCTTCTGTCACCATAGTAACACTAGCCTACCAACTCACCTCTGCCAACCAGCCATGATTGCGTTTGGCTCTGGTGTCAAAAACTAAATGAGAACATGAGTATGTTCATAAATAATAAATCAGTGACATTTTGTTTGGGTTTCCAACACACAGAACTCACTGTGAGCTGATGTCCTCTTCTCTCTCTGAGCACTGCAAATCTGCTAGTGTTAATGCCTGGGGAAGAAAGAAACATGACAGGAACACTTAGTGACTAGAACCATACAGGAATGGCCTTATTGTCAGAGATCACCTGGTCTTGTGGGCTCAGTGTTCGGTGGAGACTCTTGATGTGGACAGAGATGTTGGGGATGAGCACCATCCAGCAGCCTGTCAAGCACGGGGAACTGGGCCTCCAGCTTGGACTCCAGCTGCAGCTCCACAGCCTCCATGGAGGCCTGGGGCCCAAACGTCCAGCACTCTGATGTCTGCTCCCAGGGAACAGAGTTCTGACTCTGAGGTGAGGAGGCCTCTGAGGTGTGAGTTTTGGAGCTGGGCTGGACTGCATCCTGAGCCCAGGGAAGGGCAGGGCTCTGGCAGACATGCTGGGTCTGGGAGTTGGTGGGCTCGTGGTGGAGAAACCAAGAAGGTGGTTCAGGGATGGTAACGAAGACAGACTGGCTTGTAGCAGTGTCCATCTCTGAACATGGGGGTGTGGCATCCGTCTCTCTGGCGGCGGCAAAGGGTGGTGAGAACATTGAAGGTGAGGGAGTGGCTACAGAAGCCCTTCAGCAGGGAGGGTCACAACCAGTCTGGGTCAGGGCCATCCTTCTCCGCCACTTAGCTGAGGAAGAGCTCCAGGAAACGCAGGTAATCCTTATCCTCCAGCTCAAACTCCCAGGTCACTACCACAGGGAGGGGCTGTCCTCCCCCACAGCAGGGTCCTGGGCTGGACCCAGGCGGCTCTGGACCTCCTCCTGGATGCTCTCACCCACCATTACTTGTTTGCTCGATCTTACTTGTCTTACTTGTCTGCTCGGGCTTACTTGTCTGCTCGGTCTTACTTGTCTGCTCGGTCTTACTTGTCTGCTCGGTCTTACTTGTCTGCTCGGTCTTACTTGTCTTACTTGTTTGCTCGGTCTTACTTGTCTTACTTGTTTGCTCGGTCTTACTTGTCTTACTTGTCTGCTCGGTCTTACTTGTCTTACTTGTCTGCTCGGTCTTACTTGTCTTACTTGTTTGCTCGGTCTTACTTGTCTTACTTGTCTGCTCGGTCTTACTTGTCTGCTCGGTCTTACTTGTCTGCTCGGTCTTACTTGTCTGCTCGGTCTTACTTGTCTGCTCGGTCTTACTTGTCTTACTTGTCTGCTCGGTCTTACTTGTCTTACTTGTCTGCTCGGTCTTACTTGTCTGCTCGGTCTTGCAACATCACACTCTTGCTTCTGCTGAAAACAAAAAGGGTTGACACTGTAAATTCTGAGGATTAGCTGAGTAATATTTCTGGAAGATTTTAATTAGATCAAGGTAAAGCTAATGTCTAAGCCTCTCTACCTGTTATGAGGCCTGCTGTGCAGATTAGGAGAGAGAGCCTCAGTTCTCAGCCGTGTTCTCAGCTGTGTCTCCATCGCTGTACAGCAGGGGGAGCCCACAGTCCGTCAGGGTGCGGTTACTCAGTCTGGTCCCCACCTCTCTAGCAGGGCTACAGCCTCCTGCCCTCCTACCCCCTCTCCTCCTCCCTCTCCCACAGGTAGAGCTCCAGGTGGGCCAGGTGCCTCAGGTCCTTCTTCCTCTGTCAGAGCCGCTCCTGAATCATCTCCCCGCCATTCTGTCCTGAGGCTAGAAGAGAGAAAGAAAGATAATGAAAATCAGTAAGAAACATTAATATTAGCCTTTACTTAAGTCTGGGCAGGAAGGTGAAGAGCAGAGATAGTAGTAGATAGTAGCTACCTGGGACAGTGCAGTGCCTTAGTCTCTGCGGTAGTGAGTTGTACTTCCATCTCAGAGGGACCCTGACTGACTCCTCCTCCTCCTCAGTGAAGACCTGCATCTGTCTCTGCCACCTGGAGGAAGACAACAGCCTGGGAAAAGAGACATGATGTCACTAATCTGTACCTCTCCTGTGTAGGACCTGGAAAAACACAAGTAACTGAATAGGAATGTCTGTGAATACATGTGAATGAGGTGACTGCTGGTCAGTAATACCAGGGGTAGTTCAGGGATCAAACTGAGGAGGAAAAGGGAAAGGGGGATACCTAGTCATATGTACAACTGAAAGCATTCAACTGAAATGTGTCTTCCACATTTAACGACAGGCCCAGTGGAGAGCCTCCTCATAGGCTGCTTTCACCTCACCGTCATCAGGGACCTACAGGGCGAAATATGCATAATAAGCAGGTTGTTAACTGACTATAAATGACAGAGGATAACACAAACACACACTCCAGGCTGAACAAGATACAACAAACAATATACACAGTCAAAAAAAAACATTGTGTTGTGCCTGGGGATCTCTCCCATGGTTCCTTACAGCCTGATACTTCCTGCAAGACATTGAGAACCGGTCCCTGACATGCAACATCCAGCACAGGCCACATAGCTCCCTGCAGCAGACTGGAGGAAAAAGTATCTCCAATTAGGCTCTGCTTCAATGGATGAATGTAGTCCAATGGTGTGACAAACATAGAAAGTCTCTTACTAATAGTTTGTATAGTGACCGAGTCCAGAGTTCCGTCCCCATTGGGTCCAGTCTGAAGAATCCACTGCGGGTCACAAACTTCATCAAAGCCTCTAGAAAGGCCTTGGCCACACACGGCTGCTGCTGGGAGTCCTTCTGACTGATCTAAAGACCGACAACCAAGTTAGTCAACACAAGATTCAACATAATACTCCAAATAGTCTAATTTCACTCAAGAAAATTGAGGCGTTTCCCCCATTTTATGAAGGTAACTATGTATTCTAAAACAGATAGGAGGGGGAGGGTGTAGGGACATAGATAGCAGGGTACACTACCTTGTGTAGGAGAAGAGACTAAATACCTTGTGCAGGAGATGTTGAGAATGTCACAGGGGGCTGATGTACCAGTTGCAGATCTCAGGAGCAGCATCACCTTCTGGAGGACCCCTGACACGGTATGTCCCCTTCAACAGCTGTCCTAACACCCCTGACGGGTCCTAAGTATAGAGATATAATTGTTTTCTCTATAGCTTTGAGCAGGTACATACATACAGTTGAAGTCAGAAGTTTACATACAACTTAGCCAAATACATTTAAACTCAGTTTTTCACAACTCCTGACATTTAATCCAAGTAAAATTTCCCTGTCTTAGGTCAGTTAGGATCACCACTTTATTTTAAGAATGTGAAATGTCAGAATAATAGTAGAAAGTGTCACGTTCGTCGAAAGGTACGGACCAAGGCGCGTAGAGTTCCACATACTTTATTACAAAGTGAAACTTCACAAAACCAACAAAGAATGAACAAACATCCAGTACAACGCACACTTAGACACTAACTGAAAACAATCTCCCACAATGCAGGAGGGGGCAATGGACAACTTAAGTATGATCCCCAATTAGAGACAATGAAAATCACCTGCCTCTAATTGAGAACCATACTAAAACACCCACATAGAAATATAACAACTAGAACAGCCCTGAGTCACACCCTGACCTAAAGCACGTGACAGAGAGAAAGATTTATTTCAGCTTTTATTTCTTTCAAGCCTCCCCTTTTTTACTCCAAACATAACTATGGTCATTATGGCCAAACAGTTCTATTTTTGTTTCATCAGACCAGAGGACATTTCTCCAAAAAATACGATCTTTGTCCCATGTGCAGTTGCAAACTGTATTCTGGCATTTTTATGGCAGTTTTGGAGCAGTGGCTTCTTCCTTGCTGAGTGGCCTTTCAGGTTATGTCGATATAGGACTCGTTTTACCTGTTTCCACCAGCATCGTCACAAGGTCCTTTGCTGTTCTGGGATTGATTTGCACTTTTTGCACCACAGTACGTTCATCTCTAGGAGAGAGAACACGTCTCCTTCTTGAGCGGTATGACGGCTGCGTGGTCCCATGGTGTTTATACTTGTGTACTATTGTTTGTACAGATTAACATGGTACCTTCAGGTGTTTGGAAATTGCTCCCAAGGATGAACCAGACTTGTGGAGGTCTACAATATTTTTTTTCTGAGGTCTTGGCTGATTTCTTTTGATTTTCCCACAATGTCAAGCAAAGAGGCAGTGCGTTTGAAGGTAGGCCTTGAAATACATCCACAGGCACACCTCCAATTGACTCAAATTATGCCAATTAGCCTATCAGAAGTTTCTAAAGCCATGACATAATTTTATGGAATTTTCCAAGCTGTTTAAAGGCACAGTCAATTAAGTGTATGTACACTTCTGACCCACTGGAATTGTGATACAGTGAAATAATCTGTCTGTAAACAATTGTTGGAAAAATGACTTGTGTCATGCAAAAAGTAGATGTCCTAACCGACTTGCCAAAACTATAGTTTGTTAACTGCCTTGTTTAGGGGCAGAACGACAGATTTTTACCTTGTCAGCTCGGGGATTCGTTTTTGCAACCTTCCGGTTACTAGTTCAACACTCTAACCACCTGCCTTACATTGTACTCCACGAGGAGCCTGCATGGCAGGCTGACTACCTGTTACACGAGGGCAGCAAGAAGCCAAGCTAAGTTGCTAGCTAGCAAGAAATTTGTGGAGTGGTTGAGAACTAGTTTTAATGACTCCAACCTAAGTGCATGGAAACTTCCGAAACTGCACAAGACCTTCCAGTGAATGCATTGACACCTACAGGTTTAATTCCAGTTTTTAGATATTTCTATATTTCAGGTTGGGAATGGTGGTGGACAATTGATTCAGTCCCGCCCCAGTTGGGTGTGGATATACTCTTTTTAGTACCTGTGTGTTGTGTGTGTGCAGGTTGGGGGCAGCAGAGAGGGGCAGGCAGGTACAGGCCCATAGGCACGAGAGCAGGAAGGCAGGAGGACAGGTCTTTGGCTGAGTTCAGCAGAGCACCCAGGGGCTGAGAACATATCTACCCCAGCCATGACTGACGCATTCAGGATCTGATGACAAAAAGAAAAGTGTAGAATGGAGGAGGTGAGACCCACCGTCAGGCACAACACGCCTGTGAAGCTTCGTAGTTATCCTCATCTCCATGGGTCTCCTCTGACCTGGCCTTCCTGCCCAGTAGAGACTGCAGCTGACCATGAAAGATGCTCAAAGGGCTGCTGGGAGATGTAGTTCCCTCCACCTGAGACTTTAGTGGCAACAAACAGCCATCAGAAACTCACAAAATCTCATGAACCTATTCATCACAATCCACAATCCATATACATGTCTCAGTGGTGAACTGATGAGCTAGCAGCTCTTACATGTATGAACAAACGCACACTGACCCGATGAAGTCGCAGTGATCTGTGGAGTAGGTAGTGTAGGCCAGGCCCAGGGAGGCTGCAGTTTCCAGTCACCCAGTCGATAAGCCAGCCAACAACCTCTCCCTCAACGTGATGAAGACAAAGGAGATGATTGTGGACTACAGGAAAAGGAGGACCGCGCACGTCCCCATTCTCATCGAAGGGGCCATAGTGGAGCCGGTTGAGAGCTACAAGTTCCTTGGCGTCCACATTACCAACAAACTAACATGGTCCAAGCACACCAAGACAGTCGTGAAGAGGGCACGACAAAACTTATTCCCCCTCAGGAGACTGAAAAGATTTGGCATGGGTCCTCAAATCCTCAAAAGGTTTTACTGCTGAACCATCGAGAGCATCCTGACGAGTTGCACCACTGTCTGGTTTGGCAACTGCTCGGCCTCCGACCGCAAGGCACTACAGAGGGTAGTGTGTACGACCCAGTACATCACTGGGGCCAAGCTTCCTGCCATCCAGGACCTCTATACCAGGCAGTGTCAGAGGAAAGCCCAGCCACCCTAGTCATAGACTGTTCTCTCTGCTACCGGACAGCAAGCGGTTCCTGGAGCATCAAGTCTAGGTCCAAGAGGCTTCTAAACAGCTTTTACCCCCAAGCCATAAGTATCCTGAACAGCTTATCAAATGGCTACCCAGACTATTTGCATTGCCCCCCCCTTCTACGCTGCTGCTACTCTCTGTTATTATCTATGAATAGTCACTTTAATAACTCTACCTACATGCACATATTACCTCAATTACCTCGATACCGGTGCTTCCGCACATTGACTCTGTACCGGTACCCTCTGTATATAGCCTCGCTATTGTTATTTACTGCTGCTCTTTAATTATTTGTTATTCTTATCTTACTCTTTTTTTGGGGGGGGGATGTATGTTCTTAAAGCTGCATTGTTGGTGAACAGTTTGGAAGTAAACATTTTACTGTAAGGTCTACAACTGTTTTATTCGGCGCTTGTCACAAATACAATTTGATTTGATTTGTCAAGATTGCAAAAATATTACAAGAAATCTACTGATGTGATTGATGTCAATATCTCTCTGTGAATGATTGACAGTTAAGTGTGCTCTCCAATCCCAGCCAACAGAACCGTGGCCATGGTTTATTCCGTTTGATGCTCGATGACGACGCAAGTTAGCTACTCCCTTTTTAGGTTACTGATGGAGACATCATCATGAACCAACTTCAATCATCTCAGGTCGAGTTGATACTTCGTAATGGTAGGGACTAGCTAACTAAACGAAATACAGACAAGATATCACAGGTCAGATATCACACGTCAAACAAACAGTGATGATAAATCACTACGGTTGTTATTTTCTACCTAACTAGCACGTATGCTACTTTAGCATACCAGCAGCAACAAGGCAGGTGGGTTGGCTGGCTAGCTGATGCTAACAACACAAACTTTTTGTACTGAATCTCAACATTGTACACATTATTCGAGTACACTGATCAGCGATTGGCGTTGAAGTATGATGTCATGGTCCACTCCACCATGACCTGTGCCACAGAGACCAGCAACATCAGCAACTATTTTCCTGGTCAGAGACAACAGGACACCACTCATTCTAACCTCAAACTCAAAAGCAATTCTAAGCCTACAGTCTGAAGTGTCCTAACCATTGAACTTGTCTGTTTCTCTCTCTGCATTAAAGTTGGATAAAGTGAGCTGTGACCTGCTTAGAGAGAATGCTCCTATTGAGCCTGTGCCACCTGGAAACCTGACTGTGAGTGATGGCTGTGCTTAATCCCGGAGATAGATGCAATTACCCACTTCACCTTTTTCTTGTGAGATACAATCTATTTAGCTCTTGAGTCAAAGCAATCTGTGTTAAGCGCTGTGCAAAATTGGATATCTGTCATAACTTTCCCTTACACCCTGTACTGGTTCTTTGGTTTTTGCAGTATCATGAAGATGGAGCTCGGATCGCAGGTAGCCTTCCGTCGCTACATCCACCGTGCAGACAGCAAGCAGAGGACAGATGTAAGATCCTTGTCTGCCACACAAATGTTTTTCACTACTTTGTGTGCAGGTCAGTGCCTCACGTCAATCAACAATACACTAGGAATGGAGTTGCGTTTCTTTTCACAAGCAGAGCATAGCTCAGCTAATGCATAGTGAGTGATTGTCCTCAGCGAGGTGAACATTCAAGAAATTCATTGATTACTGTAAAAGGTGTGAAAAACAAAAGATATGCTCTGTATAATCTACTAGTTGATGCTCAGCAGTCTCTAATAATCTAGTCCAATGTCCTGGTTTCCTATGGTAATGTTTTTAATAGGGATATTTCTTTAGGCATTGATTGTGAGGGCAAATGTTCTTACAATATGGAACGGTTTCTCTTGGTTGATCCAAGGCTCTGCAGTTTCCCCCAGAAGGTTGGCGGCGGCTGGGCCTGAATAACGGCAGCATCACCTGGATCACCATCAGACCGAGTGGCAGGGTGGGACTGAGGATGGGCGACTCAGGCTTTATGCCTCCTGAAAAACTTACCCGTACCTGACACTCCACCACCATTGGCTGACCCCATGTAACCTGACCTTCTGCTGCCACATCATTTGAAGCAAACATTTCTCCTCTACAAGATAGTTTTGCCCACGTTGGGAATCATTCTTTTGACTAGAGTTTTGTATGGAAAAACATTTGAAATAATGTACTTTACAGTATCTTTTCATTATAAATTGATTTATTTGATCATGCTTATTACATTTTATGAATAAACGGTTATCTGAATACAGCCATAATCATTCTTGTGTATAGGTATAAATTAAAACAATTTAAAACTCTCCAAATGTATCTTTGGAATAAGGTAATAGTGACTAACAATACAAAAGCAATTTTTGAACATTTTAATGTATAAAGCATCTTGTATACACACACATTACATAGGCATTGGGAAAAGTGTACACCATTAGGTAACTTCAAGTTGAAAGTGTAATCTGTAGCTATGCTATCTGCCAGAAGAGAATGCTTGCATTGAGGACATGCATGTAGGCAGGCAGCATTAGTGCTGTTGACTAGCTACCTGATAAGATAGTGTTAAGTGGAGCAGTGCCTTGCATAGAACAGCTGAAAGAGTTGTACAAATGGAAACCAGCACAAGGGTAAAATAAGGACTGCCTGGGTTATAAAGTCAGTTGTTAGACTATGGACCTGCTGTGGTGGTGCAGGATGTTGGCCAACTTTCCCTTTTGTATGTGCAACACCACCTTCAGATCCTGGGACGTGACATCCTGTTTTCTTGTGGTTTCCCTGTGCCAGTTTGGGGAGCGGAAGAGGGTCCTGCAGAGGATGGTCTGGGTGCAACAGCTCTGAGCAGGAGTGTGGGGGCCTTGGCTGAGCCTGCTGGGAGAACAGTTTGGTTTCCCAGTCAAGCTTTTCCTCCTTGTCGGCCTTGGCCGGACTGGAAATACACAACATCAGCAGAATGAACCACCTGGAGCATCGAAGACAATACAGGTATAAGTCTGTTGACACAGCATAAAGAAACGGAATGGGTATCTAACTCACCTTAGCCAATGTGAAGAGGGATAGGCCATAATGGTGTTCCTCCACTTAGTAATGCAGGGGTTTCTCTCAGGGTCAATCTCCATGTTATTCATTGCAGACAGGACCTCACTGTCTAACTTGGTGGGAGATTCCCTGCAAGAAAAATTCAAAGAACATTGGTTAACATGTCCTTGGGTTACCAAAACAAATGCAGCAGATCGTTTTGACAGGTTGACTGATATAATTTACTGTTACAGTAAATATAGACTTACCTGTCCATGAACAGTACCTGTCTTCGTTTTGTAGGGGTGTCGGTTGTCAGAATTGTTTCTTTCAAAGCGTCTCCCTTCATGGTTTTGTAAGATGTGCAAGAGGATCCTGAGCCTCTACTTTCTCTTCTCCTGTCTCGGGGACTACCTGGGCACTCAAGAGTCTGAGCCCTCGTCTGCTGTCAGATACTCCTCTGAGCTGGGGTTGGAGAGCTCCTCCACCTGCCTCTTCACTGGACTCCCC
Source organism: Oncorhynchus tshawytscha (assembly GCF_018296145.1). NCBI lineage: Eukaryota > Metazoa > Chordata > Actinopteri > Salmoniformes > Salmonidae > Oncorhynchus > Oncorhynchus tshawytscha. The sequence continues at coordinate 21,080,610 of NC_056437.1, forward strand.
TCCCAGGTCCTCCAGAAACTGTCATTCCCCAGGTCCAGGACCTCTTTCCTGGGTACAGAGGGAGCCAGACGGCCTTCAACACTCTTTACCTCCTCCTGGTCCTCCACTTGGACAGAGCCATCCTTTAGGCTAGATTTCTCAAACTCTGGCAGGAGTTTACACACAGGAGACTGGGAACTTTTCTCCTTTGTGATGGAGACATTCTGTCATTCAGGGTGTTGTTGATCAGGACATGGCTCTGGTTCTGCTCCTCTGGAATGACATCAACCACATGATGAATTGTAGATTATTTTGGGGGAATTTCCCACTATAATTTTAAGCCTTTAATAATATGATGTTATCACATACCATCAATGTTTCTAAGGTTTGCTATGGAAGTTCTTACCTTTGGAGGGGGTTGATGTTTTAAATCCAGCACCAGTCCCCTGTCTTCTCATATCCTTCTAGGGGATGCTCAGTCTGGTCCTTCCTATCCAGATACTCCTCCAACCTCCTCAGTCCCTCCTCTGTAGACAGGTCAATGAAGCTATCCAGGAAGTCCCAGTACTCTCCCCAAGGATGCGCCATATCATGTGCAATCTCCCTGACAATAGGGATCACTCAGATAATATACACTGTACTATGTCTGTTCCCTTTGGGACCCAAATGCTGTTTTGTTTAATCCTAATCATGGTAATTTGCCCATTGTCATTATTATTCTGTTCACTCACCTCCCCACACAGGGTCAGATTTGAGAATACGGTGGAAATACTCTGCTCGATCCCTGGGTGGAGTTCTCCATAGTCTGTGGAACTCATCTGCCTGGAAGACAAACAGTTACTGGCTTGTAACATTTAGAGACATAGAATAGTGGAGGTGCATAAAGATGGCGGCCTCCATGCACTTTCCACAAAAGCCTTGTTAGCTAAGTTCGCTGTATTGTACATTACTCTTTTTTTAAATCAAAATTGGCACTGTATACATGATCCCAATGTCAGCTGAAAGACGCCAGCAAACCAAAAAGTAAATTGTGCTGATTTATTGTTGCGTGCCACAGTTTAAAAACTCTGTGGATAGTGCTAAAACAATGAAATCATATCTAAATTCTGACAGCCTTATGTACCTTCACCATTAGGGGTAAATTGTAATACCAATACTCCAAGTTATTGAGAATGAATATGATTTCAAATGATGGTGTAGAAGGACTGAGTGGTCCCACAAAAGCTTTCACAGTCATGATTGGCTCTATGGGACTCCCGACCACTGCAGATCCCAGCGAATTAAAATACACCTCCAATGGGCTTGGAGACCATGGCAAGCCAATCACAGGCTGGAAGCTGTTGTTGGTATCCCTCAGCAATGGAACATAGCACCGTTCTGTGTCAGCAAGGTTAAAGGTTAGCAATGTGTTCACAAATTGGAATTTGCACTAGCCAGCATTGGCAACTATCTAAACTTACCCTCCAAATATTCCTTGATTTTTTGTTTTTCCTCTCGCATATCACCTGTAAAAGCAGTAATACAACTATTTAGTCTTCTAAAGTGTGCAGTTTCTGGCATGAAATTCATATATATATATATAGAAATAACAGAACATGCCGAAAAGCTGCTGTGTTGTTAAATGTATAGGTAACCTGTTCAGAAATGATGGCTATTCAGCATGGGACATAACACCCACCCTGTATTCAAGAGAATGTTGTGTCTCAAGTTTCAACCGATAGCGGGAGCAACAACAAAAAACTTTGCTGATGTAAAATAGGGTCTAAGCTCACATGAGGGTCTAAAATAGGGTCTAAGCTCCAACACATGCGAACATGATTTCTTAAAATGTGTTTTTCTGTTTTTAGATAATTGACACTACAGGTTAAAAAAGTAACATGTTTTTACTTTTTTTTCTCTCCTGAAATTATAAAATAGTTTGACAATGCTGTTTGTCAAATAATATCAATATCAACTGATAATCTTTTCCAGTGATGAAGTCTCATGGTATAGTGGGGTATGCAAATTGGGTAAACTTTGAGCACCTTTATTTCTTGAATGTTTTCAGGTCCAAAAAGTCACTTTCTGTCCACTTCTACAGGAGTAGGGGGGCAGCGTAACACAAACGAGTCACATGACACCTGGGAGGGAAATGGCTAATTGGGCCTAATTTGGACAATTTCACCTAGGGGTGTACTCACTTTTGTTGCCAGCGGTTTAGACATTAATGGCTGTGTGTTGAGTTATTTTGAGGGGACAGCAAATTTACACTGTTATACAAGCGGTACACTCACTACTTTACACTGTAGCAAAGTGTCATTTCTTCAGTGTTGTCACATGAAAAGATATACTCAAATATTTATAAAAATGTGAGGGGTGTATTCACATTTGTGATATACTGTAGCCTTGCTACTCTTATTTTCAAATGTCTTTTTATTGTTGTTTTATTTCTTTACTTAGCTACACACACACACACACACACACACACACTTTTTCTCTCTCCGCACTATTGGTTAGAGCCTGTAAGTAAGCCTTTCACTGTAAGGTCAACACCTGTTGTATTCGGTGCATGTGACAAATAAACTTTGATTTTGATTTGAACTGTTTTGTTGTATGTGTCGAACTGCTTCGCTTTATCTTGGCCAGGTCGCAGTTGTAAATGAGAACGTGTTCTCAACTGGCCAACCTTGTTAAATAAAGGTGAAATAAAAAATAAATTAAAAAGGGTCAGATGTAAAAGTGATTGCTTTTAATAAATGAAAAAGAGTTTGAAAATTCAAACATATATTTTATAGAAAATACATGTTTGTTTCTGGACTATGCACCATGATGACTTGTTGAAAACATGACCAAGCCGCGCAGAGTTTTGTTCGAATTGAAAAGGTCACTCCCCCCTCACATCTTTTTCCCTTTCATGTACCGGGCATACTCGCGGCTCAGCATAATCGAATGCGCCCTGTGTGTGTGGCGTCATTCAATTCAATGTGCTTTGCAGCTCGATGGCATTTTCATTTACATAACCAATAAACAGTATAATATTAATTATTTAGGCTACGTCACGTACTTAGGCCGACCCAGTTCTCACAATAGCTGCCCCTGTGCCCCATAATCGATTGGTTTTGATAAACTTAACGTTAAGTGTTGCTAGGTATACATTTCCATTGCGATTGTAGCTAACGTTAGGCTACCACAGCTAACTTTTACCTAGCTAGCCACCCTAGCTAATGTCGTGACGGTCTCTTACAGTGGCTGTAAAGCCAAATTACATTATGAGACAAACATTTCTTTAACTTAAATAAATGGTCATGTAAACTTTCTTAACTACATTTTGTAATCAGTTAAATTGATATCTTACTTCACAGACTCGTGCTCGTAGTCCTGATCTTTTTTTCCCAGCCTTGGCGGTCTACATTCCAGTCAACCATCCTTGGTGTATTCGAGATGCGTAATCTCGTAAAACCAATTGTGGAGTGAAGTATGGTTGTGAGAGGGAATGTAAACCAGCAGGTGGCAATACCACAGACAGAAGAGGGTTTGTTGTAGATATATTTTTCAATACATCATCACAGACTCGCATCATAATTCCACATTTGTTTGACCTTTATTTAACAAGGCAAGGATAATTATTATTTACAACTGACGGCTTACACCGGGCGACACTGGGGCAACTGAGTGTCGGTTTATGAGACTCCCAATCACAGCTGGTTGTGATACAGTCTGGATTCGAACCAGGGTGTCTGCCTCTAGCACTGACACACAGTGCCTTATACCATTGTGCCACTCAATTTGAAGCTGAAAGTGGATTCTCAACAATACAGAAAATAAAAAGGCTCAATGAACACAGATGTAGAGATAAAAATTATATAAACATTTTAAAAAATGACTATAAGTCTTCTCTCAGAGATAAAGTGTATGATAATACAACTTCACCTCTCCACTAATGAGACCAGGGGGCTATTTTCATCCCCATAGGTACTGTTGAGTACAGTACTCATATTGTTGAACTGTATGTGATCGTCTGAGAGATGGAAGATAATGCTTTTTCCACAATTAGTCTCTTTGGCATTGCTAAACCTCAGAGTCATATTGTCTCTGCTGACCCTGTTACAGACAGTGCTATCGGGGTCGCCTCTGACCCCTGCTGGAATTTAATTACCCCTGCACCACTCTTCCCCTTTCATCATGACAGAGCTCAGGGGAGCCAGTGGCATGGGGTGAGAGAAACGATGCTACAGAGAAGTTCATTGGTTCACTCGCCTCTTTCCTTCCGCCTGCCAGGCACAGATGGTATTCTTTATTAGTGTCAGCGCCAGGTTCATTCCGCTCTGATGAGGACACTCTGTAGAGGGAGGGGGAAGGCCTGACATCCTCAGCAGTGAGAGACAGTCAACCAGCAGCAAAATGGCATGACTGAGATAGGATGGGAGTTGGGAAAGCACAGGGGGTCTTGGTTAAGAAGTTGAGAGTATCTTTTAGTGAATAGACCTGAGTCTAAACAGTCTGAACATATGTTATAGCGTTATATCCAGGTTGCATCACATCCGGCCATGTTTGGGAGTCCCATAGGGCGGCACACAATTGGCTCAGCGTCGTCCGGTTTTGGCCCGAGGTAAGCCATCATTGTAAATAAAAATTTGTTCTTAACTGACTTGCCTAGTTAAATAAAGGTTACTTTAAAAATATATATATATAATGTTGATCATTCAAACTAAGCAGATGTTGTTTGCTGTATTAGATAAATATGAAAACAATGCCTAACAAATATAATTTTAGCATGAACATGAACCAAAATTACAAAAATGCCATATTTGTATCCTGGTTTGGCCTATATTCATATTGGCTTTTGTAACACCAGTTTTCCAATGTGGAGAGCTAACATGGTAATGCAGTGATTAGATTATCCTCATGCTTTATAGTTTTGTATTGATTAATATAAGCTCGAAGACATCTGTCTCAGCCTTTCAGGGTAAATGTAATCACGTAGATGGTTTTCAATCTATATTTCATTTTTCCTCCATTCCCTAAAAGCCTTTCACAGATTGCACAGACAGCTTCCGCATGTTGTTTCTCTTTGTTATATTTGGCAGACAAAATGTATCCATATTTGCATCCCTCGGTGTGTCCCCTTGGTCATGCTATTGTTTTTGCTAAGCGGCTCCCTGGATTAAAAATAATCTCCATCTCTCTCCTTGTTGTTTCTCTTTTAGGGGGATTAAACAACATAATCAAGATGATGATTTTTCACTGCTTCATCAAGAATTAATTGAAAACAAAATGTTCTGTTTATATAAAGCATTTAAGCTGTGTGTGTGTGTGTGTGTGTGTGTGTGTGTGTGTGTGTGTGTGTGTGTGTGTGTGTGTGTGTGTGTGTGTGTGTGTGTGTGTGTGTGTGTGTGTGTGTGTGTTAAATCTAGCTAGCTAGAGGAACATTTAACCCCTTTTGTCTGACAGAATTATAGCTCTATTTTCTCAATCTCTTTATACAGAATTTCACTTCATGCTAGAATTTCATTTTTAGTGGGAGACTAGAAAATCTTATGATTTACTGTACATTAGGAAGAATAACTGTAGTTTGCCAATATAGCATGGATATATTTTACATACTATATTGTAAACATGCTGACATACAATACTGCTGCAGAATATTTTTGAGTGAAAGGGGAGAATTAACATCCTGCAAAATGACTGTTTGAGAATGGTAATCTAATCTAAATTGAAACATAGCTAAACACGTTCAGATGAGTGACTGTCCTTTGAGTTTTGCCGTTGAAATTCACTTAATGCTCTCTCTTCCTGGTTGTGGTTAATTGCTTCATCAAAGAGATTCTGCTTTGGAAAGTCATTATTTTCTAATGAAACATCAAATAGAGGAGATCTTTTTAAAAAAGGAAACTGAAATTAGAGGAATATAACCACATTGTGGATTGATTCTACAAAGTGATTTTAAAATTTAAGAGTACATTTTCTATTTCTAATGAGGCTGGTCATACACTAATTCTACCATTATCATCATGCTGATGTGGGGGTCTTTTTCTGTGTCTATCTATAGAACCATTTCAGACTTTGAGAATATATTACAATGAGGGTGTATTATTCTCTGTGTATGATTGACGAATGAAACTTGCAGTACTATCAGTAAGAACTGCAAAAAATGGTTTAACACAAATTAAGTAAGCCTAAAAGAATGAGTAGATTATCGTTTAGCTGAAGAAAATGTTCTGTATTACTGTAAAACATTCATATGCATAAGGAGTCCTGATAGACTAAATGCGGAGGGGCCCTTTCCAAATTATTCTTCTGTCACAAGCTCAAGGGGATGAAAGTAATTTCCCTTTGATCGATTAGCTAATTTATGAATTAATTAGTGTGTTTTGCATTGTTTAAGTCTGGCAGCAACAACCGTTACTGGGAGAACATTTCTCCATGTATTTGATATCATATAAGACAAGGGGTTGGCATGGTAACCTCATTTACCATTCAAAGCCCTTATTCATATTGAAGAATGGCACTCATGGGTATTGTCAAGACATGATTCAATATTCTTCATAAAAGCTGCTGTACGTTCGAATGGTTAGTATATGACACTATACATAGTGAGTGTCCAATTTTGTCTTAAAGAGTACAGATGTCTAATTTACTTTAGGGCACAAATAAAGTTCAGATTTTAAGTTTGTATTTTTTATTCATAGGCTAATACATTTATTGGCTCACACTGTTTGAAATATTCACTGAGGTGAACAGTAGGGCTCTGTGTGCTACAGAGTGAACTGTGATGTTGAATACATGGATAAAATTACAGGGCTGTTTTAAGGCTAATTGAACAACTGCAAATGAAACGATGCTGTGGTCACAGGGTGTTTCTGCATGTCTGAGTAAATAGGAAATGAGGTCACAGATGCAGGATATTTGTTTATTTAATTTATTTAACTAGGCAAGTCATTTAAAAACAAATTCTTATTTACAACGACAGCCTAACAACACTGGGCCAATTGTGCGCTGCCCTATGGGACTCCCAATCACGGCCGGTTGTGATACAGCCTGGAATCGAACCATTGTCTGTAGTGATGCCTCTAGCATTGAGATGCAGTGCCTTATACCGCTGTAGGGGGTAGAAAGCTTAAGGACAGAGATGGGTGATGCTGTTTTACCCTGGAAGCCAGTGGAAGTGGCCATCCCCTCAGAACAGAGCACACTATCAGCTGCACCCGCAGGAGTATTAGCCTGGACACACACACACACACACACATTCCCATACAGTACCAGTCAAAGGTTTGGACACACCTACTCATTCCAGGGTTTTTCTTCATTTGTTGGACTATTTTTTACATTGTAGAATAGTGAAGACATCAAAACTATGAAATATCATGTAGTAACCAAAGAAAGTGTTAAACAAATCAAAATATATTTTAGATTCTTCAAAGTAGCCACCCTTTGCCTTGATGACAGTTTTGCATAGTCTTGTTATTCGCTCAACCTTCCACCTCCATGCCCCAAAGAAATCCTCAATATGGTTGAGGAAAGGAGTGTATGGGGGCAGGTATAAGGTCACAAATCAGGGATGGGCCCGAAACCATGCCTGAACCACCTCTGCATGGTGGAACCTGACATTGTCCCACACAATGACATAGGTAACCACTTCACCTTGACATGCCTGCTCAATACAATGAGATGTGCAGAGTTGTAGGATCCAAGTAATGTCATACGTCCTACCACACCATCTTCAGAAATAGCTGCGCACATGGAGATGTTTCCCCCACGGTGTTCGTCTGCCTCCCTCTCTGATGTCCACCTCTTTGATGGGGCCCATGCCCACCTCTGACCTCTTTGATGGGGCCCATGCCCACCTCTCTGACGGGCCCCTTGTCCACAAACTCTTTGATTTCTTCCTCTCTTATCCTGCTGGGGAGATTGAAAGAAATTGTAAGTGTTCACACACACCCTTTTATATGGTGACCACTATGTGAAATCAATTAGCAATAACGAGTAGTCATTATGTATGGTTATCATGTATCATACATGTCATTTAGATGTTTATACTTTACAAGCACACATTTTATTTCTGTAGTTCTCGAAATCCATTTATAGTAGACAAAGCAGTTTAAAATCTATACGTTTACCAAACGGTTATGTGATTAACCATTAAGTTCGATTAAGTGATGGTCAAATGTATTTAAACAAATGAGAAGAGAATCAGCATGCCATTGTGAAAGGCAATTACTTTATATGAAAGGTATTTCTAGATGAAACACTGACTAGGTTTGGTGAAAAAGTTACTTTGTGATGTTATGTGTTATACTTAGTCAATTGAAAATGTGATTAAAGTTTTGAAAAAGCAGCCTATTTGATGATCTGTTTTGAGCTTTGTACTAAGAGTTGTGAAATTTGACCACATACTTGTGAAAATAGTACCAAAGCGATAAAAAAATAAAAATAAACGATAAAGAAAGCCAAGGGCATCCAGGCAAAGCCTGCAAATACATTTCTGGAAAAACAGTACTGTTTGCAATATATACTCTATAGCCCTATATAGCGTGAAGAATCTCAAATGTTCCCACTACAGTTACTGTAGAGGCAATTTGGTTAGTGCCAGTGGCATTTCAAAGGGAATCGCCATGACAGTTCTAGTCAATTATAATAGTTATCACACAACCTTGCAGCCTTCCACCCCTCTACCCACATACACAACATAGGCTACCAGACGAAGAATACAGAGCTCAAACTTTTGGCGAGTATGATAAAAGAAATGTATAAAAGATTGAGGCACTTCGGGCTGAACACAATGACCTTGTGAACAATCCAATCCAATCTGTGTATGATTGGCCTATTATATGGTGCATTTTCAGCTGATGCTCACTTCAGTCAAGTTCAAACTCATGCACACACACAAACACACACACACACACACACACACACACACACACACACACACACACACACACACACACACACACACACAAAGGGGGGGGGGTCATGTCCCTGGCACCATCAGAAAGTAATCATTTTCTAACAACAAGCCATAACAAGCAGCTATCAAGAGTTACCATGGAGACTGTGTTTTGAATTAAAGTGGTCTCTGCTGTAACGGCATATTGCTGATGAAATTATAATTTGTGATGGAAAGGTTGTCAGATTGCACCTGACTTCAACTCCCATTCAGGTGTGTAAACTTGAAGCTGACTGTTTAGATGAAGCTCTTACTGTGCATTAAGGAATCCCATTCAACAACTATTACAATACTATGTGCCTACATTAAATTACATATTTTTTTTATCTCAGGTGTATGTTTTTTTACGGTACTTTTACCCCCTTTTTCTCCCCAATTTCGTGATATCCAATTTGTAGTTAATCTCAGATTTATTTTAAAGCCATTTTGAAGTGTACTGAGCAGGGCCAGCAGCATTTATTTAGAGGATGTTTCATTTTTTGTGGTAGCCTAACACATTGGTGACACACTCAACACGGTTTATTTCAGGAATCATGTATGTAGGCTGATTTGTGTTTGATCAAGTACTTATCGAACAACCATGAGTGAATGACATTTTTTCTCCTTTGTTGTAGACCGACAGGAGCCATGCACTACCCCTTTAAGTTTTTCCGCGAAATAATAACGTGCTCACCTAGACGCTTGGGGCGTCACCGTGGTTACCGCCTTCTGTTTCAAACGATTGGCCGAGCCGTGGGAATATTCAAATATGCTCTTAATTGATTGGTCGGATGCCCGTTTTGTTCAGTCGTGAGAATTCATCTCATGCATTTCGACATATTTCAGTTCGGTCGGCTGTGGGGAGAAGAATACATGAGAGGAACATTGGAATGAATTCACCTACAAACGATTTCATTTTCAATATCAAGACATTTGCCATTTCGAATAATACTTCTTAAAAGTGGTTCTCATGGATATTTTCAAACCGATAATTCTCAGTCTCATCGGACTTCAGCGACGTCTCTTTGGCAAAGGAAATACGCCTTCTGAGCAGGGGAGCAAGCATCGAGCCGTGGCGAGCCAAATATAAACAAGCCTTATGATAACACTGAACGCTGTATGTAAGAAATTGTTTTAATGTACTATTCTGGTCGTCAATACATTGCTTTGCCTCATTTGCCATCATTAATAAGCTATCTCGCCATGCTATACAATCCGTTTAGTAGGCCAAATGCATTGTTTGCGGTCATCTGCAGGTGCATTCATTTTAGTAGCCTAGGCTATGGTAGAGATTTGTAGATTTACGTAAATGCCGCCAAGTGGCTCTGAATTATGGGGATGGAGGGCAATCGGTCTCCTTTTATGAAACGTGGTGCATTCATATAGCCAGTTGAATCAAATAAGGATGGATTAATGTAATACTTTCATCAATGCTTTGTGCGCAATGAGACCAGTAGACCACACTAATATAGGTTTGGACCTAGTTCGAGAAACTGTGTGACAGATGTGAGCTATAATACTAGAATATACAATCTATTGGATTGGGACACAGGACGTTACTGCCCTGTTTCAACAGGACCGAAACATTTTTAAAGCATATTCAGGTATTTAAAAAAATAAAATATGTTGAGTATTAGGCTAACTGTTTTCAATTCCCTCTTTGTGCGCACTTGGAACTAGTCAAAACACTGCGTGGAAGCACCAAAAGGGTATGTTATGGCATGAAGTTCCATTCAGAAGTACCCCTCTGTCTGTCTGAGGCGAGCAGAACGGTTTTGTGGCGGATGTACAGCCTGCAATAAAGGAGGACTTATGTGTCAGAATCCCAGTGGTTACAGGAAATGCTTTGAAGTATGTTATTGGCCCTTCAAAGCTGACTCCAAAGGCTTAGTTTCCACGTCTATTGTCAAAGCCGGAGGAGGGATCATTGCACCTAGAGGCAGAGTTTGGAGGTTGCACCTAGAGGCAGAGTTTGGAGGTTGCACCTAGAGGCAGAGTTTGGAGGTTGCACCTAGAGGCAGAGTTTGGAGGTTGCACCTAGAGGCAGAGTTTGGAGGTTGCACCTAGAGGCAGAGTTTGGAGGTTGCACCTAGAGGCAGAGTTTGGAGGTTGCACCTAGAGGCAGAGTTTGGAGGTTGCACCTAGAGGCAGAGTTTGGAGGTTGCACCTAGAGGCAGAGTTTGGAGGTTGCACCTAGAGGCAGAGTTTGGAGGTTGCACCTAGAGGCAGAGTTTGGAGGTTGCACCTAGAGGCAGAGTTTGGAGGTTGCACCTAGAGGCAGAGTTTGGAGGTTGCACCTAGAGGCAGAGTTTGGAGGTTGCACCTAGAGGCAGAGTTTGGAGGTTGCACCTAGAGGCAGAGTTTGGAGGTTGCACCTAGAGGCAGAGTTTGGAGGTTGCACCTAGAGGCAGAGTTTGGAGGTTGCACCTAGAGGCAGAGTTTGGAGTTGCACCTAGAGGCAGAGTTTGGAGGTTGCACCTAGAGGCAGAGTTTGGAGGTTGCACCTAGAGGCAGAGTTTGGAGGTTGCACCTAGAGGCAGAGTTTGGAGGTTGCACCTAGAGGCAGAGTTTGGAGGTTGCACCTAGAGGCAGAGTTTGGAGGTTGCACCTAGAGGCAGAGTTTGGAGGTTGCACCTAGAGGCAGAGTTTGCCCATGTATATTATGCACCTTGCTATCTATCCTAGGATCCTTGGGACGTCCCTAACCCCCAACAATTTTTAAATGTCAACTTCAGTGCAGGAGTAGGAACGTCCCAAGGATACCGGATAGCATGGACTGAAATTCTATCCTGCATGCTTTCCTGGCTGTGTCAGATCATTTATTGGCTAGAGAGACGGGAAGTCGCAGCTTCTTCTCATCTGTGGTTTAAGCATGGCCTATAAAAGAGATACATCATGGCAATAACAACTTACTATCTAACTTTTATATCCATGACAAAACTTAATGAATATTTTATTGAAGTCGCTGTGTTCTCAGTGTAGTCTTCTGCTTACACTTTTTGTGGTTTTGTGCTGGGTTTCTGTATAAGCAATTTGTGACATCTGCTGATGTAAACAGGCTTTGTAAATACACTTTTGATTGATAGTCTTTTGAAGCCCATCAGGCCATATACATGATGATAGTCCTGAGACTCATTCCATTCAACTCCATGCCTCAGTAAGTGAAAGGCCTCTGTCTGGATGAATATTATAACATGAAGCATCTGACACAACATCAGGGAGGACCTGCTCTCACTCCTGCCCACTCACATAATTTGGCATCATAATGGGATTGCCTCGGAATATATTAAAATCCTGAAATAAACATTATGGCCTTTGAGAGAATGTAATTAAACTAAATGAAAAATGCTCTAACTAACCCTCCCCCACATGCCCACTACGAAAATTGCTTTATTCATACATCTTCAGTTGACATTCAATCCGTTTGACTGGGCTCTACATTAATAATTCGGTCAAATCTGCATTTTGAATAGCAGTGGCTAATTACAGTACATGACCAAAAGTATGTGAACACCTGCTCGTTGAACATCTCATTCCAAAATCATGTGCATTAATATGGAGTTGGTCCTCCCTTTGCTGCTATAACAGCCTCCACTCTTCTGGGAAGGCTTTCCACTAGATGTTGGAACATTGCTGCTGGGACTTGCTTCCATTCAGCCACAAGCATTAGTGATTAAGCCTGGTTCGCAGTTGGTGTTCCAATTCATCCCAAAGGTGTAAGATGTAGTTGAGGTCAGAACTCTGAGCAGGCCGATCTTGACAAACATTATTTTTTTAAAGTAACCTTTATTTAACTAGGCAAGTCGGCTAAGAACAAATTCTTATTTACAATGATGGCCAAACCCGGACGACGCTGGGCCAATTGTGCGCTGCCCTATGGGACTCCCAAACACACCCAGATGTGATACAGCCTGGATTTGAACCAGGGACTGTAGTGAGATGCGCTAAGATGCAGTGCCTTAGACCACTGTGCCACTCAGGAGCTGTATGGACTTCGCTTTGTGCACAGAGGCATTGTCATGCTGAAACAGGAAAAGGCCTTCCCCAAACTGAGTTCCCAACCCTGGGCCTCGAGTACACCCAACAGTACACATTTTTATTGTAACCATGGTCAACCACACCTGCGTCAACTTGGGCTCTTGAGTGGCGCAGTGGTCTAAGGCACTGCATCCCAGTGCTAGAGGCGTCACTGCAGACCCGGGTTCGATCCCAGACTGTATCACAACCGGCCTTGATCGGGAGTCCCATAGGGCGGCGCACAATTGGCCCAGTGTCGTCCAGGTTAGGGAGGGTTTGGCCGGGGTTGTTTGGCCGTCATTGTAAAATAAGAATTTGTTCTTAACCTACTTGCCTGGTTAAATAAAAGAATCATCAATCCCTCAATGAGTTGATTGAGGTGTTTGTCAAGTGCTGAAACTGTGTACTGTTGGGGGTAGTTGAGGTCCAGGGTTGGGAAACACTGGTGTATAATGTCATTGTATGCTGTAGTGTTAAGATTTACCTTCACTGGAGCTAAGGGGCATAGCCGAACCATGAAAAACTGCCCCAAACCATTATTCCTCCACCAAACTTTACAGTTGGGACTATGCATTCTTCTGTGAGCGTGTGTGGCCTACCACTTTGCGGCTGAGCCTTTGTTGCTCCTAGAAGTTTCCACTTCCAAATATCAGCACTTATAGTTGACTGGGACAGCTCTAGTAGGGCAGGAATTTGATGAACTGACTTGTTGGAGAGGTGGCACCCTTTGACAGTTCCACGTTGGAAGTCACAGCTCTTCAGTAAAACCATTCTACTCCAATGTTTGTCTATGGAGTTTGCATGGCTGTGTGCTCAGTGTTATACACCTGTCAGCAACGGGTGTGGCTGAAATAGCCAAATCCCAAAATTTGAAGTGTTGTCCACATACTTTTGTGTATATATTGTGTTTCTTAATTTCAGCTGTCACTCAGTGTGTAATGCTCTATGTTTAATATATGACGGAGCTTAAAGCCAATCTAAATACACCTACATTGTTTTGGCTTTGCCTGTAATGTCTGTGTTGGTTTTGACAGACAACATTCATTTTGGGGAACATTTGGGTTGGAGGATGGAAAATATGCTTAGATATGTTTATTATACTGGAATGATATAACCCAGGCCTAGTGGGAATGCCAGACATTGACTGAGTAGCCTTGTAGCCAAACTGATATATCGACATACTCTGCTCTAATTGACATTCTAGATATTGGCTTGGCTTGGCTTGTGCTTTGTCTTCACCCGAGAAACGGTTCACTAAGCTTTTTATGGCTTGGCCAGTCTGTAGTTAGTGTATCAGAGGCTAACAGATCGAGTCGAATTACAAACAGTCATCTCCCTGGGGTTTTACACAGATCTTCTCACACCCCATCAGCACATTATCTCCAGACTCTTGATCCATAATGAGAGGGGATTTGTCATCTTCTGGCCTGTTCCCCTCTGCTCTCCATGCAGGTCTCCATCAGGGAACCCCTCATAATCAGAACACAACTACATTGAGAGAAAGGTAGCATACAAGGAGTTTTACTATGACTTTGGCAGTGCATGGCTGGATGAACCAGGTCCCATGCCCTGGGAAGGAACATTTTAAAGGCCCGCCTCTTGGCGTCTAATAATATACACTGCTCAAAAAAATAAAGGGAACACTTAAACAACACAATGTAACTCCAAGTCAATCACACTTCTGTGAAATCAAACTGTCCACTTAGGAAGCAACACTGATTGACAATACATTTCACATGCTGTTGTGCAAATGGAATAGACAAAAGGTGGAAATTATAGGCAATTAGCAAGACACCCCCAATAAAGGAGTGGTTCTGCAGGTGGTGACTACAGACCACTTCTCAGTTCCTATGCTTCCTGGCTGATGTTTTGGTCACTTTTGAATGCTGGCGGTGCTTTCACTCTAGTGGTAGCATGAGACGGAGTCTACAACCCACACAAGTGGCTCAGGTCGTGCAGCTCATCCAGGATGGCACATCAATGCGAGCTGTGGCAAGAAGGTTTGCTGTGTCTGTCAGCGTAGTGTCCAGAGCATGGAGGCGCTACCAGGAGACAGGCCAGTACATCAGGAGATGTGGAGGAGGTCGTAGGAGGGCAACAACCCAGCAGCAGGACTGCTACCTCCGCCTTTGTGCAAGGAGGAGCAGGAGGAGCACTGCCAGAGCCCTGCAAAATGACCTCCAGCAGGCCACAAATGTGCATGTGTCTGCTCAAACGGTCTGTTTCTGACTCCATGAGGGTGGTATGAGGGCCCGACGTCCACAGGTGGGGGTTGTGCTTACAGCACAGGTGGGGGTTGTGCTTACAGTTTGGCATTTGCCAGAGAACACCAAGATTGTCAAATTCGCCACTGGCACCCTGTGCTCTTCACAGATGAAAGCAGGTTCACACTGAGCACATGTGACAGACGTGACAGAGTCTGGAGACGCCATGGAGAACGTTCTGCTGCCTGCAACATCCTCCAGCATGACCGGTTTGGCGGTGGGTCAGTCATGGTGTGGGGTGGCATTTCTTTGGGGGGCCGCACAGCCCTCCATGTGCTCGCCAGAGGTAGCCTGTCTGCCATTAGGTACCGAGATGAGATCCTCAGACCACTTGTGAGACCATATGCTGTTGCGGTTGGCCCTGGGTTCCTCCTAATGCAAGACAATGCTAGACCTCATGTGGCTGGAGTGTGTCAGCAGTTCCTGCAAGAGGAAGGCATTGATGCTATGGACTGGCCCGCCCGTTCCCCAGACCTGAATCCAATTGAGCACATCTGGGACATCATGTCTCGCTCCATCCACCATCCACCACCTCATCAGGAGAATGCCCAGGCGTTGTAGGGAGGTCATACAGGCACGTGGAGGCCACACACTACTGAGCCTCATTTTGACTTGTTTTAAGGACATTACATCAAAGTTGGATCAGCCTGTAGTGTGGTTTTCAACTTTAATTTTGAGTGTGACTCCAAATCCAGACCTCCATGGGTTGATACATTTGATTTCCATTGATAATTTTTGTGTGATTTTGTTGTCAGCACATTCAACTATGTAAAGAAGAAAGTATTTAATAAGAATATTTCATTCATTCAGATCTAGGATGTGTTATTTTAGTGTTCCCTTTATTTTTTTGAGCAGTGTATATATATTTTTTAATCCATGAGGCAGAAAGAGAACTGCAGTTTTTAAGCTTAAATTAGTGTTTTTATGTTAAAAACAAAGAATTGATGCAGTACTGTGGATATCAATATCCCGTGTGAGCCTCCCAGAACTAATTAATCAATTAAATTATACTCAACTTATTCCATGGTCCCTTGGCCTAAATGTGATTAATATTTTGTTGTTAGTAAGGTTTAGAACATTTTTATAAAAAATATATACTGAACAACAATATAAATGTAACAATTTCAAAGATTTGACAGAGTTACAGTTCATATAAGGAAATCATTCAATTTAAATAAATTCATTAGGATGTAATCTATGGATTTCATATGACTGGGAATACAGATATGCATCTGTTGGTCACAGATACCTTAAAAAGATCAGAAAACCAGTCAGTATCTGGTGTGACCACCATTTCCCTCATGCAGCACGACACATCTCCTCCACATAGAGTTGATCAGGCAATTGATTGTGGCCTGTGGAATGTTGTCCCACTCCTCTTCTTTGCCTGTGCAAAGTTACTGGATATTGCCGGGAACTGGAACACGCTGTCTGTCCAGAGCATCCCAAACATGCTCAATGGGTATGCAAGCCATGGAAAAAAAGGGACATTTTCAGCTTCCAGGAATTTTGTACAGATCCTTGTGACATGGGTCTGTGCATTATCATGCTGAAACATGAGATGATGGCGTTGGATGAATGGGACGACAATGGGCCACCAGTAGCTCGTCATCGATATAATGCGATTGTATTCATTGTCCGTAGCTTATGACTGCAAATACCATAACCCCACCGCCACCTTGGGGCACTCTGTTCAAAATGTTAACGTCAGCAAACCACTCACCCGCAAGACACCATACACGTGGCCTGCGGTTGTGAGGCCAGTTGGACATAATGGAATATTTTCTAAAACGACATTGGAGGTGGCTTATGGTAGCGAAATTTAACATGAAATTCTTTGGCAACAGCTCAAGGTGGACATGACTGCAGTCAGCATGCCAATTGCACGCTCCCTCAACTTGAGACCTCTGTGGCATTGTGTTGTGACACAACTGCACATTTTAGTGGCCTTTTTATAGGGGGTTTCCTGATGTTTGGTTTCTGTTGAGCTCTACTAGGTTTCAAGCCAATGAAGTGTTTGTAGATTTAGCCTGGAGTTATATGACTTATCTAGCTACTATTATTTCACCTGGAGATTTGGAAATTATTTTGGATTGTGAAGGTGATATTCACACCCAAAATGTTTCCATCGCTGTTGAAGTTTGGAACAGCCAAGACTCTTCCTAGAGCTGGCCACCCGGACAAACTGAGCAATTAGGTGAGAAGGGCCTTGGTCAGGGAGGTGACCATGAACCCGATGGTCAGTCTGACAGAGCTACAGAGTTCCTCTGTGGAGATGGGAGAATCTTCCAGAAGGACAACCATCTCTGCAGCACTCCACCAATCAGGCCTTTATGGTAGAGTGGCCAGACGGAAGTAATCTTCAGTAAAAGGCATATGACAGCCCGCCTGGAGTTTGCCAAAAGACACCCAAAGACTCTGACCAGGCGAAACAAGATTCTCTGGTCTGATGAACCAAGATTCAACTCTTTGGTCTGAATGCCAAGCATCATGTCTGGGAGGAAACCTGGCACCATCCCTATGGTGAAGCATGGTGGTGGCAGCATCATGCTGTGGGGGTGTTTTTTCAGCGGCAGAGACTGGGAGACTAGTCAGGATCGAGGGAAAGATGAATGGAGCAAAGTACAGGGAGATCCTTGATGAAAACCTGCTCCAGAGCACTCAGGACCTCCTTCTGGGGTGAAGGTTCACCTTCCAACAGGACAATGATCCTAAGCACACAGCCAAGACAACGCAGGAGTGGCTTCGGGACACGTCTCTGAATGTCCTTGAGTGGCCCAGCCAGAGCCCGGACTTGAACCTGATCAAACATCTCTGGAGTGACCTGAAAATTGTTGTGCAGCAACGCTCCCCATCCAACCTAACAGAGTTTGAGAGGATCTGCTGAGAAGAATGGAAGAAACTCCCCAAACACAGGTGTGCCAAGCTTGTAGCATCATAGCCAAGAAGGCTTGAGGCTGTAATCACTGCCAAAGGTGCTTCAACAAAGTACTGAGTAAAGGATCTGAATACTTTTGTAAATGTGATATTGAAATGTGATTTTGAAAAACCTTTTTGCCTTGTCATTATGGTGTGGGGGGAATTTTAATAAATTTTAGAATAAGGCTGTAACTTAACAAAATGTGGAAAAAGTCAAGGGGTCTAAATTAAAGGTTGACCGATTATGATTTTTCAATGCCGATACCGATTTATTGGAGGACCAAAAAAGCCGATAGCGATTAATCGGACGATTTTTAATTTTTTTTATTTTTATTATTATTATTTTATTTTATTTTTTACTTAAAAAAAAAAAAATTGATTTTTTTTTAAACAACACTTTTTTTTAGAATGAACTATTTTTTTTTTTAAATAACAAAAATACAAAAAATGTATTTGTAATAATGACAATTACAACAATACTGAATTAACACTTATCTTAATATAATACATCAATAAAATCAATTTAGCCTCAAGTAGATGATGAAACATGTTCAATTTGGTTTAAATATTGCAAAAACAAAGTGTTGGATGTAAGAAAGCTAACGTTTCAGTTCCTTGCTCAGAACATGAGAACATATGAAAGCTGGTGGTTCCTTTTAACATGAGTCTTCAATATGCCCAGGTAAGAAGTTTTAGGTTGTAGTTATTATAGGACTATTTCCCTCCATACCATTTGTATTTCATTAACCTTTGACTATTGGATGTTCTTATAGGCACTTTAGTATTACCAGTGTAACAGTATAGCTTCCGTCCCTCTCCTCGCTCCTCCCTGGGCTCGAACCAGCAACACAACGACAACAGCCACCACATCAAAGCAGCGTTACCCATGCAGAGCAAGGGAAACAACCACCCCAAGGCTCAGAGCGAGTGAAGTTTGAAACGCTATTACCGCACACTAACTAGCCAGCCATTTCACTTCGGTCACACCAGCCTCATCTCGGGAGTTGATAGGTTTGAAGTCATAAGCAGCGCAATGCTTGACGCACAACGAAGAGCTGCTGGCAAAACGCACAAAAGTGTTGTTTGAATGAATGTTTACTCGCCTGCTTCTGCCTACCTCCGCTCAGTCAGATACTTGTATGCTCAGTCAGATTATATGCAACACAGGACACGCTAGATAATATCTAGTAATATCATCAACCATGTGTAGTTAACTAGTGATTATGATTGATTGTTTTTTATAAGATAAGTTTAATGCTAGCTAGCAACTTACCTTGGCTTACTGCATTTGCGTAACAGGCAGGCATCTTGTGGAGTGCAACGAGAGAGAGAGGCAGGTCGTCATTGCGTTGGACTAGCTGTAAGGTTGCAAGATTGGATCCCCCGAGCTGACAAGGTGAAAATCTGTCTTTCTGCCCCTGAATGAGGCAGTTAACCCACCGTTCCTAAGCCGTCAGTGAAAATAAGAATGTGTTCCTAACTAACTCGCCTAGTTAAATAAAGATTAAATAAAGGTGTAAAAAACAAAAAAATATCGATTTCCGATTGTTATGAAAACTTGAAATCATCGGCCATTCCGATTCATCGGTCGACCTCTAGTCTAAATACTTTCTGAGGGCACTGTATATATCTATATATATCCCTTTGTTACTCTGCAGGAGGCTATATTGCCTACCGTGTTCCGCAGTCCCACTCACTCTCATGTGCCGGTGACATGTAAGATACAAGTTATATGTTCAACCGGTCTTTCCCTTTTATGCAGTCGGTTTTGCTTCCTATTCAGTACACAGCTAGGCTATTGGGCCCAGTCATGGTGCTAAACAAAAGTATAACTATTATTACCAAGAGTTTGTTTTCACTTACTGGGAATTGTATTTTTACTGAACAATCTGTACTGGATTTCAGCCCTGTTTCCTCTTTTTGTGGGACAGTAAATGGAGGTGGTAAAGTGACCTCGGAGAGTGCCTGGACAGCCAATCACCCTGCTCCGCTTACAGGGAAATTGTAAATGGCTTGGTTACTAAGCAATTTCTCCCGTGCATCCATATTAATCACCTTTTATCTCCTAAGGATGTAGTGTTTAAATATGGGGTAGCTGCCATCTTTTTAAATCTGCTTAATTGGTCTTTTTTATTTTTTATATGGTGAAGGGGCAGAGAGACTGGGTGTTTTAGATTAGGGCCGGAACGATAGCAGTATCGCAATGTTTTATCGATGGCAAAAATAATAACACAAATCAGATCTAACTCTTTGGTCCTTTTTAATAACCGTCTGTATGTAAAATATTGTGTGCTATTGCTTGGAAAATAAATGTGAATCGGGATGACACATTTTTGTTCCCAACATTAGTGCTGTTTTGTTAAAGAAGTTAAATCCGCTTCCATTTTTGTTTCTTTGCCAACGATACTAACGGGTATCGTGATACTGGTATTGTCCTGGCCCTAACCTAGAGGATCTAGCCATTGGGGAGAGGGGGAATTATGGGGGTCGTTGCTCTGTTTGCAATTTCAAACAGCCTGTTATTTTGTGTACAATATGGTGCAGAATACACATGCTGCCTGATTGCACTCGGAGTAATGTTATCTGCCCTTTACCGGGAAGGCAGCAGGCAGAGGTAATTTTGGATTAGTCCAGGGACCAAAGTCCTGCTTCTCCCAGAACAGTTTGGTTTTTCCAAGCCGCTCTGTGAGGACTGGAGCTTATCATTAAGCATGGAAAAGGAGTTCTCTCCTGTATGAGTACCCTGCGGGGAGCATTTTGCCAGTCTTTTCTCATGACTTCTCTGTTTTTATTAACATATTTTTAATGCTTTTGAAGGAATCTGTGACCCTTAACCGCATAATGAACAGCCTTGCCTACTCTGACGGGAAAGGAGAGGAGGGCTTGGTGGGTGGGTATGGAGGAGTTTGGCAGTGAAAGACACTGTAGCCAAAACTATACTGTAGGAACATTTTTCCTTTGTGGACAAAATATTACCAGGCAGGTATAACAGCCACTTTGTCTCTGGAGGGTAAGCAAGCAAAACAAACAGTTACAATTATGATTGAAAAGGGATTATTAAACCCTAAGGAGATACATAGGCTTGTTTAAAGGATTTGTTTTTGACCAAATTGAGAGCATAAACTCCAACGTACTTGTAGAGCACCGTAACACATGATTGGTTGAGATGGATCTAACTCTTTACTTTTGACAAGTCTGCCCTTTCTGTCGTACAGTCTGGTTCTGTAGATTCTTCACCCACCATGCTAATCTATAAAGTGAGACAGAAGAACATCTGTCACTGTGTTTTGACAAGAAGCAGATGGGCCTTTTGATTATTGCCTGCGTTGATCTGTCTGGGTTTCCACTCCCAGCAGGTGAGACTGGCAGTCAGTGGGCGGATCATAGACGCAAAGCATCTGTAGATCAAATCAGATAGTTATTGCTCTTTGTGTGTGTGTGTGTGTTCCCCCTAGCTAGATTTTTTTGGGGGGGCTACAGTGACTCCCCGATTGACTTTTTGTCAAAGCCTCTTCTGTCAGAAAGCTTGAGCACCTGCAGCATAATATGCATGTACACTGCTCAAAAAATAAAGGGAACACTTAAACAACACAATGTAACTCCAAGTCAATCACACTTCTGTGAAATCAAACTGTCCACTTAGGAAGCAACACTGATTGACAATAAATTTCACATGCTGTTGTGCAAATGGAATAGACAACAGGTGGAAATTACAGGAAATTAGCAAGACACCCCCAATAAAGGAGTGGTTCTGCAGGTGGTGATCACAGACCACTTCTCAGTTCCTATGCTTCCTGGCTGATGTTTTGGTCACTTTTGAATGCTGGCGGTGCTTTCACTCTAGTGGTAGCATGAGACGGAGTCTACAACCCACACAAGTGGCTCAGGTAGTGCAGCTCATCCAGGATGGCACATCAATGCGAGCTGTGGCAAGACGGTTTGCTGTGTCTATCAACGTAGTGTCCAGAGCATGGAGGCGCTACCAGGAGACAGGCCAGTACATCAGGAGACGTGGAGGAGGCCGTAGGAGGGCAACAACCCAGCAGCAGGACCGCTACCTCCTCCTTTGTGCAAGGAGGAGCAGGAGGAGCACTGCCAGAGCCCTGCAATGACCTCCAGCAGGCCACAAATGTGCATGTGTCTGATCAAATGGTCAGAAACAGACTCATTGAGGGTGGTATGAGGGCACGACGTTTGGCATTTGCCAGAGAACACCAAGATTGTCAAATTCGCCACTGGCACCCTGTGCTCTTCACAGATGAAAGCAGGTTCACACTGAGCACATTTGACAGACGTGACAGAGTCTGGAGACGCCGTGGAGAACGTTCTGCTGCCTGCAACATCCTCCAGCATGACCGGTTTGGCGATGGGTCAGTCATGGTTTCTTTGGGGGGCCGCACAGCCCTCCATGTGCTCGCCAGAGGTAGCCTGACTGCCATTAGCTACCGAGATGAGATCCTCAGACCACTTGTGAGACCATATGCTGGTGCGGTTGGCCCTGGGTTCCTCCTAATGCAAGACAATGCTAGACCTCATGTGGCTGGAGTGTGTCAGCAGTTCCTGCAAGAGGAAGGCATTGATGCTATGGACTGGCCCGCCCGTTCCCCAGACCTGAATCCAATTGAGCACATCTGGGACATCATGTCTCGCTCCATCCACCAACGCCACTTTGCACCACAGACTGTCCAGGAGTTGGCGGATGCTTTAGTCCAGGTCTGGGAGGAGATCCCTCGGGAGACCATCCGCCACCTCATCAGGAGCATGCCCAGGCATTGTAGGGAGGGCCTATAGGCACGTGGAGGCCACATAAACTACTGAGCCTCATTTTGACTTGTTTTAAGGACATTACATCAAAGTTGGATCAGCCTGTAGTGTGGTTTTCCACTTTAATGTTGAGTGTGACTCCAAATCCAGACCTCCATGGGTTGATACATTTGATTTCCATTGATAATTTTTGTGTGATTTTGTTGTCAGCACATTCAAATATGTAAAGACAAATGTATTTGATAAGAATATTTCATTCATTCAGATCTAGGATGTGTTATTTTAGTGTTCCCTTCATTTTTTTGAGCAGTGTATTTGTAAGGCATGGACCATTTCTCAAGTTGATTCATATTGTAAACCCATCTGTTGCGGCTCTAGTTGTTGGGCTATGGTCTGATAGCCTAAGGGTTTTGAATTTCTTTCATTTGATCCAAGCATCTAAGTTTGCAGTCCTCTCTCTGTCTTCCCATTCTTCAGCCCATCCATACCCATTAAAACCACCCATCAGAAATTGTCCAGGGTGAAAGAGCAGGGAAGCACAAATATGGGAAGCACAAATCCTCAGCTT
Organism: Oncorhynchus tshawytscha; assembly: GCF_018296145.1. Classification (NCBI taxonomy): domain Eukaryota; kingdom Metazoa; phylum Chordata; class Actinopteri; order Salmoniformes; family Salmonidae; genus Oncorhynchus; species Oncorhynchus tshawytscha. Next base: position 21,104,023 of record NC_056437.1, read on the forward strand.
TAATACAGAGGGACTGTATTTTTTCCCTAGAGGTAAACAGCAACATATCTAAGATATGAATGGTAAGAGGAAATATAAAATAAGTAGATGTAAGTGGAAATCCGTTTTGTTTCCCAACAATGTCAACACGAAGGATATGGGTGGAGGAAAGAGAAACCCAGAAACATAAATCAATCCATTTCAAGCCCAGTATTGGCGGTAGTCCATCCAATTCAAACCCAGCATAGGCGGTAGTCCATCCAATTCAAACCCAGCATAGGCGGTAGCCCATCCAATTCAAACCCAGCATAGGCGGTAGCCCATCCAATTCAAACCCAGCATAGGCGGTAGCCCATCCAATTCAAACCCAGCATAGGCGGTAGCCCATCCAATTCAAACCCAGCATAGGCGGTAGCCCATCCAATTCAAACCCAGCATAGGCGGTAGCCCATCCAATTCAAACCCAGCATAGGCGGTAGCCATCCAATTCAAACCCAGCATAGGCGGTAGCCCATCCATCACACCCAGCAAGGTAGCCCATCCAATTCAAACCCAGCAAACCCAGCAAACCCAGGCGGCATAGGCCCATCCAATTCAAACCCAGCATAGGCGGGCCCATCCAATTCAAACCCAGCATAGGCGGTAGCCCATCCAATTCAAACCCAGCATAGGCGGTAGCCCATCCAATTCAAACCCAGCATAGGCGGTAGCCCATCCAATTCAAACCCAGCATAGGCGGTAGTCCACAATGAATAATAATAATAATATATATTTTAAATAATATGACGACATAAGAGCAGAGCACACAGCGGGCATATTGTCATAAAGAGTATTGTTGACTAAATTATATTCTCTGAGGCAGCCAATACAAAGCTTCAGTGATGTGGGATGGAAAGCCCAGGATGGGGAATTTTAATGGGGAACGTCTGTATGACAACGCAGAGATTTGTCTGTGCACTGTACCTCACTAACGGTGAAACTTCCGGCGCCGACAGAGATGGCCGCCAAGCTTCGCGTTCCTAGGAAACTATGCAGCATTTTTTTTGTGTGTGTGTGTTATTTATTAAAATGTTACCCCAGAAATCGTAGGTTTTATTACATACAGTCGGGAGGAACTATTGGATATAAGAGCAACGTCAACTCACCAACATTACGACCAGGAATACGACTTTCCCGAAGCGGATCCTCTGTTTAGCCTACCACCCACGACAATGGATCGGATCCCAGCCGGCGACCCAAAACAACGGCGCCGTAGAAGGGGCAGACGGAGCGGTCTTCTGGTCAGGCTCCGTAGACGGGCACATCGCACACCGCTCCCGAGCATACTACTCGCCAATGTGCAGTCTCTTGACAACAAGGTAGACGAAATCCGAGCAAGGGTAGCATTCCAGAGAGACATCAGAGACTTTAACGTTCTTTGTTTTTACAGAAACATGGTTCACTCGAGACACGCTATCTGAGTCGGTACAGCCACCTGATTTCTTCACGTATTGCGCCAATTGCCCGACAGAAACCAGCCTATCTCTGGTAAGAAGGCGGGCGAGGTGTATGCCTTATGATTAACGAGACGTGGTGTGATCATAACAACATACAGGAACTCAAGTCCTTTTCTTCACCTGATTTTAGAATTCCTCACAATCAAATGCCGACCGCATTATCTTCAAGAGAATTCTCTTCGATCATAATCACAGTCGTGTATATTCCCCCAAGCAGACACCTCGACGGCCCTGAAATAACTTAATTCGACTCTATGTAAACTGGAAACCACATATCCTGATGCTGCATTTATTGCAGCTAGGGATTTTAACAAGGCTAATCTGAAAACAAGGCTCCCCAAATTCTATCAGCATATCGATTGTGCTACAAGGGCTGGCAAAACCCTTGACCTTTGTTACTCTAACTTCCGCGACACATATAAGGCCCTCCCCCGCCCTCCCTTTGGAAAAGCTGACCACGACTCTATTTTGTTGCTCCCAGCCTATAGACAGAAACTAAAACAGGAAGCTCCCGCGCTCAGGTCTGTTCAATGCCGGTCCGACCAATCAGATTCCACGCTTCAAGATTGCTTCGATCACGTGGACTGGGATATGTTCCGCATTGCGGCGAACAACAACATTGACGAATACGCTGATTCGGTGAGCGAGTTTATTAGCAAGTGCATCGGTGATGTTGTACCTACAGCGTCTATTAAAACATTCCCCAACCAGAAACTGTGGATTGAGGGCAGAATTCGCGCAAAACTGAAAGCGCGAACCACTGCTTTTAATCAGGGCAAGGAGACCGGAATCATGACCGAATATAAACAGTGTAGCTATTCCCTCCGCAAGGCAATCAGACAAGCTAAGCGTCAGTATAGAGACATAGTAGAGTCGCAATTCAACGGCTCAGACACGAGAGGTATGTGGCAGGGTCTACAGTCAATCACGGACTACAAAAGAAAAACCATCTCCGTCGCAGACCATGATTTCTTGCTCCCAGAAAGACTAAACAACTTCTTTGCGCCTCCCGGGTGGCACAGTGGTCTAGGGCACTGCATCACAGTGCTAGCTGTGGAACCAGAGACTCTGGGTTCGCGCCCAGGCTCTGTCGCAGCCGGCCGCGACCGGGAGGACAGGGTTGAGTGAGCCCAAGGCCCTGTACCAGATAACTATTAATGATGCCCTGCCAGCACTGGATGTGTTCGTGGACTGTGTGTTCAGGTTACCTACTTCCCCCAAGCTGTCAATGTGTCTGTAAGTCTAATTTTCAACCCCCCATTCTAGTAGAGAATTTTATTTTTGATTTTGCATATAGGCCTAGGTGTAAAGAAATGTTTAAAAGAATATGAATAGTTCACTGAGTCCATTCTCTCCTGCTCACAAATGTGGTTCATGGTTCTCTCAAAGCATCAGCCAGCAGTCTCTCCAGGGATGTTCCTATATCCACCCATTGTATTTATTTTTCATACATTTCTGAGTAAGTGCATCCATTGTATAGAAATAACAATCTGCCAAACCCTGCTTAACACTGTTGTAATACCTTTTGTACAGGAGCTAATCTCAATGGAAAGGAGGCTCATTGTTGTCTGCCTCAGGCCTTGTGCACGCTGACTGTAGAGCAGAACTGCCCTGGGTTGTTTGAATGTCCTGTTCTGCTCTACACAGTGAGCCTGGGTTGTTTGAATGTACTGCAGTTCAAACTAGACTTTTTTTTGTGGTAAATGAAAAATAAGAAAAAAGACAATCTGGGTCTCTCATATCGTGCTCTGATTACAATTATGCTAACTTGAAACAGGATGGCTCTTATTGGCTGGTCCAGGAGTAATAAATCCCATAAATGTATGAGATGCATAGATGAACCGTCAGCTTCAGTAGCTGTCCATCTGTTTCAGACTGACTAGACTCTGCTTGCCCTGTCTCCTTGGCTCCATCACTCAGACAGGACCCAGCGTTCATTTAGGGGAGACCTTTGTGTGTGTGTGTGTGTGTGTGTTACGGCAAGATGAGAGATGGCGACCGGTCAGCCATACCCCAATACCCATAGCCCTGTTCCATGTTGAATGCCTACATTCATGTCTTCCTACTGTTTGAGCAGTGGATAGTCTAGGTTTGACTGCAAGCTGTCAGTCAGGCATTGAAGGTCATTGATGGAAATTGCTTTAAAAGCGAGACCAAAATAGTCATTTCATACCCATTTTACTCTCCTCCCCATACAGAACCTGTGGTTTTGCAGGTCTTTGTGACCGCATCACTAATGTTGAGTCTTATCCAATGTTACTGTTCTGTAAAACTGTAGACACAGGGTGCATTTCAGGCTGTGAAGAGCCTGGGGGTGGCTGGCCGCTCTTTGAAAAGGTTATAGCGCTGTTATTCAGAGTGATGACTCTGTAAGGAGGCCACACACAGTCTATAGACTTAAAAAATGTCGAGCAAAGTTCAAGTACCCTCCATAGCCTAATTGTTTTTCTGTAAATCAACCTTACTGTATGAAGTTTGTTCTGTTCCTCCTGTGTCAGTGTTTTCCTTTTTGGCCTGCCAGGGATTTGACAGTGGGTAGGGAGGACATTAGCATACTAATCCAACTAGAGAGTGAAAAGGGCGCTCGCACCGCTCAGCCTAAACCTTTTTCATTATCATCTAATTATTAACTGAGGATTCTGAGAACTGCAAAGACAAGCTGAGAGGATTGGGGTTGGGGGGGTGTATGTGAAGTGAGTGTCTTTTTTTGGTCTGTTTTCTTGAAAGGAAGGGTCTCAAGGCAATGTTACTCTGCTCCAGTCAAGGCCCTGGAGGCTGCTCAGAGAGGAGCGGAGAGACTGGAAGGTCAGGCAGAGCACATCCTCATCTATGTGCTGTAAAGCTACTATCTGCCAGAAGGCTGGCCTTTCTCAATTTCAGCCTAACAAAATGATTCCGTAAATGGAAGGCACACTTTCTAGATGAGATATCAGGTTGATGTGCCGTATCAATTGCTCTCTCAAGGGTATCCTACTCTTTTTGAAGGATAGACTGCATGTCCCTGGGGGATGCCATCTGGATCCAGTAAGAATTTAAGAGGATCATGTCATACCTCTGTCCATTTGAAACTATAACAGCCATCATCATCTAGCTCCCCATCACTGCCCTTCTCCCTTCCAAATGACCTCGTTATCTTCCCACACACAATCCCGTTCCTCAAGAGCCCAGGCAAAAGACAATAGTTTGTACAATTAGACATTTTATTTTCCAATGCCATTCCCTCAGGCCCCCTACAAATGTTGCCCTCAGTCCATCATTGTTGGAGCGAACATTTTGTCTGCCAAAACATCCTTATCAGGGAAACCTTGGGAGACAAAAGATGGAGTGCAGAGCCAGAGGTCCTTATCTCTGTGGCAGACCCTCAGAGGACCGCATCACGCCTGATAACGCCTCTTATCGGAGCCATTGATGTCACCCCAAAGTGGCAAGGATTTACCGTCCTTGCCACTCTCCTTTTCTCATTATCCATCGCCGTGGAGACCTTGTAGACTAGAGCACAAAGCTCCCAGGCAATTGGTTGGAAGAAGAGGAGGAACTGAGTAGATTGAAGTGAGGTTTAAGTCGAGTCAGGAGCTGGGGTACACATTAGCTGGTGTTAATTTGAGGGAAAACTGTTCAGCAGTAGTTTGTTGGAGGCCTTTTGAATTAAGCATTAGGGCCTGAGGAGGTGTGGTATAAGGCCAATATACTACGGCTAAGGGCTGTTTTTATGCACGACGCAGTGCCTGGATACAGACCTTTTTAGCTGTGGTGTATTGGCCATATGCCACAAACCCCCGAAGTGCCTTATTGCTATTATAAACTGGTTACCAACGTAATTAGAGCAGTAAAAATAAATGTTTTGTCATACCCGTGGTATACGGTCTAGAGGTTGACCGATTTTATGATTTTTCAACGCCGATACCGTTTATTGGAAGACGAAGGCTTTTGGATGGGTGTTCTTAAGGTGATTCCACAGGTTGGTGGTATTTTTTTATTTAGCCGTTGCTGACCCCATGCTTACATCTTTATCACAAATTAGACGCCTTGCATTCCCTGGTGCCAATTCCATATAATAGTCCCACACTGGTGCTCTGCTTTTCTCTGCCATCTGTAAAGCACACAGACAGCTCTGAAGTGACAATGATACTGGAGAGTCTGCTTAGGAGACAAATACTCTCAACTGTTTGAATAAAAATTGAGTTTAAGTTGCCTGTGATGAATGTTGACAACAAAAACTGTCATTTCTATATGCAGGACATCCTATTTTAATAATGGACATGGTAAGAATTGACTACCAAAGTGTGAGTCATAATTCCCATGACACCTTCTAGCAAAATCTGAAAAGCGGTTCCTTCATTCATTTATTCCATAGGATATTTTTAGATTCACTGAAAATAAGGTCTGTTTCATGGAGGCTTACACCACCTTGCCAATTTTATAACTGTAGATATCCATAGGACAAGGTAACTCTGATCAATATTGGCTAAATATAAGCGAAGATCATTTTTTTTGTAGAGTGGATTTATGAAACTATTTTGACAAACGTTACCTTATCCTAGTGAGATTTACACGGGTCTCAAAACGCCTAGGCGGTGTAAGCCTACACGAAACACAGACCTTATTTGAAGTAGATCAAGACATTCTCTATGGAAGACATGAACGGTAAAATAACAAAGGAACCTCTCAAGTTCAGCCGCAAGTTATTACAGGAATTATAACGCGTCGACTATTTATCTGTAAACCATATACCTTTGACTATTACGAGCCTGATGCTGCCTACCACCTCTCAGTCAGACTGCTCTATCAAATATCAAATCATAGACTTAACTATAATAAACACACAGAAATACGAGCCCTAGGTCAAATCCGGAAACTATCACCTCAAAAACAAAAAGTTTATTCTGTTCCATATTTTATCTAACGGGTGGCATCCATGAGTCTAAATATTCCTGTTACATTGCACAACCTTCAATGTTATGTCATAATTACGTACAATTCTGGCAAATTAGTTTGCAAAGAGCCAGGCGGCCCAAACTGTTGCATATACCCTGAGTCTGCGTGCAATGAACACAATGAACAGGCAGGCTCCTCGTGAGGCAGGTGGTTAGAGCGTTGAACTAGTTAACTGTAAGATCCCCCGAGCTGACAAGGTAAAAATCTGTCTCTCTGCCTGGTACCTAGGCCTTCATTGAAAATAAGAATGTGTTGTTTAACTGATTTGCCTAGTTAAATAAAGATTAAATAAAGTGTCAGTGAAATCGGTGTCCAAAAATACAGATTGTTATGAAAACTTGAAATCGGCCCTAATTCATCAGCCATTCCGATTTATCTGTCGACCTCCTAATACGGTATAATATCTCATGGCTGTCAGCCAATCAGCATTCAGGGCTCAAACCACTCTGTTTATAATAAGTAAGCACTATGGCTTAGCAGGTGGGGAATTGGATACATGACCATGATGTTTCTGCTTCAAATCCCTATTGGGTCACAGCTGTAATAAGGCTGGAGTAGAGATGTGTTGTTATCTTGCTGACAGGTGGTTGACTGGATGATGAACACAAGATATCTTGGGTTTAAACAATGCCTCGAGTTGTAAAATGTGCTGCATGTGTTTGCAATGAAACATTTACTTTGTCATGCATTAACTTTGTCAGCTAAAGTTAGGAGAACCTTTATCACTGAGTGAGTAAGAGACAGAAAATGTCTGACAGGCAATAGAATGAGCCCTTTAGCTCAGATGCTGTCAACAGGACTGGTGCTCCCTGAACTCACTTTGATCTGTGTACTCTGTCCTTTTAGAGGCAGTCTAATGGAGAATGCAAAAGCACTTTTACTCGAAGGGCTCACAACCACTTTATTTTTCTTTTAGATTTTGATGGGATGAAAGAAACGTTGTCAGTTATGCATGACCATTTCCTTTTCTCGCTTTGTTTTTTTCCCCTCTAAGAATGTTATTTTTCTGCTTAAATAAAGCAGTGGCCTCTGAATGATAATGCCTTTTTTGATGCATTTTTATCCAGGAGAACATTTTGGGAGTAGCCTAATGGAAGGTATTCTGATACTCGTCTCTTAGTTTCCGCCGGTAAAGCAGTGACTGCATTTCCCCCCGGGGTTCCTTTTCGTTCGCTCTGTGCCTTTTTCTCCTCTGCCCTCCTTTGACATATGCGGAGTAATGAAGGTTTGTTGTGAATTTGGTATTCTTTTCAAAATGAAGTCCGACCATCGAGAGAGGCTTTTAGCTTTTCAGCTGTGTGTGATCACATGAGGGAGGCTGTGCTGGGTGGTTTTGAAGTGGGGCTGTCAAAGTATAAAAGGAGAGGCAGACCGGGGTGAGAGGTGGGGTGGATCTCTTCAAGCACCTGACTAGAATGAAAGCCAGGTTGTTCCTCCCCTTTGAGGTGGAGGTAATTCTGTTTCTGCAGCCAGTCACTGCGCTCTGTCTCCTGCATCTGACTCACTTAAGCTGGCCTGTGGCCCTAGAGGCAGTGGCAGAAATGAAAACAATCAGCCAACGAACTGTAGAAGAAAAGTGGAAGAGAGGGAGGATAAAGAAATGAAGCCTCTCTGAGACAGCTGTGTGCAAGGCATTCACTTCAATTGAAATTTCAGCGGTGCAGTTTATTTTGGCCGGGAATATAAAGTAGTATTTTGATTTGCTGACACAAAAATGATCGTTCCGTACTATCGGATGTTGCAGGTAGGCCTATGCACCTATAGGGGCTAGAATATAGTACCCCACTTAGGCCTGGTGTTCAGAATGATAACTAAGATCAAAGATACTGCGGGAAACCCTTCATACACAAACACACCTTTGTGTGTGTGTGTGTGTGTGTGTGTGTGTGTGTGTGTGTGTGTGTGTGTGTGTGCCAAAGCCATTTGGGAGAACAAGCTACTTTTGGATTTTCGCTCATGATCAATACCACCATCAATTCATAGAGCAATTCTAGAGTCTCTGAGGACCGAGCTATTGACTGGGTACAGGATGCAGCTGGCAGCAACAGCAGACTGTGTAAATGGACTGTGTTATTGCAACAGACAGGGCAATATGGAGAACAGTGAAGAGCCATCCTAGCGTCTAAAGGGGAGTGGGGAAGTTGGTTTGATGTTAAGTGATTTTATATTCTTAGATATGTAGTGTCCGCAGTTCAAAGGGGTTGCTGAGTTTGACTATGGTAATACGGGCCTGAGGTGGAAACGGTTTAAAAAATAAATAAAAAATAAATGAAAAGATTTCGGCTTTAAGAAGGAAAGTAGAGAGCATGCATGTATTGGAGGGAGAGCACAGGGAAACCCCTGAGGGGGAGAACTCCATCAGCGTGGTAAGAGTTTGCTTACAGGGCTTTGACTTCAGTTTTGGGTTTTGCATGCACTTCAGCAGCTTGTAATTTAATACATGATCAAAAGCTAACGGATGTGTTTTTCTCTCCCTGTCCCTCTCAGGTTCCCCCGAGGTCCAAGCGGCTGTAGAACCCCCAGAAAGCTGCAGCCATGTTAGCCTGCCTACAGAGAAGGCAGCAGAACCTCTCATCTCAGCACCTGGTCTGCACCCCCAAGATCCTGGGGAGTCCACAGCAGCCGCAGCCCAGCACACGACAAAGTGAGTCCACATGTCTCTGCTCTCGGCAGCACAGGACAACAGCCACTAACTCTACATTTCACTACAGAGCCCCAACAACAGCCACTAACTCTACATTTCACTACAGAGCCCCAACAACAGCCACTAACTCTACATTTCACTACAGAGCCCCAACAACAGCCACTAACTCTACATTTCACTACAGAGCCCCAACAACAGCCACTAACTCTACATTTCACTACAGAGCCCCAACTTTGTTTCACTTGTGGTGCTGTGTTTGTATCTCGGTGTGGTGAGTGACTGGTGGAATTCGAAAGAGAAAGAAATATATTCAATTTTTAGGGGGAAAGCACTTTTCACTTACACACACACACACACACACACACACACACCTGTAGTTAGGGTATAGAATGCCCTTGTTACAACGTTCCGAGAAGTACAATGTTAAACCAGCCTCTCCTGTAGCAACCGTTAGTTCCACTCCATCTGATGAAGTTGATTATCTTTAATTATGCCCCTCATCTCTGTGCTGTCTCAGGAGAGATGAGAGCTGTGGTGAGGGAGGGTGAGTTCACCTTGGCCTATTTATCTACCTCTGGCTGGCTGGATGACTGGCTGACTGATTGGCCTGCTGAAGAGAACCATACAGGGTTGATATCTCCCCCTCAGATCTGTGTGGATCCTGTGGGTCTTATCACAGGTAGTCATGCACTCTAATTTAATTCATGAGGGATTGATCAAGGATGGAATGCTGTTACGTGGGCTGGGCCGGTCTGTGCTGATAATGATGATGATTGTCCTGCAAAGGGCATACTACCATGCACCCCCCCCACACACACACACACAAACACCTTCTCCTAGTGAGCCCAGACCTTTTCTCTGTAGAACTATTTTACAATCTGTACCTTTTTATTATATGCCGCTTCCTTTCACACATTGTTGCTCGCTCAGCCATTTGCCCACATAAATACCCGACACACACAGTGCTTGCAATTTTATTGTTCAGCTTTTCTCTAGTTCTGCGGCTTGTGGATATGGGTGGGGCGACGCGCACATGGTCAAATAAAGCCGTGTTGTCATGGCCACTGTCGGAGAACTCGATGTAACTTCATACGCTAGAGAGGACCTTCCTGTTGAGATAAGTGATACAAGCCATGTTATCCATGTCATAAACAGAGATTTCAATATACCTGTTTATTATCCTCATTGCCAGTGCACATTTATTATCACATTTAATGAGAGGTTGTGTTGTGGCACTTGTCGGCTGATGAAACCAGCGTGGGGCATTCTGAGTTTAGTTATCATGTTGCCATGATTAAATCCAGAGAATGTTTCATCTCTGTTTTATGTTTATTGCTCTGTCAGATTTCTGTGGAAGTTTATGACATGAATTTATGGGAAACCGCATATCAGCCAAGCCTATCCCCACGTAGATAGCATAATAACATCATATTAGCATTTTGTTGTTGTTGTGATATACAGTAAGTCAGGTACAGAAAATGCAGAAATTGCCTGAGTGATTAACCCCAAGGTCGATGAGTAATTGTGTGGAGACATTATGACTAAATGCAAGCTGATGGATTTGTAATGTATTTCTCTAGCTTCACCGGCCATGAAAACAAAATCCTGTGTATCCCCAGCTTTCCTTCACATTGAAACCTTTCACTAATGCTCTCTGGGAGACTAGGATCCTCTGTTCCCTACCCCCATATCCCTCATCTCACCATCTCTCTCCTGGGGTGAAACACCCCTTTGTCTCTCCATTATTAATTGCTAATCAGTGGAGCACTAGTCTGCTAAATGCTGGAACAGAAGGGTCTAGTTTGCCTCAGGCAGAACCACGAGTGCCTTCCTCATCCTGTTTACCTGCAGGACCCATTACACCCTCCCGGAGCTTTGTATGTGTGTGTGGCGCAGCATCCATCCCCTCCAGCACTAGCCTGACATTTCAAACACAACCATATGAAACAAGCTGCTCTACTGATTGGCGCATGCAGGTTAGACAAGACCCAGAAGACTTCTCTAGAATGTTTTTGTGTTTTTTCCCATTGCGATTCTCAGTTGAAAGATTTGGGGTTCTCATACAGAGTTTTGTTGAATAGCTTTCAGAGGATTCAGAGTTTACAGATAGACTGTTCCAATGGATGTCTGTGGTTCGGCTTCACAGAGGAATCCCTGACTATGCCAACCCATCTTTTAAATATGAGAAAGTGTGTGTGTGTGTGTGTGTGTGCGTGGAACTAAGTGCGAGGGATTATGTGATGAGAGCTAATGAGTACTCTGCACTTGGCCTGAACAGCAGACCGGAGCCGGGAATGCTTTATCCCACGCTGCCGGCCTGTGCTTCCGGAGGGTTCTTTTAAAGCACTGCGCTGCTTTCTCCGGGGCTGCCGAGCAGAGACAAATGGGGAGTGACACGCTCTCGTAAAGAGGTATCCGCCTGAGTCTCTTCAAGCACAAATAACTAAGTATTCACCCCCAAGGTTCTTCTCTTCCACAAACGAACACCCCTCATGAAGAGATTAGAGAGAGGGGAAGCAAGGGAGGACGTAAATGGGTACAATGCGTTTCTGTTTATGTGTGATGTAGAGGTGTGTGTGTGTGTGTGTGTGTGTGTGTGCACGCACATCAGTGCCTCTGCTTGGTCTTTATTTATCTCATTCTGAGTATTTCTCTCATTCTGAGCTCAGGAATAGTATCCTCAGTGGTGTTGAACACAGAGGGCTGGAACACAGAGGGCTGGAACACAGAGGGCTGGAACACAGAGGGCTGGAACACAGAGGGCTGGAACACAGAGGGCTGGAACACAGAGGGCTGGAACACAGAGGGCTGGAACACAGAGGGCTGGAACACAGAGGGCTGGAACACAGAGGGCTGGAACACCGGCTCTGTCCACTCTAACTTCTCCCTCCCCCCTTGTGTGTAGCTCGCTTGCTCTCTTCACTCCAGATCTGTGTGAGGATGCCTCAGTCCAGAGACCCAGCTGACCTCCTAAGACTCCATTAATATTAATGCAAGTTCATATGGATACAGAGATGAAGAGAGCTGTAGGCTCTGCATCTCAATGGCTCTGCTTTATAAGGGCACCGACCTGTGCACAGCTAGAGACACCATGCAAATGCTTTACCACAATATTCAAACTGAGCCCGAGATCTCCACTCATGGATGTTGAATACATGCAGGAGGTTTCTGACTTAATTTTCATTCACAGCAGTTACTGTATGCCTTGGTCACATCCAAGGAGAAGTCAAGGCTCCATGTGGAGCTGTGTTGTGGTGGACGTGAGGCAGGTCCAGATACTCGATACAAGGCGAGGTGTCTTGCTCTGCCTGAGCAACAGGGGCAGTCAATTACAGAGACTTGCCATTAGCAGCTGAATGGAGGTGTGGTCAATTAATTACATTGGTTCAAACAAGTGGGTCTATTAGGGACAACTGTGCTCATACAAGAGGTTGTCATGGTGATGCCAGGGCCTAGGTTTTTAACGTGTGTTAATTAGCCTCGTTGTCAAGGACAGTCTGGTTGTGTAGGGGTGTAGGGGGCAGGTTGATACAGTTACTGTATAGTGGTGTTGATATAAATGTTTGGATCACCATAGTGAAACATGGGTGTGTGATGTTTAACAGTGTATGTTTGTGTTTGCTTGTGATCCTGAGAACAGCACTAATGAATGTCTGTGACTGAATGCCTTGGTGTGGTGTGTCCCCAGTCAGGAGTAGCTGTTAGTCAGCATGTTTATCGCACCAAACATTTTAATCAGAAAGGTATTTAACACCAAAGACTTTTCTTACAACCAAGACTTTGGGCTTCTTGCCCTGTTTTTCTCATTTTGTCAATGGTTAATTTAAGGATATTTTTGTGATCGTTGCACAAGGATTAACCACCACCAAGCACAGGCCTATATTAGTGGTTATTGTAATAGCAGGAGGGGTAATGGAAATTCTGTTTGGTTCCTTCTGTTGGGTGTTTTGTGTGAGAACCAGAAGAGCAGCAGAGGGACTCTGTTTTTAGCTCTGGCTCAGGGGCTTGTTTTGCCAGTTAATCAGTGATTAACTCAAACAGTTCTGAAACAATGAGGTCTCCACTGATCTGCGGGGAATTGCTTTAAGCGTGACCATGGGGGGGGATTAGCTAGTTTACCGCGACTGAAAGCATCTTGTGGGATTGTATGGGGGTGGATTCGGTGCAGGGTTCACGAAAGACTGTGGCATGGTGAAGAATACTCAACGCTGTACATCACCTCACCGATCTGTTTCTCAATTGGTAGTTTTTATGGTTGAGACATATTTTAAACTTGGAAATGTTAGGCCTACACTCACACACTTGCTCTTTCTCCCGTGTGTGTCAAATAAATGTTATCAGGCAGCTGAAAATAGTTCATTAGATTTCAAGAATGTGCCTGTGGTTAATTAGCCACATTGTTAATTGAGATTTTAGGATTGCCCCTCACCCTCCACCCACCCATCTCACCAAGGACGGCCCCCGCCCCATGTGGAAGAAAGGAAGTCAGGATTAGGCACTTCCTGTGAAAGCGCGCCAGTGTTACCCAGCATGTTGCCGTGACAGTTAAGGCATCCACATACATGGGTCCGGTTGGCTCCAAGCAGAACTCGGCTAGGCGACGAGGACGTCTGTTCTTTCATACTCCCTAAAGACCTTCACTTGAAAAACAAGAACAAAGCAGGAATGTTACTGTTTGTCCCTATTGAACACTTCCTCAAAATAGATCATTCAATGAATCTGAAATAAATGTACTTTTTTAGATGTTGTTGCAGTACTTCTCAAGTGAACAAAATGTCCATGAAACTAGTAGTGCATTGCAGACAGTAGGGCCTTGCTGCTGGCCCTCTCGTCTCTCTCTGAATGACAGAAAACACGAATCCCGCCCCGCTAACTGTTTCGACTGGGAAGCATTTCGACAGGCAGTGTTTCTGTTCCTAGCCCTTAGCCCCAACACCCACCACACAGCTAGTGCATGCAAGGCTAACCATGGTGGAGCCACACGGACATTTGAATCTCAAGTGCCTCACCTCAATCACCCCGGTAAAGGTGAGAGGGAGAAAATGAGCTTAATGGAGCCACCTGCTAAGGAAGTGATGTTCTATTCAGTGTGGTCTTTGCGTGTGGAGAGGGCTTTAACTTCTGCCTCTGCTCCTCTCTCATTCTCTCTCTCTCTCTCGGCTGAGAAAGAGTGGGCTGGGAGACTGTGTGCAGTTTGCGTGTTCTGGGTGATTAAGTGCTTAAGGTCAGGCTGCTAAATACCTCATTCTGTCACTCCATACCGAACGGCACAAAGGTGTGGGTCGCTTTTCTATTCTGGGGGGTGTGAGCTGGCATTTTCTTTGCAGACTTAAGAGGCCCAATATTTTGTTATTCACAGCTTTCATTCCCCCAGATTTCCATAAATGTTAATGCTGTAAGGAAAGGTCAGACTGCTGTGCACTCACTTAGTAAACCAGGCGCTCTCAAAGAGTGAGTCATTTTTAGAGACATATACATTTGTTTTGTCTAAATTGTCCTTGTGCTTTAAATGACATTTTTTAAACTTTACTGTTGCCTTGGTTATAGTTGCAGGTTAGTGCCCACCTTTTGGATGGAGAGGGATAGACTGACTTAGGGCTGTCCTCCACTGAGTGGATGCTGAGGCAGTTGTGCTGCATAGCTAACCACTTCAGTCCAAGTTTGACCTAGCAGCCCTCTGCTCATTGGTTCATTTGAACCACCATAACTATGCCATTCGTGCCAATGGTATCGAAATTATAGATGAGGGAATATTGGAGCGTGGTGGGTTTGAAATCAGCAGAGGCCTGTGTTGACACATGAGCCCGTCACTGTGGGTGGCATGTCTTTGTGCTGCTGACAGGGCTGTAATCTGTGGACTTAAGGAGTGAGACGTTCTTTGAAGATGAGTTAGCATTCGGTGTTTGTAGTGTTTATGGAACACCTAGCCAATCTTGAGGGCTCAGGGCAAAACATTGACACTGTACCAAACAAGAGATGGGACCAATGGCACCCCGTGATTGGTTTTACAATATTTATCTCTGGTAATTGGGCGAGAGATGATTCGGGGCAGAATAAATTACTCTGTGTGGTACTGTACTTCTGATTTGATGCTGGTGCGTTGATGAAAGATACTGATGATGCCTTGAAGAGATCTCTATAATTAAGCAAGAAGGCCCGGGGGGTGTGGTATATGGCCAATGTATTCCACGGCTAAGGGCTGCTATTAGGCACAACGCAAAGCAGAGTGCCTGGACACAGCCCTTAGCCATGGTATATTGGCCATATACCACAAACCCACGAGGTGCCTTATTGCTATTACAAACTGGTTACCAATGTAATTAGAGCAGTAAGAATAAATGTTTTGTCATACCTGTGGTATACTGATATACCACGGCTGTCAACCAATCAGCATTCAGGGTTCAACCCACCCAGTTTATAATTAGAAATTGAACGAGATCTTAAGCACTTACAAATTCATAACGCTGCTGTATACTCTGCTGTATTGGAATTCATAACGTATCATACGAATGGCAGGATTCCTACTTTCTAAACTACAGGCTGAAATGTTGCAAAACCTTGAATATATCTTTAATGTAGAGCAGTTGAGTGTTTTCAGTCAAAACAGAGTTTATAACTGTCAAATGGTCATTCTTTTGCCTTGTTTTGAGCATAAGGTAGTTAAAGGCAGCTCAATCTTGACTCATTCCAGGCAGGGTCCTGATCTGCAAAATAATCTGTATTTAATATTGGACAAGTTCAGGCAGTAACTTCCCATTTCAAAATGTTTTCTCCTTACTGAGATACTTGATAGTCATGCAGGATCACAGGGTTGTCGAGAGGTTGCGTAGACATCGGTTTAACACTCCCAGATGTCCTTGTTTTCTATACCACTGGTGTATAGTGCTACATAAATAACTAGTGTTTTGCTGTATTGTAGTTCTCTGTGGAATTCACTCTGGCTGCTGCTGGCACTGCTGCGGTACCGTTCAGTTCCCTTGGCTCCACTGGGAGATGCTTGGATGGATAAAACACTCCACCTCTCCTCCTCCCTCCATTTTAAACACACAATTTATTTTCTTTATGAGATTTTGTAGATTGAATCATTTCGACAGTTGGAGGCTCATTGTGGGCCTGAAAAGAAATGAACTACCAAATCAATTCGGAACGGGAACAACAATTGAGCGCTCCCCATATTTCACAATATAAACTGTGATGGTGTGTTGCTTGTACGGCTGAAATGTCTCTTCAAATGGGTTTTGAAGTGTTTTTTGTTTAGATTTTTGGATCTGTATTTTTTTTCCTGCTCCCTTTGTCGCCACTCGCTTCCTTATGTGTGTTGTGGCAGAGTAATCTAGGTTAATTTCAGCACTTTTGCTTTTCATGTCAGGAGTTCCATAAAAGTGTCGTTCTGAGGGGTGGTGGTAATTTCTGCCAGGTGATTTATTGCTTTTAAATGGAGCGCCTTTTCCGCCTCTCCTTTGTTGCTGTGAGCTAAGCAGCCATGAAATTGCCTGAATAATCGTGTTTAAATCCAATCTTGGTTTGTCCCCTCAGCTTTCCCGTACACCATTCAATAGGGCACCCTGTGGAGTGTGCCCTGACTTCTCCTCACAGTTTAAGCTCCAGGCTTTTATATTAGTTAACACAGGTCCGTAAGAGGATTTAGACCAGCTGAATTTCTTACTTTACAGGTAGGTTGCCTTGGATGATTTGAAAGCTACACTCGTGGCCAAAAATATTGGCACCCTTCTACTTTTTTCAAATAATGCACAATTTCTTCCAGAAAACTGTTGAAATTAAAGTATTTTGGTGTCCACATATGCATGTCTTTGGTTTGCAGTTGACCAAAACAAAAGAAAATCTGAATTATTTACTAAGTGTTCGTTTATTCCACAAAGAAATCCTAAAATGGCCCTGACAATATTATTTAATATATAATTAATATATTAATATGATTTGAAGCACCTGATTCTCCTTTACTGATGTCTCTTATGACTGAAAATAACTTCTGGACATCAGAACTGAATTACTCACCACGAACTGGAAGAAGCTTTTTCCTTTAACGAGTCCGACTAGAAAGATATACTGCTCTCCTGGGAACAGGCCCAGATCCCCGTCATTTGCGTGAAGAAAAGACGGAGGAAAAGAGGATCCAGATCAGGCTGCCTTTTGAGAATCTGTAGGCGAGCGTGTAAACTCCCACTGCCATCAATTCTACTTGCTAACATGCAATCATTGGAAAATTAAAATTGATGACCTACGATTACCCTACCACCGGGACATTTAAGAACTGTAATATCCTATGTTTCACCGAGTTGTGGCTGAACGACGACACAGATAATATAGAGCGGGAGGGATTTTCAATGCACCGGCAGAACAGAGAAGCTACGTCTGGTAAGACAAGGGACAGTCTTTTTGTCAATAACAGCTGGTGCGCGATGTCTAATTTTAAAGAAGTCTCGAGATATTGCTCTACCAAGAGATCTCATCTACAATATCCGTAGCCTTCTATTTACCACCACAGACTGATGCTGGCACTAAGACCGCACTCAACCAACTCTATAAGGCCATAAGCAAACAGGAAAATGCTCACCCAGAAGCGGCGCTCCTAGAGGCCGGGGAATTTAAAGATATGCTTCTCCTTAATGCAACCGCTGTGTCAGATTTCAAAAAAGCTTTACGAAAAAAAAGCACACCATACAATAATCTGAGTACAGCGCCATACAGATAGCCGCCATGTCGGACTCAAACAGCTCTTATTCTCTCACCCTTCACAGTGGAAGCATGAAACAAGGTTCTAAAGACTGTTGACGTCTAGTGGAAGCCTTGAGAAGTGCAATATGACCCAATTTACACAGTATATTGGATAGGCAAAGACTTGAACACCTGCAAACCTCAATTTCCCACACCCTGGTTGGATTTTTCCTCAGGTTTTTGCCTGCCATATGAGTTCTGTTATACTCACAGACATCATTCAAACAGTTTTAGAAACGTCAGTGTTTTCTATCCAAATCTACTAATAATATGCATATCTTCGCTTCTGGGCCTGAGTAGCAGGCAGTTTACTCTGGGCACCTTATTCATCCAAGCTACTCAATACTTCAACCCCAGCCATAAGAAGTTAATGCAAGCAAACTTAAATCAGTTTTACCAAATTTTTACCAGCATGTCACATGTGCAACCAGAGAAAACCACCTGTTCTCCACACAGAGATGCACAGAGAAGCTCTCCCCCGCCCTCTATTTGGCAAATCTGACCATAATTATATCCTCCTGCTTACAAGCAAAAACTAAAGCAGGAAGTACCAGTGACTCGCTCAATGTGGAAGTGGTCAGATGACGCGGATGCTACGCTACAGGATTGTTTTGCTAGCACAGACTGGAATATGTTCCGGGATTCATCCAATGGCAATGAGGGGTATACCGCCTCAGTCATTGGCTTCATCAATAAGTGCATTGACGACGATGTCGTCCCCACAGTGACCGTACATACATGTCCCAACCAGAAGCCATGGATTCCAGGCAACATCCGTATCGAGCTAAAAGCTAGAGCTGCCACTTTCAAGGAGTGGGACACTAATCCGGATGCCTATAAGAAATCCCGCTATGCCCTCAGACGAACCATCAATTAAGCAGAGAGTCAATACAGAATTAAGATTGAATCCTACTACACCGGCTCTGACGCTCGTCGAATGTGGCAGGGCTTGAAAACTATTACAGACTACAAAGGGAAACCCAGATGTGAGCTGCCCATTGACGCGAGCCTACCAGACGAGCTAAATGCCTTTTATGCTCGCTTCGATGCAAGCAACACTGACGCATGCACGAGAAAACCAACTTTTCTGGATGACTGTGTGATAACGCTCTCGGTAGCCAATTGGAGCAAGACCTTTAAACTGGGGTCCCTCGGGTGTGTACTTAGTCCACTCATGTACTCCCTGTTCACCCATGACTGCGTGGCCAAACACGACTCCAACACCATCATTAAGTTTGCTAACGACACAACCTGATCACCGACAACGAAGAGACAGCCTATAGGGAGGTGGTCAGAGAACTGGCAGTGTGGTGCCAGGACAACAACCTATCCCTCAATGTGTGCAAGACAAAGGAGCTGATCGTGGAATACAGGAAAAAGCAGGCCGAACAGGCCCCCATTAACATCGACGGGGCTGTAGTGCAGCGGGTCAAGAGTTTCAAGTTTCTTGGTGTCCACATCGCCAACAAATTTCCAAACTTCCTGCAATCCAGGCAGAGGAAAGCCCATAAAATTGTCAGACTCCAGTCACCCAAGTCATAGACCTGTTTTCTCTTCTACCGCACGGCAAGAGGTACCAGAGCGCCAAGTCTAGGACCAAAAGGCTCCTTAGCATCCCACACCCCCTAGAGAGGATAACGTCCCACCTGGCGAACAGCCAGTGAAATTGCAGAGCGCCAAATTCAAAAACATAAATAGTCATTATAAAAATTTATGAAACATACAAGTGTTATCCATCGGTTTAAAGATGAACTTCTTCTTGTTAATCCAACCATGGTGTCAGATTTCAAAAATACTTTACGGTGAAAGCAAACCATGTGATTATCTGAGAACAGTGCCCAGCAGACAAATCATTACAAACAGTAACCAGCCAAGTAGACGAGTAACAAAAGTCAGAAATAGCGATAAAATTAATCACTTACCTTTGATGATCTTCATATGGTTACACTTACAAAACTCCCAGTTACCAAATAAATGTTTGTTTTGTTCGATCAAGTCCCTCTTTATATCCAAAAACCTCAGTTTTGTTGGTGCGTTTTGTTCAGTAATCCATTGGAACAAAGCGCAGTCACAACAGACAGACAGAAAATCAAAAAAGTACCATAAAAGTTTGTAAACCAGAAACCAGTCAAACGATGTTTATAATCAATCCTTGTTGTTTTTGTCATAAATAATCGATCATATTTCAACCGGACAATAGCTTCGTCAATAGAAAAGGAGAAACAAGAAAGGCGTGCTCCCGGTCACGCGCTGGATTAATTTCTGGAAATTTCCACTGGCCTCTCATTGAAAGTGCTGTTTCTCCCAATTTTTTTAGAGTAAAACCCTTTAACAATGCCTAAAGACTGGCCACATGTTGTGGAAGCCATAGAGATCGTGAACTAGGTCATTACATTACATTGTTATGTTTTACTTTAGTTTATTTGGTCAATCTTTTTGAGGTACACTTGGTTAAGGGCTTGTAAGTAAAAATGTCATAGTAAGGTCTACACTTGTTGTATTCGGCACGTGACAAAGTTTGATTTGAATTGAATGCATGTAAAAATCGCATTCAACCAGTTTGAATCGAGAAAAGGACTTATTCTCCTGTTTTTGTGTCGCTGTGTGTACCGCAATGAGCATAGAGAAAATGAGGTCAGACACAAGATTGTAGACAAGCATGGACAATCTCAAGGCTACAAGTCCATCTCCAGAGACCTTGATGTTCCTTTTTCCACCATACATAATGTTATCAAGAAGTCTACGGCCCATGCCAGTGTAGCCAACTTCCTGGATGTGGCCGCAAGAGAGAACTTGATGGAAAATTGCAGCGAAGGATTGTTGGAATGGTGGAGAAAGCACCTCGATCAACTGCCACAAAGATTCAAGCTGACTTTCAGACACACAGTGCGACTGTTTCAACCCGCACCATCCGTCGCCAGCTCAATGACAGGGTAGGAGACCCAAGAGGACCCCACTGCTGAGAGAGAGAAATAAGAAAGCCTTACTGAAATTTGCCACAACACACATGAACATGGCAAAATCCTTCTGGATGAATGTCCTGTAGACAGATGAGACCAAATGAGAGTGTTTTTTTGTAAAGCGCGCAATCTCTGTTTACAGAAAACAACAAAATGAAGCCTTCAATGAAAAGAATACCTTCCTTACAGTCAAACATGGAGGTTCAGTGATGATTTGGGATTACTTTGCTTCCTCTGGCACTGGGTCTCTGTCAAAGGTTTTATCAGCAGGACAATGACCCCAAACAGACTTCAAAAAGCACCCAGGAATGGTTCAATACTAAATGCGGGACTGTTCTTAAGTGGCCAGCAATGAGTCCATATCTGAATTCCATTAACTTGTGGAGAGATCTGAAAACAGCAGTTGGGAGAAGGCACCCTTCAAATCTGGGAGAACTGGAGCAGTTTGCACAAGAGGAGAGGGCCAAACTGCCAGTACAGAGGTGCAGGAAGCTCATCAATGGCTATAGGAAGTGCTTGATTGCAGTTATTTTGACTGAAGGCTGTGCTCCCAAATATTAAGTCTAGGGTGTCAATTGTCTGCCTTTTCTGTTTATTTTCTGATTTAAATGGATACATTAAGTTCTGAATCAATATTAACAGTGAAATAAAGAATTCTGGAGACCAAATACTTTGGTCAATTTCAACTTGTTAGGGAAAATTGTGAGTTACTTTAAAAAAGTGCATGGGTGCCATTATTTTTGGCCACACGAACAATCTTCATATTCAAGTCTCATTAGACATGGTTGGATGTGAGCTACATGGTAACTTGTTCACCAATTACATTTTTAAAGATGTAATCGTGAGATGAAAAAGAATACAAATATATTTTTTCTCATCAGATTTTATATTGTCTTTCAGGCTTTGAGAAACCACAACATTAGGATTGGGTTTAGATTGGCCTACAGTAGAAACGGGGAACACACAGTACAGCTGTCATTTCTTAACATCCAGCCCCATCCACTCCAGTTTTTAACTCTGCACATCTGACGCTAGTTTCATGGCCAAATGTCACCAAATGAATCCCACTTGAGCCGCTGCGACAAAATGGTCTTTTCTTCTGTACCCGGCTGCCTCCTGCTCTTCTCCCTGATTTCCCAGGGTAATCCAATTCTGGGTTGGAATTTATTTCATAAAGCACTGTTCAAACCGTGCCGGAGGTGTCTCCCTCCCAATAATGAGTTTAAAAGAGATGCAGATGTCAACGGTTCATCTTCCTAAAGGGAGGGAGGTGAAACTGGAGAGTGTGAAAGGGAAATGGAGGAGACGTTACAATAAGTGTTTTTATTGGGCTATTCCTCTCGTCTCTGGTCCTTGGACATTGTGTTCTCTGTTCTGACACGCTTTATCTGTTGGAATATTTATCACAAGGAGTGTTTTGGCCTATATGGATAGGTCAATTGATATACTGATTTTCTTTATTTTAGTCCCAGCTGGCAAGTATCGTCAAGCCTACTCTTGTACTTTATAACCAGGCACTTTGTGTAAGCTAGATCTTAAGGAAGTACAGGCTAACTGTTTCTTTCTTTGTTTGTGTTGCAGGTGAGCTGTCCTCCATGAATGGCCCTCGGTATCCATCCCCTGCAGAGCTGGATGCCTTTGCCCAGAAGACGGCCAGCAGTCCCCTGTCCATCAAGATCTTCCCATCCAACATCAGAGTGCCGCAGCACAAACAGCTGAACAGGACTGTCAACGGTCTGGACACCACATGCACCCAGCACTACAGTCCCTACTCAGGAGGCTACCAGGGCCTACTGGGTGTTGTAAAGGCCACTGTCTCCGTAGTCAAAGGCGTGCTGAAAAACTCTGAGGGCAAGAGAACTAAACATTCCCCTGCCCAAACTGCAGCGGCACCATACAACCCTCTCAGTAACAACAGACACGGGCAGCAGAAGAGCTACCACATGGGCTCCTGCAAGCCTCCTGACGGGCCCAAAATGGCTGTTCCCTCTAATATCATTGTTGCTGCCTCTGTCATCCCCACCCCAGTAGGACAGACTCTGGCCTCTCAGTCGGACCTGGACGTCCAGAGCTTGCTGAGGCAGATGAACAGACACTCCCACAGCCAGGCCCTGCAGCACGGGGGAGAGGCCCAGCCAAGCCCCTCACGCCAGGCTGTGGCTGCTGTGGCCAGCTCAGACTCTGGCTTTACCTGGGGAGTGGTGCCCCAGAGCAGCCTAGCGCACTCCGGGGCTGTGCTGCCCACCCAGAGCGCAGACATGGCCCAGGCTGGCTACTTGGAGAGAGTGGACTATAGCATGTGGCAGCACCACCAACAGCAGCAGCACTACCAACAGGGGGCGCTAAGGATGTACAACAATGCTCGGATGGGCAGCGGGGGAGGGGCCGTGGTCAGCCGCTCTCCAGAGACCTGTCTCCCTTTGGCCTGCTCAGCACAGCTCTCCTATAGGCGCCATCCCCTCAGTGCAGGCACTAACGGGGCAGGGATTGGTCAGGACCGGGTTAGCTCCTCCCCTCTGAACTGTGCTGCTATGCATGGGGAGTTCTCTGTGGGCCAGTACTTCGCCCCTCCCTGGAACAGTGTTCTGGTCACCCCGGACAGTGACTGTTACAACCCTCAGGAGCTGGTGCCTGGTTCCTCTATGGGCCGGGTCAGAGACATGGGGCTCTCCCAACCCCACCCTCACCCTCACCATCACCCCAACCACCAGCTCCACCCCCACCACCATCCTCACCCCCAGGTCTACGCCACAGACCAAAGCTTGGGCCTCTGTTGTGGGCTGCCCAGCACCAGCCTGTGCCACGCTTCTGTGCTGAGCAGCAGCCTGCAGTCTCTGGAGTGCCTGATCAGTGATCTCCACCCGCCCTGCATCAAGGAGAGCATGCTGGGGCGGGGCTACGAGGCGGTGGGGATGCCAAGGCTACTAGACCACAACCTACAGCACACCCACGTCCAGCTGCCTGTGTTCAGATAAGACAGGATGTGTCCACACAGGGCACTCGGACTGAAATATTCTGTAAAACAGGAACTCCATGGATGCAGGTGTGTAATTTTGAAGAGACCACCTCAGAATGAGAAACGGCACCTTTTTATTTAGCGTGTGTGTTGTATTGGTACAGGGCTATGTGGTTTGGAATTGACCAAGTGTTGTAAACCTTAAAAGGGTAATGATAATCATGACTGACCTGCAGGGTCATCTTATTTGATGTCTTAGTGTTTTCATTTACGGAGGATTTGTTGATCAATCAGAGAATCAGTTCACATCTGCCACATTTGTTCCTCAGAATAATGTGTTTTGAAGCTTGTTTTTTTTCTCCATCTGTCCACTGTTGAATTTTTAAACCATTTCAGAATGTTGTCATTTGAAGTAAGGTGAAAAGGTGATGTGCAGGCAATCCTCCTAATGCCCTTACAAAGTGCAAAAAAATACAACTGGAAAATGGTACATACTTAGGGCATACAAGGGCCCAACTCCAGGCCTCCAGGGGCATACAAGGGCCCAACTCCAGGCCTCCAGGGGCATACAAAGGCCCAACTCCAGGCCTCCAGGGGCATACAAAGGCCCAACTCCAGGCCTCCAGGGGCATACAAAGGCCCAATTCCAGGCCTCCAGGGGCATACAAAGGCCCAACTCCAGGCCTCCAGGGGCATACAAAGGCCCAACTCCAGGCCTCCAGACTGTCAGCTTGTTTTTATTTAACCCTTATTGACCAATAAAGGCCACTGATTATAATGCACTGCTGTAAGAACGGCAAAAATGGGTCGATTTATACATGGGGAAATGTGTCAGGGAACCGTTTTTTATTTTCAAAAGAAACTTTATCTTGAATGTTTTTGTATTTTTGTTAGGTTGTGCCTATGTTGGCTGCTAATGGAGGATAATGTCTTTATATAATGATTGACCTTTGTTTTTGTTGTCTTCTACCACACTGTTGCTAGGCCCCATGTCACAAGCAAGAGATCTGCTAGCCATCACGTTAATGTTTGATGGAATGACAGAGTTATCATGTTTTACCTAAAACGGCACTGGGACTTTGGGGACGTGATGTGTCATTTGATTCTCTGATTTGTTCACATTTTGCTCTTAGCTTTGGTTGACATTCATCATTTAGGTCATCAATCACAAAAATACTACCTTAATCAACAGGAGTCCCTCCAATAGTTTTCCGGAGACAGGAGAAATGTGTTTTCAAACTGAAGGCATGACTATCAAATTGAAGTATTCCATGGTAGAACATTGGTTTACAAATGAGTCGAGTTTACTGGAGAGGTGTCCCTTACAGATCACTGGAGAACAGGCATTTCTTACAGTATAATTCACTGCTTTTCTGTCAATGTTTTCTTTCTGAAAATAAGATGTAGTTTCTTTGTAGTGGTCTATCTGATGCCTGAGAAGTATGGCTATATAAAGAATCTCATATGTCTGCACTGTCAAATATGATTATTTTTTTCCAACCAGTCAGTCAGGATTCTGTTGGTTGACAATGTACATAAATGACTCAATGATTATGAAGTGCAATTACAATATTGAACAGGTATTTAACTCTACAAACATGTTGAAATGACTACATTTACATGAGTACATGCATAACCCTAGACTCCCATACCCATTCTCCTATTCTTAATTAAGATTGTCAAATAAATATTTTTTTCCTTCTAATGCCAGCACTTTATTTTTGTTTTTAAGTTGAAACACTACAGGCAAAAAAAAAGCAGTAAGACACAACTGCATTCAGAAAATACAAAGAAGCAAACATGTTAATTCCAAGTGGTCCTAAGTTTAACATTTGTATTTAATTATGCTAGGGTGCGTTTCATATCTATTGCGAGAGAAAGAACATGGGGGAGAAATTGTAGAAAGACCCAACACAAACGTTTTGTTTCTCTGAGCCTCTGGGTCCTCTAAATATACTCAAGGCTTAGTACAGTGACCCAAGGGTCAGAGGCTAATCAGCTTTGTGACCTATCTGCTAACAACCCAATCAACCCATCTCACAACAGGTACAGAACATTGAGATCTAGTACATGTCTTTATCCACACAACACCCTTACCACTTTCATCTGTATTCCAGAATGGACTAGAGTAGGAAAGAAGATCGCTAGGCAGCACTATGCTTTGGAGAAAGGAGGAGTCCACTGCATAAAGAGAGGTTGTTGGACTGAAGCTGGCCAGTAAGGTTCCATCGCTGACAGATACTACTATGACTATGACTACTACCTTACTTACTGCCTTACTTACTGCCTTACTGCCTTACTTACTACCTTACTGTACCAGTCAAAAGTTTTGACCTACCTACTCATTCAAGGGTTTTTCTTTATTTTTACTATTTTCTACATCGTAGAATAATAGTGAAGACATAAACTATGAAATAACACACATGGAATCATGTAGTAATCAAAAAAGTGTTTAACAAATCAAAATACTTTGTTTGAGATTCTTGAATGTAGCCACCCTTTGCCTTGACAGCGTTATACACTCTTGGCATTCTCTCAACCAGCTTCACCTGGAATGCTTTTCCAACAGTCTTGAAGGAGTTCCCACATACGCTGAGCACTTGTTGGCTGCGTTTCCTTCACTCTGCAAACAACTCATCCCAAACCATCTCAATTGGGTTGAGGTCGAGTGATTGTGGAGGCCAGGTCATCTGATGCAGCACTCCATCACTGTCCTTCTTGGTCAAATAGCCCTTACACAGCCTGGAAGTGTGTTGGGTCATTGTCCTGTTGAAAAACAAATGATAGTCCCACTAAGCGCAAACCAGAATGGATTTCGTATCGCTGCAGAATGCTGTGGTAGACATGATGGTTAAGTGTGCCTTGAATTCTAAATAAATCAGACGGTGTCATCAGCAAAGCACCATCACACCTCCTCCTCCATGCTCCACGTTGGGAACCACACATGCAGAGATCATCATTTCACCTACTCTGCGTCTCACAAAGACACGGCGGTTGGAACCAAAAATCTCAAATTTTGACTCATCAGACCAAAGGACAGATTTCCACCGGTCTAATGTCCATTTCTTATGTTTCTTGCACCAAGCAAGTCTCTTCTTCTTATTGGTGTCATTTAGTAGTGGTTTCTTTGCAGCAATTTGACCATGAAGGCCTGATTTCATGCAGTCTCCTCTGAACAGATGATGTTGAGCTGTGTCTGTTACTTGAACTCTGTGAAGCATTTATTTGGGCTGCAGTCTGAGGTGCAGTTAATTGCCCATTTCTGAGGCTGGTAACTCTAATGAACTTATCCTCTGCTGCAGAAGTAACTCGGGGTATTCCTTTCCTGTGGTGGTCCTCATGAGAGCCAGTTTCATCATAGAGTTTGATGGTTTTTGTGACTACACTTGAAGAAACTTTCAAAGTCTTCAATTCTCCAGATTAACTGACCATGTCTTAAAGTAATGATGGACTGTCATTTCTCTTATTTGAGCTGTTCTTTCCATAATATGGACTTGGTCTTTTACCGAATAGGGCCATCTTCTGTATACCACCCCTACCTTGTTACAGCACAACTGATTGGCTGAAACGCATTAAGAAGGAAAGAAATTCCACAAATTAACTTTTAACAAGGGACATCTGTTAATTCAAATCAAATCAAATTTTATTTGTCACATACACATGGTTAGCAGATGTTAATGCGAGTGTAGCGAAATGCTTGTGCTTCTAGGTCCGACAATGCAGTAATAACCAACGAGTAATCTAACCTAACAATTTCATAACAACTACCTTATACACACAAGTGTAAAGGGATTAAGAATATGTACATAAAGATATATGAATGAGTGATGGTACAGAACGGCATAGGCAAGATGCAGTAGATTGTATCGAGTACAGTATATACGTATGAGATGAGTCATGTAGGGTGATAGTGATAGTGATAATTTTTTACATAAATTTTTCCATTATTAAAGTGGCTGGAGTTGAGTCCGTATGTTGGCAGCAGCCACTCAATGTTAGTGGTGGCTGTTTAACAGCCTGATGGCTTTGAGATAGAAGCTGTTTTTCAGTCTCTCGGTCCCTGTTTTGATGCACCTGTACTGACCTCGCCTTCTGGATGATAGCGGGGTGAACAGGCAGTGGCTTGGGTGGTTGTTGTCCTTGATGATCTTTATGGCCTTCCTGTGACATCGGGTGGTGATGGTGTCCTGGAGGGCAGGTAGTTTCCCCCCGGTGATGTGTTGTGCAGACCTCACTACCCTCTGGAGAGCCTTATGGTTGTGGGCGGAGCAGTTGCCGTACCAGGCGGTGATACAGCCCGACAGGATGCTCTCGATTGTGCATCTGTAGAAGTTTGTGAGTGCTTTTGGTGACAAGCTGAATTTCTTCAGCCTCCTGAGGTTGAAGAGGCGCTGCTGCACCTTCTTCACCACGCTGTCTGTGTGGGTGGACCAATTCAGTTTGTCCGTGATGTGTAAGCCGAGGAATTTAACTTTCCACCCTCTCCACTACTGTCCCGTCGTTTTGGATAGGGGGGTGCTCCCTATGCTAATTGAAATGCATTCCAGGTGACTACCTCATGAAGCTGGTTGAGAGAATACCAAAAGTGTACAAAACTGTCAAGGCAAAGGGTGGCTACTTTTGAAGAATCTCAAATATTAAATATATTTTGATTTGTTTAGCACTTTTTTGGTTACTACATGACTCCATATGTGTAATTTCATAGTTTTGTTGTCTTCACTATTATTCTACAACGTAGAACATAGTAAAAATGAACACTAACCCTTGAATGAGTAGGTGTCCTAACTCTTGACTGGCACTGTGTGTGAGATATATATATATATATATTTAATCATTGAAACGGCATGTCTATTACATGATTATAGCATCGCTGCCTAAGGATTTACTGTTGGCTGTTGAAACTGGATGCTTTTTTGTTATTATTTGAAAGGGTGATTCTATTCTATTTAGTAGCTTTTATTACAGAATGGCTCCAACGGTGTGGGGTAGCTTGGAGCTAGTGCATCCTTTAAAGAGGTGTGTGTGTGTATATACAGTTGAAGTCTGAAGTTTACATACACCTTAGCCAAGTACATTTAAGCTCAGTTTTTCTCAATTCACGACTTTTAATCCTTGTAAAAAAATCCCTATCTTAGGTCAGTTAGGATCACCACTTTATTTTTAAGAATGTGACATTTCAGAATAATAGTAGAGAAAATAATTTCAGCTTTTCATTCATCACATTCCGAGTGGGTCAGAAGTTTACATTTATTGAGTGTATGTAAACTTCTGACCCACTCGGAATGTGATGAATGAAAAGCTGAAATTATTTTCTCTACTATTATTCTGAAATGTCACATTCTTAAAAATAAAGTGGTGATCCTAACTGACCTAAGATAGGGATTTTTTTACAAGGATTAAAAGTCGTGAATTGAGAAAAACTGAGCTTAAATGTACTTGGCTAAGGTGTATGTAAACTTCCGACTTCAACTGTAGGTCCCTTAATTTACCTCGTACTCCTGCACATCAACTCTGCACTAGTACTCCCTGTCTATAGCAATGTTATTTTTACTTGTTATTCACTGTGTATTTTTTTCCTTGTGTCACTATTTCTGTTTTATATCTTTAACTCTGCATTGTTGGAAAAGGAGCCGGAAGTAATCATTTCACTGTTAGTCGAAGCATGTTTACGAAGCATGTGACAAATAACATCTCATTGGATTTTTATTTTATTTTATTCATACATGTTAGGCGCACAAATGGGGGTCGCAATAAATCAGATTGGGGGCTGCATGTTTGACACCCTTGCTGGAAATAGGGGCTGTTGATTAAGCTGTTTCTTCAAAGTCTTTAGGTGTTGAGTAGGCCTGTTGAAAAGGTGGAGCTGTTAGTGAGGCCCTAGTCTCTTGTGTTTTGTCTGCCTTGCTTTGGGGCTTCCCGTCCTGTTCCTCCCCGTCTGCCCTGGTTCCTGGCTGAACTTGAGGCAGCTGTGCTGATAAACCTGCAGGATTACAGGGCCTGTTCGCCCTGAACAGCACAAGATCAGAGGGACAGGAGCCACTCTATCCTCTAGCACCACCAGAGTCCCTCAGGGACAGCGAGAGAGGGGAGATCATGGAGGAAGAAGGGGAAAGGGAAGGAAACGGGGATGAGAGTCAGTGGAATAGGGGGAAAGTATTGGTCAAATGGGATTGGTGAAAAAGGAAAGATCTCATTAGAGTATCTTGACTGCATAATGCTATTGGAAATAAAGATGCAGAGTAAATGTGGAGTATGAAAGTGTTCCAATATTTTATGCCCCTTTATCTACAGCGCATACATACAGTACTTTACAGGTTATACAATGACATTAGGGATGATCTTTTTCCATCAACTGTCCAGCCAAAATGATAATTTTAACGGTCTAGATGAAAATAATGAAAGAAAATTTATTTTATCAGGTAACAAAATTGTAAATTTTTGTTTAGATTACATCATGTATTATAACTGATATGTACCATGAGTGACTATGAATGTTTTGTATCATCTCTATTTTAGTGGTCTGCAATGTGTTTTATTGTCAATTATTCTACCATTGTGTGACATTTGTCTAAGTATCTAACTATTTTATTTCTTCTAACTACATAGTAGTTTTGTTGCTTGTAAACAAACAGGTGACTGCTTTTGGATAAAAGTTGCAACTGCATCCCATGAGAAGGTCACAATCAATGAATTAACATTTAGTAAATGTCTCCTCCATGAGGTTGACAAGTGAATTGCTTCTTATGCCAGATAGAGGCAGTAGCTGGTTTAAGTATAAAGTGATGAAAGACACTAACGTGACTCAATACACAGAACCCCCTTAAATCTTAAGAATGCAATATGTATATAGAAATCTACAGGTTATTCAGTGAAATCAGAATCACCTTTATTAGCCAAATACATTAGCATGTACAGGAATTTGACTCTGAAATGGTGCTGCCACAATAAACAGAATATACAGACAAACAGAATATACGGACAAGCTATATAGACACAGAATTTACACAATCCACATACAGTATGTAGACAATGAACACCACGCTAAAAACGACAGACTACACTATAAGCTACATTATGAATTGTACATGTATAGATGTATGAATAAATCAATTTACGGGATGATATGCTATAAGGGAAATATACACTCACCGGCCTGTTCACAAAAATGGATCGCTCCTACAGAGTGAGTCACATGGCCGTGGCTTGCTAGTATATAAAGCAAGCAGACAGGCATCGAGGCATTCAGTTACTGTTCAATTGAACGTTACAATGGGCAAAAAAAGTGACCTAAGCGACTTACATGCTGATCGGACCGCAAGCGTTGCAAAATAAATGTCATTCAATCATTGCACCCACACTACTCACGGGTGTCAACGAGCGTCTGTGTAGCCAAGTGTTAAAATAGAACTTAGTTCTATTTGTGACGCTTGATGTGCTGCAAGTCCTGCCTCTCCCATCTCCTCATTGGTTTTTAGGAGCATATACCCACATGCCATCTCCTCGTTGGTTTTTAAGAGTATATACCCATGTGGGTGATTGACAGGTGAACTGAGGTTTACACTCCAGTCCAGTTGGTTGTGGTAATGTACCTTAAAGTTGGTTGCCAACTGCCATACAGTATTAAGTCCAAAGAAGAAGTCTGAAGGAGGAGAGATTACTAGAAAACAAACTTTTACCCTTTTATCTGTGGATTAATTGTCATAGTAGAGGACCTTGTGCATTTCAGGTAAAATAAAAACCCAATGTTTATACCCCAGGACAAATTAGCTAGCAACAGCATGCTAGCTAGCTAAATTTCCATAAATGTTTAATGCTTTTCGACCTGTCCCCAAATTAATATTGTTGGTTCAGTGTGTCCTGAACACGTATGGTGTGGGGGGACAAAATCAACATGCGCCGCAATGGCGCACGATAACAGCTCGTTGATGAGTGAGGTCGAAGGAGAATGGCAAGAATTGTGCAAACTAACAGGCGGTCCACAAACACAAATAATGGTGCAGTACAACAGTGGTGTGCAGAATGGCATATCGGAAGTCACAACTCATCGAACCTTGTCACAGATTGGCTATTGCAGCAGATGACCACACTGAGAGTAATGTGCAGTTCTATGAAAGTGCAGGGTGCATCGTCCTTGGATGAATAGTAAACAGTGCCTAGTCCTTGAATGAGGAGATCATTGTGACCGGATGGTAAGGGCCACGGCATGGGGGAAGAAGCTGTTCAGGTGGTGGGATGTTTTGGTCGTGATTGACCTAAAAAATCACTTCAATGTTATCAATGCACATAATCATATTCCAGGTATACATACAGGACAAACACAAGCATGTATCTCACAAATAAATAATTAAATTGCATTGACCATGCACTTTGAACTGATTTGAGCCAATAAATGTTGTTCCAACAATTAGGAAATACAGTACTATTTCAGAAACAATACACTTTCTGAAGTAAAATAAAATGTTGCTATTACAGCAAGCTTTCAAAATCACATGAAGTGCAACACCCCAATAGTGAATGAAACTGACATGTAAATGTATGTGCCAAATACTGTTTGGCATTGTCTAGCACTGCATTTGCTGATAGCTACTATTTATTTTTTGCTTACTATGACTGTGAGATGTAGTTTTCGCTCTTAGCTACCTTAAGATTAATACACTAACTGTTAGTCCCTCTGGATAAGAGCATCTGCTAAATGGCTAAAATGTTAAATGCAAAATGTGTCGAACAAATTGAATGGATTGAAAATATGTATTTCAAAAAGACATGAAGGAAGTGCAACCCTACTCAACTAAAGATTCAGTTGTTCAAACAAACATGCAGAAGCCACAAACAAAACATCACACAACAGACAGCACTAAGCATTAAAACCACTAATGCTGGTTATAATCTCTAAAGGCACGGGGTAGTTAACTCTTCCCCTAGCTACAGGGCAGTGAGGGTACTATCTCACGTTTCAGGGTAGAGTTACAGTAGGGATTTCATGAGTCTTGTATCATCAGCAGATACACTCTTCCCTCCCACAGAGAGAGATACAGTACTAGAATAACACTGACCAGCTCTCTGGGTATCACTTCTAAATGTCTCTTAACTGATGGTGGATCATGTGTAACTGCAGCAGACCACTTAATAGGCTTACACAACAAGAGTTGTGCTAGACCTGTAACATTCCTGCAATTTTTACATTTCTTGAATTTATAACAGACTCAACACGGAATATGCCACTTTCCATCCAGTAGCAACTCACCTGGGGCCAAACCGTCAACATTCAGTAGGGAGGGACTTAAAAGGAGAGACATGAAATTAATAATACAAATGGTGATAAGAATAAAAACAGCGTCATTGAAATAAAGTCCTCAATCCTCATAAGCTGGAATGTTCCATAACCTGAGTGAAAGGATGAAAAATAGAAGACTGAAAGAAAATAACATGCAGGATGCTGCTGTGGTCCAGTATGGGGGACATCAAACACTATAGTCCAGCTCTGCATTCAGCGTTGTGTACATCTCATAGATTGCATCCACTGTGGCCGTGTAATTGATGAGGAACTGGCGTACACTAGCCATGCAGTCCTCCTCTCTGACCTCTTGACCTTTTGACAGGGCCTTTATAAAGTCTGACTTATAGGGTGCTGCAAGCAACGCCGCCTGGAGGGGACAAAGAGAAATCCAGTTGTTACATAGTTACTACACCTTGGCTGGGCAGTTCATCTACATTCAAATTCAATCTGTCGTTTTCAGTTATTACATGTAGAAATTAAGTTCAATATGAAATCAATACATTCAGAGGTGCTTGAGAACCAGGGTTAAGTAGAACACCAAGTCACAAGTAAAAGGCTAGGAGGTCAAGACTATGCTACCACATGACTGTAGTCACATAGTCTCACCTTAAAGATCTTCTGCACTAGCCAGCCGTGGTATTTCTTCAGGGCCTGGTCGTACGCTTTGGTGATGTTGACACGGATGAGGTTAGGGTTGTTCTCATCTTTCTCTCCATCTGCCAAGCTCTGCAGCAGGATCTGGATGAAACGGAGGCCTCTGCGGGAGAGAGGACAATCAGCTTAACTCATTTGATTTCAGTCACAGCATTATTCATGACGTGCAGATCTCTATCTAGAAATAAGAACACCATTTCACAGCCTCTAGTCAGCCCAATTCTGATCTTTTGACCAACCACATCAGATATTCTTCAGAACTGATCTGATTGGTCAAAAGACTAATTAGTGAAAGAAAACATCAGAATTGGACTACCAGATTAAACACAGCCTTAAACACATTCAGGTGAGATGATTCTGAGCTCACCTCTTCAGCCACATCAGGGCCAAGGTGGCTCCCACTTTGGGCCACTCTGTGCCATATGCCTCCTTCTCTGACTCCACTATCTGCTGTAGTGTTGCATACTTGGCAGGGTCCTTGTCATACACACTTCTGATTTTCTGGAAGGAAATTATTACCAACAAAATGTATAGACGTAGGCATTTGTTGCTGTAGGGTTATTCTTATTTCAAGGCACAATTAGAGGGTGTGGAAAATATACTTACTGTTATATTGCCACTGATGTCTGATTTGATAGGAACAAATACTTTTGACCCCAGGCAGTCTGGAAAGAAGAAAGAGAGGGACAAAACATTGGATTGAAACGCAACCAAGCAGTTATGAGTAAATGCCGACACAGCATCTTGGATATAGCCAGAGAAACATCCTTGGGGTAGGAAAGAATAGAATACAAATTACACTTATTCTCCCACAATGCTTATGTGAATTATATGAACGTTTCTTGTTGGGCAATCAATAGAGAAAAGGGTCCATTCAAGTCTAAAGTCACAAGGAGGCCAATGCAGCAGGCAGTGTGGGAGGAGAGAGAGAAGAGCTACAGCAGCTGCATACTAATTCACATGGCCCCTCTTGCACTTTGGTTTCACCACCTCAATACTTCCTTGGTTTTAAAATCAGATTATTACACTTTATGTTAAGACTATTCCTTGACATTTCCAATATGTAAAAACAACATCGTGGAAGGTTGTTACCACACAGACACTACTAGCGCATTTAAATCTCAAAATGAGCCTATGATTGAGCCACCCACAAAGAGTTTATTTGCAGATCATTCAAAATGTAATAACAGGTTAATATGGTAGGCCTACTCTACTCGGTTGGGTGATGGTCATCTTTATGCAACTCTGTCGTTAACAAAGCGATTATAACGGCGCTGTACTTACTCAACGTCATATGTTGTTTATTCAACAAGGTCAATGGCACTGTCTAGCCAACTTAGTCAAACCTGTGTTGGTTTCTTAGACTTAAATACACATTTAAATTGATTGTTTTTAATTTAGTTCAGTCTATTTCTAAATGTTGTTATAGGGGAAGACAATCATGAAAAGTGAAACAAAAAGAAAATTAAGTGACGACATTTTCTAAGGTATCGGTGACTGTGAGACAACTTGAGCGCCTCTCCAGTTTCATGAAGACCAATGAATGTGATAGGCTACAGGTCGTCTACCGACCGTTCAGGTGTACTTCTGTACTCACCAAAAAAAGGCGGAAGATATGCCACTGACTCCAGAAAGAACTTTGTATCCACTGATTTGTCGACTGGAAGTTCTCCAAATTGGTTATCCATTAAAAGTGACATCGTTTTCTGAAATGATATGTGACTAACTACAGAATGATAACGACTGCTGTCTGTGAATAATAAACCCGGAACTGTCTTCCGTGTTCACTGTCTTCTACGCCTACGGCAAGGCAACTGTATACTCTGGCAAGGCACACTGACTTGGCAGGGGGCGCGCCCTGATCGTTTCACGTCATCAACAGGTGTTAGAAAGTGAAAGAAAAAATGTTTGCGTGAGATACGCTGGAATTGAAACATTCTACCTTCATGGACTGAGCAAGCCTTACATATGCAGTTTTA
Source organism: Oncorhynchus tshawytscha (assembly GCF_018296145.1). Classification (NCBI taxonomy): domain Eukaryota; kingdom Metazoa; phylum Chordata; class Actinopteri; order Salmoniformes; family Salmonidae; genus Oncorhynchus; species Oncorhynchus tshawytscha. Next base: position 21,139,639 of record NC_056437.1, read on the forward strand.
AAAACGGTTATTCGTTGAATCTATCATCATATTTGCAGGTCCGGGAAAAATAGCATTTTATAAAAATGTCGTGCAATTCTACATCATTTTACATATTATGGGATAATGGACAGAGAGAAAGGCCTATGTGTTAATTTTATCACATTTCACCAATTCCAAATCAGCGTGTCCAGTTTGCAACGGAATTGTCCCTGTTTGCAAATAATTAAATCTGAGAAGTCATTAGGAATTGAGCATGGTACTTTCAAAAGTTAGCAACTGGGTAACCTTTTGGGTCAGACATAGACAAACCCACGTTGGTTACATGTAGGTCCCAAATGGGTCCTGCATACTTTTTATTGGACTGTAAAGTGGGCAAATCTTGTGTTATTTTTCAGGAATAAGGATTGGGACTCAATTAGGAAAACCATTTGGGTCACAAACAGGCAAACCCATGTGGGCTACAACTTGGGTACCAAATGGGCTATCTGGTGTGAATATGGTCACAGATTGTCTCTGGGTGTCTACAAGTTACCACAGCCACAATGTCAAAATTGGCTATATCTAAAAAATATATGAAAACAAAACATTTCCTTTTTGGTCTTAATTTAAGGTTAGGGTTAAGTTTAAAATCAGTTTTTCAATCTCAACTGGCAGTTTCATTAAATAGTACCCGCAAAACACCAGTCTCAACGTCAACAGTGAAGAGGAGACTCCAGGATGCTGGCCTTCTAGGCAGAGTTCCTCTGTCCAGTGTCTGTGTTCTTTTGGCCATATTAATCTTTTATTTTTATTGGCCAGTCTGAGATATGGCTTTTTCTTTGCAACTCTGCCTAGAAGGCCAGCATCCCGGAGTCACCTCTTCACTGTTGATGTTGAGACTGGTGTTTTGCGGGTACTATTTAATGAAGCTGCCAATTGAGGACTTGTGAGGCATTTGTTTCTCAAACTAGACACTCGAATGTACTTGTTCTCTTGCTCAGTTGTACACCGGGGCCTCCCACTCCTCTTTCTATTCTGGTTAGAGCCAGTTTGCGCTGTTCTGTGAAGGGAGTAGTACACAGCGTTGTACGAGATCTTCAGTTTCTTGGCAATTTCTCGCATGCAACAGCCTTAATTTCTCAGAACAAGAAGAGACTGGCGAGATTCAGAAGAAAGGTCTTTGCTTCTGGCCATTTTGAGCCTGTAATCAAACCCACAAATGCTGATGCTCCAGATACTCAACTAGTCTAAAGAAGGCCAGTTTTATTGCTTCTTTAATCAGAACAACAGTTTTCAGCTGTGCTAACATAATTGTAAAAGGGTTTTCTAACGATCAATTAGCCTTATAAAATGAAAAACTTGGATTAGCTAACACGTGCTAAACGTGCCATTGGAACACAGGAGTGATGGTTTCTGATAAAGGGCCTCTGTACGCCTATGTAGATATTCCATTAAAATTCAGCCGTTTCCAGCTACAATAGTAATTTATAACATTAACAATGTCTGTACTGTATTTCTGATTAATTTCATGTTATTTTAATGGACGAAAAATTTGCTTTTCTTTCAAAAACAAGGACATTTCTAAGTGATCCCAAACTTTTGAACAGTAGTGTAATGTGGGTGTGTCTATGACCAAGTACATGTGTGTTAAGGGGCAGAGAATCAGAGCAGGTGGTCAGTCCATTTCAAGTGTTCAACAGTCTGATGGCTTGTAAATAGAAAACTGTTGATATCAGACCTAATGCTCGGATACCATCTGCCTAACTGGCTTGTGTGGGGTCCTTGATGATGCTGAGTGCCTTCCTCATGCACCGTTTCATGTAGATGTGCTGGATGGGTGGGTGTACTGTCCCAATGATGTACTGGGCCATCTTCACCAACTGCTGGAGGGCCTTGCGGTCATGGATGGAGAAATTCCCGTACCAGGCCGCATTTCTTCAGGCATCTTAGAAAGTAGAGACGCTGTTGCGCCCTCTTGACAAGAGTGTGATTTTGTTAGTCCCTGACAAGTCCTTGGTGATGTGGACGCCTAAGGACTTAAAACTCTCTCTACCGAAGTCCTGTTTATGTGGATTGCGGCAAGGACACCTGTGTCTTTGTAGTGACTGGGTGTATTGATACACCATCCAAAGTGTAATTAATAACTTCACCATGCAATATTCAATGTCTGCTTCTTTTTTTTTTACCCATATACCAATAGGTGTGCTTCTTTGTGAGGCATTGGAAAACCTCCCTGGTATTTGTGGTTGAATCTGTGTTTGATATTCACTGCTCGACTGAGGGACTGTACAGATAATTGTATGTGTGGGATACAGAGTCATTCAAAAATCATGTTAAACAATATTATTGCACACAGAGTGAGTCCATGCAACTTTCGTTACTTGTTAAGAACATTTTTACTCGTGAACTTATTTAGGCTTGCCATAACAAAGGGGTTAAATACATATTGACTCAAGAGTGGGTACAGTGTGCCTGGTATGCTGGCCTTGATGTGGGCCATGAACAGCCTCCCGAAGCCTTCACGATGACTGAGGTGAGCGCCATGGGGCAATAGTCATTTGGGCATGTCACCTTGTTTTTCTTGGTCACTGGGATGATGGTTGTCTCCTTAAAGCAGGTGGGGACTGCAGCCTGGGACAGGGACAGATTGAAGATGTGCAAGAAGACGCCCGCAAGCTGGTTAACACACACTCTGAGGACGTGGCCAGGGATGCTATCTGGGCCTACGGCTTTGTGAGTGTTCACTCTTCAGAGTTTTCCTAACGTCAGCCTCGGAAAATGAAAGCATCCGGTCGTCCAGAGCAGCAAGACTCTTCCTGTTTGGCTCGGTTGTCTGCATTGAAGCGAGAATAGAATGGGTTAAACTCGTCTGGGAGGGAGGCTTAGGTGGGCACCGCAGTTGGATTTGCCTTTGTATTCTGTGATAGTCTGTAGTCCTTGCCAAATGCAATGCAAGTCTGCAAGTCTGAGAACATAAATTCAAGTTTGAGTCTGTATTGTGTTTTTGCGTCCCTAATGAATTTTTATTTTTTTGCAGAGTTCCTACCTGCTTGCCTTGTATGCGTTGCGTCGCGTGCCAGAGTCATCAGGGTTCGTTCTGCTGACATGAATGCTGCAGTACTGGCTCTCAGCATTGTAAGGATATCTCCATTAATCCAGGGTTTTTGGTTGGGGTATGTCCAGATTGTTATTGTGGGTACATCATCAACACATTTCCTAATGGAGCCTGTGACTGACGATGTGTATTCCACATGAAGGGTTAATAGGATGGCTGCCATTTTGGTTGCAGAAAGCTGATGAATTGTTCAGGAATTGCTTGGGAAATGATTCGAGATTCACATGCTGTAATATGTTGGGGATTTTTTTGAGTGGAATCGAACAAACTTGAGTAGAACAGATTTAAGGATTCAAGTATTTTTGGAGGAATTATAAGATTTAATACATAAAGATTTCGTAAAATAAAAAAAACTTAAACTAACCCAAATGAAACTGAAACTTTGCCTCCTATACTAACTGAAATAAAATAAATACCATGTTCAAATATTGAGCTGGCTAAACTCAGCTTGTTAGAACAGACTGACCAGATACATTTAAATGACATGATCTTGAATTTATTCTGACATCTGACTGGTCAAAAATATAAATATTTTCAAATGAAAAAAAAAAAAAAAAAAAAAAAGCGATTAAGGTTACTGTATGTCAACTAGAGCCCATTCAAATGGTAAAGGTCCATTTGGCCACATTTACACAGGCAACCAATTCTGATCTTTTACCCAATTATTGGCAAAAGAGCTGATCTGATTAGTGGAAAAGATCATCAGAATTGGGCTGCCTGTGTAAATGCTGCCATAGGGACACATTTTGTAGCCCACATGGGTTTGTCCATGTCTGGACCAAAAGGTTAACCCAACTAGGTACCAGCTAAGATGACCATAAAGATCAACATGTTGCACTAGATCAGCAGCCTAAATACGTAATGTTTTTCTTTTCACAGCAACCTATGAACAGGCTCGGATCAAACTTAAAAAGGTAGAGGAGATTTCTGATCTGCAGACGGACTCAGACATGGATGAAGAAGAGTCAACCTGACAGTAGTAATAGCGACAGCAGTACTACCCAAGGGGGGTGATTTCCCTATGAATACTGTCCAGGATGTGGAGGCGATGGAGCAAAATGTACTCGACATAGCTTTCCTGAATGGAAAAAACACCTTATAGTATTTCATTAATTACACAGTTAATACAATCCCCAAAGTTGTGCATGTTAGCAATCAAGTTAAGATAATTTTGGTCAAATACTATATCCGTTTGGGATTCTTGTGGTCAATTTGCAATGTACAAATTATTTCTAACTATGTTCCTGCCCCCCGAACATCCGCTCAAGGAAAATTGTATTAAAAAATATAATGTAAATAAAAAAATAAAAATAAATTGGCCCTCGGCTAGGCGAACACAACTAGTCAAGGTACCAGTCTGTGGCATATGACACAGAGTACAAGTGGAATGTGTGAAGGTAAACAGACTGGTACCTCGGCCAAACCACAGCACACAAACTGTGTAGCATAATAGTCAAGGTATTCATATATTTAACACAAACTGTAACAGTTGAGTTATAAAGTAAAGTTTATTACTTTAAAAAGGCAGGTATTTAAACCACAAAGGCAATAACTATGACTTGTGTCGGGCTCATAATAACACTCAATGGCACACATAATTGATCATCACTCCCACATCCCTGGACAACACATGACTAATATAAAATAGTCCATATTACATATACAGAACCAATGCTTTTAACACATCTTAACACCGTATTAGTTGCACATGTTTGACCATTAGCAGCATAATCAAGACAATACAAGGCATGGGACACACAAAGGCATAGACTGGGTTTAGCACCACACCCACACAGAGAGAGAGATCACGAGCACAACTTATTGCCGGTGGATATATGGAAACACATACCACCAAGATTAAAACTTCTTGCATGTCTTCAAACAGCACGGAATATATGAGGAGACTAACTGTTCAACATACATTTTATGAAAATAAATATTTTGCTAGATAGGTGTGAGATATTGTATTCATAAATATAATATAGATTAGGGTTGTATGAATTCAGAATATGTTTGTACATTTTCATTCTTTCATAAAATAACAAATTATAGAATTGGGGTTGGCCATTTTGAGTATCCCTTTGGGAGAGATTTAATTATATATTTTTTTAACACTAAATAAAAATGTATATTGGGCATGTGTATGAGGTACATGTATATTAGAGGTATGGCTTCACCTTCTGCTCAAACTACAAAAAGAAAAACTAAACAATGGAAAACTGGCTTGGCAGTTGTCCTCACCTTTATGGCTTTAGTATAAAACATAGAAATGGCATTCATGGAAAATACCTTGACGAAAGCCTTGTAATGGACGTATCATGACTCATGAGGCAGTATTCCACTAACTTATGTTAAAAATCCCAATGTGTTTGGCGTTGAATAAGAAGTTAAAAGCTAACTGCTTAAAATGCTGTTTGAAACCTTTGGACAGTCACGTGTCATTGGTGCATAGGGAAGAGCATCAAGGACAAGCACCCCAGCAACCACAGAAATGTTTAAATGTGTAACGTTGCAAAACTGTTTAGTAACTTCAATGTAACTAGCACGTCTCCAATGAGGTAAGCTCAGAGAGGCAGGTCGTCACACTCTAGCAATATTAGTATATTTAACAGACAAACCCATGGACAAATCCCTGGGTTGACCCATGTTTCGGAAGGTACATTTTCTGTAAACGTTCTTCACTAGAAATCTACTATGACCAATTAAGCATTTTAAATAAAAATGGAGGCATACAAATAATAACATAACGCAACACTGATAACTTGAAATTAGCCATAATGACATATTCAAATATCCAAGAGGGATGTTAGTCTTTGGGTTAAAAATCAGTTGCTGTTTTCTTTGGTTGTCACAGTGACGAGTTGTTTGGCAGCCTTGGCAATGTCGTAGGCACACTGGATGACCTGCTGCGTGACCAGCTGCATGTCGGAGGGGCAAGGGTCGTGGGGCGTGGCCTTCTGGCACTCCCCCTGGAGCCGGCTGGCACTGGAGGTGAGCAGCCGCAGGGACCCTCTCACTGTGTCAGAGTACGGCCTCTGAGGAGGAGGCAGGGAGGGGTCACATAGTGTTGGCAAAACATGGGCAATAAACGGCCCTCAACACGAGAGTAATGGGCGGATTTACTGACGTTGTGTGTGTGCTAAATTATCTCCACCCTGAAGAAAATAGTGCAACATCTAACAGAACAACAGCTGCAAGACATTTATTTCCCATCCATGTTTACCAAACAAACAACCCTCACTGGCTCTTGCATACAAAGGAGGTGTCTCTGTTGTTGAGGTCATCCCAGTTTACCTTAGGAAACAGAGTGGCCATCTCCCTCACAGCCACATGGATCCTTTCTGAGCATGGTACAAAGCTGAGGGGGGTGGAGAAAGAGAACGTCAAGTAAGGGAGTGATCCTTTTTCCAACATAGATGTTAGTAGAAAACTCCGGCCCAGTTTTTTTTCAATAACATTGTTAAACAAATATGTAGAATACTTAGGAATGTTTACAGAAGCTTGCTAAGCCCTTGACCTCCTTACTATATGAAACACCTCTCAAAATAGCAAAGTCAGCCAGTGATATCCTAGTGGAGGTTTATTTGTGGACAAGTGAGAGAATGACAAGCCCTGGCTAATGGCAGACAAAATAGAGAATATACTGAATACTAAGTGTTCATTAATAGCAATCATGTGCTCCATTTGAGTAAATTGAACACGTCCTGTATTATTCCATAGACAACAATGTAGTGGAGGCTGTTAAGCCATGACAATATCAACAATGAATGACAAAACACATGGCTTAAAAAGTAGGTCATGAAATACATCATAACTTTCCACCGTTTCAAATCAATAACAATGCCTCCATTATAACCCAGTAGCTAAGTGACTGAGAGGACGCATACAAATTGGCAGGTGTTCTTTGGTCACCAGCTAGAGTGAGGTTTGGTACACAAGCACAAAAGCTAAGCAAATACCACACAGCTTTAGTCAAAGGGGGGCCAATAGTGAGGGTTTGTGTTAAAGACAACACAATCAAGTGGTCTGTATGTATATTCATTCACTGAATGAATGCCAGTGTGAAAGTGTCTAATTATTTTTTAATTATTTTTTAAAACTTTAAAATCCAAGATTGAGAGCACAAATATTAACCAAACAGACAAATCTAGATAAGGATAGCCTGTGTGTTGACATGTAAAAGCCCTGTAGGCCTATATTTGGCATTCCATAAGGGAATCTTTGTTTTCTGCCAGCTGCGTTTGACACAAGCCCTGCCCCTCAGCACACAGACAGAGGAGACCGTGACAGTGCCTGGGAGACAGGGACAGAGGCCAGAGTACCAGGAGCCAGGGGTCTCTTCAGCACTCTCAGAGCAGGGCAGCAGGGTAGAGAGACAGCCCTGTCAGAGCAGGGCATCAGGCTGTAGAGACAGACACGTCCGCGGCCACCCCCCTCACAGCAGGGCAGCAGGCCAGAGAAGCAACCTAGACTGCCTGGCCTGGAGCTAGCCCACACCGTGAGGAAGGGAGTCAGACAGACAGGAAAACACAGGGAGGGGAGGACAGAGTGGGAATACAGGATAGTGAAAACAGAACTCAGGAGAACAGAAAGATAGAAAAACAAGATACATCCTCTAAAAAACAATGACTGTAGTAGGTTGAAAGACAGGTGCTGGAAGGTTGGATGAAGGAATATATAGACAGCATCATTTCCTATATTTTGAACTGTAAGGGCAAGTTCCACATGAACACACAAACTTTAAGTCAACAGACCTTTTCTCTAACTGCTGATTGGTGTTTTCTGTGTTCTTATGACCCCTGACCTTACCTCTCATGTTTGTTCTCCTGTGCGGCCCTCAGCAGCTCCTGGATGTTCTTGGTGATCTGCTCTGTCTTACAGATGACGTCCTCGGTGAAGGGTAGGGTGGAGTCTGCCTCAGTCTCATCCTCCCCCTGATCTGATGTACTGCCGTCCCCCAGCCAACTGCTGTTCCTGCTCAGACTGCATTGGGAGAGGAGAGGTTACAGGGTAAGGAGCTCCCTCACTTGTGGATCGCTTTGTATAGGATTCACTGCCACATGATTAAGTTCCTACATTTCACATACAGTATATTTCTCAAATATACAATATTTTTCTACCAAAGAGATTTTAATCAAAAGTCCTACCCGGACTCCTCCAGTCCAGAGTGGTTTGGTGTGTTGTCATAGTCACTCTCCAGCATGCTCTGTCCCTCTAGGCTGCAACCCTACAATGGGAGGAATGATACAGTAAGCTTCCAGACAACCGTTGAATCTGGAGAGAGCATCTGAAGAGCAGTGCGGACATGTTACAGAGTTCTGAATGTGCTTGATGAAGCATACGTGCCAGAATCATGCTCTCTGAACCTAAAAAGCCATTTCATATTAAAACAGACCTCAATTGGTTTCAAAGCAGAAAGTAAAAAGATGTAGGAAGTTTGAAACCAGGGACCAGCTCCGTGTGGCATTAAGCAGTAGGTACAGCAGTGGGTGCTGTTAGTGCAAGCTTAAGATCAAGACATTCTGCTGTTATGGGTAAAGGCTTCAGTACAGATGGTTCTCTACCAGTATGGCTGGTAAATAATACTATTCACACTACCATGAACTATATATCAATTTGTATTCCTTGTCTGTTTCAACACCACTGTAGCCTTCTGACAGGATGTCTGTTTCAACACCACTGTAGCCTTCTGACAGGATGTCTGTTTCGGAAACATCATACCGTACATGTAGTGCTTTGGGGCCTTTGAAAACACACTGATGGCAAACACCCATGTTTAGCGCTGGCATACACAAAAAAAATCATGTTTTTCAGGTACACTACACAACACTGCTGGCTGGGGGAACAAGGGTCAATGAAGAACAGTAGCAGCAGCACGGTGGTGTATGCAGCCAGGCGATGCTGAGAGGAGATGCAGTGAGGTACAGGAGCAGTTAAAGGACAGAGGGAAGGAGGAGGTAAAGGAGGATAGGAACAGTAGTGGACAAGCAGAGGGGATAGTCCACCCCTTCCCCTGGGGCTGCTGCCCCCACCCTCTCTTGAGGGGAGATTAATTACTTAACCCTTCGAGCTCTTTCATCCCGCGACCAGGACAGTGAGGAGGGGAAGGTAGGGAGGGAGGATGAGGCGGTCCCCAAAGGACCCCTCCCAATCTAGAAAGGGGTCAAATCAAGTTTACACATAAAGGGAGTTGACTTTATACTAGAGGAGGATGGGGGACGAGATAAATTCACAAACAAAAACTGAATTACCGCAGACCAAAACTGCTGACAGCACCAGTCAACTGTGACTGTCCTAGAACAGTCCAGGAGGTGTGAGTGGTCTCTGTACTTACGTTTGTAGGGAGGGGCTGTATAGTGAGGCCGTCGGCACGGCAAGGAGGGTCACCCCTGTGGGGGTAATGCCTCATGCCCGAGCCTGTCTCGTACATGGACATGGGGCGGCCTCCGTGGACAGAGGGGTGGCCAGAGGGGTCCGGAGGGTGTTGTGAGCCCCTGGGGGCCTGCCATTGCAGGGTTGAGTTCTCAGTCTGCAGGGAGTTCAGCTGGAGGGGACAACAGTTCAGAACATCAGCTTTATTTCTGTGTAATAACTTAAATAACAGCCTATGGGTGAAACCTAGGGTGACCATAACATGGAGGATGTGATAGTATCAGTGCAGGTTTAGATGGAGACAAATCTCTCCATCCAGACTGTAAAAAAGGGAACCCATCCCTGTAGAAAAAGGGAACCCTGGCCAGCCAGAAAGCACAGCTGCACTTCCACTAGAAAAAAATCTTGGTCCATCTAGATTCGTCTGTTCTTTCGACCAATCGATTGGTTGAACCTTTCCCTTATAAAGACACACCCACCACGTGTTTTAATAAAAATCAACTATATGTAGGCTACTGAGCTTTTCTAATGCTATCTAACATTATTGAAGATTTATGTTAAAAACATGCTAAAGATTGATTCTATACATCATTTTACATGTTTCTACGAACTGTAATATAACTTTTTGGACTTTGTCTGAACTTTCGCCTGGACTTGCCCACGCCTCGTGAGTTTGGATTTGTGAACTAAATGAGCTAACAAAAAGGAGTTATTTGGACATAAATGGACTTTATCAGACAAAACAAACATTTTTTGTGGAACTGGGATTCCTGGGAGTGCATTCTGATGAAGATCATCAAAGGTAAGGGAATGTTTATTTCTATTTCTGACTTCTGTTGACTCCACAACATGGCAGGTATCTGTGTGGCTTGTTTTTGTGTCTGAGTGCTGTACTCAGATTATTGCATGGTGTGCTTTTTTCATAAAGCTTTTTTGAAATCTGACACAGCGGTTGCATTAAGGAGAAGTATATCTTTAATTCTGTGCATAACACTTGTATCTTTATTCAAACACAGTGGAAGTTAGTACCGACTCCATTTAGTAGACTGGTCAAGTGGTTGGTTGAGCGGCTGTTCGTCGACCAAGATTTTTTTTGTCGAGCAATCGCAAATATATATATATATATATATATATAAGTACCAGCCAAAAGTTTGGACACCAACTCATTCCAGACTTACTGTGGTAACAGTTAGTTGTTATAATGCTCAAGTCATAAACATACCTTGCTCTGCATCATCCGGATCTCCTCACTCAGGTGACAGTTGACCTTGAGCAGCTGCTGTATCTTGGCCTCGGAGGCTGTGAGGGCGCTCTTCACCTCCATGAACTCCTGTACTGTGATGGGTCCATCAGACAGGTCAGACGACTCCGAGCTCTGAAGCATGGGGAAGCAGGATGGAACGGAGAGTTGAATGGTTATGCTGATCCAATGTGAATGGTAATGAAAAACTATATTAAAAAACTACAAATATGGTGATACCTTGGTCCTGTCATCTTTCCCGTTCTTCCCAGAGGCGGGTTCCCGCTCTGGATCTTCATCTGACGCCACACTGTCATAATCTGGTTGGTCTTCATTATCCTGGTTATCACTCCCATGACGGCTGCCGATTCCCTTCAGGATGAGCTCTATGTCCTCTGAGGAGAGAGAGCAACAGTCAGGTGAGTGGACCACGCAACAACCATGCCCTAGTGGGTACAGTAATGAGCTTTGTTCTTATTCAGGTCTTGGATCAAATCAGAAATAGCCCATTTGAATAAATGTATCTTCAGATTACTGTACTATACCTCTGGGACTTTCACAGGAGTTCCCCCGTTGCCGACGTTTGGCATCAGTTAAAATATCAATGACGAGTGTTGCAAATTCATGTGCATTGAACCTTGCTAGCTTCTGTCTGCCCTGCAAAACAAATGACAACAAGACAATATTATGAAGCAGGCAGTGCTGAAAGTGTAGGCTCTTCAATCAAATGCATAACATTTACCTAAAGGCTTGGGAAAGAGACCAACCAAATTTGATATAATGTTGAAAGACATTTTTAGGTGACTTGCCTGGTTCCTGGTGGATGAGTATTCGGGGTTGACAGGGAGGAAAGGCACCAAAGTTGTATCTGTTACCAGAGTGCTGTGGTTCTGAGTCACGAGCCACACTGATACAGCAAAGACAGAACAGAAATAAAAATGATTTGTTTTGTTAAAATCACACTAATAATCTATTAAAACACCTAATGATGCCTTTATCAAACATGTCAAATGTCAGTTCAACCTGCATCAGTTTCTCTTCTGTCCACTTCATCATAAACGTCCATGGCAAGCTCTTCAAACTGATGGTTAGTGAGCTGAAATCACAAGCCACAGTAAAATCACATCACTGGTATGTCGAAAAGGACCATAATAAAACCATGTTTGGAGAAAATATATATACGGTCACTCACAGACTGGAGTTTTTTTTTTGCAGCTTTTGCAAATTCTGACAAATCCAGACTGCTGTAGACATAAAAATAAAATATATACAGTGACTAACTACATTTTGTTAGGTTACAGCTTTATTCTAAAATTAAAGTGTTTTCCCCTCATCAATCTACACACAATATCCCATAATGACAAAGGAAAAACAGGTTTTTAGAAATGACTAATTTATATATAAAAAATAAGAAATCACAATTACATACACCCCCCAGTCAAAGGTTTGGACACAGCTCATTAAACATTCATTCTTTCTTTTTACTAAAATAAATATATTTCATATTTTACATTCTTCAAAGTAGCCACACTTTGCCTTGATGACAGCTTTGCACACTCTTGGCATTCTCTCAACCAGCTTCATGAGGTAGTCACCTGGAATGCTTAAAGGAGTTACCACATATGCTGAGCACTTTTCCATCACTCTCATTCTTGGTTAAATAACCCTTACACGGCCTGGACGTGTGTTGGGTCATTGCCCTCTTGAAAAACAAATGATAGTCCCACTAAATGCAAACCTGATGGGATGGCGTATCACTGCAGAATGCTGTGGTAGCCATGCTGGTTAAGTGTGCCTTGAATTCTAAATAAATCAGACAGGGTCATCAGCAATGCACCCCCAAACCACCTCCTCCATGCTTCACGGTGGGAACCACACATGCGGAGATCATTCGTTCCCCTACTCTGCATCTCACAAAGACACAGCGGTTGGAACCAAAAATCTCAAATTTGGACTCAGACCAAAGGACAGATTTCCACCGGTCTAATGTCCATTGCTACTGTTTCTTGGCCCAAGCAAGTCTCTTCTTCTTATTGGTGTCATTTAGTAGTGGTTTCTTTGCAGCAATTTGACCATGAAGGCCTGATTCATGCAGTCTCCTCTGAACAGTTGCTGTTGCGATGAGTCTGTTACTTGAACTCTGGTTTTATTTGGGCTGCAATCTGAGGTGCAGTTAATTGCCAATTTCTGAGGCTGGTAACTCTAATGAACTTATCCTCTGCAGCAGAGGTAACTCTGGGTCTTCCTTTCCTTTGGAGGTCCTCGTGAGAACCAGTTTCATCATAGCGCTCGATGGTTTTTGTGACTGCACTTGAAGGTACTTTCAAAGTTCTTGAAATATTCCGGAGTGACTTGACCTTCATGTCTTAAAGTAATGATGGACTGTAGCTTCTCTGCTTATATGAGCTGTTCTTGCCATAATATGGACTTTTTATTTTATACCAAATAGGGCTATCTGCTGTATACCACCCCTACCTTGTCACAACACAACTGATTGGCTCAAATACATTGAGGAAAGACATTCCGCAAATTAACAAGGTACATATGTTCATTGAAATGCATTCCAGGTAGTACCTCATGAAGCTGGTTGAGATAATGCCAAGAGTGTGCAAAACTGTTTAGGCAAAGGGAGACTACTTTGAAGAATCTCAAATATATTTGGATTTGTTTAACACCTTTTGGTTACTACACATGTTATTTCATAGTTATGTTTTCACTATTATTCTACAAATGTAGAAAATAATACAAAGAAAAGAAAAACCCTGGAATGAGTAGGTGTCCAAACTTTTGACTGGTACTTTTGACACACACACACACTAGGGAGTCAGGCCCAGCCAATCAGAATGTGTTTTTCCCCACCAAAGGGCTTTTATTACAGAAAGAGATGCACCCCTCCCCCTCAGACAATCCCGCAGGTGAAGGTGGTCCTGGGCTGGCATGGTTACACGCATTCTGCGGTTGTGAGGCCAGTTGGATATCAGTTTATATAGTTCATTCAAGACATAACTATAGGCAACAGTTGACATACTTACACATTTCTTTTCCATCAAGATATGTCAGGAAAGAGAAACAAGGACGGTTTGATAAATGCATTATGTTTTAACTTCAGTTACTAAACCATAGGATGGATACACACATCTGGCTTATCAGGACATTGAGAAGAGGTTTTTGTAAAATGCCACTGAAACACCAACATGTCTCAACAGCATTCCATTCCCATTCTCCATAAAAGCATGTCATCATGTTGGGCTCAGTTCTTACCTGTCAGCCATTTGTGGGATTATGAAGTGTTGTCCATTCCTATGATCTAGTAGACAAACACAAACAGTCAGATTAAAACAACGGATATTTACATTAAGAATTTAGCACAGAGCCCCCAACAACAGGCTTTGGTTATTTGAATCAGTTGTGTAGTGCTAGGGCAAAAACCAAAACGTGCACCCAGGGTGTGCCCCAGGACCGAGTTTGGGAAACCCTGATTACTCTTATCCAGAGTGACTTACTGGAGGAATTATGGTTAAGTGCCTTGCTCAAGGGGAAAAGATCAGATTGTTTTCACCTAGTTAACTCAGGAATTCAAACCAGCGCCCATTTGGTTACTGGCCCAACACTCTTAACCGCTACGCTACCTGCAGCCCATATCAGGGTTCAATTATTCACCATGCCCCTGTCAATGAGTCTTCTCCACTCTTACCTGGCCTTCTCCCACAGAGGTAAAATGCCAGGCGGTCTGTGAGTTCATACTGGATCTCTACCAGTCTGTCTGCCAGCTCCTGGTGGCCTGCTTGTCTGATTGGAACATGAATAAAAGGTCATGAGTCTTTTCCACATTAATATAAGTGACGGAGAGGTCAATGTATGTTTACTGTAAATGCCAACCATAGCACTGTATTTTTAGACCTCTTTACAATAAAACCCAAAGGTGGTAAAGTTTCAGTTTATTCAGGATCTGTAATAATTTGCTTCATTCTTCTAATAAATGTAAGTACTAGGCAGCCTCATAAACCGTTTCTGGGAAAGAGTTGTCACACCATCAGCGGTAATGGATCACTCAAGTGCAGTACAAAAGAGTATGAAGATTGCTTTACCTTGCGTAGTCAACAGGGGTCTTACCCCCTGTGTCTAGGGCACCAGGATCCGCCCCATACACAGCCAGCAGCTCTGCTTGTGACACCTGACATGCCTTAGCTGCTACATGCAGTGGACTGTTTCCTTTTTCCTGAAGGACAAACAGGACACACCAGCCCAATACAATGAAACACTGGACAGGCCACACCACCCCCAACACAATGAGACACTGGACAGGCCACACCACCCCCAACACAATGAGACACTGGACAGGCCACCCCACCCCCAACACAATCAGAGACACTGGACAGGCCACCCCACCCCCAACACAATGAGACACTGGACAGGCCACACCACCCCCAACACAATGAGACACTGGACAGACCACACCACCCCCAACACAATGAGACACTGGACAGACCACACCACCCCCAACACAATGAGACACTGGACAGACCACACCACCCCCAACACAATGAGACACTGGACAGGCCACACCACCCCCAACACAATGAGACACTGGACAGGCCACCCCACCCCCAGCACAATGAGACACTGGACAGACCACACCACCCCCAACACAATGAGACACTGGACAGGCCACCCCACCCCCAGCACAATGAGACACTGGACAGACCACACCACCCCCAACACAATGAGACACTGGACAGACCCCCCCCAATACAACTGCCTGCCTGTCCAACATCACTACTCTGGATGGCTCTGACTTGGAATACGTGGACAACTACAAATACCTAGGTGTCTGGTTAGACTGTAAACTCTCCTTCCAGACCCACATCAAACATCTCCAATCCAAAGTTAAATCTAGAATTGGCTTCCTATTTTGCAACAAAGCATCCTTCACTCATGCTGCCAAACATACCCTTGTAAAACTGACCATCCTATCAATCCTCGACTTTGGCGATGTCATTTACAAAATAGCCTCCAATACCCTACTCAACAAATTGGATGCAGTCTATCACAGTGCCATCCGTTTTGTCACCAAAGCCCCATATACTACCCACCATTGCGACCTGTACGCTCTCGTTGGCTGGCCCTCGCTTCATACTCGTCGCCAAACCCACTGGCTCCAGGTCATCTACAAGACCCTGCTAGGTAAAGTCCCCCCTTATCTCAGCTCGCTGGTCACCATAGCATCACCCACCTGTAGCACGCACTCCAACAGGTATATCTCTCTGGTCACCCCCAAAACCAATTCTTTCTTTGGCCGCCTCTCCGTCAAGTTCTCTGCTGCCAATGACTGGAACGAACTACAAAAATCTCTGAAACTGGAAACACTTATCTCCCTCACTAGCTTTAAGCACCAGCTGTCAGAGCAGCTCACAGATTACTGCACCTGTACATAGCCCACCTATAATTTAGCCCAAACAACTACCTCTTTCCCTACTGTATTTATTTATTTTGTTCATTTGCACGCCATTCTTTTTATTTCTACTTTGCACATTCTTCCACTGCAAATTTACCATTCCAGTGTTTTACTTGCTATATTGTATTTACTTTGCAACCATGGCCTTTTTTTTGCCTTTACCTCCCTTATCTCACATCGTATATAGACTTGATTCTACTGTATTATTTACTATGTTTGTTTTACTCCATGTGTAAATCTGTGTCGTGGTATGCGTCGAACTGCTTTGCTTTACCTTGACCAGGTCGCAATTGTAAATGAGAACTTGTTCTCAACTTGCCTACCTGGTGAAATAAAAAAATAATAAAAACAACGAGACACTGGACAGGCCACGCCACCTCAATACAATGAGAGACTGGACAGGCCACGCCACTTCAATACAATGAGACACTGGACAGGTCACATCACCTCAATACAATGAGACACTGGACACTGTGTGGGCACTGGTGCAATAGCGTGCAGGCTTTTATGTATTGATACATTTCAGGCAACTGAGTGGATTCCATGATGGCGCCGACAGAGATGGTCACCTCGCTTCGCGTTCTTAGGAAACTGCAGTATTTTTTTTTCATGAATTATTTCTGTTACCCCAGGAAATCTTAAGTCTTATTGCATACAGTCGGGAATAACTTTTTATTGGATATAAGAGCAACGTCAACTTACCAACATTACGACCAGGAATACGACTTTCCCAAAGCAGATCCTCTATTTTGACCACCACCCAGGACAATGGATCGGATCCCAGTAGGTCACCCAAAACAACAGCGCCGCAGAAAGGGCAGACGGAGCGGTCTTCTGGTCCGACTCCGTAGACGGGCACGTCGCTCACCTCTCCTGAGTATGCTACTCGCCAATGTCCAGTCTCTTGACAACAAGGTAGATAAAATTCGAGCAAGGGTTGCCTTCCAGAGACATCAGAGATCATAACATTCTCTGTTTCACGGCAACATGGCTAACTCGGGAGTCGGTAAAGCCATCTGGTTTCGTCAGGCATTGTGCCGACAGAAACCAACATCTCTCTGGTAAGAAGAAGGGCGGGGGTGTATGCCTTATGATTAACGAGTCGTGGTGTGATCATAACAACATACAGGAACTCAAGTCCTTTTGTTCACCTGAACTAGAATTCCTTAACAACCAAGTGCCGACCGCATTATCTACCAAGATAATTTTCTTCGATTATAATCACAGCCGTGTCTATCCCCCCTAAGCAGACACCTCGACAGCCCTGAAAGAACTCCATTGGACTCTATATAAACTGTAAACCACATATCCTGAAGCTGCATTTAGCTGGGGATTTTAACAAAGCTAATCTGAAAACAAGGCTCCCTAAATTTTATCAGCATATCGAATGCGCGGCCGAGGCTGGCAGCATTCTGGATCATTGCTACTCTAACTTCCACGACGCATACAAAGCCCTCCCTCGCCCTCCTTTCGGCAAATCTGACCAAGACTCCATTTTGTTGCTCCCAGGCTATAGACAAACTAAAACAGGAAACACCCGTGCTCAGGTCTCTTCAACGCTGGTCCGACCAATCTGATTCCACGCTTCAAGATTTGTTTCAATCACGTGGACTGGGATATGTTCCAGATAGCCTCAGACAACAACATTGATGTATACACTGATTCGGTGAGCGAGTTTATTAACTACTAATGGCTTGGGGGTGCTATTTTCACGTCAGGATGAAAAGTGTGCCCAAAGTAAACTGCCTGCTACTCAGGCCCAGAAACTAAGATATGCATATTATTAGTAGATTTGGATAGAAAACACTGAAGTTTCTAAAACTGTTTGAATGATGTCTGTGAGTATAACAAAGCTCATATGGCAGGCGATAACCTGAGAAAAATCCAACCAGGACGTGGGAAATCTGAGGTTTGTAGTTTTTAAAAAGTGATTGCCTATCCTATTTACAGTGTAAATTTGGTAATATTGCACTTCCTAAGGCTTCCACTAGATTTCAACAGTCTTTAGAACCTTGTTTCAGGCTTCTACTGTGAAGGGGGAGCGAATAAGAGCTGTTTGAATCAGGGGTCTGGCTGAAAGCCTAGAGTTTAGTGACGCCCGTGGCCGTGAGCACGAGCTCTGTTCCTTTTCATTTCTAAAGACATTGGACACTGTGCTATCTAACCTCCAAACAAGCTTCAATGCCATACAACACTCCTTCCGTGGCCTCCAACTGCGCTTAAACGCTAGAAAAACCAAATGCATGCTTTTCAACCGATCGCTGCCTGCACCCGCATGCCCGACTAGCATCACCACCCTGGATGGTTCCGACCTTGAATATGTGGACATCTATAAGTACCTAGGTGTCTGGCTAGACTGCAAACTCTCCTTCCAGACTCATATCAAACATCTCCAATCGAAAATCAAATCAAGAGTCGGCTTTCTATTCCGCAACAAAGCCTCCTTCACTCACGCCGCCAAGCTTACCCTAGTAAAACTGACTATCCTACCGATCCTCGACTTCGGCGATGTCATCTACAAAATGGCTTCCAACACTCTACTCAGCAAACTGGATGCAGTCTATCACAGTGCCATCCGTTTTGTCACTAAAGCACCTTATACCACCCACCACTACAACTTGTATGCTCTAGTCGGCTGGCCCTCGTTACATATTCATCGCCAGACCCACTGGCTCCAGGTCATCTACAAGTCCATGCTAGGTAAAGCTCCGCCTTATCTCAGTTCACTGGTCAAGATGGCAACACCCATCCGTAGCACGCGCTCCAGCAGGTGTATCTCACTGATCATCCCTAAAGCCAACACCTCATTTGGCCGCCTTTCGTTCCAGTACTCTGGTGCCTGTGACTGGAACGAATTGCAAAAATCGCTGAAGTTGGAGACTTTTATCTCCCTCACCAACTTCAAACATCAGCTATCTGAGCAGCTAACCGATCGCTGCAGCTGTACATAGTCTATTGGTAAATAGCCCACCCATTTTCACCTACCTCATCCCCATACTGTTTTTGTTTATTTACTTTTCTGCTCTTTTGCACACCAATATCTCTACCTGTACATGACCATCTGATCATTTATCACTCCAGTATTAATCTGCAAAATTGTAATTATTCGCCTACCTCCTCATGCCTTTTGCACACATTGTATATAGACTCCCCCCTTTGTTTTCTACTGTGTTATTGACTTGTTAATTGTTTATTCCATGTGTAACTCTGTGTTGTCTGCTCACACTGCTATGCTTTATCTTGGCCAGGTCGCAGTTGCAAATGAGAACTTGTTCTCAACTAGCCTACCTGGTTAAATAAAGGTGAAATAAAAAAAATAAAAAGGAATTGTCCGGTTGAAACATTATTGAAGATTTATAATAAAAGCATCCTAAAGATTGATTCTATACATCATTCGACATGTTTTTACTTTTTAACCTTTCGTCTGGACTTAATGCTTGCGCCTTGTGCATTTGGATTAAACGCGCGAACAAAAAGGAGTATTTGGACATAAATGATGGACTATCAAACAAAAACATTTATTGTGGAACTGGGATTCCTGGGAGTGCATTCTGATGAAGATCCTCAAAGGTAAGTGAATATTTATAATGCTATTTCTGACTTGTTGACTCCACAACATGGTGGGTATCTGTATTAGAGGTCGACCGATTATGATTTTTCAACGCCGATAACCATGCCGATTATTGGATGACCTAAAAAGCCGATACCGATCAATCGGCCGATTTTTATTTTTATTTTGCCATTTGTAATAATGACAATTACAACAATACTGAATGAACACTTATTTTAACTTAATATAATACATCAATAAATTCAATTTAGCCTCAAATAATGAAACACGTTCAATTTGGTTTAAATAATACAAAAACAAAGTGTTGGAGAAGAAAGTAAAAGTGCAATATGTGCTATGTAAGAAAGCTAACGTTTAAGTTCCTTGCTCAGAACATGAGAACATATGAAAGCTGGTGGTTCCTTTTAACATGAGTCTTCAATATTCCCAGGTAAGAAGTTTTAAGTTGTAGTTATTATTGGAATAGGACTATTTCCCTCTATACCATTTGTATTTCATTAACCTTTGACTATTGGATGTTCTTAAAGGCACTTTAATATTGCAATTGTAACAGTATAGCTTCCGTCCCTCTCCTAGCTCCTCCCTGGGCCCGAACCAGGAACACAACGACAACAGCAACCCTCGAAGCAGCGTTACCCATGTAGAGCAAGGGAAACAACCACAGGCTCAGAGAGAGTTTGAAAACGCTATTAGCGCGCGCTAACTAGCTAGCCATTTCACTTCGGTTACACCAGCCTCATCTCGGGAGTTGATAGGCTTTGAAGTCATAAACAGCGCAATGCTTGACGCACAACGATGCGCTGCTGGCAAAGCGCAAAGAAAGTGCTATTTGAATAAATGTTTACGCGCCTGCTTCTGCCTACCACGGCTCAGTCAGATACTTAGATACTTGCATGCTCAGTCAAATTATATGCAACACAGGACACGCTAGATAATATCTAGTAATCTCATCAACCATGTGTAGTTAACTAGTGATTATGATTGATTTTTTATAAGATAAGTTTAATGCTAGCTAGCAACTTACCTTGGCTTACTGCATTCGCGTAACAGGCAGTCTCCTTGTGGAGTGCAACGAGAGAGAGGCAGGTCGTTAAAGCGTTGGACTAGTTAACTGTAAGGTTGCAAGATTGGATCCCCCGAGCTGACAAGGTGAAAATCTGTCGTTCTGCCCCTGAACGAGGCAGTTAACCCACTGTTCCAAGGCCGTCATTGAAAATAAGAATGTGTTCTTAACTGACTTGCCTAGTTAAATAAAGATTAAATAAAAGGTGTACATTTTTTCATATAAAGAATCGGCAAAATCGGTGTCCAAAAATACCGATTTCCGATTGTTAAGACAACTTGAAATCGGCCCTAATTAAATCGGGCATTCCGATTAATCAGTCGACCTCTAATCTGTATGGTGGCTGAGCGCTGGACTCAGATTATCGCATGGTGTGCTTTTGCCGTAAAGCTTTTTTGAAATCTGACACAGCGGTTGCATTAATGAGAAGTATATCTTTAATTCTGTGCATAACACAGATTCCTGTAAATTGATGTGGCTCTCAGCAAAATCACCGGATGTTTTGGAGGCACAACATTACTGAACATCACGCGCCAATGTAAACTGAGATTTTTTGATATAAATATGAACTTTCTCGAACAAAACATATATGTATTGTGTAACATAAAGTCCTATGAGTGCCATTTGATGGTTAGTGATTCATTTTATCTCTATTTCTGCTTTTTGTGACTCCTCTCTTTGGCTGGAAAATGGCTGTGTTTTTTTGTGACTAGGCGCTGACCTAACATAATCGCATGGTATACTTTCACCGTAAAGCCTTTTTGAAATTGGACACTGTGGTGGGATTAACAACAAGTTTCTTTAAAATGGTGTATAATACATGTATCTTTGAGGAATTTTAATTATGAGATTATTGTTGTTTGAATTTGGCGCCCTGCAATTTCACTGGCTGTTGTCAAATCGATCCCGTTAACGGGATTTCAGCCGTAAGAAGTTAACAAGTGCATCATTGATGTTGACTAGTAAAACCTTCCCCAACCAGAAACTGTGGATTGATGGCAGCATTCGCGCAAAACTCAAAGCGTGAACCACTGCTTTTAATCATGGCAATGCAACCGGAAACATGACCGAATACAAACAGTGTAGCTATTCCCTCCGCAAGGCAATCAAACAAGCTAAGTGTCAGTAAAGAGACAAATGTGAGTCACAATTCAACGGCTCAGACACGAGACGTATATGGCAGGGTAAACAACCAATCACAGATTACAAAAAGGAAACCAGCCCCGTCACGGACACCGACGTCTTGCTCCCAGGCAAATTAAACAACTTCTTTATTCGCTTTGAGGACAATACAGTGCCACGGACACGGCCCGCTACCAAAACATGCGGGCTCTCCTTCACCGCAGCCAACGTGAGTAAAACATTTGAAAGTGTTAACCCTCGCAAGGCTTCCGGCCCTGATGGCATCCCTAGCCGCGTCCTCAGAGCATGCGCAGACCACCTGGCTGGTGTGTTTACGGACATATTCAATCAATCCCTATCCCAGTCTGCTGTTCCCACATGCTTCAAGAGGGCCACCATTGTTCCTGTTCCCAAGAAAGCGAAGGTAACGGAGCTAAACGACTATCGCCCCGTAGCACTCACTTCCGTCATAATGAAGTGCTTTGAGAGACTAGTCAAGGATCATATCACCTCCACCCTACCTGACACCCTATACCCACTCCAATTTGCTTATCGCCCCAATAGGTCCACAGACGACGCAATCACAATCACACTGCCCTAACCCATCTGGACAAGAGGAATACCTATGTAAGAATGCTGTTCATCGATTACAGCTCAGCATTTAACACCATAGTACCCTCCAAACTTGTCATTAAGCTCAAGACCCTTGGTCTCGACCCCGCCCTGTGCAACTGGGTCCTGGACTTTGATGGGCCGCCCGCAGGTGGTGAGGATGGGAAGCAACAGCACCTCTTCAACCTCAGGAGGCTGAAGAAATGTGGCTTGTCACCAAAAGCACTCACAAACTTTCACAGATGCACAATCGAGAGCATCCTGTCAGGCTGTATCACCGCCTGGTATGGCAACTGCTCCGCCCACAACCATAAGGCTCTCCAAAGGGTAGTGAGGTCTGCACAACGCATCACCGGGGGCAAACTACCTGCACTCCAGGACACCTACACCACCCGATGTCACAGGAAGGCCAAAAAGATCATCAAGAACAACAACCACCCGAGCCACTGCCGGTTCCCCCCGCTATCATCCAGAAGGCGAGGTCAGTACAGGTGCATCAAAGCTGGGACAGCTTCGATCTCAAGGTCATCAGACTGTTAAAAAGCCATCATTAACATTGAGTGGCTGCTGCCAACATACTAACTCAAATCTCTAGCCACTTTAATAATTAAAAATGGTATGTAATAAATGTATCACTATTCACTTTAAACAATGTCACTTTATATAATGTTTACATACCCTACATTACTCATCTCACAGGTATATACTGTACTCTATACCATCTACTTTATCTTGTCTATGCCGCACGGCCTTGACTCATCCATATATTTGTATGCACATATTCTTATTCATTCCTTTACACTTGTGTGTATAAGGTAGTTGTTGTGAAATTGTTAGATTACTTGTTAGATATTACTGCACGGTCAGAACTAGAAGCACAAGTATTTCGCTACTCTCGCATTAACATCTGCTAACCATGTGTATGTGTCCAATAAAATGTTATTTGATTTACAGACTATTTTATATTTTTTTGACATACCGGGTGGAAGAAGTTGGCCTGGGCTCCCAAAGACAACAGTCTCAAGCACGTCTCCAGGTTCCCAGTCCGAACACTGGAGTGGAGTTGCTAGAGTGTAGGCCAAAGGAGGTTTGGTTAGCTAACAGATAATAAAAAAACGTTGATAAATTGGTGAATTAATGAGCTCAATGGCAATGAAGCCTGCAATCCAGGGCATGGTCTGGCTGAAATCTCTCACCTTACTGAGGTCCTTTGTGGTGACACTGTCATCCTCTCGACAGGGCATTCGATGGACATACGCCAGCATCTGATATTTGGCCTTGATGAATTCAGTTTTATGGGGACTGTGAAGGGAACAGAAAATCACACTTACAAACCTCAGACTGTCTAGGCAAACCTGACCCCAATGGCACTTTAATACAACATAGAGTCCAACAATGTGAGAGTGATAGATCATGGTGAGATGAGATACCCAGATTTGTAATCACATTGGTTTAAAATTATATTGTTTAACCTTCAACTAAAAGTTTGAAATGTGCCCCACTCACTGGACTCTGTCCTGGGGGTTGGCCTTGCGTTTCCCACTTGTGATAGACGAGGGGTCCAGAAGGCTGTGCTCCCAGATGGAGTTGGCCCCATTGCTGTACAATTTCTGAACCATCTACAAAGGAAGCAAACAATACAACCAATTGGTAAGGGAAAACAACAATTGAAGAAGTTGACTGTTCTTGAGCGTCAGCATAGCTGCTTGTGTGAGGTGCTCACCTGTAGCTGGGAGGGTGGCCATGGTGTATGAGTCAGGTGTCGGACTTGGGAACTGTGTCGGCCCAGACCCCGGTGGACGCTGCAGCACTCATCACAGATCAGCACGCCCCTGTTCACTGAGGCCCAGCACGGGCCTGGGACACACACAACCTTTAGACTCTATATTACCACAAAGGCTCCGAGTCCACACAAACCATTTAGACTAAAAGAGAGTCACATCATTCTGCATGCATTCTTTTTCATGATTTCAGGCAGCTCCCTAACTACAAATGTCATAACTTTACTTTCACACAGCCACAAACGAGATATACCCCAACTAGTTTGCAAGCTAAAGTTATAAAACAAAGACTATTGTAAAGTCTAGATGGCATAAACTAACTAGCAACAATAACAAAGTTAAGGGCTACCAGCTGCTAACTAGCAACAGACAGCTAAGGTTAGCGGACTTCCCCATTCTTCTTGGACATTGTCATACTAGCACTAGTTTAGTTTGCAAGCAAAGCTATGCGTTGCTGGAACTACAAGCAATCAAACAGAATATGAATCCCTTTGAAAGTGAAAATCAAGCAAGCAAATATTAAAATAGCTTGCGTTACCATTACATACAACTGCTAAAATAAACTAGCTATGCTACCTAAATTCCTAAGGCTAGCCAGCAATCGTTTAGCTTACCCTGGGAGCTACAATCAGCGCAGACCTCTCTGCTCCGCAGCCGCTTTGACATCCCTTTTTACTTTAGGTAGCAAACTAGTTGTTTGTATACAGAATGTCCTTTAAACACTCCGTTTCAGACAGACACTCATGAGACAGTTTACACTACTGTACAACGACGAGGTCAGAAAATTTGATGAGGAAAATGCTAACTGTCTAACGTTAGCTTATTTAGCTTCTTCTTCTTTGAGGATTATTGACGGACCACACTCATGAGGTGTATTGCCGCCACCTACGGGATAGTAAAAAATACCCCCAAAAAACAAAATATATTTTGGATGAGCAAGTTCATACTAATTACCAAAAACAAAAACACTAACCAAATTCATGCTACTGTACTACCCTGAATTTCAAACCAAAACAAAAAACTGTACTCCTTCAGTCGATTTAAATGTCTATTCAGATCTCTACACAGGCTCAGGGACCTGGGAGGGGGGAACCTCTTCATTCAGTACTCCCTGTAACATTTTGTCTCTAAAGTCCTGGGGATCCAGACATTTATTTGCCGCCTTCACAATGATGTCTAGCTTGTTTGATTTGTTATTAGTTTGACTAGTGCAATTTGGCACTTGCGCTATAAACGCAACAAAGTCCACCTTCTTCACTATTAGTGTGTCGGGAACCTTCTCCTGCATGGCATTCACTGTAGACTGTGGGACATCCACTACCATCTCCTTTCTACTGACTCCTTCAGCTATTTTCACTGCCTACAGATAGGAGACCTGCTGGATTGCCCTGAACCTAGCTACTGTGACCTCCATCCGTACAGGGCACTCCGAGATCTCGGGAACGTGATTCCCATCACAATTACAACATCATGCCTCATCTGACTCTTCAACTACAAAATATTTATTGCTTTGACAAACACTTGCCACGTGTCCAAACCTTTTACAATTGCAAGACTGCAATGGCTTCTGTATATACGGTCTCACCGCATATCTCACATACCAAAGTTGTATATAAGTTAGGAGAACCACTTCATCAAACGACAGCAACATCGATAGGCTTAGCTCCTTCTTTCCATTTATCATTCGATTCAAGTGACATGGGTCTACCACTCCTGGCATGTTACTAACATTAGCTACCTCATTCAGGGCACGTGGCAACCTGTCATTCAGGGCATTGAGCCCCACCTGTTTAGGTCAACAACAAAAAAATATATAATAATAATATATAGAGTATATATATGTTTTGTTGTTGTTGCCTGTTTTGCAGGTTATTTTGACATTAATCAGTTTGCAAACATTGTAAAAATAATAACAACTGAGTTAATAAAGCTGCATACAAACATGGTCTCTTTTTTGCTTTCTTGAGTAAGGCAGCTCCAAATTGCAGGTGTTTCAGCTTAGCTCAGTGCTTTCTGTGGCAGCCACTGGAAAATACGGCCCATAGGGGTTGATAATGTTCTCTAGTTGCGCTGTGATTGGCTCAGTTTTCTGGACACTACATCACCACAAAATCTATGGGGAGAGCTTGAAAATTCTAGCCCCGTAGGTGTTGCCATAGAGTTATATTAGAAGTGCCCATCCAATAAGGCTCAAGGTCATTGGCCACAGATAAAATTAAGTCTAATCACATTATATCTACCATAGCTTTGATTGGACTGATCATGTCAACATCTTAGCTAGCAAGCTAGACAAGCAGTCATCATCATGAATCACGTCGACAATCTACTGGCAAATCCTTTTCAAACCTTGTCATATGTCATATGGTGCTCTTTGGCCATTGGACATATATACCTTAAATCAAATCAAATCAAATCAAATCAAATTTTATTTGTCACATACACATGGTTAGCAGATGTTAATGCAAGTGTAGCGAAATGCTTGTGCTTCTAGTTCCGACAATGCAGTAATAACCAACAAGTAATCTAACTAACAATTCCAAAACTACTGTCTTATACACAGTGTAAGGGGATAAAGAATATGTACATAAGGATATATGAATGAGTGATGGTACAGAGCAGCATAGGCAAGATACAGTAGCTGATATCGAGTACAGTATATACATATGAGATGAGTATGTAAACAAAGTGGCATAGTTAAAGTGGCTAGTGATACATGTATTACATAAGGATGCAGTCGATGATATAGAGTACAGTATATACGTATGCATATGAGATGAACAATGTAGGGTATGTAAACATTATATAAGGTAGCATTGTTTAAAGTGGCTAGTGATATATTTACATCATTTCCCATCAATTCCCATTATTAAAGTGGCTGGAGTTGAGTCAGTGTCAGTGTCAGTGTGTTGGCAGCAGCCACTCAATGTTAGTGGTGGCTGTTTAACAGTCTGATGGCCTTGAGATAGAAGCTGTTTTTCAGTCTCTCGGTCCCAGCTTTGATGCACCTGTACTGACCTCACCTTCTGGATGATAGCGGGGTGAACAGGCAGTGGCTCGGGTGGTTGATGTCCTTGATGATCTTTATGGCCTTCCTGTAACATCGGGTGAAAATGAAAATTCAACAATGGGTGGTTTGGTAGGAATCTGTGGCTAACTGCAAGTGTTGCAAAGCAATAACTAACCTTCTATTCAGTGGAGTGGGTGTGTGGTCCAAGTCTGGGTTTAAGGGTCTCTTTTCCAAGTTTAAAAGGATAAACATTCAACACCATGGGCCAGAAAATGTTGAATACATTGACCATGATGTCAATCTGCCACGTTCAAAACAACTGGAAACTTGGAACTGGAAAATCTCTGACTTCAGTGAGTTCAAGACAACTGGGCACTCTGAAAATAACAAGCTCCAACTGGGAAAATACGCTTTGAACGGTCATCCTTCTCGGGCCTCTTTCTAGAGCTCCGACCTGAAGATCACTGACGTCATGATACTGTTCTGACTTGGTGGTGCACATGTAGCCTATAGCCTGTTTTGGATAAATGTAATAATTGAATATTTTAAGAACTTTCATTGCTTATATGCCCCCTTTATTTATCCTGCGGCTCTGACTTGGTGTACTAGGAGAATACTATAAGAACAGCCCATGTTCTGAATTCTGTCACTGTACATTTTAAAAGTGCTGACAAATAGTTACCTTGACTACGTTCGTCCTATCTTGCTCATTAATGTCTTAATCGAAATTATGGATTTCCTCTTATCTGCTCATTGAAATTACAGATTGCCTCTTATCTGCTCATTGAAATTACGGATTGCCTCTTATCTGCTCGTCTTCCCTTTATGCCATAGTTTGTACATCTCAATTGTCAGTAGAAACCACATTTGTTTAGGCAAGTCAGCCATTTCAGTTATGGTTTTTTTAAAGGCAGTAAATGAGGCTGAATGAACTGTTTTGCTGCAAGACAAGGCTCCGCTGATAGACAGGTGGAGCAGTGGTAAGGATTCACTCCATGGTGCTGAAAGAAAGCTTTGTTGCTAGGGCAGCATTATGTAGGCCCTAACAGTTTGTGGGAACCGTTTGTCACCGTTAAATTGCAATCCATGTATTATTTAGTGCTGTGTTGTGTAGTGGCTTTGGTGGCATGCATCCCAAAATATTTTTTGAGTTTGCCTCACCAACATGTCCATGCTAAAATTGCCGCTGTACATCACTATCATCACGATACCCTCCCCAAAGAGCCCTCCCTCCCAGTTATGTCTGACATCAGCAACGGAAAGCGAGAGGCATCTGGTATTGTGCCATTGAAAACGCATACTCAAAATTCTATACATATTTACATGAAATTGTGTTAGGTCTACCACTAATTTATTTTGATACGGGACGTGATAGCCTGCTTTTCACATTGACTACTATGGAGATTTTATTTATTAGCTGTTATCTAGACAATATTGGTTAGCTGACTACTGCAAATGAGTTATTATTACTGTCAATAATCATATATAGTCTATATGAGTTGGAGATAATCACAGATTGCCTAGCTAAATAAGACAGTGGAATACCTTTCAACCCACATATTCAACCCCTTATTGTGTGTGTTTGTGTGTGTGGATATATACAGTTGAGTGAGCGAGAGAGGGCGCGCGCACGCGCGCGCTTGTACCTGCCTTCGTGTGTAGCTTACCTGCGTGCTTCCTTGCATCCTTTATCAATCATAGACTGTAAATACAGGCCATATCATCAAGATTGACTGTGTATTGCACCGTGTGGCGTGTGTTGCTTTAAAGGGGGCGTTCGGCCGCATATTCACAATCGGCCACAGTGTAAACTGAAGAGAGGCTCATTTGAAGCAAATAGCTGTCTTTGTGCAATTGAATCAACAGCAACAGTGGGGCGCAATGGGAGGTAAGATGTTTCAATAATTCGTTTTTCTATTTTAATAGGGGGGACAAATCAACATAGGCTTGAATGCCTCGGCAGCTTTCGAATGATACTGTTATTTTCTTATTCCAGAGGCCGAGACGCGCCATAAATTGCTGCGCAATGTGAAGAAAGAGGTGGGTGCCTATCTATTTGCAATGTTTATAACAACTAATTATTAGAACTAACCTTGGTCATGGATCGCTGGCAGCAGTTCTGTTTTATTGGGATTGCCAAAATGAGATTGTAAAATAGGGAGGTCTAATCGAATTGATATGTTTCAATAAAATGTTGCCTAATTGTGAGAATGTAGCCTAATATGTTTTTTTAATCGTTATTTAATTATAAACGGTGCGTTCATGCATTCAGTGACGACTTGGATTGAAATACTTGGATTATAGCCTATGCAGAGAAATCATAATCATAATTTGGTCTCAGTAGGTAACCTAGGCAATAACGCCAAGATCAGTGTAACGGTTAGTTAAGGTATGGATCCGTTATCTGCATGTGAATACGTGTGTATGTCAAAATGTGCAGAGCCAATGAGCATCATAATTTCTATGATTATTGATAACTGCTTTTACTGAGATGTCTTTCATGTTAATGCTCGTGCTGTAATGGAGGGCAATTCAGTTCACTGGGCGTTAATATCTCAGATAGCCTAGTGCCCCTCTCTCTTTTATATAAAACACAACACCAAATCAATTGATAAGATTGTATTGCTTCATCCAGTGTTTAGAAAGTTCAAGTGTAACTGACAGCTTTTTAGCAACATTAAATCTTATTCCAATCTGTTTATAATAACCCTCAGGAAGAATACGACACTTTTTAAAAACATTTTTGACATGCGAGCACTTAGATATATGGTCATTTTCATAAATTCTTAGGATGTTGCTGTTGTTCCATGATGTTATAGTTTATTATTTGGCGACTCCTCAACGTTTTCTGACCCCACCACCTCTGCAAGAGACCCCCAACTGTTAGCTACAGCCATATCATACTTCTTCAAAGGAAAATTGGCTTATGGTATAGTTTGGGCTGCAGATTTGGGGAACATGAAAGGGAGAGAGGAGACTACCTCCCTGTCTGGCTCCTTTTCTGTGTAGCTGCATGCTGGTGTGTCCTCTGTCCATGTAAGAGTTGCACTTTGTTGTTTTAGGGGGGGAAAAGTACATCATTAGCAGCAGATTATATAGTGTACTCATTTGTATGGATAGCACTGACCAGTGGTGTAGTGTAGGGTAAACGCAAGTAAACACAGTTTACTCAGATTTAGCAGAAAAATGCATGGAAAGTACCCAGCTTTTGCGGACAAATGCATGGAAAGTATAGGAAAGCCCCCACAACCAGCTTTCAAAGTTTACACACATTTTTTTATCACTAAATCACTGGCACTGTTCATCTTTGTGACATTTTTAGAAGAGGAAAATAGTGATTGGCTATTCACTTCCATTGTTTGTAATTATGAGAGCTTGATCTTTGACAGAGCTGAATAAATAAATGGGTGACTTTCATTGGAGATACAGTGCCTTGCGAAAGTATTCGGCCCCCTTGAACTTTGCGACCTTTTGCCACATTTCAGGCTTCAAACGTAAAGATATAAAACTGTATTTTTTTTGTGAAGAATCAACAACAAGTGGGACACAATCATGAAGTGGAACGACATTTATTGGATATTTCAAACCTTTTTTAACAAATCAAAAACTGAAAAAAATTATTCAGCCCCTTTACTTTCAGTGCAGGAAACTCTCTCCAGAAGTTCAGTGAGGATCTCTGAATGATCCAATGTTGACCTAAATGACTAATGATGATAAATACAATCCACCTGTGTGTAATCAAGTCTCCGTATAAATGCACCTGCACTGTGATAGTCTCAGAGGTCCGTTAAAAGCGCAGAGAGCATCATGAAGAACAAGGAACACACCAGGCAGGTCCGAGATACTGTTGTGAAGAAGTTTAAAGCCGGATTTGGATACAAAAAGATTTCCCAAGCTTTAAACATCCCAAGGAGCACTGTGCAAGCGATAATAATGAAATGGAAGGAGTATCAGACCACTGCAAATCTACCAGGACCTGGCCGTCCCTCTAAACTTTCAGCTCATACAAGGAGAAGACTGATCAGAGATGCAGCCAAGAGGCCCATGATCACTCTGGATGAACTGCAGAGATCTACAGCTGAGGTGGGAGACTCTGTCCATAGGACAACAATCAGTCGTATATTGCACAAATCTGGCCTTTATGGAAGAGTGGCAAGAAGAAAGCCATTTCTTAAAGATATCCATAAAAAGTGTTGTTTAAAGTTTGCCACAAGCCACCTGGGAGACACACCAAACATGTGGAAGAAGGTGCTCTGGTCAGATGAAACCAAAATGTAACTTTTTGGCAACAATGCAAAACGTTATGTTTGGCGTAAAAGCAACACAGCTCATCACCCTGAACACACCATCCCCACTGTCAAACATGGTGGTGGCAGCATCATGGTTTGGGCCTGCTTTTCTTCAGCAGGGACAGGGAAGATGGTTAAAATTGATGGGAAGATGGATGGAGCCAAAAACAGGACCATTCTGGAAGAAAACCTGATGGAGTCTGCAAAAGACCTGAGACTGGGACGGAGATTTGTCTTCCAACAAGACAATGATCCAAAACATAAAGCAAAATCTACAATGGAATGGTTCAAAAATAAACATATAAACATAAACAGGTGTTAGAATGGCCAAGTCAAAGTCCAGACCTGAATCCAATCGAGAATCTGTGGAAAGAACTGAAAACTGCTGTTCACAAATGCTCTCCATCCAACCTCACTGAGCTCGAGCTGTTTTGCAAAGAGGAATGGGAAAAAATGTCAGTCTTTCGATGTGCAAAACTGATAGAGACATACCCCAAGCGACTTACAGCTGTAATCGCAGCAAAAGGTGGCGCTACAAAGTATTAACTTAAGGGGGCTGAATAATTTTGCACGCAAAAATATTTCAGTTTTTGATTTGTTAAAAAAGTTTGAAATATCCAATAAATGTCATTCCACTTCATGATTGTGTCCCACTTGTTGTTGATTCTTCACAAAAAAATACAGTTTTATATCTTTATGTTTGAAGCCTGAAATGTGGCAAAAGGTCGCAAAGTTCAAGGGGGCCGAATACTTTCGCAAGGCTCTGTACATATTAGAATGTTATCTATAGATAACTTACTACACAACATGCATCATCACGCACGCACGCACACACTCACACAGGCACATGCAAGACAAAAGACCCTTATTCTGACAAGTTATTCATGGCAGCAATTCTTATTGTGAGTCTTGTAAAGGCAATCATTGGCTCTGGTGCCCGCTGGGGGGTAAACAGGATGTTTTATTCAGTAGTGTGTGGGTTGGAGACTTCCACGTTTAGCTTCACCATGCCTGTGGAGGCCTCATCACACTGGGGACATGACTGGCACCAGGTCGTGCAGCAAGGAAGAGGGTCTTAGTTGGTGATACTAAATATACTGTATCTCAAACTCTGACAGGTTTTCTCAGTTTTTCGAGTAGATTTGATTGGATTTCTATCTCACAATGTTCACAATTTCTCTGTACTGTATAATTCCAGAATCTGGGAATTGGTCACAATATATTTTACTAGTGCACATTTTTTTACACTGGTCAAGCTCTGTCTTGTCTGAAGTGATACATATCTGCATGCTCACTTGCATTCCCTCGCCACCCTCCCTCTGCCTACCTGTGATGATCTATTGTTGCGTAATCACTCCCCAACCTTCTACACTTTGATTTTCTTTCTGTTTCCTCATGTCAGAACCTGTCTCTTCATCTGCCTGTTAAATTAAAGCCAACGTCACCTTTATCTCGCTCTTTTCTTCCCAGGTGAAACAGATCATGGAAGAGGCAGTGACTCGGAAGTTTGTGCATGCAGACAGCAGCCATATAATATCCTTCTGTGGTGAGTGTGTTCATGAAGGAGTGTATTACTTATTTAATCAGTGTTACAGATTTTACAGTTTGTCAAGGCCAATTTGTTTGTGAACAGAAGTACTGACAGTTCATATTGCTCATTGGAGTTTTGACTTGCCTATATCTTTTGGGCTGGTTTGCTATCCCCCAGTTAAAGTTTATGCAGATAGATTAGAGATTGATTCATTAAACTGATCTACAGTGCCATATGGTACTGCTGCAGTCATCTGATGGGAGGGAGGGTGCCGTGGTTGATGGGCAGGCCTAGCTGCATAGCTGCTTTGGGTGGGTCTAAGTGTTGATTCAATGACTGCTTAGCTTATGTGTAACAGATGAACAAGTGCTTGGTTTATCATCTTGGACCAAACACCATTACGATTGTAATGAGAGCAAGAGAGGAGTGGATAGAAGCAAGAGGTTGTAGTAAGTAAGAAACTCACATGTTTTGTGAGATGAGTAACTTTATCTCCAAAGAGCACCTTTCTTTCTCTTCTCAAAGACCCATGCAGTGCTGCTATTCTCTATAAACTGAAGAATCACTGTTGGTTTGAACTAGTCCTTTGTAAACCTCCACCCCCATCCCTCTGGTGTCACAGCCTCACATTTCACACTTGTGATATGACACATAGGATTATTGTTCCATTAACAGCTCATTAGTAAGATTCTGGAGTCAAAAGCAGGGGGATTATTATTTGGTCCCCCAAGTTTTATAAGCAAAAATTTGTTTTTATTTTTTTATTTATGTTTTTTTCTAAAAAATGTTTTATTTTTGGACATGTCAGCTTCAAGTGATTTTACTTTTGTATATCTGTTCCATAGTATTCCCACGCATAATAGAGAGATTATGTATATGTGATCATATACAAATGTAAGCAATGTTTGAAATGATTATGTTAAGTCAAATATTATATCTGTTAGGGCTTCTATAAATTACTTGTAATTATGTTCCGGCCCCCTGACCATCCGCTCAAGACAAAAACGGCCCGCGGCTGAATCAAGTTGATGATTTCTGCCATAGACATACAGTTAATTTCACATACAAAATCTTAACTGATTATATGGTCAGACATTTACTCATGACTACATTGACATTTACAGAGCAAAGTGACATCAGGCATCATCCTGTGGAGTTGAAATGTCAAGCCATGTCAAGTCCTGCCACCTCCTACTACCCCAATCTGCGTACGGTCACATTCTCAACCAAACACAGCTTGATTTTAGGCTGTCTCTTATTCTTTACTATGGCTGTGGCCAGTGCCTGCCTAAAATCAAGCTGCGTTGGTTGAGAATGTGACCGTACACAGATTGGGGTAGTAGGAGGTGGCAGGGCTTGACAGGGCTCTTGGGGAAGGATAAGGTTCTACCAACAACTGTTTGATCAGAATAACTATTTTTGTAAGACAAGAGTTCTTTGTAAGACAAAAGGTTCTACCTAGAAGAACCGTTAACATCTTAAGAACCATTTTTGGGAAGAAAGGGTTCTTTGATAACTCTTTGTAAGGCAAGAAGGATTCTTTGGAAGGGTTTATAAATAGAAACATATATAATATTTCCCAGTTTGACTCTAATATCTGTGTTTTTGCATGTACATTGATTGGTTGATACATTTTATGCTACACAAAGATAAATAACATACATCTAAACTAATCCAATCTGTTGGATTTATTGCTCCTGTTACTGAGATATTTGTTCCAGTTTCGATGATTGAGGTAGTCTCAGTATTCTTCCCTACCCTGGCAGTCATTTTGGATGCAGGTTGCGGGTGATTAACAATCCACTTGCTGGATATCCTAACTCTGTCTGGATTCCAATAGGAATTACAAATAACTTTGCAAGCCAGCATAATGTGACTTGCAGGCCGGATGTGGCCTGTATACCAGGAAACTCCTAACACCACTATTTTAGGGTATAGCTAGGCCCTCAAAGAAAAGCTTGGTGTACATGTATTGTCATAAATAATACCATTTTAAAGGCTAATGAGGCTAGTAGAACCCTCCATAGACGGTTCTAGGAAGAACCTTTAGATTATAAAATGGTTCTTGGTAGAACCCTCCATAGACGGTTCTCGGAAGAACCTTTAGATTATAAAATGGTTCTTTGAAGGATCCTACATAAAGGGTTCTAGATAAAAACCCTCTGCAAATGGTTCTACCCTGCACCAAAAAGGGTTCCTCTATGGGGACAAACCAAAGAATCCTGTATAGTTCTAATTGGCACCTTTTTTTATAAGAGTGTTGCAACAGTAAACAGCATTTGTCGGTTTTCAGTCTATTTCTGGTCCTGTTGAGAGCCACCTGCGCCTGCCCTCCAACCCATCCCTGCCTCTCTGCAGTAGCACTCAAAAGGGTTTCTCACTTCATTTTCATCGGGTGCTCCTGAAAAATATCAAACTTTGCTAGGGAAATCCATAAACAGTATGTGGTTTACTTGTTGTTTACAGGGTATGCAATCATAGCTTAGTGAATATCGCTTTAGGGAAAACCAAACTGTGTTTACCGTTTGTGTCTGTATATTCTGTACTATGTGTGTGAACAGCTGTAGTGGAGGCATGTGTGCTCCATGGGCTGAAGAGGCGAGCAGCGGGCCTCCTGTGCAGTAATAAGGTAGCAGCACTCTTCATGAAGGTGGGGAAGAGCTTCACCCCGGTGGAGGAACTGTGTCAAAAGGTCCAAGAACTAGAGCAGCTCATCGAGACCAAGTAAGACAATGATCTTGGATAGTAATTCCCATCACCCCCCCCCCTCCACACACACACAGATGTCAAAAGTATACCACATTTGTATCACACTCTCCTCTCCTCTCCTCCAGCAGACAGGCTCAACTAAATAATGTCAGTGTTCCGAAACAACCCAGGGTGACCAACCTCCCCCCCCAGGGCTTGAGGAACCTGTGGATCCGCACTGCTCTTATGGAGAAGCTTCTGGACAAGATTGTAATGTACCTAGTGGAGAACAGCAGGTTAATCAACTGATCAGCTTCTGGCTGATATTGTGTTTGATCTTACAAATCCCAATAGTTGCTGTTCAATGTATAGCCTACTACTCATATCCCTTTCACACGAAGTCATTTTTCTACTAACTATACCATACCACCAACTATTGCTGGAATCAAAGCCCAAACTTTGATTTCCCGCCTAACTACCAAGTAATTATTTCGGTAAAGTTCTGCCTACGGCTCAGTATGAAACGTAGCCGTAATGCTGGGCAGGCATTGGCACGCACTACTCTCTTAAACTCTTGATGGTTGCTAGGCAGCGGCAGTAAACCATCCTCCTGCCAGTTCTACAATTTGGCTAGGGAAATGTTAGCTAAGTTAAGGTAAGTGCTGTTTATGATCATCTTGTCTATTTGGCTAATTATTTAGAACATTTTGCCAGCATGTTATGTAATATATTATTTTGCTCTTCACTCACAGACGCTTAGAAGCCTAGGCCTACTCCTGACTAAAACCCTGTGTCTTCACTGACTTGTCTCAATCAATGTGATTTTGTTTAATTGAATCTCTATCTGTATGGACTATTTGGTCAATTGGTTTCAGGCTGGGCAAATGGGGGTTGTATAGCTCATCTGTTCGTTTGGTTATCTACAATATTGCTGATCAGAAACATTTAGCAATAATAGGCTATCACTTTTTTTATATGACAGCTGTTCCACACATTCCCGTGACACAAGTTGTGTGGGAACAATATTATTTGTATTTTACTCTATTTTTATTCTGTCATATTCTTACTACAAAATATATGGGTGTGGACTGTGATCGGGGTAGGTGTGTCTTGACTGTTTAATGAACAAAATAGATCTCATTTGGACATAACATAATTAAACTCAAAATATGTCATTCTATTGTTTTGAAAATGACTTTTATTAGTCTTATGTTTCGTAGGACTTGCCTTAACAAATTAATAATAGATGTATTTTTGATTGTGTATATTCAATGGATTTATTCAAATAAACGCCCCCTCACATCTGCACATTACTATTACCACTTGTCACTGACCTGCCGGAATGCGCACAGGAGGTATAAAAGGCATGTGTAGGCAAGAATGTGGGAGAAATGGCCTTGTTAGTAATGGGGTCATATAAACATAGCCATTTCTTTTGTCAAAATACTGTAAATCTTATGCAAAAACAGTATTACAGTCACTTTTCAGAGTCTTGCACCATTTTTAGTTAACATGATTTTCTGTCTTCCAGTGCTTTCTATGACAGGGAGGCCATTCTAATGGATGCTGTGGATGGACCAATCCTTGCCTCTCTGTTAGGTATTAATGGACCTCTTCTTATAGCTTCTATTGCCAGAATGTGGCCAGACAGATCTGATAAGATAAGAAATAGCACATTGAATGGCACATTACAGTGACTGTGACTCCCTCTAAGATAACCTATAGATACAACATGACATACAGTTGAAGTCAGAAGTTTACATACACCTTAGCCAAATACATTTAAACTCTGTGTTTCACAATTCCTGACATTTAATCCTAGTAAAACTTCCCTGTCTTAGGTCAGTTAGGATCGCCACTTTATTTTAAGAATGTGAAATGTCAGAATTATAGTAGATAGAATTATTTATTTAAGATTTTTTTCTATCATAACATTCCCAGTGGGTCAGAAGTTTACATACACTCAATTAGTATTTGGTAGCATTGCCTTTAAGTTGTTTAACTTGGGTCAAACGTTTCGGGTAGCCTTCCACAAGCTTCCCACAATAAGTTGGGTGAATTTCGGCCCATTCCTCCTGACAGAGTTGGTGTAACTGAGTCAGGTTTGTAGGCCTCCTTGCTCGCACACGCTTGTTCAGTTCTGCCCACACATTTTCTATAGGATTGAGGTTAGGGCTTTGTGATGGGCACTCCAATACCTTGACTTTCTTGTCCTTAAGCCATTTTGCCACAACTTTGGAAGTATGCTTGGGGTCATTGTCCATTTGGAAGACCCATTTGCGACCAAGCTTTAACTTCCTGACTGATGTCTTGAGATGTTGCTTCAATATATCCACATAATTTTCCTTTCCTCATGAAAGGAAAGTGCATCAGTCCCTCCTGCAGCAAAACAACATGATGCTGCCACCCTTGTGTTTCACGGTTGGGATGGTGTTCTTCGGCTTGCAAGCCTCCCCCTTTTTCCTCCAAACATAACGATGGTCATTATGGCCAAAGAGTTGTATTTTTGTTTCATTAGACCAGAGGACAATTTTCCAAAAAGTACGATCTTTGTCCCCATGTGCAGTTGCAAACCATAGTCTGGCTTTTTTTATGGTGGTTTTAGAGCAGTGGCTTCTTCCTTGCTGAGCGGCCTTTCAGGTTATGTCGATATAGGACTCGTTTTTACTGTGGATATAGATTTTCTACCTGTTTCCTCCAGCATCCTCACAAGGTCCTTTGCTGTTGTTCTGGGATTGATTTGCACTTTTTGAACCGAAGTACGTTCATCTCTAGGAGACAGAACGTGTCTCCTTCCTGAACTGTATGAGAGCTGCGTGGTGCCATGGTGTTTATACTTGCGTACTATTGTTTGTACAGATGAACGTGGTTCTTTCAAGCGTTTGGAAATTGCTCCCAAGGATGAACCAGACTTGTGTAGGTCTACAATATTTTTTTCTGAGGTCTTGGCTGATTTCTTTTGATTTTCCCATAATGTCAAGCAAGGAGGAACTGAGTTTGAAGGTAGGCTTTGAAATACATCCACAGATAGTCCTCCAATTGACTCAAATTATGTCAATTAGCCTATCAGAAGCTTCTAAAGCAATGACATAATTTTCTGGAATTTTCCAAGCTGTTTAAAGGCACAGTCAACTTAGTGTGTGTAAACTTCTGACTCACTGGAATTGTGATACAGTGAATTATAAGTGAAATAATATGTCTGTAAGCAATTGTTGGAAAAATTACTTGTGTCTTGCACAAAGTAGATGTCCTAACTGACTTGCCAAAACTATAGTTTGTTTACAAGAAATTTGTGGAGTGGTTGAAAAACAACTTTTAATGACTCCAACATAAGTGTATTTAAACTTCCGACTTCAACCGTAGGAGACTAGTGCTTAACAGTGGACATTACCTTATTTCAGATAAGGACATAGCTCTGTGGTTTAGAAGATAAATATACTGGTTACTAACTCCAAATTCACTTTATACTCACACGTATAACAGACAAGTGCATTTACCTCTTCCTGTGAGCGTAACAATGACATTGCTGGTACCTAGTTATTTCACTCTGTATGATGATGGTTTAGTACAGTTCTTTAGGGGCTAGAAATAGTGATTTCACTTTTCCACGCCCAAACTGTTGTGGATCTCAGTGTTTTGTTGCTTTTACTCTTGCAGTCGGCCCCTGTGCTCTGGAGTACACTAAGGTGAAGACAGCCGACCACTTCTGGACAGACCCATCTGCTGATGAGCTAGTCCAGAGACACCGCATCCACAGTGGCCACTGTCGCCAGGACTCCCCCTCCAGGCGACCTGCCCTGGTCAGTGTGTGGATGATGTGTTTGTAAATGAATGATGTGTGTGAAGTATATGATGTATAAGAAATTGTCAAATGGTATTTTCTATTAGATCCAGAAGAGGCAGTCCAGTGGCAGTATGGAGGACCGGCCCATCCTGTGGGCTCGGGACTACGTTGAGTCCCTCCATCAGAACAACAGGGCTACACTGCTGTTTGGCAAGAACAACGTCCTGGTGCAGCCGGTGTGTGTATATGTGTGCATGTGTGTGATTTAAAGGATCTGACATAACTTTTTATCACTGTTTAAACAGCAGGGAATGCTTTGTAACAAATATCTTGTCTTGATCAACAGAGGGATGACATGGAGGCTATTCCAGGGTACCTGTCTCTCCACCAGACTGCAGATCTCATGACCCTGAAATGGACGCCCAACCAGCTCATGAATGGCACTGTGGCAGATGATACTGAAAAAAGGTAATGTAATATCAAATCACAGTAATTGAAACATATTCAGACACTCATATTTGTCCACTGAGCATGCCAAATTATATATGATTTGTTCACACATTTATTTTCCTACAGTGTTTATTGGGACTTTGCCATGACTATTCGCCTGGCGGAGATTGTTTATCTGCACTGCCATCAGCAAGGTACAGGAACCTCTCTTAATTATGTAGTCCTATAGCTTTGTATACATTTGTTTGTTTGTGTGTTATTGACCTTGTGATCATGTTTTTTCCCAGTGGACAGTGGTGGGACAGTGGTTCTGGTGAGTCAGGATGGGATCCAGAGGCCTCCACTGCGGTTCCCCCGGGGAGGACACCTGCTCCAGTTCCTGACCTGCCTGGAGACGGGCCTGCTGCCACACGGACAACTGGATCCCCCGCTCTGGTCCCAGAGGGGAAAGGTCTGCATTATTCCGATCTCAATTCATGTTTACTGTAGCCATTATGTCCACATCCACTAAATTAAGCCTGATGGTATGATTTAGCTAGTTGTTTCTAAAACATTAAAACAGGGTCATCTATAGCATAATGTATGTTGTTTGGCTGAGGATAACTCTGATCTCTGTGTTAGTACACTGCTGCCAGAGGAATACTTTTACACTGACATTGATCTTATCCACCAATTTAGCCTCCAAGTAGAAAATAACATTGACCTGCCAAAGCAAAGGGAACACGGTCTGAAGGTTTTTTATATGGGTTGTGATGATGAAAGTGGTAGTGATAGCAGAGCTGGGAATATAATTCACAGGCTGCAATAGAAGATAGCTTTGTAAGGGTTGTGGTATATTACCAGCAGGGCAGTGAAAGAATATAAAACCTAGGAATTTAAGTGTGAGTGGGGTCTTAATTCATCCTCTGGATAACATGAAGGACATTTGCGAGACCAAGGACAAGGATATTGACTTGAGACTGGCCTTCTCAGGCTGGATCATTAATTGTATCTAGCCTAGTCGTGCTTCACAATTAAACTGAGTTTTAGAGTAAGATGAAATAAAACTTTAATCACTCTCGCAAATCATCATCATAACATCCCTTTGTCTTATACTGAGTGCAGCACATCCCTTTGTCTTATACTGAGTGCAGCACATCCCTTTGTCTTATACTGAGTGCAGCACATCCCTTTGTCTTATACTGAGTGCAGTACATTCCTTTGTCTTATACTGAGTGCAGTACATTCCTTTGTCTTATACTGAGTGCAGTACATTCCTTTGTCTTATACTGAGTGCAGTACATTCCTTTGTCTTATACTGAGTGCAGTACATTCCTTTGTCTTATACTGAGTGCAGTACATTCCTTTGTCTTATACTGAGTGCAGTACATCCCTTTGTCTTATACTGAGTGCAGTACATTCCTTTGTCTTATACTGAGTGCAGTACATTCCTTTGTCTTATACTGAGTGCAGTACATTCCTTTGTCTTATACTGAGTGCAGTACATTCCTTTGTCTTATACTGAGTGCAGTACATTCCTTTGTCTTATACTGAGTGCAGTACATTCCTTTGTCTTATACTGAGTGCAGTACATTCCTTTGTATTATACTGAGTGCAGTACATTCCTTTGTCTTATACTAGTGCAGTACATTCCTTTGTCTTATACTGAGTGCAGTACATTCCTTTGTCTTATACTGAGTGCAGTACATTCCTTTGTCTTATACTGAGTGCAGTACATCCCTTTGTCTTATACTGAGTGCAGTACATTCCTTTGTCTTATACTGAGTGCAGTACATTCCTTTGTCTTATACTGAGTGCAGTACATTCCTTTGTCTTATACTGAGTGCAGTACATTCCTTTGTATTATACTGAGTGCAGTACATTCCTTTGTCTTATACTGAGTGCAGTACATTCCTTTGTCTTATACTGAGTGCAGTACATTCCTTTGTCTTATACTGAGTGCAGTACATTCCTTTGTCTTATACTGAGTGCAGTACATTCCTTTGTCTTATACTGAGTGCAGTACATTCCTTTGTCTTATACTGAGTGCAGTACATTCCTTTGTCTTATACTGAGTGCAGTACATTGCAGTACATTCCTTTGTCTTATACTGAGTGCAGTACATTCCTTTGTCTTATACTGAGTGTATTATAGTACATTCCTTTGTCTTATACTGAGTGCAGTACATTCCTTTGTATTATACTGAGTGCAGTACATTCCTTTGTCTTATACTGAGTGCAGTACATTCCTTTGTCTTATACTGAGTGCAGTACATCCCTTTGTCTTATACTGAGTGCAGTACATCCCTTTGTCTTATACTGAGTGCAGTACATTCCTTTGTCTTATACTGAGTGCTTACATTCCTTTGTCTTATACTGAGTGCAGTACATTCCTTTGTCTTATACTGAGTGCAGTACATTCCTTTGTCTTATACTGAGTGCAGTACATTCCTTTGCCTACAGGGAAAGGTTTTCCCTAAATTGCGGAAGAGGAGTCCGCAGGGCTCTGTGGAGTCTGTGTCGGATAAAGAAGAGGACGAGGCCACTGACTATGTCTTTCGGATCCTGCTTCCTGGTACTCCGTCAGACTTTGGTATGTCACTTGTGATCTTCTTATTCTGTATCGATTTTCTGTTCAAATATGTTCAGAATAAACTTTTTCATTCATTTGTTTTGCTCGCTCTCATTGTTTTGCTGACCATTGTCCCATGTGCCTTCCCTCAGCCCCTCTCTGTCCAGCCCATGTGTCTCGGCCTGTATCTGTAGTCCTGTGAATCTGCGAACACCCTCCATTAGTTACCCTGGATTTGAGACCATACATGGGCATCAAGTTGTCTTTGTCACACCTCCATCTTCTGTCTTGGTTTGTCAATGTTTCCATGGTTATTATGAAAGAAAGTCACCCAAATCCTCTATCAGTTCTAGAAGATCTTGTAGCTGTTGCTAATGACAATAACAATAACTGCGATGTTCATGCTGATGATAACATTGAGCCTGTTGTTTGCTGTCCAGTGGCTCCAGAGCTGATGGACCAGGCGTTGAACATGTGGCACCCCACACCCAGGAAGTCCTCCTGTTTCTCCTGCGCTCTCAACGGATCCCGTGTTGGCTCACTACCCAACGGCTGCAACCAGGACAGGGCTCCCCTGAAACTCCTCT
This sequence comes from Oncorhynchus tshawytscha, assembly GCF_018296145.1. NCBI lineage: Eukaryota > Metazoa > Chordata > Actinopteri > Salmoniformes > Salmonidae > Oncorhynchus > Oncorhynchus tshawytscha. The sequence continues at coordinate 21,182,817 of NC_056437.1, forward strand.
GTGACACCATGAAGTACCAGATCATTTCCCGTGCTTTCTATGGTTGTGAGTACATGCATCATAAATTCATTTAGGAAAGACCGATTCAAATGCTATAATCTTCATGCAGTGGCATACTGCAGCTTCACAAGGGCGAGGGGGGGGGGCGTCTTGCGGGAATGTTTTGTACGCCAGTGTCTTCATGTTATGGCTGGATTGATAACCATGCACGTTTCTTCACTTCTTCATTGAAGGGCTTGCCTACTGCCGTCACCTGTCCACTGTTCGTATCCACCTCTCTGCCCTGGTCAACCCCACCATCATCGACCCTAACGTGCCTCATGATGCCCAGGAAGGACTCACTGTGGATGTCTGGAGCAGCTTCCTCCAGGACCGCTCTGTAAGATCTACTGTACCATCTGCTCATCATTCTCAACACATTGTACACACAACCACAACATGCAGTGATTGTGTATGTTCTTCAAGGCTTAGATAACTGATTACAGTGTGATTGTAACTGCTTCATCAACATCCCACTGAGAGGCGTACAGAATCACACAGCAGCTGATGACAGTACTGTATTGAGTCTGTATATAATCACATTCACAATCTTTTCTCCTGCAGGCATATGATGAGCATGAGCTTCTGCGTCTGGTGTACTATGGTGGTGTGGCTCCTACAATACGCAAGGAGGTCTGGCCATTCCTGCTGGGACACTACCACTTCGATATGACCCAGAAATGTAGGATGGAGGTGGGTATTGTTATATTGTAATGTGGTAAAATTATGGAACTCAGGAATCAAAGTAGGAAGGATGATCAAATGTACACACTAGTGACCCTGTGTATTTATAATCTGTGTATAGGTGGATGAGCAGGTGCGGGCCTGCTATGAGCAGACTATGAAAGAGTGGCTGGGCTGTGAGGCCATCGTAAAGCAGAAAGAGGGGGAGAAGCATGCTGAAGCCATAGCCAAGTGCAACTCTGTGGCCAGTGTAGACAGACCAGGACCAGTGCAGAGAGACTCCACCATCAGCACTGATGTAAGTGGGCCATACCAGTCCCATTTGATGAGTGCAACACATGACAGAATTTGTGACTCATACTCATATGGTTAATACACTTACATATGTCTCTCCCCATGCTGTTCTGGTCTCTTCCTGGTTGGCATTTGTATCATCCTCCTACACCAGTCCTCACAGAGCATTGGTTCAGACAAACAGATTGCCCACTCACAGAATGACTCCAGAAGTAGCACACAGGTATAGTATGTTTATACTGAAGGATTTTAATAGAATATCTTGATTATAGTTCGACCAATTATGATTTTTCAACGCCGATACCGATAACGATTATTGGAGGACCAAAAAAGCAGCCACCGATTAATCGGCCGATTTAAAAACAAAATGTATTTGTAATAATGACAATTTACAACAATACTGAATTAACACTTTTTTAAACTTAATATAATACATCAATAAAAATCAATTTAGCCTCAAATAAATAATGAAACATGTTCAATTTTGTTTAAATAATGCAAAAACAAAGTGTTGGAGAAGTAAAAGTGCAATATGTATCATGTAAAAATGCTAACGTTTGAGTTCCTTGCTCAGAACATGAGAACATATGAAAGTTGGTGGTTCCTTTTAACATGAGACTTCAATATTCCAAGGTAAGAGGTTTTAGGTTGTAGTTAATATAGTATTTATAGGACTATTTCTCTCTATACCATTTGTATTGCATATACCTTTGACTATTGGATGTTCTTATAGGTGTAACAGTATAACTTTAGACCGTCCCCTCACCCATACCCGGGCGCGAACCAGGGACCCTCTGCACACATCAACAACAGTCACCCACGAAGCATCGTTACCCATCACCCCACAAAAGCCGCGGCCCTTGCAGAGCAAGGGGAACAACTACTTCAAGGTCTCAGGGCAAGTGACGTCACCGATTGAAACGCTATTTAGCTCGCACCGCTAACTAAGCTAGCCGTTTCACTTCCGTTACATAGGCACTATAGTTTTGCCAGTGTAACAGTATAGCTTCCGCCCCTCTCCTCGCCCATACCTGGGCTCGAACCAGGAACACATCGACAACAGCCACACTCAAAGCAGCGTTACCCATCGCTCCACAAAAGCTGGGGCCCTTGCAGAGCAAGGGGAATAACTGCTCCAAGTCTCAGAGCGAGTGACGTTTGAAACGCTATTAGCGCACACCCAGCTAACGAACTAGCCATTTCACATCGGTTACACCAGCCATTAGGCTGATAGGCTTGAAGTCATAAACAGCGCTGTGCTTGCAAAGAGCTACTCACAAAATGCACGAAAGTGCTGTTTGAATGAATGCCTACGAGCCTGCTGCTGCCTACCATCGCTCAGTCAGACTGCTCTATCAAATCATAGACTTAATTATAACATAATAACACACAGGAATATAAGCCTTTGGTCATTAATATGGTCATATCCGGAAACTACCATTTCGAAAACAAAGCGTTTATTATTTCAGTGAAATACGGAACCGTTCGGTATTTTCTCTAACGGGTGGCATCCCTAAGTCTAAATATTCTTGTTACATTGCACAACCTTCAATGTTATGTCATAATTCTGGCAAATTAGTTCGCAATGAGCCAGGCTACCCAAACTGTTGCATATACCCTAACTCTGCGTGCAATGAACGCAAGAGAAACGACACAATTTCACCTGGTTAATATTGCCTGCTAACCTGGATTTCATTTAGCTAAATATGCAGGTTTAAAAATATATACTTCTCTGTATTGATTTTAAGAAAGGCATTGGTGTTTATGGTTAGGTACAGTCGTCCAACGATTTCAAATGCGCTTTTGTTAAATCAATCCCCAGCGTTGCATCGATTATATCCAACGCAGGACACGCTAGATAAACGAGTAATATCATCAACCATGTGTAGTTAACTAGTGATTATGATTAATTGTTTTTTTATAAGATACGTTTAATGCTAGCTAACAAATTACCTTGGCTTCTACTGCATTCGCATAACAGGCAGGCTCCTCATGGAGTGCAATGAGAGGCAGGTGGTTAGAGCGTTGGACTAGTTAACTGTAAGGTTGCAAGATTGGATCCCCCGAGCTGACAATGTGAAAATTTGTCGTTCTGCCCCTGAACAACGCAGTTAACCCACCGTTCCTAGGCCGTCATTGAAAATAAGAATGTGTTCTGAACTGACTTGCCTAGTTAAATAAGGGTATAAAAAAATAAAAAACATCTGCAAAATCGGCGCCCAAAAATGCAGATTTCCGATTGTTATGAAAACTTGAAATCGGCCCTAATTAATCGGCCATTCCGATTAATCGGTCGACCTCTAATCTTGATAATACTTGGTATTCACTCTCCTATGGTCTGCTGTTGCAGGCATTTTGGTTTGTCGAGGAAGTGGAACTGATTGAATCTGAGACGAAGCGAGAGAAAAGCAAAGAGCGGTCCAAAACCCCACTGAAAGACCTCCGAGATGTAGCCATCCCAAACGGTACCTCAGACTCTGGGGACCCATCCTTCTATAGCTTGTCTGTTGACTCAGGTCTTCCAGAACAGCCTCAAAGCACAAACAACAGCAACAGTCCTGTATCTGACTCACCAGTCAGACCAGCAGCCACTCAGCCATCACCAGAGCCATCAGCGGTCCAAGGAGCTGCATATAGCCTAGTGGCCAAGGCTGAGCCACCCCTAATAGAGAATCCTTTCACTGTCTTGGGAACTGAAGTTGGATCTGAAGACCTAAAGCTGCCGATAACAGTTGACGACAAGGCTGCATCAGCCGGAGAGTTCAAGGCCCCAGAGCGTGAAGTGGTTGCAAGCTCTAGATTGGTAGAAATCGTGAAAACCTCAGAGAAAGTTGAAGAGGGTTCTTACAAAAAATATGCAAAGTCCTTAGGAAATGTTGAAATGGAAGAAAACAACGTTATAGCAGATGGGTTGTCTGAAGTTTCCACCACAGAAGACACAAAGCTCCTTGTGAGAGCAGTGTTTGCAACTGAGAATACTGATATTCTCAAACTAGAAATGGAGGTTTCTAATATATATATTCCAGCTCCCCCACTAGGCGAGGCCACATTTACTAAAACACAAGAGAACAAAGCCCCAGCGACAGAGCCCTTCTGTTCCAGAGAGCCATCTGTAACAGAAGGAAACAAAGATTCAACAATGATAAGGGAGGCTGGTATTGCTGAAAAAGAGGACACAACCTCCTCTGAAATGGAAGAAATCACAGAATCTGAATTTCAAAAAATGCAAACCCCTCAAACCAGCAAGGCTTGTGTTTGTGAGAAAGACATGGATAGTACTAAAGAAAAGGTTGCAGATGTATTTGTAACCAAACCATTAGACTCTGTGGAGGCCAATTTCCCTGAGAATTACAATAACAAAGCTGCAGAAATGACAGCTGCCATAGATTCAGAGAAACATGCACCTGCATTGCCAGTACTGAATCCACCCCTGCCTGAGGCCAGGGCCAGTGTTACAGTGACATCCCACTCTAGGCGATCTCCTGATACACTAGATTCTGATGACTCGCCCTCCGCCTTAGAGATGGAGGATATTCCCACGGCCTGGGCTAGACCTTTGTCTGGCCTGATGGCTCCCCCACCTGCCCCCTTGGCCCTGGGGAGAGTTGGCTCAGGGGAGCCTGTCCTGGATGCACCCTCCAACACCAGTCCTGATGGAACAGAGCCAGCCCTGTCTGAGGAGGAGCCTGAGATGGAAAGTCTCTACACTCAGTCTGACTCTGTGGTTGAGACAGAGGAACTCAAACCTGATGTCTCACCAGTGGCATTGTCCCCAGCAGGGACTACCTATTCTGTAAGTACTCCAAATGAGTTACCTACTGTATGTGTACTGTAATGAATGTCACAGCTTTTGAGGTTAATTGGCTAAGGGTTGGTTTAACATACAGTACCCAACTGGCTACAGAGCTGACACAATGCTGGTATGAATGACGAAACAATAGCCATTTGAAGTTGATCAAATTTAACTAATCTTAGTCCCTTTTGTCACTCTGTGCAGCAAGAGCAGCTGGATTTGTACTTGCTCAACCTGCATCGCATTGATAAGGACGTGAGGCGCTGTGACAGATCCTACTGGTACTTCACTCCTGCTAACCTGGAGAAACTACGCAACATAATGTGCAGTTATGTATGGCAGCATCTGGAGATTGGCTATGTCCAGGGCATGTGTGATCTGCTGGCTCCTTTACTGGTCATTCTGGATGACGGTCAGTCTGCATTAACAATAGCTCTCTTATACTGCATAATATTACTGCATCATTTGCAGACATGAGTAAGATAACATTAATCATTTGCTGTTTATTTGTGTCTGTGTGTTACTCAGAGGTCATAGCGTTCAGCTGCTTCTCTGAGTTGATGAAAAGGATGAATCACAACTTCCCCCATGGAGGGGCCATGGACTCACACTTTGCCAACATGCGCTCCCTCATCCAGGTACCATAAACACGTATGCTCACACACACGCACGTATATACACAGTCACACATGCACATTATTATAAGTACAGCGATATTACTTTGTAATACCAGATAGGCACTCTCATCATCTTTTCTGCTAGATCCTTGATGCAGAGCTCTTTGAAGTGATGCAGATGAATGGAGACTACACTCACTTCTACTTCTGCTACCGCTGGTTCCTGCTAGACTTCAAACGAGGTGCTGACATCTGCACGGGCATGTGTTACATCGCACACACTATAAAAGGGCCATGCTGGTGATGTTTAAACCTAAATGAATCTTGTTCAAGTTATACAATATGAAGGACCGATACAGATTTTTAGCTATTTTTTTCTGACATTTTATTTCTGTGACATGACTGTTCTGCAGGCAGGTCATATCACAGTCTTCTTTGGTGTATAACCTGCTGTGCCATTCTTCCCTTCAGAGATGGTGTATGATGATGTGTTCTCCGTGTGGGAGACCATCTGGGCGGCCACGTATACCTCCTCCACTCATTTTGTCCTCTTCATCGCTCTGGCACTGGTGGAGATGTACCGAGACATCATCCTGGAGAACAACATGGACTTCACTGACATCATCAAGTTCTTCAACGGTGAGGTTAAACGATGACTTTAGATGTTGTTATGGAATGCAATATTTGACAATTCAGTTATTTCATTTCATTGCCACTTTCTTTTTGCTTGCTGAATGTATGTTTTGAATGTAGCAACTGCTTTTATTGTGCTTGCTAACAACATCAAAAAGCACAACTCCATGGGCTGCACTCATATGTAAATCAACACAACCAATTAGGTTCTTGTAACACAGTGTGCTTGATTTGATTTCCCTCTTCAGAAATGGCCGAGCATCACAACGTCCCGCAGGTCCTAACGATGGCTCGAGACTTGGTCCTCAAAGTGCAGACTCTCATAGAAAACAAATAATCCACCATGCGTCTGTTCCTTTCCCTTTCACTCAGTGTGCAACATTTTGACAATATGTTCACTTGTATTTGTATGAAAGCTAAAAAAACAAACAATTATTCAGTATTTCAAAATCATGCTTCTAAATAATTATTTATATTCCTGAAATCATCAGGTGACCCATACTGAAAATATACTCACACTACAATAATTGCACAACACAATATTTCTGTGTCTCTAAAAGCACTTTCCTATGTTCAGGTAATTAACATTATAATCAATACGTTTGAATAAATGTAATTGTTCACTTAGTGAATGTACCCTTTTAAAAACAAAAACTCTTTTGCATATTGCTTCAGGATGTTTTTGTATTTGTTTTGCCTTAAATTTAGCTATTTTGTGCAGGGATATTCTCAATATGATTACCAAATGAGATCTTGTTTGTACATTGCCATCATGCACTTCCCATCAGTTAGAACCATTCACAGAGTAGAGGTGCAGCCCTCCAACATGGTAGCCAGTATTTTTGTATTAGTGCTTAAATCGGTCTCTTCATTATATATTCACCTGGCTAAATGTCTGTGTGTATTGCTGTGGTACTGTAATGTTAACTGTAAAAGTATTTGTAACACAAAGGCTAATGTTCAAAAGTATCTGTGAGCATAACAATGGAGCTAAATTGTTTCATATCAGATATGTACACACGTCAGCTACGGTATATGTGATCAGATATGTACACATGTCAGCTACTGTACATGTGATCAGATATGTACACATGTCAGCTACTGTATATGTGATCAGATATGTACACATGTCAGCTACTGTACATGTGATCAGATATGTACACATGTCAGCTACTGTACATGTGATCAGATATGTACACATGTCAGCTACTGTATATGTGATCAGATATGTACACATGTCAGCTACTGTACATGTGATCAGATATGTACACATGTCAGCTACTGTACATGTGATCAGATATGTACACACGCCAGCTACTGTACACGTGATGAGATATGTACACACGTCAGCTACTGTACATGTGATTTGTCGCTTGACAATAAAAATAAATAAACTGTCAAACATATATGAGCAAAGGAGAAAAATACAAATATTTTTTATATGTATTCTTGAACTGTTTATTGTTGTTATTACTCTGCTGTGTATTAAACAATCCGTATATTTTGGATTCAGCATTGTGTCAACTTTGGTTTAATTCATTGCACTTTACTCCGTGTTGTCTTTGGTAAAGCCACGTTTTGCCTGTAGCCAAAGTGTGCTGTAGGGTCGTCACTAGTTATCACAGCCATAAAGTCATAATTATGTCTAAACCCTGCCCATTTCTATAATTTTTCTTCTTAAAATCTGATTTCAAACCTAACCCTAACTATAACAACACTGCTAACCTTATGCCTAACCCAAACCTTAAATTTAGACCAACAAGCACCTATTTTGTGCGCCTATTTTGACAATGTGGCTGTGGAATCTGACTTTGTGACTGTGAAACCGTGCTGGTGTTGACAAAGATACACTACAGGATCAAAAGTACGTGGACACCTGCTTGTCGAACATCTCATTCCAAAATCATGGGCATTAAGTTGGTCTGCCCTTTGCTGTCATAACAGCCTCCACTCTTCTGGGAAGGCTTTTCACTAGATGTTAGAACATTGCTGCTTTGACTTGCTTCTACTCGGCCACAAGAGCATTAGTGAGGTCGGACACTGGTGTTGGATGATTAGCCCTTTCTCGCAGTCGGCGTTCCAATTCATCCCAAAGGTGTTTGATGGGGTTGAGATCAGGGCTATGTGCAGACCAGACTAGTTCTTCCAGAACAACCTCGACAAACCATTTCTGTATGGACCTCGCTTTGTGCACCGGGGCATTGTCATGCTGAAACAGGAAAGGCCCTTCCCCCAACTGTTGCCACAAAGTTGGACGCACAGAATCGTCTAGAATGTCATTGTATGCTGTAGTGTTAAGATGTACCTTCACTGGAGCTAAGGGGCATAGCCTGAACCATGAAAAACTGCCCCAAACCATTATTTCTGATCCACCAAACTTTACAGTTGGCACTATGCATTCAGGCAGGTAGTGTTCCCTTGCCATCCACCAAACCCAGATCAAATCAAATCAAATGTATTTATGGAAAGAGGAGGAAGGGAAGCGCTACTAAGGTACACAATAGTAAATGTTGGTAGATAGAAGGTGCTCTTTGGTAAAAGGAGAAAATTGGTCATCAAAAAGAAAGGTGGACCAAAGCACTCTTCATATAATTGATTAAAATGCCTTTATTGGTATGGCATGTTCAATAGAAACAAAGTTTTTAAAAACCGACGCGTTTCGGGTGCATGGCCTTCGTCAAGGAGAACAGAAAAAAAGGAATACAATGTCCTCTTTTGAACAGCTTTTCAATTTGCCCTAATTGGAAGAGGGAGTGGTTACACAATTGATTGGACACACCTAGTAAGCAATACTATACACATTAAAAGGTGAAATACTGTAGCTATGTTATCATAAAAATACAACTCCAAGATAGAAGTATCAGAACACTAAAAGGTAGTTCTAACCTTAAATATGCCTGGGAGAAGTGTCAAGAATAAGAAAGCAATATATTCCATAGTATACTAGAACACAGCAAAACATAAACAACAGTCTAACCATAGCTGAGGGCAATTGAGCAAAATGTCCACTAGATGACAGCAAATGGACCCATCACGACCCTACAGGAAGGGTGAGAAATCCATATCTTCATTTAAACCAGGGTATTTAGTGGCCTGTAGTTTATAAATCCAAAAACGTTCCCTTTGGTTTAACTGTTTAAGACGGTCCCCTTTTCCAATTGAGGCCGGAATATGATCAATGCTCATAGCTTGTAGGGAGGCAGGGTTGACATGGTGTAGGGACTTGTAGTGCCTTGCCATGGGGTAGTCTTCATTGCCTACCCGTATGGCGTACTTGTGTTCCGCTAAGCGGTCTTGAAGGCGTCTCTTTGTCCTTCCATTGTAGAACACCTTGCACTGTGGACATTCCAATCTATAGATGACATGAGTGGTTTTACAGTTAATGAAATGCTTGACGTGATACTCCATTTAGGAAGCTGTGTCAACAAAATACTTCTTCTGTGCCGTATGTCTGCAATGGTTGCAATGGTTACATTTAAAGGAGCCCCTGGGTTTGTGGTCAAACCAAGTTTTTTGAGAGTCACCCAGAAGATAACTGTGGACTAATTTGTCATTTAGGGTAGGACATCTCTTAAAGCTTATGACTGGTGGCTCAGGAAAGACTTGGCGTAGTAGCGTATCACTTTGGATGATTCTCCAATTATTTTGACTGATTATTTTAATGTTCTCTGCTTCAGTGCTGTATTTTGAAACAAAATACACTATCTCCGATGTATCACAAGGCTCTCCCCTTCGCAACAAGTTCTCTCTGTCAAGTAATCCAGCCCTTATACCGGCATCTTTCAGGACCTGAACGCTGTAGCCCCGATTCAAGAAGCGATTCTCCAATTCAACAGATTTGACACTGTAGTCTGTTTCCTGATCGCAAATTCTGCGGACTCTTTGGAATTGGCCATATGGAATATTCTCTTTTAGCCTTTTGGGGTGAAAGCTGTCTGCTCTCAGAATGGTATTCCCATCTGTAGGCTTGTGTGCAAACAACCTTTGTCATTTTTACCAATGTCGAGGTCCAAAAAAAATGAACGTTATCCTTGCTGTACTCCATAGTTAGTTTGATGTTAGGGTTAATGCTGTTAAGGTATTGGTGGGAGGAAATAAGTTCATCTTCTGAGCCGGACCAAAACAGGCAAACATAATCAATATTGCGTCCCCACCATATAATCCGGTCAAAGAAATGGTTATTAGAAGGATCCAAAATGAAGTCATTTTCCCATTTACCTTATGTACAAACCAGAGAAGGAAGGGCTGTAGCTCCCATGGCACATCCTTTGACCTGTTTAGAAATACGGTCCTGAAAGATAAAGATGTTATGATTAAGAGTCCATTCAGTCAGTGAGACAATGAATTCTGTAGGAGGCATCTCAGTTTCAGGTCGGGTACTCAAGAAATGGTGCATAGCTGCCAAACCTTGTTCATGCTCAATGGTGGTGTATAGAGACTCCACATCCATGGTGACTAAAAAGGAAGCTGTACCTATATTGTTCAATTCCTTAATTTTGTTCAACACATCTGTGGTATCTTGAAGACAGGCTGGGAGTGACGTCAGAAAAGGCTTAATAAAGTAATCAATGTACTTAGAGATGGGTTCTGTCAGACTTTCATTACCACTGATGACTGGTCTGCCTGGGGGATTTAAGATTTTTGTGGACTTTTGGAAGAAGGTAAAAAGAAGCCATACTGCCATTGAAAAAACATTTGAACTCATTGTCTGAAATGTAACCATTCTCCTTAGCTTCTGTGAGGATCCCTTTCAATTCAGTTTTTAGGTCCTCTGTAGGGTTGAAGGTAAGAGATTGGTAGAATTCGTCATTGTCTAATTGACGGTAGGCTTCTGTCACATATTTGTCTTTACTCCACACTACTGTAGGACCACCTTTGTCTGCTTTTTTTAACCACAATCTGTTCATTTTTGGACAATGATTCAACTGCAACCCGCTCTGCCTTAGAAAGACAGAGAAAGATTACATTGTGTTTGGTTGGAGTCATTTATGAACATTTGAACATCTTGGGCATGTTCTGTTATAATCTCCACCCGGCACAGCCAGAAGAGGACTGGCCACCCCTCATAACCTGGTTCCTCTCTAGGTTTCTTCCTAGGTTTTGGCCTTTCTAGGGAGTTTTTCCTAGCCAACGTGCTTCAACACCTACATTGCTTGCTGTTTGGGGTTTTAGGCTGGGTTTCTGTACAGCACTTTGAGATATCAGCTGATGTACGAAGGGCTATATAAATACATTTGATTTGATTTGATGTTTAGTTTTGCCCAACCTAGGTCGAGGCACAGACACGGTCTCAATGGGGATAGCTGAGCTGACTACACTGACTGTGCTCGTGGCCGACTCTACTAAGCTGGCAGGCTGGCTAACAGCCTGCTGCCTGGCCTGCACCCTATTTCATTGTGGAGCTAGAGGAGTTAGAGCCCTGTCTATATTGGTAGATAAGATGAGAGCACCCCTCCAGCTAGGATGGTGTCCATCACTCCTCAGCAGGCCAGGCTTGGTCCTGTTTGTGGGTGAGTCCCAGAAAGAGGGCCAATTATCTACAAATTCTATCTTTTGGGAGGGGCAGAAAACAGTTTTCAACCAGCGATTGAGTTGTGAGACTGCTGTAGAGCTCATCACTCCCCCTAACTGGGAGGGGGCAGTCCGTCGGACTGCCAGATGGTGAAGCATGATTCATCACTCCAGAGAACGCGTTTCCACTGCTCCAGAGTCCAATGGCGGCAAGTTTTACAGAAGCTGCTATAGACCACCAACTGCTAACAGTCAGTATCTAGATAACATGTGTGAAATGCTTGATAATGTATATGATATCAGCAGAAAGGTCTATTTTCTGGGTGATTTAAATATTAATTGGCTTTCATCAAGTTGCTCACTCAAGAAAAAGCTTCAAATTGTAACGAGTGCCTGCAACCTGGTTCAGGTTATCCGTCAACCTACCAGGGTAGTTACAAACATCACAGGAATTAAATCATCAACATGTATTGATCAAATCAAATCAAAGTTTATTTGTCACGTGCGCCGAATACAACAAATGCTTACTTACAGGCTCTAACCAACAGTGCAAAAAAGTTATTAGGTGAACAATAGGTAGGTAAAGAAATAAAACAACAGTAAAAAGACAGGCTATATACAGTAGCGAGGCTATAAATGTAGCGAGGCAACATACAGACACCGGTTAGTCAGGCTGATTGAGGTAGTATGTACATGTAGATATGGTTAAAGTGACTATGCATATATGATAAACAGAGAGGAGAAGCAGCGTAAAAAGAGGGGTTGGGGGGGCAGCACACGATGCAAATAGTCCGGGTAGCCATTTGATTACCTGTTCAGGAGTCTTATGGCTTGGGGGTAAAAACTGTTGAGGGGGGCGGAGCTAGCATGTTGGAGTGAACGGCTGTGCGTGAGAGGCTCCTGCAACTTTTTTGCGAAATAATCTAATTTAACCTACTTTATGGCACTTTTTACAACAAACGTTTCTTTCTAATACAAGATTGTAACTTTTTATATGAAAATGCCGAGTAATAAGCGACCAAAGGACAATAAATTCACAGTGGAGGCCTACTCCCCACTAAACAACGAGACCGACATGGCGGGAGGCACATGCAACAACGTGACACTTACAGAACTTACCCGGGCTTTGGGGGAGCTACGTGTTGCTATAGCTGAGGATCTTAAGGCCACTATTGCTGAACTGGACACCAAAATCGAGAGCATCATTCGAACGGTCGCTTCGCATGGCCAGAGTATTGTGGACCTTGAGGAAGCTTCTGAATTCAACGCTGGTAGGATCGACGAGTTAGAGAAGCTATGCACGTCATTGCAGGATACTGTGCAGAGGCTTTCTGTGAAAGTGGCGGACCTGGAGGGCCGATCCAGACGTAATAACCTTCGCGTTGTTGGTCTGGCAGAGGGGGTCGAGGCGGGCTCTCGCCCCACCGACTTCTTCGCCAAGCTATTGAAGGATGCAATGGGATCGGATGTTTTGGATTCGGATCCCCAGTTGGACCGCGCACATCGCTCCCTTGTCCCAGTGCCTGGACCGGGCCAACGTCCTCGCCCAGTAATCATCTGTTGTCACAGTTTCAAGACCAAGGATCTTATCCTGCGTGAAGCTCGAATGAGGGGCAACCTGTCACATAAAGGGCATCCATTCCGTGTCTATGAGGATTATGCGCCCGATGTGGCAAAGCATCGCGCCGACTACAGAGATGTCATGACCAAACTCTACAAACTCCATCTTCGCCCAGCCTTACTCTTCCCTGCAAGACTAAGAATTACCCCGCCTTCCGGTGAGAAGATTTGTCTCTCCTCGGTTTTGGACGCAGAGAAGTTTATCCGGGGATATACACCAATCCCCCGTACAGGTTAGAGTGCCTTGTTATTGCGTGCTAGGGTCTGCTCAAGGACTCGAATCCATACTATACCATATTGGGTGAAAACGTATTAAACGGGCTCAACAAGGGCTACCGAACATGTAAGACGCTGAGCAGACCAATGAATGGCGGTCAGAGCTCTCATTTAACGTTAAATTCACTTTCATCCCGGCTGTGCTCAGAGCGATGCATATTTTTTACTTCCAGGTTTGATCACTGACACCTTCGGACGAATATACTTATATTCCCCCACTTTTGGTTTGTTTCGTTATTTATTTTACAATCCTTACATTATTCTTACTACCATACCATTTATTTATTGCTTGCGGGGGACTGGGGGTGATGGTTGGGGGGGGGGGCAGACGCCTGGTTAGCAAGTTGATGTTTTGTGCCGTTCTGCCTTTGGCTGGCCGTGGGCCTCTCTCCCGACTAGAGTCCCACCAGCCCTCTGCAGTGCTTATGTCTGTGTAGGTGTGCGTACACATAATTACTATTTGTACTTTATTACTATTTTCTCTTAGCATTTTAGTATTATGTATGTGTATATTTTAAATCAGTGTAGATTGTTATTCTGGGGTATGAATGTGTGTATGTGTATATGTGCATATGGATATATATACATATTCTTTAAATATATGTTTTTATATATGATTTTTTTGTGTGGGTATGTATACATACATGTATATGTATGTATATAGGTGTGTATGTATATATATGTATGTATATGTGTGTATGTATGTGTATGTATGTATGTGTGTGTATGTATGTATGTGTGTATATATATGTATGTGTGTGTATGTATATATATGTGTGTATGGGTGTATGTGTGTATGTATGTATGTATGTATGTATGTATGTATGTATGTATGTGTGTACGTGTATGTGTATATATATATATATATATATATATATATATATATATATATATATATATATATATATATATATATATATATATATGTATATGTATGCATATATTTTTATTTATTTATTATTAAACATGTTTTTTTTATGGGGGGAATGTTTAATTTAACAAATCCTTGTTCCGATCTCCTGACCCACAGTATGTAAAGGTACGGCTGACTATGTCGGTTGCGGATGGTTTATTTTTTGACCGGCAGTGCTTAGCAATATAATCTTGAGGCTATATCTTGCTTATCTCTGGGATTGACCCAGGATGACGCTTAAATGCGCAATATGTTTAAGTTGCAACTTATTCGGTTTAGGTTTATTAGATGCTAACTGAACACTTAACTCGCGGGAGCCTCCTCAGTTCATATGTTAGTAGAAGTTCTAGGATAGTGAGAGGTGAACGTATAGTTGGGATTTTATTTTTGCTTTACCTCTTGTTCGAGGTCGCGCCGTGCTTTTTTGGCATCGGCCAGACAATGTGTTTATTATTTTTATTTTTCCTCTTTTTTTCTCCTGTTTGTACATGCCTGTTAAATGTGGGTTGATGGGGGGGTAAGTGTTGGGGAAATTAGGGGTACAGGGTGGGAAGTAAAGGTGCTTGCAGGGGGGGAGGGGTGGGTTGGATACTGCTCGGGTGTAGGTGCTACATATGCTGATCGTGATGGTTTGGTGCGCTTTCTTACCTTTTTATCAAGTTACATGGTATGCAGGCCACCATAGGAACTACAAACGAGAGGAGGGCGGGGCTTACATTCACTTCCTGGAATGTCAAGGGTTTAAACGAACCAATTAAGAGGGGCAAGGTCCTAGCCCACTTGAAAGCACTCTCGTCTGATATTATATTTTTGCAAGAAACCCATCTGAAGAATAACTCTTATAGCAGACTTAAGTGTAGGTGGGTGGGGCAAGTGTATCACTCTAACTTCTCTGCCAAAACGAGAGGCACAGCGATTCTGGTACGGAAAGGAATTCCCTTTCTACATAAAACCACTATTGCGGATAAAGAGGGTCGGTATGTGATCGTAATAGGAGAAATCCACTCTACCTCAGTAACTCTACTAAATATCTATGGGCCAAACATTGACAACCCCTCTTTTTTCAAAAGAGTCCTTGCCCTGATTCCAGATATCTCCCATACTAACCTGGTCATTGGAGGGGACCTTAACTGTGTGCTAGACCAATATTTGGATAGATCCTCTACCCGGCGAACCCCTACCTCCTATTCAAGCGAATTCTTGAATACCTACATAAAAAATTCGAACTTATTTGATATATGGAGGATCGCTAACCCTACGGGTAGGAATACTCCTTTTACTCTCATGTTCACAAGGTTTACACTCGAATTGACTACTTTTTGTTGGATGCTAGACTACTCCCCTATACCTGTAATGTGAGGTATCATGATATTATAATCTCGGACCACAGTCCACTCACCTTCTCCCTGAGATTGGGTGACATTGTACCAAACGAGAGGGTCTGGAGGTTGAATCCTCAGCTCCTCACAGAACCAACATTCTGTGAATATCTTAAAGACCAAATTACATTTTTCTTTGATACCAACGACAACACAGAGACCTCCCCAGCATTATTGTGGGAAACACTGAAGGCTTATCTGAGAGGCTGTATCATCTCCTTTCAGGCTGCCAGGAGTAGGCAAAACAGAGGATAACTGGAAGAACTGGAGGGACAAATTCACTTACTGGATAGGGAGAATGCTAGCCACCCATCTATGGAGAAACATAAAAAATTACCTCTTTAAAATTTAAATATAATCAGATTCTCTCAGCTAAAATGGCTAAATCTTTTCTCTATGCCAAGCAAAAATATTTTGAGTTTGGTGACAAACCACACAAATTACTCGCCAGACAACTTCGAAAAAATGTGAGTGACCGAATGATTCACAGTGTTAAATCTGCATCTGGGGAATTACTCTCTTCCCCCAAAGACATCAATGACAGATTCCGGCAGTTTTATGAGACTCTATATACATCTAAAGCGGATCCTAACCCCTTAATTATGCAAACATTTTTGGAGGACTGTAATCTTCCTGCCCTGAACCAGGAAGATTCTAACTTCCTGAATAAGGAAATATCTCTTGATGAAATTCGAGAAACAATTAAATCTCTAAAGAGTGGCAAGACCCCGGGCCCAGATGGATACCCTGGTGAATTCTATAAAACATTCAGCAACATGCTCTCTCCCTACCTGCACAAAATGTTGGTTCAGGCCAATGAGGATGGAGCTCTCCCTTCTACTTTGGACGAAGCGTTCATTACAGTTTTACATAAGAAGGGTAAAGATCCAGAAGAGGTAGGGTCATACAGACCAATATCTCTCCTTAATACAGACCAAAAGATTTTAGCAAAAACTCTGGCTAACAGGCTTAGCACTTTAATTGGCAAATTGGTCCATTCGGATCAGACCGGCTTTATCCCTAACAGAAACTCATTCTTCAATCTCAGGCGCCTCTTCAATATTATGTATTCTCAGAGGTTACCCAACGTGGACCTTGCCGTCATATCTCTTGACGCCTAAAAGGCCTTTGACCTGGCCCTATCTATTCAAGGTCCTACAGAAATTTAATATTGGAGATAGGTTCATAAATTGGATCCAGCTTTTATATAGGAACCCCTGTGCCAGAATACTCACTAACCAATCATTGTCGCCCCGGTTTAACCTCAATAGGGGGACAAGGCAGGGTTGTGCACTGTCGCCTATGCTCTTCGCCCTAATTATCGAACCGCTCGCTCAGACGATTAGATCTCATGATGCAATACACGGCTATAATACTAAAGATACCCTAAATAAGATCTCCCTATACGCAGATGACATCCTCCTCTATGTAACAGAACCCCAGGCTAGTATCCCAGCTATTCTTGATGTGATCAATTTGTTTGGTACCTTCTCGGGATACAGAATAAATTGGAACAAGAGTGAATTAATGCCCATACGGTCGCAAAATACCTCCTGGCTAGAACATCTCCCATTTAAGTTATCTTCAGAAAAATTTACCTACCTAGGAATTGTAGTTACCAAACAATACTCTTTACTATTTAAAGAGAATTTCCCCTCTCTGATACAAAAACTCAAAGCAAACATACTATTTTGGAGAACTCTACCAATTTCTCTGCTCAGAAGAATTAATGCCATTAAAATGGTCTTCCTCCCACAACTGCTCTACCTATATCAGAACATCCCAGTATTCATACCTAAATCCTTTCATAAACAACTGGACTCAATTATCAATCCTTTCATCTGGGATTATAAAACACACAGGATAGGTAAAAAACACCTCTGTAAATCCAAGATGGAAGGAGGATTGTCTCTCCCAAATTTTATATTTTATTACTGGGCCGCTAACCTCCGCGTTGTTACGTTTCTGTTGGACGACGTACTTCCGGCATCCAGCTGGCTTAGTATGGAACGTGAGTAGTGTCACCCCTTCTCTATTGGCGCTGTGATTTTGTCGCCTGTCAATCTGGAGATGTCACTTTATTGTAACAATCCTATTATACATAGCACAGTCCGAATCTGGAAGCAAATTAAAGTCCACTTTGAGCTTAGACCAATGTCATTCATGCTCCCTGTCACCAGGAATCCCTCCTTTGCCCCTTCTAACCTTGATAACACCTTTGAGCGATGGGGAGAGTTGGGGATAAGTACCATAGGGGATTTATACATAGAGGGGACCTTTGCTTCCTTTGAGTTGCTGAGGGAAACTTATAATCTTCCCAGAAGTAATTTTTCAGATACCTACAAATTAGAGACTACGTTAGAAAACACCTCCCAACATTTGGGAATGCTAAACCTTCCATGTTTGACGGATGCATAAAAATATGCCCCATCTCAGATAAACTGATATCGCGTCTATATGATGCTTTTCAATCTGTTAGCACACCTTCTACAGATGCCATCAAGGCAAAATGGGAGGAAGAACTAGGGACTGACATCTCGGTGGCAGACTGGGAAGAGAGCTTGGAGTATATCCACACATGCTCCATTAATTCCAGACATCGTCTCATACAATTCAAGGTATTACACAGATTACACTATTCCAAAACTAAACTGCATAGGATATTTCCTGACACATCCCCTACATGTGATAAATGTCAGGCTACGCAGGGTACACTACTCCACTGCTTTGCCCTATGCTCTAGCTTGCATGGTTATTGGTGTGGAATTTTTGGGATCCTCTCTGAAGTTTTGGAGACTTCAATAGATCCAGACCCGCTTCTGATAATCCTGGGAGTATCTGAGTCCCTAAACGGATTAACCAACCCCCAAAAACAACTAATCTCGTACGGTCTCATCTCGGCAAAAAAACGAATCTTGTTGTTTTTGAAAAGGAGGGAAGCGCCCTCTACCAAATTATGGCTCAGTGAATTGGCAAACACTGTACACTTAGAAAGAATTCGATATATTCTGAACAATAAATTATCAACATTTGATCAAATCTGGCAGCCTTTCCTCTCCTACTTGGACGAGTCGGCGCTGTGAATTTGTACTTATTAACGCACTCTCAATTGTAATATTTTAATCTACCTTTGGGCAGCATGTGCTGACCCTGCCACCTGAGCAGTTGGGGGAATAAGAGGGGGGTTGGGGGAATAAGGGGGGGAATCTTCCTTCTTTCTTTCTACGTGTCCTTGTTTTGTATGTCGTGTTTTGTATTATTTGTTCTGCACCCAGAACTCTGGGTCTTGTTGTTCCTGTATGCTCTTTTATGTTTAGATAAGAATGCTATACCTGTCTTGTATACCTATACACCATTCTTGTGTGTGTTTAATAAAAATATTTGAAACAGAAAACTGTTGAGAAGCCTTTTTGTCCTAGACTTGGCACTCTGGTACCGCTTGCCATGCGGTAGTAGAGAGAACAGTCTTTGACTGGAGTGTTTGACCATTTTTAGGGCCTTCCTCTGACACTGCCTGGGGTAGAGGTCCTGGATGGCAGGCAGCTTAGCCCCAGTGATGTACTGGGCCGTACGCACTACCCTCTTGTCGTGTCTTTGGCTATGCCGGATTAATGAAATGACATGCTATTCTAGAAAATAATTTCTCCGTAATTAATATTACCTGATTGAGCTAATCATGTAAATGTAATTAACTAGAGAGTCGGGCACAACAAAATAATATTTATAGAGCTGTTACTTCCGAATAAACTTCTAAAGACCTAGTAATATTTTACATCAATAGCAGTCAATATTAATCGCCATCTTAATTCAGTCTCATCTGAAAGTTGTAAATTCTTGGTTATCTGCACGAACCCTGGCTAACAATTTGAATCAGCAATACAAAATTGGGTTTAATCATTTATTTACTAAATACCTAACTAATCACACTTATATCATAAGTTGATTACAAATTACGTCATAAAGGAAAACGTCCCTAGCGGGCGGAACAGATATGACAGCTTGTTACACAAAAGAAAAGGGGCTAGGTTTGAGTGAAGGAGCGGGAAGTCTGAGGAACAAAGTACCGAAGCTGTGCTATCGTAAATACAGTATGTTATGCATTCTAAATTACCGCCCATTTGGAAAAGGAAAATGAAATAAATATTTACTCTGAGCTGTGCTTCGGTAGGTTGGTGGTAGATGGAAGGCGTGTTGCCAAACCGAGTCCTCTGTCCTTTGAAGATTATCTCTGGTTGTCAATTGAATACATTGTAGTAACGTCATTGTGTGGTAGACGGTATACTCTGTCAGTTCCTTCCTAACCTGCGTTTGAAGCTGCTGTTGCTAACTCAACGGATAGGAGGTATCACTTCTGTAGTGAATAAGAGTTCAAAGTTCATACCATTCGCAACCAAAGCTCACGCTGATGTTGGCTTCATTCTGTAGTTATTATCTGAACCATTCTAACATCGGACCGTCCTCCTACATCCTCGGAACAGGAAGTTATATTGTCATCAAGGGCTTATATAGGAAGGGAGAGGAGGGCGTGCTTGAAAAGCTTTATAGCCCATGTCCCTTCACAGGGGTGGGCCACTGATTGAGCAGCCCTATCTTATGAAAACCCAAATCTCACATTTTAGAAGCTAAAATCACATTTCATCCATCACGAATAATTTCATATTCAAACATTTAAATTGAACAACAATTCCATGTGAATCCGATAACTCTGATGTGTAGACTTTCCACTGTAGAGTTTGTCATCTTATCATTGATGAGAATGTCTCAGATGACAACCAAACTGACATCATATTCATTAAGTACCACCGCATATGTTCAATTGATCGGATTGACAGAATATAGTTCATTTTCCCCCACCTTCTGATGTTCCCAGAATCTCTATGTTAACCAAGGGTTTTGCAAATGTAACCTCAGTAGGGTAGAGAGAGGAAAAAGGGGGGAAGAGGTATTTATGACTGTCATAAACTTAACCCCCAGGCCAACGTCATGACACTCTGTAGCGCCTTGCGGTCAGAGGCCGAGCAATTGCCGTACCAGGCAGTGATGCAACCAGTCAGGATGCTTTCGATGTCGCAGCTGTAGAACCTTTTGAGGATCTCAGGACACATGCCACATCTTTTAATTTCCTGAGGGGGAATAGGCTTGATCACATCTTTACTAATGCTGCAGAAATTTGCTTTAAAGCAGTATCCAAATCCATCGGATGTAGTGATCACAATATAGTAGCCATATCTAGGAAAACCAAAGTTCCAAAGGCTGGGCCTAACATAGTGTATAAGAGGTCATGTTGTTGATGTAAATAATATTTGTTGGTCTGTGGTGTGTAATTAGAGGCAACCAGACACTGCACTTAACACATTTATGAAATTGCTTATTCCAGTTACTAATAAGCACGCACCCATAAAAAAAATGACTGTTAAAAACTGTTAAATCCCCATGGATTGATGAGGAATTGAAAAATGGTATGGTTGAGAGGGATGAGACAAAAGGAATGGCAAATAAGTCTGGCTGCACAACCGATTGGCATGCTATACAATGAAACAAAGATATAAAGAAGATAAAAGAAGATAAATTATATCAAGAATGATAGTAAAAAAGCTTTGGAGCACATTAAATGACATTTTGGGCAAAAAGGCAACTCAACTCCATCCTTCGTTGAATCACATGACTCATTCATCACAAAACCCACTGATAATGCCAATTTGTTCAATTATTTTTTCATTGGCCAGATTAGCAAATTTAGGCATGACATGCCAGCAACAAACGCTGACACTAACATATCAAATTATAACTGATCAAATTATAAAAGACAAGCATTGTCATTTTGAATTCTGTAACATGAGTGTGGAAGAGGTGAAAAAATGATTGCTGTCTATGAACAATGACAAGCCACCGGGGTCTGACAACTTGGATGAAAAATGACTGAAGATAATAGCGAATGATATTGACACTCCTATTTGCCATATATTCAATCTAAGCCTACAAGAAAGTGTGTGCCCTCAGGCCTGGAGGGAATTAAAAGTAATTCCGCTACCCAAGAATATTAAAGCCCCCTTTACTGGCTCAAATAGCCGACCAATCAGCCTGTTACCAACCCTTAGTAAACTTTTGGAAAAAATGTGTTTGATCAGATACAATGCTATTTTTTACTGTAAACAAATTAACAGACTTACAGCATGCTATAGGGAAGGACATTCAACAAACACAGCAATTACACAAATGACTGACGATTGGCTGAGAGAAATTGATAGTCTAAAAGATTGTGGGAGCTGTTTTGTTAGACTTCAGTGTGGCTTTTGACCTTATCGTTCACAGTCTGCTGATGGAAAAACATACAGTGCATTCGGAAAGTATTCCGGCCCCCTTGACTTTTTCCTTTTTTGTTGTTACAACCTTATTTACTAAAATGTATTAAATATTTTTCTCTCCCTCATCCATCTACACACAATACCCCATAATGTCAAAGCAAATAAATAAGTATTCAGACCCTTTGGATGGTTAACCTTCACCCAAGTCTGAGGTCCTGAGCGCTCTGGAGCAGATTTTCATCAAGGATCTCTCTGTACTTTCCTCTGTTCATCTTTCCCTCAATCCTGACTAGTCTCCTAGTCTTTGTCACTGAAAAACATCCTCACAGCATGATGCTGCCACCACCATGCTTAACTGTATGGTGCCAGCTTTCCTCCAGGCGTGACGTTTCAAATTAAATCAAATTGTATTTGTCACATACACATGGTTAGCAGATGTTAATGCTAGTGTAGCGAAATGCTTGTGCTTCTAGTTCCGACCATGCAGTAATATCTAACAAGTAATATAACAATTTCACAACAACTACCTTATACACAAAAGTGTAAAGACATTCAGGCCAAAGAGTTGAACATCTGAACACAGCCTCAGTCACTCAGACAAAGTCGCTATGTTGGCAACACGGGGTCAGTGCCACTTAAGATGAGGGAGGACTATTTTTTTTCTTCATGAGCATGGCCTTTTA
This sequence comes from Oncorhynchus tshawytscha, assembly GCF_018296145.1. Taxonomy (NCBI): domain Eukaryota; kingdom Metazoa; phylum Chordata; class Actinopteri; order Salmoniformes; family Salmonidae; genus Oncorhynchus; species Oncorhynchus tshawytscha. The sequence continues at coordinate 21,205,564 of NC_056437.1, forward strand.
CAGCATATTGGATGACTATCATTCATATTCCATTCGCCCAGTTAGTTCAATGTAACAGCTATTGGTTTAGGCTACTACATGGAACTCACATTTTCCATTTACCCATCATGACGTTGCTACTACCTAGCCTACGAAGGAAAGTTTACAAAGTAGGTGGACACAGGTCGGGAGAAAAAAATTGAGGTCACAGACAGTGAGACATGGACAAACGTTGACACATTCAATACCACCTTGCAGACTCTTGCCTGCATCTAGCTGATACGGGGTGTAATCATTAGTCCAACAGTTGCAAAAGAGAGTGTCTATTGGACAAATTGAGAAATGTTTTTTCAACAGAATCGGCGCAATGAATACAGCCATGATCTCGCGTAAACACAGTTCACTTTCATTGCAGCCATGTTGTATTCATTCTCTCATCTATGCACTCTCCTCCCTTCACATTGTCCCTTCGCTTGTGGACTTCAATGCACAACACAGCTGTATGTGACCAGGTGAAAAAACCTTTCCAAGCCAAACCATATCATAACTGCTACACATAGCCTACATGTTGTCACTATATTAGCTACAGTAAAGTCATAGTCAACTTAGCTAATAGAACTAATGCGTTATTAAACCCACTACAATCATGCAGTAAAGTTACGGTGTACAGCCAGTAAGCAGTTACATCGTTGGGCCCCGGTGGCAATAAATTAGTAAAACCAAAAGCTTACCTTGACTTGGAAGAGTTCCAGTCTTATCTTGGATAGTCATACCCAGCTAGCTAACATAGCATCCCTCTGTTTGAGCAGGGTATTTGAGTAGGCAAAACTAGCTAGCTGCATTTGCTAGCTAAGTAAGTGAAAATGAAAGTGAAATCTCTCTTGCTCAATCTTCATTTTGGAAGAAATTGTTTTGTTCAAAACTGTCCAACTACAGTGCATTCGGAAAGTATTCAGACCCCTTCCCTTTTTCCACATTTTGTTAAGTTTCAGCCTTATTCTAAAATTAATTAAATAAAAAATGTTCCTCATCAATCAACACTCAATACCCCATAATGACAAAGCGTAAACAGGTTTTTGGAAATGTTTGCAAATGTATAAAAAAAAATTAAAAAATAAAAACATTATTTACATAAGTATTCAGAACCTTTGCTATGAGACTCGAAATTGAATTCAGGTGCTTGCTACCTGTTTCCATTTATCAGTTTCTAGAAATTGATTGGAGTCCACCTGTGATAAATTCAATTGATAGGACATGGTTTGGAAAGGCACACACCTGTTTATATAAAGGTCCCACAGTTGACAGTGCATGTCAGAGCAAAAACCAAGCCATGAGGTTGAAAGAATTGTTCGTAGAGCTCTGAGACAGGATTGTGTCGAGGCACAGATCTGGGGAAGGGTACCAAAACATTTCTGCGGCATTGAAGTTCCCCAAGAACAGTGGCCTCCATCATTCTTAATTGGAAAAAGTTTGGAACCACCAAGACTCTTCCTAGAGCTGGCCGCCTAACTGAGCAATCGGGGGAGAAGGGCCTTGGTCAGAGGTGACCAAGAACCCAATGGTCACTCTGACAGAGCTTCAGAGTTCCTCTGTGGAGATGGGAGAACCTTCCAGAAGGGAAACCAATCTCTGCACCACTCCCCCAATCAGGCATTTATAATCAAAAAAAGGTAACATACTGCTGGAACATACTGCTGGAATGCTACACAGATCGTAAGGATAGCATAGCTAACATATTGTCAGCCAACATAATGTGTTACGTCACTTATTTGAAAAGTCATTCATTTATTACATTGCTCAACATTTTGTTAACATTAGTCATAATTAGTTAAAGCAATGAATTTGTATCCGCTCTCGTTGGACTTCGGCTGCATATTTTCAGCCATTTTCTTCAAATCGGAAAACGTTGTTAAAGGCACGCCCATTTTCTGAAGAATTGCATTATGTGCCCTAAAAGCACGGAGTGTCCACTACTATTTAGTTTCTTTGAAATGCATTTTAAAAAATTGAGGTCACGCTGGAGCCAGTTATTAATGATGGATTTTGTTTTCATTCATCTCTGAGAGAAATTGAGATGTTGATAGACAAAATGTTTTTTTTTTATGCCATGTGCACCCCTAAATATTTCACATGATTTTACACTGGAATATTCAACAGATTGACAATATTTCGCATTTAATGAAGTTAAGTTCCAGACCAGAAGCAGAAGAGAATGATTTGATAATATTAAGTGCAACAGCAAATTGATCCTTGTCTTTTAGAAATCGAGCTTTATCATCTGCTAATTTAGGTTTTTAAATGTATTTTAAAAATATTGAAATGTCTTTTAATTCAGGGTTGTTTCAAATGCTAATAGATGGTTATTCTACAACTAAAATGAATAAGAAAGCTGAAATAGGGAAACCATGGTGTACACTACGGTGAATATTACATATTTTAAATGCATTACGATGAATCATAATAGAACTATTAATATCTTTATAAAAAGCATTGATAACCGAGACAAAGCTAGTCCCAAAAGCAAAAATGTTCAACGAATGTATTAGGAATTTATGTTCAATTGTATCAAATGCTTTACAAAAGTCGAGGAATAAAATTCTAGCCTCTGAGTCAATTGAATCTGCATAATCAATCAAGTCTAAAACTAACCTGTTACAGCTAATTTGGAGACCTTTTCACAAAACCAGTTTGGGTTTCATTAATAAGGTGGTTTAGGCCCATTTAAAGTTTATTCGAATGTGAAAAGTTATCCATTTAATATCCATCTGTATTTAATAATTGAAAAGGGATCCAATTATCTATGAAAAGGGGATCTTTATCAGGTTTTGGTATTAAGGAAATAACCCCCTGTTTCATGGTAGTACTCATCTCACCATTAGCTAGGCATTCTTGGAACATGTTGAATACTGGTCCCTCTAAATGTTCCCAGAAGTGTTAATACAATTCCACAGAAACACCGTCTGTTCCAGGTGTTTGCCTTTCATAGATTGAAGCGCATCTCCTAATCTGTTCTATAGAAAACTCATCTTGACATATGGACTTGAACTCGAACTCATCAGAAATAATTGGACCATGGACATGTTTCATAAAACATTCATATTCAATCCCATTCAAATTAGATTTATACAGATTGTCATAGAAAGAATACACATAGCCAGAGATTATCTTGGTATTTACACAATCGATTGTCAATATTTAAGGCAGAAAGAGATTCTCTTATAGTTCCTTTTTTTCAAGTGCAAAAAAATAGTGTTTCTCACCCTCCTAAACCCATTTTGCTCCAGATCTAATAAAGGCCCCTTTAGCTAAATCAATGTACATTTGAACTAGTTCTAATGTTTCTTTCTCTGCTTTAAGGGTATCCTTTTCTAAAAGAACATTCAATTTATTCATAGGCTCATCTTCTTTCAAACAGTTTTGTCTCTTTAGTTCCTTACAGCGTGTAATGGCAATAGAGCTTACTTTGAATTTAAATATTTCCCAGATACTTCCATGCTTTGGTTCTAAATCATTTGCATTAAACGAGTATGATTGTAACGGTTCTCCTCTTCTTCTGACGAGGAGTAAGCGATGTCGGACCAATGTGCAGCGTGGTAAGTGTCCATTTTAGTTTATTAAAACTGAACACTAACAAATACAAAATAACAAAGTGACTGATACAAACTGAAACAGTCCTGAAATGTGAAACAAACATCCAGCAGGAAACAATCACCCACAACTCAAGGGTGAAAAACAGGATACCTAAGTATGGTTCTCAATCAGGGACAACGATTGACAGCTGCCTCTGATTGAGAAACCATACCAGGCCAAACACAGAAATACCAAATCATAGAAAAACTAACATAGACAACCCACCCAACTCACGCCCTGACCATACTAAAACAAAGACATAACAAAAGAACTAAGGTCAGAACGTGACAATGATGAAGTTATTTATGTTCTTGTTAAAGGCTGGATCATTTAGGAGTGAATTATTACGTTTCTAGTATGCTCGAATGCCACTGGATTTTTAAGAACATTCTAACTTCAATAATATCATTTTATGATCAGTCGAAGGAGAATGTTTATGATTTACTTCCTGTATATACTGTAAAAGTGGGGGAGAAATGAGAAACAGATCAATTTTGGATCTGATCATCATTGACCTATTACACCAGGTGTATTTGTTTAAGTTTGAATTAAAGAAATGGCATGTATCAACCACTGTCAGTTTACTGCAAAATGAAGTTATAATGTCACTTTGATCTGTCAGCTATTCTAGGTGGAAATCTATCTAAAAAGTTATCAGGAGTTTAATTAAAGTCTCCAGCTATTATAAGCCATGTATTTGTATACTTGTTTTGCAGCTCAGTAAGCTTATCAGCAAAATCCAACATAGCATACAATAAAACAAGCATTATCTAGTTTGGAGATCAATATATCCCATCTTTGGACACACATGACTCTGAAATATTGCCTCTACATGAAGCAATATCATAGTACCAGCTGAGTGATTAGACCCATGACTAATAAACATTATTTCCACATTGTGATTTCCAAAAACTAGAATCTGAATCGCAGGAGTGAATTTCCTGGAGTAGAATGAGATATGCATTAGAGTATTTAGAACATTAAAAAACATGTTTTTCTTTTAGTTATGTTTTGTAAAACCCTGGCATTTAGAGATACAATATTTAGTGCATTGAATTCAAAATGTATAACTTGAAGAAAAAAAAAGAACAATAATAAAACAAATAGTGTAGTGATATGAATAACTTGTTAACTATTTGAACTAGTAAATTAGGTAGCTAGTATGGTAACCTGAGCTTAGAGAAAGAACTGGACTACAATAAACCAAGGTAGTGGTGATCAAATCAAATTTATAAAGTCCTTCTTACATCAGCTGATATCTCAAAGTGCTGTACAAAAACCCAACCTAAAACCCCAAACAGTAACCAATGCAGGTGTAGAAGCACGGTGGCTAGGAAAAACTCCCTAAAAAGGCCAAAACCTAGGAAGAAACCTAGAGAGGAACCAGGATATGAGGGGTAGCCTGTCCTCTTCTGGCTGTGCTGAGTGGAGATTATAACAGAACATGGCCAAGATGTTCAAATGGTCATAGGTGACCAGCAGGGTCAAATAATAATAATCACAGTGGATGCCGAGGGTGCAACAGGTCAGCACCTCAGGAGTAAATGTCAGTTGGCTTTTCATAGCCGATCATTCAGAGTATCTCTACCGCTCCTGCTGTCTCTAGAAAGTTGAAAACAGCAGGTCTGGGACAGGTAGCACGTCCGGTGAATAGGTCAGGGTTCCAGAGCCGCAGGCAGAACAGTTGAAACTGGAGCAGCAGCACAGCCAGGTGGACTGGGGACAGCAAGGAGTCATCAGGCCAGGTAGTCCTGAGGCATGGTCCTAGGGCTCAGGTCCTCCGAGAGAGAAAGAATCAATATGATGAACCTGTATTCACATTTATGAACCTGGTGATATAAAACGGGGTGAATGTAAGAATGAAAATCAACTTATTGTTTTCATATCACTTAGAAAGAAAAGGACAACATCGATTTTAAGTCAATGTGGCTATATACCTGAGCACAGTGTTTTCAAAACATTCAGTAGTCTCATGACATTCACTTGAGGTCCTGGCAATCAATTTTCTTTCCATCGATAAATGTAAAAGGGCAGCTGAAAGATGTTCTCTTCTCTTCTTCTCTAGCCTTCATCCCCCAAAATCCTTCATCCCCTAAATGCCAAGAGTGTGCAATGCTGTCATCAAGGCAAAAGGTGGCTACTTTGAATAATCTAAAATCACTTTTTTGGTTACTACATGATTCCATATGTGTTATTTCATAGTTCAAATGGTAAAATAAAGAAAAACCCTTGAATGAGTAGGTGTGTCCAAACTAGAGGTTGACCGATTAATCGGAATGGCCGATTAATTATGGCCGATTTCAAGTTTTCAGAACAATCGGAAATTGTTATTTTTGGGCACCGATTTGCCATTTTTTTTATTTTTATATACCGTTATTTAACTATGCAAGTCAGTTAAGAACACATTCTTATTTTCAATGACAGCCTAGGAACGGTGGGTTAGCTGCCTCGTTCAGGGGCAGAACGACAGATTTTCACCTTGTCAGCTCGGGGGATCCACTCTTGCAACCTTACAGTTAACTCGTCCAACGCAATAACGACCTGCCTCTCTCTCGTTGCACTCCACAAGGAGACTGCTTGTTACGCGAACAGTAAGCCAAGGTAAGGCAGTAAGCCAAGGTAAGTTGCTAGCTAGCATTAAACGTATCTTATAAAAAACAATCAATCATAATCACTAGTTGGCCTCCCAGGTGGCGCAGTGGTTAATGGCGCTGTGCCATCAGAGACTGGGTTCGCGCCCAGGCTCTGTCGTAACCGGCCGCGACCGGGAGGTCAATTGGCCTAGAGTCGTCCGGGTTAGGGAGGGCTTGGCCGGTAGGGATGTCCTTTTCTCATCGCACACCAGCGACTCGCGCTAATCAAGGTTGCCAGGTGCACAGTGTTTGCTCCGACACATTGGTGCGGCTGGCTTCCGGGTTGGATGCTCGCTGTGTTAAGAAGCAGTGCGGCTTGGTTGGGTTGTGTATCGGAGGACGCATGACTTTCAACCTTCGTCTCTCCCGAGCCCGTACGGGAGTTGTAGCGATGAGACAAGATAGTAGCTATTAAAAAAAAACAATTGGATACCACGAAATTGGGGAGAAAAAGGGTTAAAATTACAATTAAAATCATAATCCCTAGTTAACTACACATGGTTGATGATATTACTAGATATTATCTAGCATGTCCTGCGTTGCATATAATCTGACTGAGCATACAAGCATCTAAGTATCTGACTGAGCGGTGGTAGACAGAAGCAGGCGCTTAAATATTCATTCAAACAGCACTTTTGTGCATTTTACCAGCAGCTCTTCGTTGTGCGTCAAGCATTGCACTGTTTATGACTTCAAGCCTATCAACTCCCGAGATGAGGCTGGTGTAACCGAAGTGAAATGGCTAGCTAGTTAACGCACACTAATAGCGTTTCAAATGTCACTCGCTCTGAGCCCTCTAGTAGTTAAACCAACCAAATTGAACATGTTTCATTATTTACTTGAGGCTAAATTGATTGTATTGATGTATTATATTAAGTTAAAATAAGTGTTCATTCAGTATTGTTGTAATTGTCATTATTACAAATAAATAAATAAAAATCGTCCGCTTAATCGGTATTGGCCTTTTGGTCCTCCAATAATCGGTATTGGCGTTTGAAAAATCATAATCGGTAGACCTCTGGAACTGGAATTTGCAGCTGTTGACTTACTGCAGCTAGAAAGAGAGCAGTTGATGGGTTTTAAAAAAGCTCTATCTACAGAATGGTAGACACTTTTCCTAATCCGTTTTCAGATTTGAAAAGCAGAGAAGTAGGGAAAGATTTCATACCCTCAATGTTTTTGTCTGACTTGTTGGGGGAGTGGTCAAAAGGTCAGTTGCTTGGGAAAAGTTGGGAGAAAATCTGGTAATGTGAATATTATGGTTACGAGAACGGATATGAACAACAGAAGTAGACAAAGATTTCACACCGTCTAATTTGTTTTGTCTAACTTGTTGGGGTAGTGGTCGAAACAGCAGTTTACACAAGTCAGAGAAAATGTTGATGTGGTTACTAAAACAGCTGTAACTTTTTTGTTCAAATATAATTTTACTTTCATACGCCAGATTTGAGCAGCAGAGTAGACAAAAATGTAAATGCTCTAACTTTTTGTTTAAGTCGTTGCAAAATGGTCAAAGTAGCTGATTTGTGTCAAAAGTTCCATCATTGCATTTACAGTGAATGTAAATTGTAATTGATTTCACAATGTGGCCTTTGAATCTTAGAATCTTGAGGAAGTCCCATACAAGGGGATGAAAAACAAAAAAGAGCAAATGTTTAAACATTAAAAAAAATATGTTAAAAAAAACCCAGTATACAATAAACTCAAGCATGGCCGCCCTGCACGTTTTAAAGTTTGAACGGCGTTTCTAGTTTGAACTGTGTAAGAGGAGTATCGTGCTAATTAATAATAATAAGTACATCGAAGATTGAAGTTGGAGCTTTTGCTTTGCAAGCCCCACAAATTAGCCCCTTCTGTCTGTGGTCTAGATTTACGATGTGTCGCTTGTTCAATTACGTCATCAATATACGCAGTGCTGTCTGGCCAATCAGACCACATGGTTCAAGGAAAGTCAAGCGAGCTGTACGGAAGAGACACTTTAAGCTGAAATAATTGACCGTAAACTTTATTCCTTCAGTATTTCTTATTCTCATATGTTCTATGCTTATTGTCTTGAAGATGAATAGTGTTGGAGAGGGCTGCACTGACCTAAAACGGGAATATGACCAGTGTTTTAACCGTTGGTTTGCTGATAAATTCTTGAAGGAAGATCGAAGCGGTGATCCCTGTACCGAAATGTTCAAGAAATATCAGCATTGTGTCCAGGTAAATACATTTTATCAAACACGGACAAATGTTGTTGGCTATCTATCTGCTCATAATCACCACTCATTGATGCTGTACCTTACTTTTAGGTAACCAAAACAGCCATGATGCAACACCATTGTGTCAGCTGTCATATTAGGCCCCAGAAGAAGTATATTATGCAAAGGACTGGAGCACAGACGCAAGGGGACATTTAGCTACTTTGTAATAAAATATCATTGACTTAAGGACATCTATGTATTGGAAATAAATATCCTCAATTCATGATATAGGCCTATTGTCTTCTCAGAATCCATTCTTATTTTGTATTTTTAAATGTTGGATGCAAGTGTCTAATCTAATGATACAACTACAACATATGTTGTGCTTGTATTTGCAGAAAGCCATCAAAGAAAAGAACATTCCCATTGATGGTGTAGAATTCATGGGCCCCAATAAAGAGAAACCAGACAGCTGACAGATGTGATGGAGGAGCTCCCCAACAACTGTGCTCTGTCACACTTGCATTGCTCACTGGGCTTGCCATGGACAGGGTTTCCACCCTTTTATCTTGGATTGGGTTTTGTTTAAGGTCGCTGTCCTAATGTGGAGACTAATGAGCATTCATATGAAGGATCCAACATGCTAAATTACATGACGATGGGTATTGTAATTTGTATGTTGGGCATGGATTACAAGTGGAAGCTATGAATCCAGTCATTTGGGTCAGGCCAATAAATATCCATGGTCACAAGATGCATGTAAAGTGGTGGTCACATCAGATACTCATTCATTGTAAAGGACTATGATGCTTTGCAAAGGGAGTTTCATTTTTTTCAGTTATAAAATTGTTGACGTCTACTGTAAGAGTGCCCTGGCTTAATGTCCCTCAAGACAACTGAAGAAGGCATTAATGTGGAAGCATTGGGCTAGAAGAGAAAGCTCAAACATCATACAAGGACATTTATTTTTATTTACACTGTGGAAGAGCAGATGTTTTGTCTGTCTCACTCTTAGCTCCATTGCACTTCAGTTGTCAGTGTTTTTTTCTCGGTGTATGATGCAATGTAATGCTGTGATTGACATGTACATTGACAAAGCAATAAATAGGAGAATCATGTTCCATTACTGCCAAGTAATATTTTTAGCTCTGTGGATGGACATCAATGTGTCACAGGAAACCTAATATGCAATGTGACAAACCATTGAGTACAGGTGTTGGGTTTGTTTCAGTGTTTTAATTGAAAACAAAATGCTTGCATATAGACACCACAGGTTACAAAAACAGAGGAATGAACTGGCTAAAGTTCAATATTTCTTTAAAATAAAACATGGGATTTTCACAGATTACAATCAAAATCAATTTCCAAACATATTCATTCATTCTTAGAGGTTCACACACACTTACAATTCATTTAAAAGGAATAGACGATGCAGGCAGATGTTCACATTTAGTTTTTGTTGGGTGTCGCACTTCTCAGGGCAGTGTTCAAACTGATAATGTTCATACATGTACTTGAGCAGCAAGACCAGTTAATTGGCATGTTAACAAATGGTCTCACCAGACATCAGAACTGAGCTGACTAGTGACCTGACACGGGGAGCTGAAGCTTAAGGAAATCAACAATGTTAAGGCCAACAGGAGGGCAGGGGTGACAAAGGAATGTACATAGCAAGCAAAAGGGGGACAATTATTTGAGATCTGGGATAAAAATAATAATTAAACTGCGCCTAATCATCAGTGCCCTCTTGTGAATGGCCAGCTGGTCTATCGATAGTGGCGTGGGGGCGGGCTATGGTACGGTACTGGGTGTCGCCTTGCTGGGGGGCTATGGCGTGACACAAGGCGGCGTGGCGGTGACTGGTAGCGCTGTGGAGGGGACCCTCTGCTTTGGTAAGGAGGTGGCGAGTAGCCACGCCCTCGGGGGGATCTGGAGCGAGACCGCGAGCGACCGTAACTGGCACCACGTTCTCCGTGGACACGAATGTTTGCCGTCTCTCCCTGAGAGACAGAGCAAATGAAAGATGACCCATTTTCCTTCATGAGCTTGAATAAGCTTGATTTGACTCGCAAATGCACTCATATTTGTCTTGCTTTACCGTGGAAAGGTGTACTCACCTGATGGGAACGGAACTCAGTCCCGTCCAGTCTGCGCAGGGCGTATTCCATGTCCTCCCGACGAACAAACTCCACCACTCCTTCACCATCTCGCTGCACGTCGGCGAAACAAACATCCCCTGCCTCACGCATGTGGTCTTTCAGATCCTGCCAGCTCCCGGTTTGGGGCAAGCCTGGGAGGGGAAACAGCACATTGTCATTTTACCAAAAGCTCTTGCTTGTTAGAGTGGAAGAGTGATATTTTTGATGCCATCAAATATGGGTTTTCAAGTAGTTTCGATAGACCTGTTTCAGGTGCCATGTACCCAATTCACATTTGTATTTACATTTCAGCCAAAGTTGAGGGATAGTATAAGTATGCAAATAGTCATCTGACTGTTAGTTGTGTTGAAACCTAAGAAATAAGCTCTTCTAGCTATACTAGAGGATATACAACACCGATACAGTTGGGGTCAGGACGATACCAGTCTCCAGATAACTCTTTAGTCCTTTAAAAAACCTGCTGTATATAAAATTGTGTGCTATAGCTAGGAAAATAAATGTGACTCCGGGTGACGATGTTTGTTTTCCCTAAAGATCCGCTTTGTGTTGTTTCCTTGCCACAACACGAATGAGTACCGCGATACTGGTATCGTCCCGGCCCTAGATACAATAGCGAAATACCTCCAAGCAATGGCGAAAACTAAAATTTATAAAACATACACCTACCAGTCACTATGGCCAGGTGTTTGGGTTTATGCAGTCAACATGATCAGTTTGAGTTTTTATTGTTTTGCTCGTGTTTGTTTTGGGCAGCTGACTTGACCTCCACTTAGTCCCCTTGACTTCCAGTCCGCCAAGAGAGAGAGAGAGACAAAAATAACACTTCCTACGACTCAGAACGTCCACCTACCAGTCACTATCACCCGGAACTCAGATCTCCGAGTTGGGGGCCCAAACCTCCCCCTAGGACCTCCTTCTCCCATAGGGCCACTAAATTTGGCACCAGAGGAGCGAGGGTATTCTACACGCAGCTTGGAGTCTCCGAATCCATATCCATTCCTTCCATAGACCGCGTCTTCCGCATCCCTAAGAGAAGAGAGCACAGAACTCCTTACTTACTTGCCTAAGGGAAATACACTTGGCAACGCCTTCTCCATCCGTTCCCTGAGGTCAGTCCCTGGTGATGTTACTAAATCAGAGGAGAACAGCTTGCCAAACAGCCAGGAATTGTGATTGGACTTGTACACGCACTAGATCATCCCTGGAACTCACCGTGGATCATCGAAGCGAACAAAAGCAAAAGGGATGGTTCCCCTGTTATTCTTTAGTTCGATATCCCGGATTTTTCCATATTTGAAGAAGAGATCCTCTATGTCCTTCTCCTGGGCGTCCATTGGAAGATTTCCCACGTAGATCCTTCCATCAGTCATTGTTGGTATTGGTTAGGCCCTGCTAAAATAAACCGAAGGCACCGGCAGGCTTCAAACTCACTGATCGATTCCAAGAACAATGGTGGAGATTATCCGTATCCTAATCCTAGTCCCAATCCTAGTCCATCCTCTTCTAATGCTTTAAATTAATCAAAAAAAGTTATAGAATCCGTATCCTAATCCAAATCCTAGTCCGTCCTCTTCTAATGCTTTTAAATTGCATACAAAAAAATTGTATAGAATCCATATCCTAATCCTAGTCCCAATCCATCCTCTTCTAATGCTTTAATTTGGAAAAATCTAGAATCTTTGTGGAGCAGGAGTAGTGCATGTTGAGTTCAATATTATCTGCACAGCACCTTGGACCAGAGTCTGAAAGCTTTAGAACACAGGGTAATGCTGATGAATGCCTTGGACTCAAATTATACAACTATCCATCAGAAGTATTTTGAACATGCACTAGTTAGTGGCTAACTAGCTAGTACTACCAGAAATACTTTCATTAAGACATTTCATGTATTTCTGGTACTACTGACCTTCCTTCAATATGACATAACAAACCAGTTCAATAGGTTCTGTAGCAAAAAGAAGAAGGCAACAGTTATTTTACGAGAACGCAAATTCTAAAGAAAGGTTGCGCTTCAAACACAAAGTAGACAGCCCTAAACCCTCAGTCCTTGGAGGAATCCCCGCGGTCTAGCAGGGGAAATTTGCAAGTAAGCCGCCCAGTCCTCGTTTTTAATGGAGTTTGCGAGTGTACAATTATGTTTACTTCGGGGCTTGACACGCCCCAAAATTCAATTTTCTACGATTATACATCCGCTAAGAAAAGTCTGCCAAAACTTAAAACCTCACCGTCAATATGGAGTCAACATACAAGTAAAAGCGAATGTAAATAAGTTTTAAAAAAAATTGTGCTACTAATGCCCACACGTTTCATAAAAGTAATGATGCTTTTGTTAGGTTAGCTTTAGGAAATTGTAGAAATAAACATTTTAATTCTTCAGAAGTAGCTAGGCAGGCTAACGTTAGTTAGCTAATTAATTTGCTAGCTGTCATACAGTAGGCGTATAATAATAATTATATAGTTAATAGACATGCAGTAATACATGACCGTAGCATATATAAAGCACCCACACGTGGCTGAAAACACAATCTTCTCGGCAAGAATAAGTGACGAATTTCCGGGCAAGGGCGGTCCATTTAAAAAATAATTCCTTCCCCCCTGACCCTGCAAGTGTATACTCGTCAGACGTCATCAAAAGTGTCCACTTACTTTGAGGGCTGAGGGGATAGGGTGTGTCTTAAGTGTTTGGAATGCAACCAAGGTCTGGCAGTTACAAGTACACAGTCAGAAACAAGTCAGCCCGCTAAATAAAGTTAGCATGCTAAGCTAACAACATGGTTACCTGTGTTAGCTCTCGAGAACCCAATGGAGTCATAATACTAGCTAGTTCGTTAGCTAGCTATGTGTTTGCATTTGACAAAACATGATTTTGAATATACCCCCTATTGTATTCGATTAACTAGACAACGTTATTATATCTACAGTTCGCTAGGTCCGAACATGTGTTAAAACACTACAATGCGTGAACAATTAACTGGCTAGCTTGGTAGCGACGTTCAACTCTAGTTCGAGCTAGCTAGCTAACTTTAGTCCTCTTTTGTTGTTTCCGTCCATGCTAACGTTAGCTATAGTCTACTCCCCTCTTTAATTTTAAAGTGTAAATAGCAACAAGTATTTAGATCTGTTATTAACCTTTATGAAAAACAAATTATTTGCTATTAAAAACATAATTTCAGACATACCTCAGAGTAATTTTAGGAAAATATGTGGAAGGCTATCGAGCAGTCTCTTCCTAGCCTCAAAGCAGGAAGTCAGCTCGAGTTGTCGCTGGTTCGTTACGTCAGAAATACCCGCCCACTTTTGAGACAGACGAATTTGCATAGGGCAGGCTAACCAAAAAAATCTTCCCTTTGAAGGCATGGCACAATCTGTAATTTCGACAAATTGACCCTGCCACTTTGTGTAGTGAATTGATGGTTGGATGGGGCTGGCGAATAATCACTCTCAAATTAAGTTACAGTTAGAAGCTATGGATTAAATGACAGTACATAAGATTGACAAAAAATGTATCTGGTGATATTGAACTTCTGTAGGCCTGTGATGTCTATCATCAGATAATTTACACTAATTTCATGTCAAATTCCTTGACTGGCCTACTCAAGACATTTTATGCTTCTGTCAATATTCTGTCCATGTTTCTGTTATGCCTTCCCAGTAAGCAAAATTATGTTGAAAATACAGTGCATTCGGGAAAGTATTCATACCCCTTGACTTTTCCCATATTTTGTTACATTTCAGCCTTATTCTAAAATTGATTAAATAGCTTTTCCCTTAACAATCTACACACAATACCCCACAATGACAAAGCAAAAACAGGGTTTAAGAAATTTTATGTAAAAATAAATAACTGAAATATTACATTTGCAAAAGTATTCAGACCCTTTACTCAGTACTTTATTGGAGTACCTTTGGCAGCGATTACAGCCTCAAATCTTCTTGAGTATGATGCTACAAACTTGGTAGAGTTGTATTTGGGGAGTTTCTCCCATTCTTTGCAGATCCTCTCAAGCTCTGTCAGGTTGGATGGGGAGCGTCGCTGCACAGCTATTTTCAGGTTTTTCCAGAGATGTTCGATCGGATTCAAGTCCGGGTTCTGGCTGAGCCACTCAAGGACATTTAGAGACTTAGTGTCGTTGTCCTGTTGGAAGGTGAAACTTCGCCCCAGTCTGTTGTCCTGAGCGCTCTGGAGCAGGTTTTCATCAAGGGTCTCTCTGTACTTTGCTCTGTTCATATTTCCCTTGATCCTGACACGTCTCCCAGTTTCTCCCGCTGAAAAACATCCCCACAGCATGATGCTGCCACCACCATGCTTCACTGTAGGGATGGTGCCAGGTTTCCTCGCTTGGCATTCAGATCAAAGAGTTTAAGTGCCTTTTGGCAAACTCCAAGCAGGCTGTCATGTACCTTTTACTGAGCAGCAGCTTCTGTCTGGCTGCTCTACCATAAAGGCCTGATTGGTGGAGTGCTGCAGAGATGGTTGTCCTTATGGAGGTTCTCCCAACTCCACAGATGAACTCTGGCGCTCTACCAAGGCCCTTCTCCCCCGATTGCTCAGTTTTGCCGGGCGGCCAGCTCTAGGAAGAGCCTTGGTGGTTCCAAACTTC
This sequence comes from Oncorhynchus tshawytscha, assembly GCF_018296145.1. Classification (NCBI taxonomy): domain Eukaryota; kingdom Metazoa; phylum Chordata; class Actinopteri; order Salmoniformes; family Salmonidae; genus Oncorhynchus; species Oncorhynchus tshawytscha. The sequence continues at coordinate 21,220,752 of NC_056437.1, forward strand.
TTCCATTCTTCTTCCAAGAATGATGGGGGCCACTGTGTTCTTGGGGACCTTCAATGCTGCAGACATTTTTGGTACCCTTGCCCAGATCTGTGCCTTGACACAATCCTGTATCGGAGCTCTATGGACAATTCCTTCAACCTCATGGCTTGGTTTTTGCTCTGACATGCACTGTCAGCTGTGGGATCTTCATATAGAGGTGCGTGCCTTTCCAAATCATGTCCAATCAATTGAATTTACCACAGGTGGACTCAAATGAAGTTGGAGAAACATCTCAAGGATGATCAATGGAAACAGGTAGCACCGGAGCTCAATTTCGAGTCTCATTGCAAAGGTTCTGAATACTTATGTAAATAATGTATTTCTGTTTTTTATTTTTAAAACCTGTTTTCGTTTTGTCATTATGGGGTATTGTGTGTAGATTGACGAGGACAAAACCCCCCAGTTTAAACCATTTTAAATAAGGCTGTGTCGTGACTTTACTTTCATTAATCTGATGACTGTTATTTATTTAATCCACTAACAATGTTTAATTGTTACCCAATTAAATTAATCATGTAACAATTAACTCATTAGGAATTTGGGCGCCACGGTAGAGTTTGTTTAAAGAGTTACCATCTCCCGAATTAAACTCTATACTTTGTTCGCCATTTATATCTGTCAGAACCAGGCCTTCTTAGGAAGGAGATGGGTTGGCCTTTCAGAAGCACGCTTGTAAGGGTCAGGACCTGTTTCTTCTGCTGTTGTTCTTCTACGGCTCTTCTATAGCTGTGTTGACGATTCCCATGGATGATGATAGTCAGAGAATACGGTGATTTGAGAATCGCAGTAGGATGGGATGGTTTGCAGTGTAGTATGAATGTCCCTCTTCGATTCGCTTTCTTCGAAATCTGACATAGGACAGCTAATCAGCCGTACCAGTAATTGTCAGGGAAGTGAGCTTCTAGCCTACACCTCATGTTGATTATTCAGGATTCAGACCACTTTACACGCACAGCAGCAACCTGCCAATGTCCTGGTCTGATAAGTTCATTCTTAGCAAGTCCTTTTAAGCACTCTGTTTCGAAAATGTCTGACATGCTCTTCTGACCTCACTCTGGGCATGGCTACTTAATGCGCAAAGGATATGATTAGAAGTTCTCTCATGAAGCTCGTCATCAAGCTCGAGACCCTGGGTCTCGACGCCGCCCTGTGCAACTGGGTACTGGACTTCCTGACGGGCCGCCCCCAGGTGGTGATGGTAGGTAACAACATCTCCACCCCGATGATCCTCAACACTGGGGCCCCACAAGGGTGCATTCTGAGCCCTCTCCTGTACTCTCTGTTCACCCATGACTGCGTGGCCATGCACGCCTCCAACTCAATCATCAAGTTTGCAGACGACACTACAGTGGTAGGCTTGATTACCAACAACGACGAGACGGCCTACAGGGAGAAGGTGAGGGCCCTCTGAGTGTGGTGTCAGGAAAATAACCTCACACTCAACGTCAACAAAACAATGGAGATGATCGTAGACTTCAGGAAATAGCAGAGGGAGCACCCCCTATCCACATCGACGGGACAGTAGTGGAGAGGGTAGTAAGTTAAGTTCCTCGGTGCACACATCACAGACAAACTGGATTGGTCCACCCACACAGACAGCGTGGTGAAGAAGGCGCAGCAGTGCCTCTTCAACCTCAGGAGGTTGAAGAAATTCGGCTTGTCACCAAAAGCACTCACAAACTTTTACAGATGCACAATCGAAAGCATCCTGTCAAATCAAATCAAATCAGAATCAAAGTTATTTATATAGCCCTTCATACATCAGCTGATATCTCAAAGTCCTGTACAGAAACCCAGCCTAAAACCCCAAACAGCAAGCAATGCAGGTGTAGAAACACGGTGGCTAGGAAAAACTCCCTAGAAAGGCCAAATCCTAGGAAGAAACATAGAGAGGAACCAGGCTATGTGGGGTGTCCAGTCCTCTTCTGGCTGTGCCGGGTGGAGATTATAACAGAACATGGCCAAGATGTTCAAATGTTCATAAATGACCAGCATGGTCCAATAATAATAAGGCAGAACAGTTGAAACTGGAGCAGCAGCACAGCCAGGTGGACTGCAAGGACAGCAAGGAGTTATCATGTCAGGTAGTCCTGAGGCATGGTCCTAGGGCTCAGGTCCTCCGAGAGAAAGAAAGAAAGAGAGAATTAGAGAGAGCACACTTAAATTCACACAGGACACCGAATAGGACAGGAGAAGTACTCCAGATATAACAAACTGACCCTAGCCCCCCAGCACATAAACTACTGCAGCATAAATACTGGAGGCTGAGACAGGAGGGGTCAGGAGACACTGTGGCCCTATCTGAGGACATCCCCGGACAGGGCCAAACAGGAAGGATATAACCCCACCCACTTTGCCAAAGCACAGCCCCCACACCACTAGAGGGATATCTTCAACCACCAACTTACCATCCTGAGACAAGGCTGAGTATAGCCCACAAAGATCTCCGCCACGGCACAACCCAAGGGGGGGGGGCGCCAACCCAGACAGGATGATCACATCAGTGACTCAACCCACTCAGGTGACGCACCCCTCCCAGGGACGGTATGAGAGAGCCCCAGTAAGCCAGTGACTCAGCCCCTGTAATAGGGTTAGAGGCAGAGAATCCCAGTGGAAAGAGGGGAACCGGCCAGGCAGAGACAGCAAGGGTGATTCGTTGCTCCAGAGCCTTTCCGTTCACCTTCCCACTCCTGGGCCAGACTACACTCAATCATATGACCCACTGAAGAGATGAGTCTTCAGTAAAGACTTAAAGGTTGAGACCGAGTTTGCGTCTCTGACATGGGTAGGCAGACCGTTCCATAAAAATGGAGCTCTATAGGAGAAAGCCCTGCCTCCAGCTGTTTGTTTAGAAATTCTAGGGACAATTAGGAGGCCTGCGTCTTGTGACCGTAGCGTATGTGTAGGTATGTACGGCAGGACCAAATCAGATAGGTAGGAGCAAGCCCATGTAGTGCTTTGTAGGTTAGCAGTAAAACCTTGAAATCAGCCCTTGCTTTGACAGGAAGCCAGTGTAGGGAGGCTAGCACTGGAGTAATATGATCACATTTTTTGGTTCTAGTCAGGATTCTAGCAGCCGTATTTAGCACTAACTGAAGTTTATTTAGTGCTTTATCCGGGTAGCCGGAAAGTAGAGCATTGCAGTAGTCTAACCTAGAAGTGACAAAAGCATGGAGACATTTTTCTGCATCATTTTTGGACAGAAAGTTTCTGATTTTTGCAATGTTACGTAGATGGAAAAAAGCTGTCCTTGAAATGTTCTTGATATGTTCTTCAAAAGAGAGATCAGGGTCCAGAGTAACGCCGAGGTCCTTCACAGTTTTATTTGAGACGACTGTACAACCATTAAGATTAATTGTCAGATTCAACAGATCTCTTTGTTTCTTGGGACCTAGAACAAGCATCTCTGTTTTGTCCGAGTTTAAAAGTAGAAAGTCGGGCTGTATCACCGCCTGGTACGACAACTGCTCCGCCCACAACCATAAGGCTCTCCAGAGGGTAGTGAGGTCTGCACAACACATCACCGGGGGGAAACTACCTGCCCTCCAGGACACCTACACCACCCGATGTCACATGAAGGCCATAAAGATTATCAAGGACATCAACCACCCGAGCCACTGCCGTTTCACCCCGCTATCATCCAGAAGGCGAGGTCAGTACAGGTGCATCAAAGCAGGGACCGAGAGACTGAAAAACAGCTTCTATCTCAAGACCATCAGACTGTTAAACAGCCACCACTAACATTGAGTGGCTGCTGCCAACACACTGACACTGACTCAACTCCAGTCACTTTAATAATGGGAATTGATGGGAAATGATGTAAATATATCACTAGCCACTTTAACTATGCCACTTTGTTTACATACTCATCTCATATGTATATACTGTACTCGATATCAGCTGTTTACATACTCATCTCATATGTATATGCTGTACTCGATATCAGCTACTGTATCTTGCCTATGCTGCTCTGTACCATCACTCATTCATATATCCTTATGTACATATTCTTTATCCCCTTACACTGTGTATAAGACAGTAGTTTTGGAATTGTTAGTTAGATTACTTGTTGGTTATTACTGCATTGTCGGAACTAGAAGCACAAGCATTTCGCTACACTCGCATTAACATCTGCTAACCATGTGTATGTGACAAATAAAATTTGATTTGATTTGAACTGGATCCTGGACTTCCTGACGGGCCGCCCCCAGGAGGTAAAGGTAGGTAACAACACATCTGCCACGCTGATCCTCAATACGGGGGCCCCTCAGGGGTGCTTGCTCAGTCCCCTCCTGTACTCCCTGTTGACTCATGATTGCATGGCTAGGCACGACTCCAACACCATTAAGTTTGCCGATGACACAACAGTGTAGTGCAGTGTAGTGTAGGCCTGATCACCGACAATCAGGAGGATAGAATTATGGTCAGATTTGCCAAATGGAGGGCGAGGGAGAGCTTTGCAGCGTATAAGCGTTATTTACGTATGCAGCAAATGCAGCGTTATTTACTCCTGCTCTTTAATTATTTGTTATTCTTATCTCTTACTTTTTATTGGTATTTTCTTAAAACTGCATTGTTGGTTAAGGGCTTGTAATTAAGCATTTCACTGTTGTATTTGGCACATGTGACATAACATTTTATTTTATTACCTAAGCTACTCAACCTTCCATTCATGTGTACAGTAAACAGGAATAATTGTAGACTCTACAGGTGGCAAAACACTACTTACTGGGTTGTTCCACGAAAAGAGTGCATTTGGACAGTGTAAAAAATTACACCTAATTCACTGAATTTTTACATTATGTCATAGTGTTCCACTTCATAAAAAACATGTTCCCTTCTCAAGAGTTAAAAAAAGAAAGAAGCCAATTCAAGTGCCTGGAAAAGAGCGAATTAAAGTAACAGGGATGACTGTACCAGGGTTGACAATGTCATTTTTAATCTGCCATAACTCCTCTCATGACTAGAAAACAGGAACTATAGACAAGACAGGAGCAAGGAGGAAAATGCTGGTAGGTTTGAAGAACAAAAGGAACTGTTAACAGACAAACAGAGAACACAGGTATACATGCACAAGTGATAATGGGGAAGATGGGCGACACCTGGAGGAGGGTGGAGACAAGCACAAAGACAGGTGAAACAGATCAGGGCGTGACAGATGGTGAAAACCTGGGGAAATGTTGGGGTTATTTGTGTTAAAATCTTTGTAGAAGTCAGAAAAACATGAGGGACATGTCAAAAGGAAGATTTTTTGGTATTTTAAGTCTTATTCATATGAAAAATCAGATTTAGAATGTTTTTATGTGGTTTATATTAAAAGGCACTTCATTTAATACAACATGCTTTTAAATGCAATATTCGTTCACAATTTCTACTTACAATATCTAAAGGATGCAAAAAGGCACTTTATTCATGGAGTGACCCATCTTTGCAACAGGTTAAGAATTATATGAATCTGGGGTAAATGTGACGTACAGAAATGTGAGTCCCATAAGTGTGCAAAGTGAAGATGAAATCCTTTACCTTTACAAACATTCATATGGAGAGGTTTCTCAATTGAGGATTGGATCTCGGGCTTTTGCAGGGTTTGCTTCTAATGTATCTACAGGTCCTTCAGAAAGTATTCATACCCCTTGACTTAGTCCACATTCTGTTGTGTTACAACCTGAATTCAAAAAGTATTATATAAAATTCTCAACCATCTACACACAATACCCTATGACAAAACAAAGAAAAAACATTGAAAATGAAATACAGAAATATCAAATTTACATAAGTATTCACACTCCTGAGTCAATAAATGTTAGAATCAATCACCTTTGGCAGCAATTACAGCTGTGAGTCTTTCTGGGCAAGTCTAAGAGCTTTTCACATCTGCATTGTACAATATTTGCCCATGATTCTTTTAAAACGTCTTCAAGCTCTGTCTAATTGGTTGTTGATCATTGCTAGACAACCATTAGATAGATTTTCAAGCAACTCAGGAACATTCACTGTCTTCTTGGTAAGCAACTCCAGTGTAGATTTGACCTTGTGTTTTAGGTTATTGTCACGCTCAAAGGTGAATTAATTTCCCAGTGTCTGGTGGAAAGCACACTGAACCAGGCTGTCCTCTAGGAATTTGCCTATGTTTAGCTCCATTCCGTTTGTTTTTATCCTGAAAAATTCCCCAGTCCTTAACGATTACAAGCATACCCATAACATGATGCCACTACCACTATGCTTGAAAATATGGAGAGAGGTACTCAGAAATGTGTTGTATTGGATTTGCCCCAAACATAACACTTTGTATTCAGGACAAAAAGTGAATTGCTTTGCAGTATTACTTCAATGAGTTGTTGCAAATAGGATGAATGTTTTGGAATATTTTATTCTGTACAGGTTTCCTTCGTTTCACTTGCCAATTAGCTTAGTATTGTGGAGTAACTACAATGTTGTTGATCCATCTTCAATTTTCTTCTATCACAGCCATAAAATTCTGTAACTGTATTAAAGTCACAATTTAAAGTCGCCTGTAACTGTTTTAAAATCACCTATCTCTCCATCAACTGAGTTAAGAAGGATGCCTGTATCTTTGTAGTGACTGGGTGTATTGATACATCATCCAAAGTGTAATTAATAACTTCACCATGCTCAAAAGGTATATTCAATGTATGTTTTTTCTCTCACTACTCTACCCAAAGAGCCCTACAGTGGAGGTGTCAAAATACCCATAAAACCTATCGGTCAAACAGGGAAATGGTTCTAATCGTTTATCCACCATTCCACCATATATTTTGTTCCTACAATGTCTGTGATGGCCATGAAATACCTGTGAAGTACCTGTTCCAATCATTATAGTAAGTACGGACTTCTTTATTATCTAGCTAAACTATGGCAAAAAACATTATTCACAATGACTGTCTTCTACACGGATTGGCCGTTTTATTTGGTTTTCTTACTTTCAAAATCTTAGCTAACAGTCATCATTACAAATCAAGTCGACAATCTAATGGCAAATCCTTTTCAATCCTTGTCATATGAAGAGAAATAATGAAGTGAAATTATAGATAAAACGTATCAGTGCTCATCGGCCATTGGACATACCCATTCCACAAGAAGTTGGATATTGCTAATTCAACAATGAGTGGTTTGGAAGGAATTATTGGCTAACTGCAAGCATTGCAAAGCCATCAATAGCCTGCTATTCAGTGGAGTGGCTGTGTGTTCTTTTTTCCGAGTTCCCACCATAAATCCAGAGAATTTGTACAGTTTTGACAGTGCTACTAATAGTAGTGGTGGCACTTGGCTTGCACGTGCAAATTCAGCACATACAACATTCTATAATAGAATTGTGTTATTTGACGTGTCAAATTAAAAGCTTATTTAACGAGTCAAAGTGTTATTTGACATATACATTTTTTATCACACAAAGCCCCACACGGCATTCAATATGCCTCACCCTAATAATTTGGCCTATATTCACCTCTTAATTTTGCCTACTGTTCTAACTTGGTGGTGCCTATAACCTGTTTTAGAGAAATGTAATCACTGAATATTGTAAGAGCTTTCATTGTCTGTTTATATGCCCCCTTTATTTATCATACGGTTCTGACTTGGTGTACAAGGAGTACACTGTAAGAACTGCCCATGTTCTGAATTCTGTCGCTGTACATTTCAAAAGTGCTGAACAAATAGTTATTGACTACGTCCGTCCTCGCTCGCTCATTAATGTCTTAATCAAAATAACAGATTGCCTTTTATCCGCTTGTCGTCCCCTTATGCCATAGTTTGTACATCTCAATTGTCAGTAGAAACCACATTTATTTAAGCAAGTCAGACATATCAGCTAAGTTCTTTTTTTAAGGCAGTAAATGAGGCTGAATGAACTGTTTCGCTGCCAGACAAGGCTCTGCTGATAGCCAGGTGTAGCAGAGGTAAGGTGTTGGGCCAGCTTTATGTAGGGCCTAACTGTTTGTGGGCACCGTTTGTCACCGTTATAGTGCAATTAATGTATTGTGTTGTGTTGTGTAGTGGCTTTGCTGGCATGCATCCCACTTTTTTTTGTGTTGCCCACCAAGATTTACATGCTAAAATCGCCACTGAACTCACAGCAAAAAAAATTTAGGAAAGCAATCCAATGTTATTTGTTGCCTAGACATTGTTGCATACTGCAAATGAGACTCAAGTCCAGAGAAAAAAAACATACACTAATATTGTAGTTAGCAATGACAGCTTTCATAATAGAACGCTTGTGACCACACACACATTTAAATATTGCACTTGGGGAAAACAGATCTTAAAGTAGAAATAGAATGAAACAAACAGGCATTCTATTTTTTCTATACTATTGTGGCCACTGCAGCACAAGGCTATGTGCCCAAGTGCACAAGGCTATGTGTGCAAAAATAACGTTCACTGAGCAAAAACTAAAATACCCCCCCCCCCCACTCACACACACAACAAAAGCAATAGCTTTGAGCTACACTGCACGTTATTACATTGTACACTTTCTGCCTGTGGACATCTGTTCTACAATGTGCCAGCAGCAGAGCATGAAACCCTCTGTTGGCATAATTGATCTCTTTCAGGCAGAGTAAACCTGCCATACCCATTTTTATCTACAGCATTGAAAAAGTGAGAAAGAGGGAAAGTGTGTTGTGTTCCTTACACCTCTATAGTGGCATCCAGTTTAAACAAGGCCTAGCTCAAACTCCAATTCATCCCTGAATCCACTTGTTCAACAAGCAACGGCTCATTTTCACCTAATTCTCTCATTCTGAAAATTAACCACATAACGTTAATGTACAGGGAGAATTCGATCCAGCTAGCAAGAGGTACTTAACAATGCTAACAATTTTTGTTCCACCACACTTACTACCTTACCTCAAACTTTCCAAATGCCAGTTGTTTTCGGTTACAGATTATGAAGTACGCTTCATTCATCACCTTCTCACCCCCGTAGTCAGGCGCGCTGCTGTAGCTTTCTAGTGCGCGCGCTGATGCTGTAACTAGCAGTTGGTTGTACATTCTCTTTCGTCGCGTGCTGCGTTCTGTTGTTATGTGAACGACCGTTGAGCCTTGCATACAGCCCGTATTGCGCCAAACGTGCATCACCCCCCCCAAAAAAACTTTTCTCATCGGATCTACACGAATCACGTAGGTTACCTATTTTGGATTCAAAACGGAGAATTTCGCCGAAAGGTGACTAGTTTGCTTCCCTGCTAAAATGTCTAAATTGCTGTGAATGCAACCATGCTCATGGATAATCTTGAATGAATTGAAAATAATGATGAGTGAGAAAGTTACAGACTCACAAATATCAAACCCACATGACATGCTAACCTCTCATCATTACAATAACATCAGGAGAGGTTAGCATTTTTGGGGGTATGATATCTGTAACTTTTTCACGGATTATTCACGATTCATTCAGCACTTCGTAATCATGGTAGCAGCCACATTAGTGTAGAAGCCAAAACAAATGTTGTTTTGGCTTCTACACTAATGTGGCTGCTACCATGATTACGAAGTCCTGAATGAATGCCCTTTTGACATTTTCCTTTCACAGCAGGAACAATCTGAGGAGTTGGAAAAATGCCCTTGCTGCTGTGAAAGGAAAATGTCAAAAGCTAAAACATGTTTCATGTGTAAACATGGGGGCAGTGTCTTGTTGTTTGGAAAAAGGATGATGACACATTCACTCTCTTGGGGCTTATCAGACTCTTCTTTCGCTAGATGGTTTCTCTATTTCCCTGCATTATTTTATCACAGGGCCTCTCCAAGATTCATTGTGCTATTAAAATTATATTTTGTTCCTACAATGTCTGTGATGGCCATGAAATACCTGTGAAGTTCCTGTTCCAATCATTATAGTAAGTACGGACTTCTTTATTATCTAGCTAAACTATGGCAAAAAAACATTATTCACGATGACTGTCTTCTACACGGATTGGCCGTTTTATTTGGTTTTCCCCGTGACATTACTCAGGGTTAATTGATTCATTTAAACCTATTCAGAGAGATTTCCATGAGGGTGACTGGGACAGGCTGTGCGTTTCCATTAACATTTTGACGGGAGCATGTGTAGGGAAAAGTGCTCATGGGAATAATTTCACACAGTATGTGCCTATTAATTAGGCAAATGAGTAGAGCCCAAACCACTTGATGACAAAGAACAGTTCACTTTGACATCTGCGTCAACTCTGCCTTTCATTCCAGGTTGGCTTGACGTTGCAGGAATGCTTGGTTTTGGTGTGAGGATAAGACGATGCAAGTCAATAGCAAGAAGACTGGCTGTAGGAGTTCTATTGACCAGTTTCATGGTGGTATTGCACTGCTTATCTACCCCAGCAGCCCAACAAGTCAATCAACAAAAGTAAGTGTAGGCTGGACTTTTGTTGTGAAATACAGTCTCTATCTATTATTTGCTATACGATGTGATTTACTTTTAAATCAATTAATTTGACATAAATAGGTAACATAAAATGTAAAATAAATGTCAGTCTACTCTTTTTTCACTTTTTCTCTACAGGGTTACAGTGGCTCTGTCGTGTTCTCACCACTTATCTCAAACATGGGTCCACAATTTGACCAACTACTCTCAAAGCAGAACAAGTCTGTCAGGGGAGTGTGTGCCCACGGTGGACATCATGTTCATGAAGACCCACAAGACTGCCAGCAGCACATTACTCAACATCATCTTCCGCTTCGGTGAGAAGCACGGTTTAAAGTTTGCCTTTCCTAAAGGTCGCAATGACTTCTCCTACCCATCCCCTTTCCTTTGCTCCCATGTCAAAGACTTCCAGCCTGGGGTATGTTTCAACATCTTATGTAACCACATGCGCTTTAATGGGCATGAGGTGGCAAAGCTCCTCCCAGCAGACGCTGCCTATTTCACCATCCTACGAGACCCGGCAGAGTTGTTTGAGTCATCCTTCCATTATTACAGCCGAGCGATTCCCCTCACCTGGGGGATCCACGGAGATGGCAAACTGGCTGAGTTTCTGCGTGAACCCATGAACTACTACACCCCAGGGAGCTACAACTCATTCTACCTCAAGAACCTGCTCTTTTTTGACTTTGGATTTGATAACAACTTAGAGCCTGACCACCCTCTGGTGGAGAGGGGTATTCAGACCTTGTCCCAACGCTTCCAGCTGGTCCTGATGGCGGAGCATTTTGAGGAGTCTCTCATCCTGCTGAAAGATACACTCTGCTGGACGATGGAAGATATGCTGTTCTTCAAGCTCAATGCCCGCAAGGACTCATCTGTGTCACGACTGACCCCTGCACTAAGGGCCAAGGCCCGGGAGTGGAACGGGGCCGACTGGAGGCTCTACCAGCACTTTAACGCCACATTCTGGGCCAAGGTGGAGGCATACGGGCGGACACGGATGGAGCAGGAAGTGAAGGAGCTGAGGAGGAGGAATGCAGAAATGGCTGCCATGTGCATTGAGGGTGGGGGAGCAGTGGAGGCTGGGCTGATTCGGGACACAGATCTGCTTCCCTGGCAGCCAGTTGGAGAGAACTCCATCCTGGGTTACAATTTAAGGAAAAACATTGACCCCAAATACAGGGAACACTGTCGGAAAATGCTCACACCTGAAATACAGTACCTATCAGAGCTAGGGGTCAACTTGTGGCTCACAAGATTATGGGGTTGGTTAAAGGATACTATATTCTAGCTAGAAACAAATTTATGGGAACAATTTGGATACATTTTTAAGAGTATAAACTGGGGCGGTGGGTGCTACTAGTATAATATATGGAATAGTTTTTTTATGGTCATACCAAGGATCATTTAGCTATTTGATTTTAAATTGCAGAACCCCTTTGGACTTATTGCTATTATCCCATAGAAACACATTGAATGACAGATTCATACATGGAAAAACAGATAGTTAAAAATAATTCATAAGGAAGTTTGTTTTAAAGTGTTTGTCCTATGTCTGTCCTATATCATCAGTGGAGGCTGCTGATACCAAACACATGTGAGACTCACATGTTTGGTACCAAACACATCAAACACGTGGTTTCCCTGTGTTTGATACCATTCTATTGACTTCCTTCCAGCCATTATTATGAGCTGTCCTCCCCTCAGCAGCCTGCACTGACTTCCATACATTTTTGTTCAACTGCTACCGGGCTACCTTCAGACGAGTTCTGTGAGCTTTGTGGGCATCCTAGAGCAAAACAACATGTACGTGTTTGTGAGCCTCACCTTTCCATACAGTGGTCATATTAGTGTGTAGCCCAAACTGTTTGGATGCTACAGACAGAAGTTGGCAGATCGGCGGTACTGAATTCAGACGAGTCCCATGACGCTTGTGGGGGTCATAGAGCAAAACGGAGAACACCCCCGTGTTCGTGAGAGTCTCATTTTTCCCGAGTGGTCATATTAGTTTGCAGTGTTTGTCTCATGATCTGACAAACACTGCTGTAGCTCGGCCACCTTCCACTGCAGATGTGGAAGGCCGCCATTGGCAGATGCTGTGGATTGCAAAAAAAACTATTTCTAGCTTAAACAGACGTATTTTGATGGCACATTTTTTTATTATGCTAATTCGCTTTTTCACAGGGGCTTGGAAATCAACTGTAGGGGTGTTAAATAACTTGTGGTTGCAAATAAAGATACACTTTGTGACTGACTCCTTATGCAATGCTATCTTATTGCATTGATGTATAAGTGAAAGAGAGGATCATAACAGCTATGTGCTGATTAATCTCTTAAATTGTACATATTCTTTTTTTCTAAGTCAGCATATTACTCTCAGAGCTTGACTCTTGAAGCTTGCATGAAATCCTTTATCCCTTCCTCTCATACTGAAGATGCCAAAGTATGTTATTCAGTAAGGTGTATAAATTAGTGTGAAAATCTTCATTCACAATTGTAATGACAGTCGATGTTCATTAAAACAAGACATGGTTCAAGTGCTTTGGTCATTATTATTTTCTAAATGAGTCATGCTTCCACCAAAACTGGTATTTTTTCATCATATAGCTTGTTCTCCATCTTCTTTATAGTGAGCCAACATGTTTTCAGCACTGTTAGTACACATTTTCTCATGCTCTCTCTCTCTCTGCAGCAGACATATAGTGAGCAATATGCTTGGATCATCAAATCACAATAAAAACACAGTATCAAATCTCAACACATTGAATTGTGAGAATTGCAATACATATCGTATCAGCACCTAAGTATCAAATCAAAATATAATTTTATTTGTCACATGCGCCGAATAAAACGGGTGTATACATTACCGTGAAATGCTTGCTTACGAGCCTTTCCCACCGATGCAGAGTAAACAAATTTGAGTAAAAAGAAATAACACAAGAGGAATAAAATACACAAGAATTAAGCTATATACAGAGAGTATCAGTACCAGATAGTGCAGAGGTATTTGAGGTAAAGTATGTACATGAAGACAGGGTAAAGTGACTAGGCATCAGGTTAGATAATAATAAGACTACAATTAAGAACAGAGTAGCAGCAGAATATGATGAGTGTAAAAGTGTGTATGTGTGTTTGCGTTGTGTCGGTGTGTGTGTGTATGTAGTGTATGTGAATGTGTGTGGAAGTGTCAGTGTAGTGTGTCTGAGTGTATATAGTGTGTATATATAGTCTTGTCTTGTGAGTTTGCACAGGGTCAGTGCAGATAGTCCAGGTAACCCTTTAATTAACTATTTAGCTGTCTTATACCTTGGGGGTAGAAGCTGCCTCGGAGCATGTTGGTCCGACAGCCAATGCTCCGGTACGGTTTGCCAGATGGTAGCAGCGTGAACAGTCTATGGATTGGGTGGTGGGAGTCTTTGACAATTTTTTGGGCCTTCCTCTGACACTGCCTCATGTAGGGGTCCTGGATGGCAGGGAGCTCGGCCTCAGTGATATAGTGGGCTGTCTGCATCACCCTCTGTAGCTCTTTGCGGTTGAGGGTGGTGCATTTGCCATATCAAGCGGTGATCCAGCCTGTCAGCATGTTCTCGATGGTGTATAACTTTTTATTGTCAGAGTGCTCATGCCAAATATTTTCAGCCTCCTGAGGGGAAAGCCTTCTTCACGATTGTACGGGTGTGTCTGGACCATGTTAAGTCCTTATTGATGTCGACGCCAAGGAACTTGAAGCTCTCGACCCACTCCACTACAGCCCTGTCGATGTCGACGCACTCTCCCCTATTGCTCCTGTAGCCCACCATCAGCTCCTTGGTCTTAATGACGTCGAGGGAGACGTTGTTGTCCTGGCACCACACTGCTAAATCTCTGACCTCCTCCCTGTAGGCTGTCTCATCGCCGTCGGTGATCAGGCCCACCACCGTTGTGTCGTCAACAAACTTGTTGATGTGTTGAAGTCGTGCGTGACTTTCTCTTTGAAATTTGTTAGCGTTTGCAAGCCATCCCACATACGAGTGTCGAAGCCGGTGTAATAGGTAGTATTCCTTCTTCCTCCTATAATTTCCTTTTGCATGTTTGATGTCTCGTTAGAGGTCGTAGTGGGCTTTCTTGTCATGTCCGTATCCCGTTCCTTGCGGGCGGTAACTTGGTAATCCTGATATCGTATCGTGAGGTCCCTTACAATTTCCAGTACTAGTTAATGATGCATAGATTCAGTTCTTTTGCAATACACTATTTTGTCCCACTAATGAGAGAAAGAAGATTAAGCCCACATAACTGTTTAATGAGGATACTTCTCAATGGCAGACAGAAGCTGTGCACATATTACAGTCTGCAACAAACTGAGCCAGTGTTGAACTAGAGTAATTGAAAGTCATTCTGTCTGATAAATCTCCAATTGCACTGCAGCCGTTGATACAGATAGAGCTGTAGCTGGAAATGAGGTATACAATTCAATTATGGGACAATTTCGTTAGTGGCTTGGTTGTTATCACGGTGATATCAAATGCTGTATGGCAACGGTAGTGTATTTGTTGGCTGCTAGGGGGCAGTAAAGCACCTTCATAATGAAGACTTATAAACACCATGCAGAATCTGATTCAGACAAAAATGTTCTAACTGGATTAACGCATAATAAAACAACATACATATATTTGTTTAACTAAATTGTAAAACTTAAGTTCATATTGGGGGTGGTAAAAATGTGCAGCCATGACATGTATGGTGAAACTCCACTAAAAGAGGGTCCCTCTCTCTCATCCCACTTAACCCACTGGTGCAGTCTGATAATCCTACGTGGATAGTCTGATAAAATACTATTAATGGTTGTGAAGGGAAGTAGACCCTGGCCTCTGTAATGAGAAGACTGTATCGGACTCCATCTCCTGGGATCTATAGTATTGCAACAAGGAAGTTGGGAGAAGACAACCTCATTCTGTGAGCTGGTTACCATGGAAACGTGCAGTGTCCAGCCCAGTATAGTTGTTTCATGATACATATATATCTTGGTGGTAAACTGGGATTCATGGATGCTCAAAACACAGACAAGGTAATAATCATGACTATATGGGTGTGTATATTTTGTTTATTCAGCCTGTAGTTTGCACGCTCTCCCCCTCTCCTCCCGGCTGGAGTGGTGTAAAGCTCACCGCCATTGGACTCTGGAGAAGTGGAAACGCGTTCTCTGGAGTGAAGAATTACGCTTAACCACCTGGCTGTCCGACGGCTGATTCTGGGTTTGGCGGATGCCAGGAGAACGCTACCTGCCCCAATGCAAAGTGCCAACTGTAAAATATGGTGGAGGAGGAATAACGATCTGTGGTAACAGTTTGGGGAAAGCCCTTTCCTGTTTTAGCAAGTGTCCACATACTTTTGGCCATATAGTGTATTTCATGTGTGTCCATAACATCTTAATAGTTAATACACATTCAAATTTGGATTAAGCATGAACTTGAACACATCACTGTCAGGCATTGTGTGTGAGAGGCATGATGATGAAGTGATCAGTTTCCTATACTCCATTCTTATATTTTAAAAAAATGTGTGGGGGGGGGAGATCAGCTTTAATATTGCAGATAGATTGTGGCTGCCATCGATGTACACTACCGGTCAAACGTTTTATAACACCTACATATTCAAGGGTTTTTCTTTAATTTGACTATTTTCTACATTGTAGAATAATAGTGAAGAGGGTAAAGTCAAACCTGGTGAAGAATAGGGCCTCATCTGGCCTGACGCAGCCTCTTCGCTGCTCAAATGTACTCCAAGTTCCTGTGGTCCGTCCAGAAAATGAATGGGTGTTTAGCACCCTCCAGCCAGTGCAGTCATGCTTTCAGCCAATTCTTGACGGCCAACAACTCACGATCCCACCAGGTCGTAATTCAGCTCCGCGGGAGACAGCTTCCTTGGGTAGAAGGCGCATTGATGGAGTTTAGGTGCCGATCCAGTCCGTTAGGAGAGAACAGTCCCTTCGCCAACGTCTGAGGCGTCCACCTCCACGATGAAGGGCAGAGACGGGTCAGGGTGAGCCAGAACAGGTGCGTTAGTATAACATTCCTTTAGTGCACGGAAGGCTTCGTTGGCCTCCCCAGTAAAGCGCAGCTGTCGAGGACCAACCTTCAGGAGGGAGGTGAGAGGGGCCACCACTGTGCTGAATCCCCTAATGAAGCGCCTGAAATAGTTGGCAAAGCCAAGGAAGCTCTGCATCGCCTTGATGTTGGATGGAATGGGCCACGACCGTACTGCATTGACGCTCTGCTCTTCCATCTCCACTCCCGCGGTGGATATCCGATGCCCAGGAAGGAGCACGCCTGCTGAAAGAAAAGGCACTTATACACCTTGGCGTACAGGTGATGCCCTATCAGCCTCTCCAAAACAGACCTGACATGAGAGACATGTTGCTCGCGTGTAGTGGAGTACACCAAGATGTCATCTATGTACACCACTATACAGCGACCCAACATGTCTCTAAACACCTTGTTAATGAAGGCTTGAAACACAGAGGGTGCATTTGTCAGGCCGTATGGATTACCCTGTATTCGTAGTGCCAGGTGCTGAAGGCAGTCTTTCATTCATCCCCCTCTTTGATGCGCACCAGGTTCTAGGCACTGTAAATCCAATTTAGTAAAGTACTTAGAATCGTGCATCTGTTCGATCAAGGTGGGTATGAGAGGTAAGGGAAAACTGAATTTAACAGTTGCCTTATTCAGTGTCCGGTAATCGATACAGGGGCGGAGACCTCCCTCCTTCACGAAAAATAAGCTGTAGGCGGCTGGAGAGGTGGACGGACGGAGGAATCCTTGGGCCAGCACCTCCTGGACATAGACCTCCATGGATTCGGTCTCTGCATGCGAGAGAGGGTAGATGTGCCCCTGCGGGAGGGTACAACCAGGCAGTAGGGCCGATAGTGCAGTCCCATGGGAGATGAGGGGGCAGGCAAAGGCCACCTGTAGGTCCCGGTACTCCTCTGGGATAGGGACGTGGGTGGCCTGGTCCAGACTTTCCACGGTTGTGGCACAGATTAACACCGAGAGACACCTCCCCTGACACTCCTGCGACCAACCCAACAACCTCCGTTCTGTCCACAATATACTGCGGTTATGCAACTTTAGCCAGGGGAAACCTAAAACTATGGGGTGTTAAGGAGAGTCTAAGATGAGGAACGTGATGCGTTCATGGTGGTTGTGAGTAACTGTGAGGGAAATGGGAATCATGGTCTGGCGCACCAGTCCTGATCCTAGGGGACGGTTGTCTAGGGCAAGAACTGGGATAGGGGGTTGTAAAGGGACTAGAGGAATGCGCAATGATAAGGCCACTGACCGCTCTAGGAAATTGCCTGCAGCACCTGAGTCCACTAGGGCAGGACTTAGTGGGGGGCCAGGATAGTCAGGGAGGGTGACGGAGGCGGACAGGCTTGATGGTCAGAGAGGAGCAAGGCTCATCTTGCCTACCTGGGAAGGTGCAGGAGCGCTCCTCGGCCTGTCGCTTCCTCGCCTGGTTCATCTTCTGGGACAGGTGTTCCAGGGGTGGTCTGACTCCATGCAGTAGGAGCAGAGACCCTGTTGACAGTGGCATTGACTTTCCTCAGGGGGAAGATGCGTCGTGCCCACCTCCATGTGCTCAGTCTCGCTGAGGTTCCTGGGAGAGACCCGAATCTCCGGTATGGGCCACGACAGGCCAGCTCGGTCTGGACGTCCGCCTGTAGCCCGCTGCGGAAAATCATCAACAGGGCCTGGTCGTTCCAGCCAGTGGACGCAGCCAACGTCCGGAAATCCAGAGCGTACTCCAACGTGATCCTGGACCTCTGGCGTAGACGGAGGAGACGCTTACCTCCCTCTCGGCCCTCTGTAGGGTGGTCGAAGACGGCACGGAAGAGTTGGATGAAGTTCTCATAGGACTGCACTTCTGGTCCGTCCCTTTCCCAGAGGGCGTGCGCCCACTCCAGAGCCCTGCCTGTCAGCACCGAGATCACCAAGGCCACCTTGTCCTTCTTGGAGGCCGTCCCGGCATGACGGGCCAGGTGGAGGTCACACTGCAGGAGACACCCCCTACAATGACCAACAAAAACAATTGGCAGAGGGAGTATATATATACAATGATAGAGTGGGGATTGGAACCAGGTGTGTGTAATGATGACGAGACAAGTCCGGGGTTGATGAGTGAAGAGCGTTTGCAGCTAGAAGGCCAGCGACGCGGGAAACGTCTGAGCTGGACAGGAGGGGGAGCCAAAGCTAAGGCTGGTGTGACAACAATGTAGAAAATAGCACAAATAAAGAAAAATGCTTGAATGAGTAGGTGTGTCCAAACGTTTGACTGGTACTGTAGTTATTCAGACCCTTTACTCAGTACCTTGTTGAAGCACCTTTGGCAGCAATTACAGCCTTGAGTATTTGTAGATATGTTGCTACAAGCTAGATACACCTGTATTTGTCGAGTTTCTCTCATTCTTCTCTGCAGATCCTCTCAAGCTCTGTCTTGTTGGATAGGGAGCGTCGCTGCACAGCTATATTCAGGTCTCTCCAACAATGTTCAGTCGGATTCAAGTCTGGGCTCTGGCTGGGTCACTCAAGGACATTCAGAGACTTGTTCCGAAGCCACTCCTGCGTTGTCTTGGCTGTGTGCTTAGGGTCATTGTCCTGTTGGAAGGTGAACCTTCACTCCAGTCTGAGGTCGTGAGCACTCTGGAGCAGATTTTCATCAAGGATCTCTCTGTACTTTGCTCTGTTCATCTTTCCCTCGATCCTGACTAGTCTCCCAGTCCCTTCTGCTGAAAAACATCCCCACAGTATGATGCTGCCACCACCATGCTTCACCGTAGGGATGGTGCCAGGTTTCCTCCAGGCGTGACGCTTGGCATTCAGAGAGTTAAATCCATTTAAGAATGATGGAGGCCGCTATGTTCTTGGGTACCTTCAATGCTGCAGAAATGTTTTGGTAACCTTGCCCAGATCTGTGCCTCGATACAATTCTGTTTCGGAGCTCTACGGACAGCTCCTTTGACCTCATGGCTTGGTTTTTTCTCTGAAATGCACTGTCAACTGTGGGACTTTATATAGACAGGTGTGTGCCTTTCCAAATCAAGACCAATCGATTGAATTTACCACAGGTGGACTTCAATCAAGTTGTAGAAACATCTCAAGGATGATCAATGCAAAAGGATGCACATGAGCTACATTTTGAATCTCATAGCAAAGGGTCTGAATACTTACCTAAATAAGGTATTTCTGTTTTTTCCCCGCTTTTTTCATTATGGGGTATTGTGTGTAAAATGATGAGGGAAAAAATAATTTAATCAATTTTAGAATAAGGCTGTAACATAACAAAATGTAGAAAAAGTCAAGGGTTCTGAATACTTTCAGAATGCACTGTACTCCGCTCTTAACATGTTACCTGAGAAAAGGCTGACCTTCCGCCATCTTCCTTTGTTGTTGCATTAAACTGTATCAGGCAGAAAATAAATGGAGGACATGGATCAACCGACAGCCTTAGAAAGACCTGCTTAATTGCCAACATCGATCAATTAGACACAGCACACAATTTGCAACAGATTTTCAAATCTAAAAGGGGGACAACCAAATAATCACACTCATTTTACATTTATTAAGAGTTATTTGTTTCAAATTAGTCACTATAGGTTAATGTTATGCCTGCATTCGTTATGCATCAGGGTCTTTTTTTTGTAGTAAATTGAGTTAATTCTCTGCTTTTCAACAAATTACTCTTCCCATTTTTTTTCTCTGGATGACATGACTCGCGGATTCCTTTTATTTTGGTTAATAGATGCTCCTTAAAGAGCTGTGAAGCTGAACTTAGTGGCTCAAGCTGCAGAGGCGGATAAAAAACAATTTGATTAAATGAGCGAAATTGGTGAAGCTGTTGAGTGGGTGAGAGAGCCCACAATGTTTACTCTCTCTGTGGATGTTGTTTTTAATATTCATCACTGCATTATAGTGGCAGAAATCACTCCTGCATCTCTGGGTTCAGATCTATTCCAGAACACTGGTGCTCATACAGATATAGGATCTTAATTTCACAACTATTTTGTTGATGAGAATATTTCTGCACAGCAGGAAATGCAAACTTGTGTATACAAGGATTGAAAAAGGCTTCTGAAGTTTGCAATTTCCACTTTAAAATGTCAGACTTGATTTGCCCTAACGAAAATGTTATCAAGCCCTACAATAAATGTCCATTAATAATAATCCACACAATAAATCACATATCCTGTTGCTGCAGGATTATTTTCCTGCTGTAGCAAACTGGCTCAAATTCAGATCCTACATCTGTATCTATTCAGTTTGCACTCGTATCTCACCTCATTCCAGCATTCACACCTATTCCCTCTATTCTCTAGTGGTCATATCTATTCAGTTCACATTTATATCTAATTCTAGAATCTCTATATCAATATCCATCTCTGTATTATTTTGTGTATACTCCTTCATGTCCATGGACCTTGATATTCATATACTGTAACTCTTTCTGTTTGGTAAGATTGGAAGTTCTACTGAAACGCCATACAAGTGCCATTTTGTTATGTCAGTTAGGTAAATATGAATTGTATCTGTTGCTGGTAACACAGAGCTGCTGGTAACACAGAGTTGTTGATGGGTGGCTGTGATCCTTTGCTCAGAGAAGAGAGACAGGGAACGTGCGCAGGGTGAGTGACACAAATAAGAAGATTCCCTGACAGAGTCACTGATGACTTGCCTCTGCAAAACCAATTCATTTCAATTCCGACACTTGCAGATATTGTTGATTCCCTTGAAGTGTGTGTAAATAACACCTGAAGGAACTGTAATCTGCCAAGCCATAATGAAATGTATATTATTGCTGGGTGTTCGTTCACTGGTCAGACTCACATTGACCACAGATGAACAGCTTTGTGTTGATGATGGAGTGTTCACAGAATTAAATAGTACCCTTTAAGTATTGTATCTATGGGGCTATTTTATTGGTGGTAATAAAGAGATCATGCTATTTTTTAAATATTTTTTAAATTTAACTAGGCACGTCAGTTAATTAAGAACAAATTCTTATTTACAATGAATTGTGCGCCGCTCTTTGGAACTCCCAATCTAGGGACTAGGAATGTGCATCTTTCCCTTTCAAGACGAATCGATACGTGGAATATGATACATGGGTATAACATACTGTACATGGAACGATCATTTTTACAATAAGTTTTAGTTTGAAACGATTCAGTGCGATTCAGTTTGATTAGAAAACGAGTCGATGTGATTTGGTTCGATGCGATACAATTCAATGTAGCCTATGTTTTGTCCCTCCAATTTTGTTCAGAAATTACCATCACCTGCTAATTAACTTGTCATTTTTGCAGATTAAGTGATTGAGCTAGTAATATATCAAAATGTTTTGTTTACAAATTAACTATGACATAACCAATTAATATATAGCAATACCTTGGATTTCACCCCCATCTCAAAATTGAATGGTTTTGACCGTTCCGAAGTTTTTAGGTAGAGATCTTCTCTTCTCCTCTCGCTTCGTCTATGCAGTGTGACTCACAAAAGGGTTTTGTGTCCTCATTATGAAATGATCAACTTTACCCTGTATATGTAAAAATGACCACGTACACTGATTGTTTAAAGCAAAACTACCAACATTTTTGCTGATGATGAACCGAGAAATATCAAAATAAAATATATTGTTAGCCCTGTTCAGGAGGTATAGCCAGATGAGAGTTGTGTCTCCGGTAGATGACTTTTATTCCGGTAAAACATCATTTTTAACAGCGCAAAGATAACAATAACCTAGAAAATCACATAGGTTTTCAGTTAGTACATTTGGATCCTTGGAAGTTGTGGGAATGTACGTCTTGGTTTCCCATTGGTTCTGGAACTAAGCCATACGTTTCATGATTGGGAAAACGTTTTTTAAGCATTCTGAGAATGGAAGTGAACATTTAACCTGTTCTGGGAACTTTCATTTTTAGGTTGCAGGGAGGTTCTGATAACATTTTACTATGGTTCCCTGAAAGTTTTCCTGGGAGGTTTTATTAATGTTCTGAGAACAGAAATTATATGTCATTTCGAGTTGTTTAAAAAACTTCCTTAAGCTTTTCCTGAATAAAACTGCTAGCTTAGGTTAATTGTTTTGAACACCAATCACAGATAGAAGGCATGGAAATTAATTTGCTTAGGCATTCATCTTTTTTTTGTGGCAAAGCAACAATAAATAGTCAAACCTATGATCATCTGTTCTCTATCCATGGAATTTATCCACTGCACCACCAGGATGGAACAAGAATGCAACGTTTTTTTTAAAACTCATGCAAAGCTGTTGATTTTGGTCTATTCAAACAGACCCCATTTCAAAGGAAACAAGCTATTATTAATATCAGGTGTTACTAATTAGTGGGTGCGGCCAACACACCAAAAATCAAATCAAATTCTATTTGTCACATCCGCTGAAAACCACAGTGAAATGCTTACTTACAAGCCCTTATCTTTAAGCTAGTCTCTCAATTCCAAAAATTGTGTCAATACTTTGCCCCTTGGTAACCAGTGCACTTCTGTATGTTGTAAAAGTGTTACATGGTCACTGCCCATATCATTACATAGTGCAGAAAATACCCAAGATTTCAAGGCCCTTGCTTTAACAAAGTTAACCATTTTCACTGTAGTGTCCCAAATGTCTTTCAAGCTGTCAGGCATTCCCTTGGCAGCAAGAGCCTCTCAGGGGATGCTGCAGTGTACCCAAGTGGCGTCGGGAGCAACTGCTTGCACGTGCGTTTCCACTCCACTATGTCTCCTTGTCATGGCTTTTTCGCCATCAGTACAGATACCAACATGAGCAGCAGCTGCGTTTAGCTACATACGGACCCTTAGTGAAATTCCATCGAGAGAGTAACGGTTAATTTGATTGGATATTAATTATTTGACTAGGCTACCTGTATTTGACATTGTGTTGTTATTTCGCTGAACACTAGATGGTTTAATTTTATTTTTGGCAGTGAAACAAGTCTACTCGGGCGAGAAAAAAACCTCACGCAAATGTATAGCCCCGTTAGAAAGTCCTGTTTGAAAATGTGAAGGGACATTTTTTTACCAATATAAGGTTGTTTAAATGTTTTTATTTTTTAATGTGAATCACATTTTTATTTGGCGTACCCCCGACAGCATTGCGTACCCCAGTTTGGGAATAGCTGCTCTAGTCCCCTTACAACCCCCTATCCTAGTACATGTCCTAGACAACCATCCCCTAGGAACAGGACTGGTGTGACAGATCATGATTCCCATTTCCCTCACAGTTGCTCACAACCACCATGAACACATCCCTTTCCTCATCTTAGACTCTCCTGCACATCCCGTAATTGTAGGTTTCCCCTGGTTACAGTTGCATAACTGCAGTATATCGTGGACAGAGCGGATGTTGTTGGGTTGGTCGCAGTAGTGTCAAGGGAGGTGTCTCTCTGTGTCTATCTCTCTGTGTGGTTTGGGGGTAATTCAGTATTGTTACCATGAAAGAGCTGCTCTTGCTCATTGCTCTTGTATTTCCTACACATTACATAACCAGAGGCTCCTCTTCAGACCTCTGAAAGAGATTGGCAATCATTTGTGTTTAGACAATAATTGAGACAAATCTATTCAAATCTATGTTTATTTTTTTCATGAATATTTACATTTTGTCACCTAAATTGTTCTACATTTTTCTGTTGTCTAACAATAATTTGGGCACATAACTGACAACCTGGGAGGGAGGTCAGGATGAAAGGTGGTAGGACTGTTCTGGCCGCGGTATCCTGATAGCAATTGAATTTAAGCTTACGAGTGTTTTAACAATGCATCTTTCCTACAACGGCTGAAGATGTAACATCACGCTGGGCAGACCACGTTATTTCTACTTGGAAAATTGGGTAATATTTGGTAGATACGTTGCTCAATGAGATTCTAACCTATTTTCACCCACTCAAAAAGAAAGCCAAAAGTTTGTTGAATTCCCAATGTGTTATCACTATGGTTTCAACCATCTAAAAGCACAACAAATTCACAATGGAAAATAAATGTCTGATTTTTGTTTTAGTTGTCACTTAAATGTATTATCACTGCACGTTGTATTTATTATGGATCCCCATTAGCTACTGTCAAGGCAGCAGCTACTCTTCCTGGGGTACAGCAAAATTAAGGAAGTTATACAATTTTAAAAATATTACAATACATTCACAGATTTCACAACACACTGACCCTTGTCCACAACTACCACATATCTACAATACAAAATCCATGTGTACGTGTGTGTATGCATGGGTCAGTGCCTATATTTGTGTTGATTCACAGTCCCCGCTGTTCCATAAGTTGTATTTTATCATTTAAAAAAAATCAAATTGTACTGCTTGCATCAGTTACTTGATGTGGAATAGAGTTCCATGTAGTCATGGCTCTATGAAATACTGTGCGCCCCCCATGGCCTGTTCTGGATTTGGGGATCGTGAAGAGACCTCTCGTGGCATGTCTTGTGGGGCATTTATTTTATTTTTCTTTATTTAACTAGGCAAGTCAGTTAAGAACAAATTCTTATTCAAATGAAGGCCTACCAAAAGGCAAAAGGCCTCCTGCGGGGGCTGGGATTTTTTAAAAAATAGGACAACACTACACTACATAAAGAGAGACCTAAGACGACAACATAGCATGGCAGCAACACATGACAACAACACATGACAACACAGCATGGTAGCAAAACAACATGACAACAACATGGTAGCAACACAACATGGCAGCAGCACAACATGGTAGCTGCACAAAACAGGGTACAAACATTATTGGGTACAGACAACAGAACAAAGGGCAAGAAGGTAGAGACAACAGTGCATCACGCAAAGCAGCCACAACTGTCAGTAAGTGTCCATGATTGAGTCTTTGAATGAAGAGATTGAGATAAAACTGTCCAGTTTGAGTGTTTGTTGCAGCTCGTTCCAGTGGCTAGCTGCAGCGAACTGAAAAGACGAGTGATCCAAGGATGTGTGTGCTTTGGGGACCTTTAACAGAATGTGACTGGCAGAACGGGTGTTGTATGTGAAGGATGACGGCTGCAGTCGATATCTCATATAGGGGGGTGTTGGGATGTATTTAGGACTAACTTATTCCTTGCCACCCACTCTGAAACTAGTCATTTCAGTCGCTGTAGTAGTTGACGTGTATAGTGTTGAGTCATCCGCATACATAGACACTGGCTTTACTCACACTGGCTTTAGCCAGGCATGTCGTTAGTAAAGTTTGAAAAAAGTAAGGAGCCTAGACAGCTGCCCTGGGGAATTCCTGATTCTACCTGGATTATGTTGGAGAGACTTCATTAAAGAACACCCTCTGTGTTATGTTAGACAGGTATCTCATTATCCACAATTTAGCAAGAGTTGTAACGCCATAACACATACGTTTTTCCAGCAGCAGGCTATGATCGATAATGTCAAAAGCCACTCTGAAGTCTAACAAAACAGCCCTCACAATCTTTTTATTTGTGTAAATGCTGTGCTTGTTGGAATGTCCTTCCCTATAAGTCTGCTGAAAGTCTGTTTTCAATATGTTTACTGTAAAATAGCATTGTATCAGGCCAAGCACATTTTTTTCCAAAAGTTTACTAAGGGTTGGTAAAAGTTTGATTGGTCGGCTATCTGAGCCAGTAAAGGGGGCTTTACTATTCTTAGGAAGCGGAATGACTTTTACTTCCCTCCAGGCCTGGGGAAACACACTTTCTAGTAGGCTTAAAACCTCTTAAGGATTAGCCCCTTTTTTTCTATTTTTGCCTAAAATGACATACCCAAATCTAACTGCCTGTAGCTCAGGCCCTGAAGCAAGGATATGCATATTCTTGGTACCATTTGAAATGAAACAGTTTGAAGTTTATGGAAATGTGAAAGGAATTTAGTAGAATATAACACAATAGATCTGGTATAAAATAATCCAAAGACAAAACCAACCACTCTTTTTTTTCTTTTTTTTGTACCACAATCTTTGAAATGCAAGACAAAGGCCATAATGTATTATTCAGCCCAGGTGCAATTTTGATTTTGGCCACTAGATGGCATCAGTGTATGTGCAAAGTTGTAGACTGATCCAACGAATCATTGCATTTCTGTTCATGGTATTATTTCACTGTAATAGCTTCTGTAAATTGGACAGTGCAGTTAGATTAACAATAATTTAAGCTTTCTGCCAATATCAGATATGTCTATTCCCTGGGAAATTTCTTGATACTTATAACCTAATGCTAATCACATTAGTCTATGTTAGCTCAAATGTCCTCTGTAAGGGAGACCGTTCCCGAAGAAGTTAAATTGAAAATATGGCAAATAGGAGGAATTCATCTGCTGTTATCCTCAGTAATTTTCAATCCAAATTGTCAGACCCCGGTGGCTTGTCATTGTTGATAGACAACAATCATTTTTTCACCTCTTCTATACTCACTTTATGGAATTCAAATTACAATGCTTGTCTTTCATAATTTGGTCAGATACACTCGGATGTGTAGTGTTAGCATTTGTTGCTGGCATGTCATGCCCAAGTTTGCTAATCTTGCCAATGAAAAAATCATTCAAGTTTTGTGATGAATGAACCATCTGAGTTCGCATTTTTTTCTCAAAATTTAATTTAAGGTGCTCCAAAGCTTTTTACTATCATCATTTATGTAATTTATCTTTGTTTCATAGTGCAGTTTCATCTTTTTATTCAGTTACTTACATGATTTCTAAATTTGCAATACATTTGCAATTGGTTGTGCAGACAGACTTATTTGCCATTCCTTTTGTCTCATCCCTCACAACCATACCATTTTTCAATTCCTCATCAATCCACGGGGATTTAATCGTTTTTATAGTCATTTTCTTAATGGGTGCATGCTTATAGGTGGCAAGTAGCCTTAATTACTTGTTACTTTCATCTCTTTTTGAAACTGCACTGTTGGTTAGGGGCTCGTAAGTAAGCATTTCACTCTATTCAGGGCATGTTACAAATGCAAATTTGATTTGATTTGGTTAGAGCATTGGGCCGGCATTGCAAGATTGAATCCCCAAGCTGGCAAGGTAAAAAAAGGTTGTTCTGCCCCTGAACAAGGCAGTTAACCCACTGGAACTTTGGTTTTCCTAGATATGGCTACTATATTGTGATCACTACATCCGATGGATCTAGATACTGCTTTCAAACAAATCTCTGCAGCATTAGTAAAGATGTGATCAACCATTTACATGCACAACAAAGTTCAAATGGAAATACGATGTCAGATATTGTTTGTTCATTTATTTATTTATACAACTACTTAATTAATGTCTTATCACTGTGCTTCATCTAATAGCACAACCAAATTACCTGGATTGCAGTTGAGATTACAATAAAGTACATGGTGCAAGTGATCAATGCCTTTTAAGATTATGTGCAGATTATTATAGTAATTGTGAAGATTTTTACAGACATGCGACCCTGAACATTCAAACTTTTTATGATTACATAAGTAGTCACAGTAACCTCAAATGTTACCAATTTTAAGGTTGAATAAATACTATTACATTAATTTGTAACATTAGCATATTTACTGTCGTACAAAAGTAATATTGACTTGTTTTTGGTTGACAACGAAAGTCAATATATATAAAAAATGGAATTAAAAAAAGAGTTCTTAACAGGGTGTGTTTTTTTTACCCTCGCAGGTGTCGTCTCCTTCAGACATGAGCTCGTCGTCAGAGCAGATGTTGAGCACGTTAACCAGCATCTCTGTCACTTTCTCGCATACAAAGGGCAGAGACCTGTTGATGACGTCCATGAAGTTGGGCAGCCAGTAGGGGTTGACAACGCAACCAAATATAAAAAATGTAAAGGAGATATATCCACTACTTGGTTAGTTAGATCTGAGCCACTGGTTGAATCCTAATATTTTATTTCTTTAACTTTTATTTTTGATTGAGATAGAGACGCGAATCCAACACATAATTTATTAACTTGTCGACAAGTTGTTAGGCTATTTACTGTATTGCAAAAGTGATATTGACCTGTGTTTGGTTGTCAATGTAACCAAATATCAACATTTGAAGGAGGAAATGTTTCTTCTGCTTGGATAGTTTAATCTATGCCACTGATTCTGGCTTTAATTCCAGACTGTCTACAAATTAATAATTTATATGTTGGATTCATATCTCCATTTCATCAGAGCAGATGTTGAGTATGAATAAATCAAATAAATAGGAATAAATCAAATAAATAGGAATAAATCAAATTAAACTTTAAATGCACTTTTAATACAGTTAGATTTGATTTAATCCTATTTTTAATTTAGATTTTTGGTTGAGATGGAGATGTGAGTCCAAAATATTTATTATTAACTTGCACTGTAGATTCCATGTGAAATCAACCAAAGTTTGAAATCTATCCCAGCTAGCACATAACGTTCTGAGAACCATATGTTTCTTAGTGAGAGCGTGGTTGTCCTATGGTTATTTTGCATACAACATTCCCAAAATGTTCTGGGAATTGTGCAGGATAGCTGCTTGGCTTTGTAACATTCTCAGCATATTTATGGAATTTGACAACATTTTATAATAAATTTTTTTTTGGGGTGATCAACATTTTTTATTATTTCACGAGGCAGGATCACGTTACAAATACTTGCCAACCTGACGACACGAACATACAATATAACTATTTACATACTGTCAGGAGTCATTATTTTGAGAGCACAATGACATTTACAGAAAGGAAGTAAAGTGTAGAATACAAAATATTAAATATCATTCTCAAAAATAATGGTACACCATAACATTTTAACAAAGATCTTAACTGTAGGTCAACAAACCATGAGAAGTCTGGAAGTGAATACATTTGTTTGAGGTCCTGGGAAGGTATTAGACCCTTATCATTATAAATGTCTCATAAGGTATGCACACCCTTATCCACCCACAATGGGTACACAAAAGGCTTATTGTTTGTCAGCAGGTTGTGGTTATGCCATATAGGAGAAGATTCACAGAACTTCTTAGTGTTGCCTTCATGTTTCTCAGCATTGTACCATACTTGTAGTGAGTTGAAAATGATCGAAACAAGTTTTTTGAATGCTTTTTTGAAATAGATCTGTAAGTCTATGTGGTGCAACAAGTGCTTCCTCCATGCCTCTCCAAGAAGCTGCAATAGAATCATCAGACCATACTCAAGGATTTTATTTGGACCAGTAATATCATTTGTCATCTGGAAGAGACAGACCTGTTCCCTTTAACCGTGTGAGAGTATCAAATCGAATACGTGGCTTTTTATCATTCCAAATAAACTTTGAGGTCATTGACTTTAATTCCTCAAAGTATTTTGGCGGAGGAGGTATAGGCAACATAGAGAAAAGAAAATTTACTCGACCGAGTACATTCATTTTTACTATAGCAATCCTTCCTTGTAATGAGATTCTAAGAGAGGACCATCTTTGCAAATCAGAGGTGATCTCCACTATTAGTTTGACATAGTTCCTTCTGCAAACTTGGGAAAATATGGTGGGTATGCATATGCCCAAATAAATGCATATGCCTCATGCCACTGCACTGGGGATGCAGCAGGCAACGTAAGCAATTTTGCAGGGCTATTAAGGGGCACCAGTGTAGATTTTTCCCTGTTTATTTTATATCCAGAGAATGAGCCAAAATAGTAAATCATTTCAGAATCTGTGGAAGGGAAATTGAAATGTCTGAGAAATAAAACAAGGTGTCATCAGCATAGAGTGACACTTTATGCTGAGTACCTTTACTTTTGATGGGTGAAATAAGTGGGTCCAATCTAATCGCTTGAGCAAGGGGCTCCAAAGACAGTGCAAAGAGCGTTGGTGATAATGGACATCCTTGTTTGTCTCTATGGAATTCTCCATGTTTTAATGCATGATTGATAGAACCAAGAATTAGTGGCCTGACAGTATCCCCTATTTCAAGAAGTAGCTCCGGAGGGATACCATCAAGTCCTGGTGATTTGCCTCTTTTCATAGATGTTAATGCACTCCTGAGATCTTCAAGAGTAAGTTGGGAGTCAAGGAAACCAGATTGCTCTCTGTCGAGTTTGGGAAGGTCCAATGATGAGAAATGTGTCATCTTACTATGATCAGGGTCTGCCTCTGTCATATATAATTGAGAATAAAACTGCCTAAGCATATCATTCATTTCTGCCGGGTCATATGATATCTTATTAGATGGTGTTTGAATTGCAGCCAAAAGTCTACTAGCTTTCTCCCCTTCAGAATAGTATGTTTCTCTCGTGCGATGCATTATAAATTCTGCTTTAGATTGTAGTAAAGTGTTAAACTTGTGTTTTAATGCTGTTAAAATCTTCCCCTTTTGCTCTGTACATTTTTGTTTCTGCTCATTTTCAAAAAGAGTGATCTGTTTTTCCAGGTCTACTACTTTTTTCTATGAGTTGAATTAAGATGTGAGGCAAACGAGTTACAGTTTCCCCTCAAAAAACATTTTGTCACCTCCCAAAGTCACGGAGGGGATGTGGCTGTATCTGTATTAAACAATAACAATTCTTTCAACTTTGCTGAAAGTTTTGTCAAAAAAGCCTTATTCTGCAGCAATGTTGTGTTAAAGCACCCTCTTCTGGCTCCTTTCTGCTTGGAGCTGTCAAGCAAGATACTATACAGGACAGCTCCATGGTCAGAAACGACTATGGGGAGCAGTTCGGTTGTGTGAATACACCTATTTATATAGGGAGATACAAATATGTAGTCTATCCTTGAAAATGTATTATGTCTTGAAGAAAAGAAAGTATAGTCTTTGGCAGTCAAATTCCTTTTAAACTCTGCAGCAAATGAGATGAGATCACCAGAGGCCTGATCAGTTTGAGAGTGCGATGAAACATGAGACCTATCTAACTGAGAATGACATACTTGTTTAAAATCTCCTCCCACAACAAGTTGGTATTCTGAAATATTTTATAGTCTTTTCGAGATAGAACTACGGAAATTAGAATCAGGTATGTTTGGACAGTAGATTGAGGCAAAACACATCTTAGTGTGATTTATAAACATAGTTACAAATGCAAAGCGTCCTGCATCATCATTATCAGAACCATCCACCTGGAAACATAGTTTTCTATCAAATAGTATTAAAACACCTTTCGTTTTGTTAGTTGCTGAGGAGTGAGCAACACATTTATAGTATCTGTTTTAGGTGGTTTAAGGTGGGTTTCTTATATTAGGGTAATATCAACCTTTTTGCGTTTGATGTATTCTAACCACCCACTAGAGAGGAAGTCTATAGCTTCAACTGCTCTCTTTGGCTAGTAGGTACTCAAATTCAGGAGGCTCCCAAACAGCAACGCAGGTCTCAAGTCCAGTCCCATTATGTCAGCCTCTTGTTTTTATCCAACATGACATGAATAGGTGGCAACATTACTTTTCACAGAACACGTTCATACCAAGCTGAGTGCTCTGTATGTTAATCCCCATGATGTTTACCCTACCCCAGGACTGCTTAACTGATTGCTAAATATTTTAGCCAGCTAACGTTTGCAGCCTGACCCAAATACTTATCCAGCCAGCCAGCTAACCTAACCAGCCAGCCAACTCAGCTAGCTAGCCACGTGCCAGCCAGCTGCCTATTAGTCATATAACCAGAATGCTAACCGCCAAGTTAACAAATCCACCATGCCCCTCGTACCAAATTAACTACATTATGTTGCTGAATAACAAATAAACATGGGTGACGTTAGCTTGTTAGCTTAGCATTAGTTGCGTCAACTTACTAGTTAAGATGGGCATTCATGCGATGGCGTATCCAAGGAAGGAGGAGGTGGGGAGAATCTGGAGGAATGGGAAGCGATGACTGGGCTCCTTCTCTTGCAGTTGTCCTCAGCTTCAAGGCATGCCTCTGCTTCCTCCACAGTATGGAATTCTTGGAGTGTTCCATTCTTCCTGATCTTCAGGATAGCTGGGTATATCAGGAACGGGCAAAGTCCTCTTGCTGTCATCTGTTGTTTGACGTGGTCAAATTATTTCCTCTTTAGTGTGGTTTCGTTGATGTAGTCTGGGTAGAATGCCAGATTGGATCTCCCGTGTCTCGGTAGGTAGGTTCTCGAGGGATCTGGTTCCCCACAGAATATCCACTCGGTCCTCATATCTTAACAGGCAGAATATGAGGGTGCGAGGACGGCCATGGTTATTATTGCCACTGTAGATCCGGTGTGCCCGTTGAATTTCAATCTTCCTTGTAGCAACGGTATCCATTTTGGTAGATTCTCCTGAAGAAAACCTTTTGGGTCAGAACCCTCTGCGGTTTCTACCAGGCCCACCAGCCTTATGTTCAGTCTCCTCTCTCTGTCTTCAAGCTACGTAATTTTCTCCCACAGTTGCTTCACTGCATCCTGGCAGGTGGCTATGTCGTCTGTAGCAGCTCTGGCACTAACCTGCATCTCATCACAGCGCCGCTCCAGATACTTGCATGTGACCGATTGGCTGGCAATGTCATTTGAGAGTTAAGATAGACATGTTGGAGGCTTACTTAAGTGATTTAATTTAAATAGGGATTCCTTAACTGCTTGTTTGACCATTGCCTGCATCAAAGTTTGTTGTTGATTCAGAGCCTTCAATATGGCGGAGATGGATGTATCCTCGCTGGTCTTAGTTGGCTCAGTGTCTTTCTTTGTTTGTCATGTTTTTAGGCTTCCCTGTGCCTTAGTTGAGTGTCCTCGGTCACGTAGGTCCATGTTATTAAGCATTTTGAAGGTTCAGAGGCCAGTTGTCAGAAATTTCTGATGGATTTTGGACTTTTGAGACGGTACTCAGAACTACACGTGCATCTTGCCAAAAGGCCACCGGAAGTCTCAACGGTTCATATTCCTGATCACCCACTATTTTCTTTCTTCATTACTACCCTTTCTTAGGGTAGGAACAAAACTACCTTCATACTTCCATTCATTTTTTAAAACCGGTACTGGTTACCTTCAGACGTGTCCCTTGACACTTGTGTGGGTCGTAGAGCAAAACGGAGAACACCATTGTGTTCATGAGAATCTCCCTTTTGCCATTAGTTAGTAGCCCAAACGGTTCGGACGCTACCAAACAGAAGTTGGCACATCAACGGTACCGATTTCAGACGAGTCTCCTAACACTTGTCAGGAGAACACTGTGTTCGAGAGTCTCCCCTTCGAGCACACAAATGTAATCTCCATAGACAAACATTGGTAGTAGAATGGCCTTTCTGAAGAGCTAAGTGACTTTCAACATGGCACCGTCATAGGATGCCACATTTCAAACAAGTCAGTTACTCGTCTATCCTCAGTTACAACACTCACTACCGAGTTCCAAAATGTCTCTGGAGCAACATAAGAACAAGAAGTGTTTAGTCGGTAGCGTCATCAAATGGGTTTCCATATCTGAGCAGCTGCACACAAGCCTAAGATCACATTGCGCAATGCAAAGTGTTGGCTGGAGGGGTGTAAAGCTCGCCGACAATGGACTCTGCAGTTCTCAGGAGTGATGAATCATGCTTCACCATCTGGCAGTTCGATGGACGAATCTGGGTTTGGCGGATGCCAGGAGAACGCTGCCTGCCTCAAAATCATAGTGCTAACTGTAAAGTTTGGTGGATGCGGAATAATGGTTTGGGGCTGTTTTTCATGGTTCGGGCTAGGCCCCTTATTTCCAGTGAAGGAAAATCTCAGCACAACAGCATACAATGACATTCTAGACGATTCTGTGCTTCCAAATTTGTGACAACACTTTGGGGGAAGGCCCTTTCCTGTTTCAGCATGACAATGCCCCTGTGCACAAAGCGAGGTCCATACAGAAATGGTTTGTCGAGATCGGTGTGGAAGACCTTTACTGGTCTGCACAGAGCCCTGACCTCAACCCCATCTAACACCTTTGGGATGAATTGGAACACCAACTACGAGCCAGGCCTAATCGCCCAACATCAGTGCCCGACCTCACTAATGTTCTTGTGGCTGAATGGAAGCAAGTCCCCACAGCAATGTTCCAACATCTAGTGGAAAGCCTTCCCAGAAGAGTGGAGGCTGTAGCAGCAAAGGGGGGACCAACTCCATATTAATGCCCATGATTTTGGAATGAGATGTTCGACGAGCAGTTGTTCACCTACTTTTGGCTATGTAGTGTATGTTGTAACTTGTCACTCAGACTCTAGGGCGTTAAATTATTAAATAGTATGTGCTCAGCAGAGCAGTTTCACTGGCTAGTTGTGCTAAGGCTATATTTGTACTGCCAAACACCGTTGCAGCTAAGAAAATGTCTTGGAAACATCTGCTTAACTGCTCACTCCCCCCTATCTGAGATATCTACTGTAGCCGTCATCCTTCACATACAACACCCGTTCTGCCAGTAACATTCTGTGAGCACACACATCCTTGGGTCACTCGTCTTTTCAGTTCGCTGCAGCTAGCAACTGGAATGAGCTGCAACAAACGCTCAAACTCGACAGTTTTATCTCAATCTCTTCATTTAAAGACTCAATCATGGACATTACTGACAGTTGTGGCTGCTTTGCGTGATGTATTGTTGTCTCTACCTTCTTGCCCTTTGTGCCATTGTATGTGCCCAATAATGGTTGTGCCCTGTTTTGTGCAGCAACCATGTTGTGCTGTTGCCATGTTGTGTTGCTACCATGTTGTTGTCATGTTGTGTTGCTACCATGCTGTGTTGTCATGTGTTGCTACCATGCTACTGTTTGTTGTTGTCTTTGGTCTCTCTTTATGTAGTGTTGTGTTGTCTCTCTTGTCGTGATGTGTGTTTTATCCTACATTTGTATTTAATTTTAATCCCAGCCCCCGCAGGAGGTCTTTTGCCTTTTGGTAGGCCACCATTGTAAATAAGAATTTGTTCTTAACTGACTTGCCTAGGTAAATAAAGGTTAAATAAATAAATAAAATAAAATTGTGCGTCTTACCTACTTGGTGTTTTGGATGTAGTCTTTGACAGCCCAAGCCTCACTATATGTTTTTCTCTGAAATGCCTAAAGATGTAACAGATGGTTCAGAAAGTGTAATTTAGTTGAGAGAGCTTTCTAGGAAGCCACACTTCTCCAGGTTATGCTGAATTCAGAGAAGCTGTTCCTTAAGGGCTTCTGCCCTTCCTAGAAATGACATGTTTTCTCATGCTGGACCACTTGTGATGTCACAAGTTCACAATGGGCAGAGGCGTTTTTGTCAAACATTTTACAGGTTGGTGGTTTAGAAAGGATTTCATTTTGCGTTTCAAATAAGATTGACACACACATTTTTTTCTGCATTAAGTGTAGATGTAGGATGTTAATTTGATAACTTTTTAGTTGTGCTTTGTGATTTAAATTCACTGAGAACCCCGCACTTTCACACGGGTAATTTAACAGTATTGCACTGTTCATGTAGCCTACTTTCATGTAGCCCAGCTAATAGCCTAACCACGATCAAGCAATATTATGGACTAATCGTTCAAATACTGTTGCTGCAGAAATATTTTTCTATGTTAATACTGGTCAAATTAAGATCCTACATCTGTATGTCCCTTCTCCAGACATGGTATCCATTGAGATGTCAGGTGTTGAAGTTAATCAATTCCCACCTACACTCTGAGGGGGTGCTATTTAGAGAGCTATGGACATCTTCCATAAGATTGAAGGTGAGAACACTCTTTCATTATCTCTCTTCTATAAATCATTTATGACCAAACAACAAGAGTGTCGCAAGTTGCATAAGCGCAAACACTGCTGCTATACAGTATAATGTTTTTAAGACTTTTTACCAATGATGGCCTTCAGACAAAAAGCTGACATTGCCACCCACGAACAGTACCAGTCAAAACTTAGGACCAACCTACTCATTCAAGGGTTTTTCTTTATTTTTACTATTTTCTATATTGTACAATAATAGTGAAGACATCAAAACTATGAAATAACACACATGAAATCATGTTGTAACCAAAAAAGTGTTAAACAAATCCAAATATCCAAATATTTAAGTAGCCACCCTGTGCCTTGATGACAGCTTTGCACACTCTTCACATTCTCTCAACCAGCTTCGCCTGGAATGCTTTTCAAACAGTCTTGAAGGAGTTCCCATATATGCTGAGCACTTGTTGGCTGCTTTTCCTTGACTCTGCGGTCAACTCATCCCAAACCATCTCAATTGGGTTGAGGTTGGGTGATTGTGGAGGCAAGGTCATCTGATGCAGCACTACATCACTCTCCTTCTTGGTCAAATAGCCCATACAAAGCCTGGAGGTGTGTTGGTTCATTGTCCTGTTGAAAAACAAATGATAGTCCCTCTAAGCGCAAACCAGATGGGATGGCATGTAGCTGCAGAATGCTTTGGTAGCCATGCTGGTTAAATGTTTCTTGAATTCTAAATAAATCACTGACAGTGTCACCAGCAAAGCACCCCCACACCATCACACTTTCTCCATGCTTCATGGTGGGAACCACACATGTGGAGATCATGCGTTACCACACTCTGCGTCTCACAAAGACACAGCGGTTGGAACTCTGAAGCATTTATTTGGGCTGCAATTTCTGAGGCTGGTAACTCATGAGAGCCAGTTTCATCATAGCGCTTGATGGTTTTTGTGACTGCAAAAACACAGTTCAGTTCTTGAAATGTTCCATATTGACTGAGCTTCATGTCTTAAAGTAATGATGGACTGTTGTTTCTCTTTGCTTATTTGAGTTGTTCTTGCCATAATATGGACTTGGTCTTTTTGGAATGAGGGCTATATCCTGTATACCACCCCTACCTTGTCACAACACAATTAATTGGCTCAAACGCACAAATTAACTTAACAAGGCACACCTGTTAATTGAAATGCTTTCCAGGTGACTACCTCATGAAGCTGGTTGAAAGTGTGAAAGAGTGTGCAAAGCTGTCATCAAGACAAAGGGTGGCTACTTTGAAGAATCTCATATAAAATATATTTTGATTTGTTGAACACTTAAACTTTTTGCTTACTACATGATTCCATATGTGTTATTTCAGAGTTTTGATGTCTACACTATTATGCTACAATTTAGAAAGTAGTACAAATAAAGAAAAACCCTTGAATGAGCAGGTATGTGCACATTTTGGACTGGTACTGTAACATGCTCATGGAGGAAATCTAGATCAAAGACAGTGTTAGGTCTTAAACACTGTCCACTTCCCTCCAGACATCCTCTGGTTCTTCTTTCAGATAGATTTCATGGCCATGCCAACATCACAGAACCTGCGGCTCTGCTGCCTAGAAACAACTGAAGAAGTTCCTCTATTCTCTCATCCTAACTAGCCCTGGGGAACTGCGGAAAACCATGGCTCAGTAGAAGAGGGAGGTGACAAATATGAAACCACTTGAAATACACTCATGTTTATCAAGCTGTGAAAGTCCAGCCTGGGCTTGCAGTGTTAAAAGGGAGAGGATTCACTGGAAAGGTTGCTGTTGGCTAGAACTGTCACAAGATAGGAAGAGGAGAAAGGAAAGAGGGAATGGAGAGAGATAGGGACAGATATAAAATGGGGGGAGAGAGAGAGAGAGAGAGAGAGAGAGAGAGAGAGAGAGAGAGAGAGAGAGAGAGAGAGAGAGAGAGAG
Source organism: Oncorhynchus tshawytscha (assembly GCF_018296145.1). Classification (NCBI taxonomy): domain Eukaryota; kingdom Metazoa; phylum Chordata; class Actinopteri; order Salmoniformes; family Salmonidae; genus Oncorhynchus; species Oncorhynchus tshawytscha. Next base: position 21,258,676 of record NC_056437.1, read on the forward strand.
AGAAAAGGAAGGAAGGAAGGAAGGGAGAGGGAGAGCGATAGGGACATAGAATGGGGGAGAGAGAGGAAGGGAAAGAGAGAGATAGGGACATATGTGAAATGGAGGGAGAGTGAGATGGGGACAGATATAGAATGGGGGGAGAGAGAGATGAAAGGAGAGAGAGAGAGATATGGAGAGATATAGGATGGGGGAGAGAGAGAGATAGAGGGGGATTAAGAACGAGAGGGGAGAAAAAAGAGGAGAGAGAGGCAGCAGTTAACTGAAGAGCATCATTATCGCTAGCCGTGAATTATAAAATGAGATGGGCGCTGGGGGTTTGTTTATACAAAGTGAAAGTTCAAATATAAGTGTTTGTGAGTGGAATAGCAAGTAGAGTGAGGTGGTGTTTCCTAATCACTGATGCCAGGGGGTCGGGCAGAGCGGGGGTAAGATATACAAATGCTTAATTACCCCTCCTCACCATTAGAAAGAAACAGATCAAAGAAATCCAGCTTTAAGTCAGGTATAGAAATCAAGCTCTCATTCATTCAATAATCCTTATAACATGAGGTGTGCACAGTGTGTTGATGTCATTGCTTGTTTGTGACATGAAGCAGGTTCTGGGTATTGATTGTGTGGGTGTTGTTTTTCATGTTATCAGATGTGCTAGGCTCTCTTTGATCAATGTTGTCCTGCATTCAGAGCACTGCAGCACATCTGTCCCAGCCACGCAGACTCAGCGAGTCGCAATAATACTATATCATGTGGGGGGCTGCAGGAACATGCGCTATCCCACTGGGCACAAACTGGTTAATCAACGTAGTTTCAGCTTCATTTGTTATCATATTGTGACATGGAAAATACATAGGATTTTTTAATGTTGTTGTTTTGAGGGTCAAATTTAAACCACAGGATTATGTCATCAATTTGTCCAGGGCTTTAACCAAACCTAGGCCTGCTTAGCTTTGATATTTGTCACTGACTATAACCATGAGTTATTGTGAGAATGAATATTGAGAAATCTCCACTTGAATAGATTCCCTGTTGCTATCGAAGCCATTCCACAAGGTAGGTTCAACAGAGCAAATCAAATGTAACCATGCAATCATATATTATCAATTATGCTACTTAGGCCTATATAGTATTTGGAAGTCATCAACAGCTATGGTTTAAATTCAGCTCAGGATTTTTTTTTTTTTTTACAATACATATCCCAGCTAGCACATTTGGTTCCTTGGAAGTTGTGGGAATGTATGTTTTGGTTGCCCATTGGTTCTGCCAACAACACCATACATTTCCTAACTGGTAAAAAGGAATGTTTTTTCAACAATCTGGGAACGGAAGTGACCATTTCACCTGTTCTGGGAACGCACATTTTTAGGTTGCAGGGAGATTCAGAGGACGTTTTAATATGGTTTACTGAAAGTTATACTGGGAGGTTTTATTAATGACTTCAGAGCGGAAATGATAGGTCATCTGGAGGTTTATGAATAACTTCCTTAACTTAAACTGAATGATTGTTTCAGTAAGACTTTTAATAACACTTAACTTAGGTTAACTGTTTTGAACTCCAAGCACAGATAAGACATTAGGCATTAATCATGCAAACACATAGCTTTTTATTCTGTGGCACAGCGTCAGTGAGGTTTTAACTTATGATCTTCTGTTCTCTAGCCATTGATTTAGCCCACTGCGCCAACAGGCTGGAGCTAGCATGCCATGTTTTTGACTCATACCAAGCAGTTTTTTTTGTCTATTCAAACAGACCTTTTTTATTTTTGGCCATTGTGCAATCATTGGAAAATTAACTGAGTGATCTACGATTAAGACTATACTACCAATGGGACATTAAAAACTGTAATATCTTATGTTTCACCGAGACGTGGCTGAACGACGACACGGATAATATAGAGTTGGCTGGTTTCTCTGTGCATTGGCAGGACAGAGCAGCTACAGGGGGCGGGGATGTGTGTCTATTTGTCAATAACTGCTGGTGAGGGATGTCTAATATTAAAGAAGTCTCAAGGTATTGCTCGCCTGAGGTAGACTACCTCATGATAAGCTATAGACCACACTATCTGCCAAGAGAGTTCTCATCTATATTATTCATAGCCGTCTATTTACCACCACAAACTGATGCTGGCACTAAAACTGCACTCAACGAGCTGTATAAGGTCATAAGCAAACAAGAAAATGCTCATCCTGAAGCGACGCTCCTAGTGGTCAGGGACTTTACTGCAGGCAAACTTAAATCTCTAGACCACCTTTACTCCACAAACAGAGATGCACATAAAGATCTCCCTCGCCCTCCAATTAGCAAATGTGACCATAATTCTATCCTCCTGATTCTTGCTTACAAGCAAAAACTAAAGCAAGAAGTACCTGTGACTCGCTCAATACAGAACTGGTCAGATTACGCAGATGTAACCTTTGTAGTTGGAAGGAGACCAAGGTGCAGTGTGGTAGGCGCACATTCTTTTATTTAAATGTTCCACCAAGAAAAAACAATAAACAATACACTGACCGAAAAGCTTCGTCATGCAAACTGCATGCATTCAAACAAAGACAAGATCCCACACTGAAGGAGGGAAAAAGGGCTGCCTAAGTATGATCCCCAATCAGAGACAATGAAAGACAGCTGCCTCTGATTGGGAACCACACTCTGCCAAACACAAAGAAGAACATAGAGAACATAGAATGCCCACCCCAAATCACACCTTGACCTAACCAAATAGAGAAATAAAATGGTTCTCTAAGGTCAGGGAGTGACAGCGGAGGCTACGCCACAGGTCTGTTTTGCTAGCACAGACTGAAATATGTTCCGGGATTCATCCAAGGGCAATGATCAGTATACCACCTCAGTCACCGGGTTCATCAATAAGTGCATCAACAACATCAACCCCACAGTGACCGTATGCACATTTCCCATCCAGAAGCCATTGACTACAGGCAACATCTGCAACGAGCTAGGTGCTGCCGCTTTCAAGGAGCGGGACACCGGACGCTTATAAGAAATCTCGCTGTACCCTCAGACGAACCATCAAACAGGCAAAGTATCAATACAGGACTAAGATTGAATCCTACTGCACTGGCTCTGATGCTCGACGGATGTGGCAGGGCTTGAAAAATATTATGGACTACAAAGGGAAACCAAACCGCGAGCTGCCCAGTGACGTGAGCCTACCAGACTATCTAAATGCCTTTTATGCTCGTGTCGAGGCAAGCAACACTGAAGCATGCATGAGAGCACCAGCTGTTCCCAAACTAATGTGTGATCACGCTCCCTGTAGCCGATGTGAGAATGACCTTTTGAATGGGTCAATATTCACAAAACCGCTGGGCCAGACGGATTACCAGGACGTGTTCTCAAAGCATGCCCAGACCTATTGGAAAGTGCCTTCACTGACATTTTCAACCTCTCCCTGACCGAGTCTGTAATACCTACATGTTTAGAACTGTCCACCATTGTCCCTGTACCCAAGAAAGTTAAGGTAACCTACCTAAATGATTACCGTCCCGTAGCACTCACGTCGGTAGCCATGAAATCATTTGAAAGGCTGGTCATGGCTCACATCAACACCCTCATGCCGGAATTCATGAACTCACTCCAATTCGCATACCGCCCCAACAGATCCACAGATGACACAATCTCAATCGCACTCCACACTGCCCTTTCACACCTGGACAAAAGGAACACCTATGTGAGAATGCTATTCATTGACTACAGCTTAGCGTTCAACACCATAGTGGCCTCAAAGCTCATCACTAAGCTAAGGACCCTGGGACTAAACACCTCCCACTGCAACTGGATCCTGGACTTCCTGACAGGCCGCCCCCCAGGTGGTAAGGGTAGGCAACAACACATCTGCCATGCTGATCCCCAACACTGGGGCCCCTCAGGGGTGTTTGCTTAGTCCCCTGCTGTACTCCCTGTTCACCCAAAACTGTGTGGCTAAGCACGACTCCAACACAATCATTAAGTTTGCTGACGACACAACAGTGGTAGATCTGATCACCGACAACAATGAGCCAGCCTATAGGGAAGAGGTCAGAGACCTGGCATTGTTATTTATGTATGGTCACCTTAATTCTACCTACATGTACATATTACCTTGACTAACCGGTGCAGATGCACATTGAGTCTGTACTGGTACCCCTGTATACAGCCTCGCTATTGTTATTTTACTACTGCTGTTTAATTATTTGTTACTTTTATTTTCTATTTTTTTTTAAACTGATCTATTCTTTACTTTACACGTTTTTTTTCCTTCTTTTTTTTCTTAATTTTTTTTAATATACAAAACAAAATGTTATTATAAAAAGAAATCATTCTACACTGAAACTCCACGTTAAAAATGGGTCACAAACGTCTACACATTTTCTTGTATTTCTTAAAAACGGCAGTGGAAACAATATCAATATAGGGCGGAAAAGAACATGCCACCATCCAAAGACAAAACAAGCTTTGAGAATTTGAGAATGCTTTGAGAATGCTTTGTGCTTTGAGAATAAGAGCTGCTAATTTACAAGACAGCCCAATATGACCCCTGTATGCATTATTGCAGCCATTGCACATCACTCTTCATGTTCTGAAAAATCCAAAATGCTATAAATGTTACATTGTAAGGTTCACATTGTTTTGCAAATACTCCAGCTCAAGTTTCCAGGCAGTTTAGTCATCATCCTCATCATCCTCCTCTTCCTCATCATCCTCCTCCTCTTCGTCATCATCATCGTCATCATCATCCATGGGCGCTGCCTTCTTGCCAACAGCTGGCCTGCCAGAGCCACTCTTAGCAGTAGCACCTGCGCCTCCCTTAGCCTTGTAGGCAGGCAACATCCTTCTCATACTTTTCCTTCAGCTTGGCGGCCTTTGCTTCGTGTGGCTGCTTGTCTTTGGGAGTCTGCTTGCCCCACAGCAGACCCAGCTGCTTGGCGATGTCGCCAATGCCCATGCCTGGGTTATCAGCCTTGATTCTTCCACGGTGTTCAGCACAGAACACAAAAAATGCAGAAGGTGGCCTTTTGGGGGCATTGGGGTCCTTCTTTCTCTTTCCTGCTGCCTTAGATCCCTTAGGGGGCACATAACCCTTCATGTCCTTGTCATAACGGACTTTGTCACCCTTGGCCATGTCCTCAAACTTCACCTTCTCTTTTGCCGACATGGTCCTCCACCTCTCTGAGCATTTCTTTGAGAACTCGGAAAAGTTCACTGAAGTTCCTGGGTGTTTTTTCTTGTGTTCTTCCCGGCATGTCGCAACAAAGAACACATAGGAAGAAGTCTTTCCCTTCGGCTTATTAGGATCTTTACCCGTCATGGCTGCTATATTCTATTATCCAGCCACACAAGTACAATCTTAACACATTTTTCTTCTTAACTTCTGAAAGCAACCTCTCCCTCAATGTGAGCAAGACAAAGGATCTGATCGTGGACTATAAGGAAAGGAGGGCCAAACAGGCCCCCATTAACATCGATGGGGCTGTAGTGGAGAGGGTCGAGAGTTTCAAGTTCCTTGGTGTCCACATCACCAACGAACTATCATGGTCCAAACACACCAAGACAGTTGTGAAGAGGATTCTGAAAAGATTTGGCATGAGTCTCCAGATCCTCAAAAGGTTCTACAGATGCACCATCGAGAGCATCCTGACCGGTTGCATCAGCACCTGGTATGGAAACTGCTCGGCATCTGACTGTAAGGCTCTACCGAGGGTAGTGCGTACGGCCCAGTACATCACTGGGGCCAAGCTTCCTGACATCCAGGACCTATATACTAGGCAGAGAAAGGCCCCCCAAAAAGACTCTACTCACCACAAATCATAGATTGTCATAGAGTCATAGAGACTCTCTGCTACTGCATGGCAAGCGGTACTGGAATGCTAAGTCTAGGACCAAAAGGCTCCGTAACAGCTTCTAGCCCCAAGCCATAAGACTGCTGAAAAATAAAATAAATGGCCACACTGACTATTTACATTGACCCCCCTCTGTTTTTACACTGATGCTGCTACTCACTGTTTATTATCTATGTATAGTAACTTTACAAATGACCTTGACTAACCTGTACTCCCACACATTGACTCGTACTGGTACCCCCTGTATATAGCCTCGTTATTGTTGTGTAATTTGATTAGATTAATAAATAAAAAAATTGTTTAAAATTGTACTGGTGGTCTACTCACCTTCATTGTAGTTTTTTCATAAATATTTGTTTAAAATTGTAGTGGTGGTCTACTCACCTTCATTGTAGTGGCCTATTTTAATTGGAAGAAATTTAACAAATCAAATCAAATGTATTTATAAAGCCCTTCTCACATCAGCTGATATCTCAAAGTGCTGTACAGACACCCAGCCTAAAACCCCAATGGCTTTAACAGTATGCAAATCTCTACTGCTTTGAGCTAATAAAGCATGACACCTTTACCAAGGGATCGTCCAATCAGAAGGAGGCATGTCCACAACTCAACACCCAGACCAAAACGCTCAGGGCACTTGGGGAAAGCAATCCCCATCTCTTACATTTGATATTTGTCTGACTGTACTGAGGAGAGCTGGAGTAAAAAACTAGAGCAGATAGAGTATCCTTGTGGCATACCTAATTCTCATGGATCAACAGTATTTCATATGGCTTTACATTACTATAGGTATAAGCAGTGTCACAGGCAGAAATGTATGTGTGGCTGGACATGAGAAAAGAGAGAAAGAGTGAGAGAGAATCTACAGCAGCAGGCAAGTGCAGTGATAAAATTGGAAAAATGGTACTGTCACAATATAAGACCATTTATTTTTTATATTACTAGGCAAGTCAGTTAAGAACAAATTCTTATTTTCAATGACGGCCTAGGAACAGTGGCTTAACTGCCTGTTCAGGGGCAGAACGACAGATTTGTACCTTGTCAGCTCTGGGATTTGAACTTACAACCTTCCTGTTTCTAGTCCAACGCTCTGACCACTAGGCTAATGGATGAAGTGTTCAGTCTGACAGTCCAACCTCATGAAATAATCAACATTATCATATCAGATCGACGCCCCCTACTTAAAGCAGTGATCTACAGTACAGTACAGGCACAACAGGTCGATTCAGGACCATGGTCAGAGCATCGACCAGACACCAACGCGACACTGGAATATGCTTTCCGTATATATACAGTAGGCCTACTTTTATCAGTGAACACTATGTCTATATACTGAACTGGATAGCATGTATGAAATTAATAGCTCACTTTGAATGAACAAATGCTACTGTATTGGAATTCAGGCATGAAAATAATGAAATTATTATACGTAATATCATGCCTGCCTTCCAAGGTTTTCTAGCCTGGCCAGGTGCTTGAAACATGCATCACAAATGTGCTTCCAATCCTCATATACATCTCTAACAAATTAGCCTTCCATAGTAGCCTCGGAAATGTCTACACATTTTATAGAAAACAGCGTTTCTTGTCAAACTTTATTCCAGTCAAAAAACAAAGGTTTTGTAAGTAACCCCGGTTATGTGAGCTATATGGATCACTCCAATATTATGGTATCACTCCACGGCGGAGGGATACATCTGAGGTGAGGATTTACAGATTTACTCCCATGTACACCTGTGTCACGGCTGGGGTCCGCCCCTATATACAAACCCCATGGCAGCAACACATTCTCTACATCATTTTTGAGGCGCCTCTAGCACCGTGGAGGATTGGCTTGATCCATACAGCTCACATAACCATAGTTACATACGTAACCTTCGTTATGTTTCTGTATATAGGATTACTCCAATATATTGGTATACCTGTACCAGATTAGTAGGTGCTAGAGGGACCTGGCCAGCCAGCGGCAAAGTCCCAGCGCGGGACCGAGATGCAGGGATGTGGAAGGGGGGTCCCGGCACAGCCCCCGGAAGGGGAGGCGACGCCCAGGACCGCTGAACCAACCGCAGAGGGAGTTACCACATTTAACCAATAGTACCTAGCAAGGGTACAAGAGGAAGCCCAGCTTACCTCAGCACAGATATCAGCGAGGGGCACTCCTCTCAGTAGATCCCAGGACGCAGCCACACCTTGTGTTGAATGTGCCACCACAGATCCCAGGACTGACCTGCAAGCCAGAAGGTATACCGTCGTAATCGTTTCCACGATCCAGTGAGACAAAGAGCTGGTCTGTTGTTTTCACTGACCGTGTCCTCTCCACATAGGCAGCCAGTGCCCTCACAGCCAGGGCCCAGTGCCCTCACAGCCAGTGCCCTCACAGGGCCCACCTTCATAGAGATGTGTTTCAGGAAGGCAGATTCCAACTGTTTGAAAGACGGCTTTGCCAAAGCTGCCAAGACCACATCCATATCCCAGCTCGCCATTGAGCGGGTCCTAGCTGGACTCAGGCGATGAACGCCCTTCATAAACATGGAGACCAAGGGATGGCGCCCCACTGGCCTGTTCATCCACCCTGCATGGCAGGCAGATAAAGCGGCCAAATACCCTCTCAGTGTAGAGGCTGCCAAGCCCTCATCCAAGCAAGACTGCAGGTATTGGAGGACATACTGCACCCCGCATGACTCGGGAACAACCTCAATACCAGTGCACCAAAAGAAGAACAACCGCCAGCGCAACTGGTATGCCGTGGTTGTAACCAGCGCCCTTGCACTCTGCATGATGTTCTTTACACCCTCCTGTAGTCCTAACCTGAACCATTGGTGCCGTTCAGTGGCCAAGCCCACAGACTGAGGCGGTGCAGCCTCAGATGCCACAGAGTTCCCCTGACCTGAGACAGCAGGTCCGGTCTCAGGGGAAGTTGCCAAGGTGTCCCAGACAACAGGGACAGGAGAAGGCTGAACCAGGGTTGTCTAGGCCAGTATGGGGCCACCAGAAGCAGACGATTATCTCCCATCCTGGTCCTGTCCAGCACAGCCTGGATCAGGGGAAAAGAGGGGAATGCATTTTTCATTATTTTTTTAATTTTTATTTTATTTTCACCTTTATTTAACCAGGTAGGCTAGTTGAGAACAAGTTCTCATTTACAACTGCGACCTGGCTAAGATAAAGCATAGCAGTGTGAGCAGACAACACAGAGTTACACATGGAATAAACAATTAACAAGTCAATAACACAGTAGAAAACAAAGGGGGAGTCTATATACAATGTGTGCAAAAGGCATGAGGAGGTAGACGAATAGTTACAATTTTGCAGATTAACACTGGAGTGATAAATGATCAGATGGTCATGTACAGGTAGAGATATTGGTGTGCAAAAGAGCAGAAAAGTAAATAAATAAAAACAGTATGGGGATGAGATAGGTGAAAATGGGTGGGCTATTTACCAATAGACTATGTACAGCTGCAGCGATCGGTAAGCTGCTCAGATAGCTGATGTTTGAAGTTGGTGAGGGAGATAAAAGTCTCCAACTTCAGCGATTTTTGCAATTCGTTCCAGTCACAGGCAGCAGAGTACTGGAACGAAAGGCGGCCAAATGAGGTGTTGGCTTTAGGGATGATCAGTGAGATACACCTGCTGGAGCGCGTGCTACGGATGGGTGTTGCCATCGTGACCAGTGAACTGAGATAAGGTGGAGCTTTACCTAGCATGGACTTGTAGATGACCTGGAGCCAGTGGGTCTGGCGACAAATATGTAGCGAGGGCCAGCTGACTAGAGCATACAAGTCGCAGTGGTGGGTGGTATAAGGTGCTTTAGTGACAAAACGGATGGCACTGTGATATACTGCATCCAGTTTGCTGAGTAGAGTGTTGGAAGCCATTTTGTAGATGACATCGCCGAAGTCGAGGATTGGTAGGATAGTCAGTTTTACTAGGGTAAGCTTGGCGGCGTGAGTGAAGGAGGCTTTGTTGCGGAATAGAAAGCCAACTCTTGATTTGATTTTTGATTGGAGATGTTTGATATGAGTCTGGAAGGAGAGTTTGCAGTCTAGCCAGACACCTAGGTACTTATAGATGTCCACATATTCAAGGTCGGACCATCCAGGGTGGTGATGCTAGTCGGGCATGCGGGTGCAGGCAGCGATCGGTTGAAAAGCATGCATTTGGTTTTACTAGCGTTTAAGAGCAGTTGGAGGCCACGGAAGGAGTGTTGTATGGCATTGAAGCTTGTTTGGAGGTTAGATAGCACAGTGTCCAATGACGGGCCGAAAGTATATAGAATGGTGTCGTCTGCGTAGAGGTGGATCAGGGAATCGCCCGCAGCAAGAGCAACATCATTGATATACACAGAGAAAAGAGTCGGCCCGAGAATTGAACCCTGTGGCACCCCCATAGAGACTGCCAGAGGACCGGACAGCATGCCCTCCGATTTGACACACTGAACTCTGCAAAGTAATTGGTGAACCAGGCAAGGCAGTCATCCGAAAAACCGAGGCTACTGAGTCTGCCGATGAGAATATGGTGATTGACAGAGTCGAAAGCCTTGGAAAGGTCGATGAAGACGGCTGCACAGTACTGTCTTTTATCGATGGCGGTTATGATATCATTTAGTACCTTGAGTGTGGCTGAGGTGCACCCGTGACCGGCTCGGAAGCCAGATTGCACAGCGGAGAATGTACGGTGGGATTCGAGATGGTCAGTGACCTGTTTGTTGACTTGGCTTTCGAAGACCTTAGATAGGCAGGGCAGGATGGATATAGGTCTGTAACAGTTTGGGTCCAGGGTGTCTCCCCCTTTGAAGAGGGGGATGACTGCGGCAGCTTTCCAATCCTTGGGGATCTCAGACGATATGAAAGAGAGGTTGAACAGGCTGGTAATAGGGGTTGCGACAATGGCGGCGGATAGTTTCAGAAATAGGGGGTCCAGATTGTCAAGCCCAGCTGATTTGTACGGGTCCAGGTTTTGCAGCTCTTTCAGAACATCTGCAATCTGGATTTGGGTAAAGGAGAACTTGGAGAGGCTTGGGCGAGGAGCTGCCGGGGGGGAGGAGCTGTTGGCCGAGGTTGGAGTAGCCAGGCGGAAGGTATGGCCAGCCGTTGAGAAATGCTTATTGAAGTTTTCGATAATCATGGATTTATCGGTGGTGACCGTGTTACCTAGCCTCAGTGCAGTGGGCAGCTGGGAGGAGGTGCTCTTGTTCTCCATGGACTTCAGTGTCCCAGAACTTTTTGGAGTTGGAGCTACAGGATGCAAACTTCTGCCTGAAGAAGCTGGCCTTAGCTTTCCTGACTGACTGCGTGTATTGGTTCCGGACTTCCCTGAACAGTTGCATATCACGGGGACTATTCGATGCTATTGCAGTCCGCCACAGGATGTTTTTGTGCTGGTCGAGGGCAGTCAGGTCTGGGGTGAACCAAGGACTGTATCTGTTCTTAGTTCTGCATTTTTTGAACGGAGCATGCTTATCTAAAATGGTGAGGAAGTTACTTTTAAAGAATGACCAGGCATCTTCAACTGACGGGATGAGGTCAATGTCCTTCCAGGATACCCGGGCCAGGTCGATTAGAAAGGCCTGCTCACAGAAGTGTTTTAGGGAGCGTTTGACCGTGATGAGGGGTGGTCGTTTGACTGCGGCTCCGTAGCGGATACAGGCAATGAGGCAGTGATCGCTGAGATCCTGGTTGAAGACAGCGGAGGTGTATTTGGAGGGCCAGTTGGTCAGGATGACGTCTATGAGGGTGCCCTTGTTTACAGAGTTAGGGTTGTACCTGGTGGGTTCCTTGATGATTTGTGTGAGATTGAGGGCATCTAGCTTAGATTGTAGGACTGGCGGGGTGTTAAGCATATCCCAGTTTAGGTCACCTAACAGAACAAACTCTGAGGCTAGATGGGGGCGATCAATTCACAAATGGTGTCCAGGGCACAGCTGGGAGCTGAGGGGGTCGGTAGCAGGCGGCAACAGTGAGAGACTTATTTCTGGAGAGAGTAATTTTCAAAATTAGTAGTTCGAACTGTTTGGGTATGGACCTGGAAAGTATGACATTACTTTGCAGGCTATCTCTGCAGTAGACTGCAACTCCTCCCCCTTTGGCAGATCTATCTTGACGGAAGATGTTATAGTTGGGTATGGAAATCTCTGAATTTTTGGTGGCCTTCCTGAGCCAGGATTCAGACACAGCAAGGACATCAGGGTTAGCAGAGTGTGCTAGAGCAGTGAGTAAAACAAACTTAGGGAGGAGGCTTCTGATGTTGACATGCATGAAACCAAGGCTTTTACGATCACAGAAGTCAACAAATGAGGGTGCCTGGGGACATGCAGGGCCTGGGTTTACCTCCACATCACCCGCGGAACAGAGAAGGAGTAGTATGAGGGTGCGGCTAAAGGCTATCAAAACTGGTCGCCTAGAGCGTTGGGGACAGAGAATAAGAGGAGCAGGTTTCTGGGCATGGTAGAATATATTCAGGGCATAATGCGCAGACAGGGGTATGGTGGGGTGCGGGTACAGCGGAGGTAAGCCCAGGCACTGGGTGATGATGAGAGAGGTTGTATCTCTGGACATGCTGGTTGTAATGGGTGAGGTCACCGCATGTGTGGGAGGTGGGACAAAGGAGTTATCAGGGGTATGAAGAGTAGAACTAGGGGCTCCATTGTGAACTAAAACAATGATAACTAACCTGAGCAACAGGATACAAGGCATATTGACATTTGAGAGAGACATACAGCGAGGCATACAGTAATCACAGGTGTTGAATTGGGAAAGCTAGCTAAAACAGTAGGTGAGACAACAGCTAATCAGCTAGCACAACAACAGCAGGTAAAATGGCGTTGACTAGGTAACGGGGCTGACAGATAAAACATAAACAAGCAGAATGGAGTACCGTGATTAATGGACAGTCAAATCAAATCAAATCAAATTTTATCCAGTCCAGCGTGCATCAGCTATGTAGCCAAGAGATCAGTGTCCAGGGGGCAGCGGTGGATGGGGCAGGGGAGCTGGACTGGCGAGTGTTATCCAGGTTGAAAAAAAGTTAACAATGACTAAATAGCTTGTAGCTAGTTAGCTGGTTGGCTTCTGGAGGTTCTTGAGTGTGTTCTAAAAATAAAAAATAATAGCGATTCCGTGTCACATTGGGTGAGGCAGGTTTCCGGAAAGGTATAAACAGATTAAAAATCAAAAAGAGATAGAAAGTGAGTATGGGTCCGGTGCGTATTTGGGACGAGGCGATTCAGACGGTGAGCAGGCCTGTGCTAACAAGCTAACAGTTCGTAGGCCCGGGCTAAACAAGGTAGCAGTTAGCGGACCGGGGCTAGACAGCCTAGCAGTTAGCAGGCCGAATTAGCAAGCAGGGAGATAGCGAGGGCTAGAGAGTTAGCCTTTGGGGGACGTCGCGATGGGGTGAGTCTGTTTATTCCTCTTCATGCGGTGACATCGATAGACCGGTCGTGGGCCCGGGTATTGTAGCCCAGGAGTATGCTATGGTGGTAGGACAGGTGCGCTGGCCGGGCTAGCTTCACGCTAAGTGGGTGGAAGCGCTAGCCAGGAGTAATCATCCGGGGTTGCGGTTTAGCTAGATAGCTAGTTGTGAAGATCCAGCTGAAAAATGTTCCGTTTGCGGTGGGAATCCGGGGATGAATCCGGATGAAAAATAAATAGGTCCGTTAGACCTCTGGTTAGAGTCGCGTTGTTCGAACTGGCGAGAGCTTTCCGAGCTAAAGGTTAGCTTAGCTGATGACCGGTTAGCTGAAGACCGCTAGCATAGCTGGTGGTTAGCTGGCTAGCTTCAGTTGAGGGGTTCCGGTTCCGAAGTAAATATAAATACTTTAGGAAAAATAGCTACATTGGGTGAGGCGGGTTGCAGGAGAGTATTTGGAAGCTTAGGTTTAGCAAAATGTTTTTAAAGAGATATGCGAGGAAAAATATGTAAAAAACGAAAAAGAAACGATAAACGATATATACAGGGGACACGACGCGACAGGACGACTTACTGCTACGCCATCTTGGGCAAAAAGGTCCAGCCTTGGCCAATCGTGAGCCAGAGCATCCAAGCCCAGAGGCCCTGGTGGCTCCGACATGGAGTACCACAGGGGGCAGTGTGCATTGTCCAGGGAGGCAAACAGGTCCACCTGCACACCTGGGTGCACCACCTGGGGATGTAGGCTCCAGTCCCAAGGTTGCGGGCCCTCCTTCGTGAGCATATTCACTGCCACATTTAGGATGCCAGGTATGTGCGCTGCGCATAGAGACACTAGATGTCCCTCAGCCCAGAGAAGGAGCTCCCGTGCCATAATTTGGAGGCGGTGGGACCTCAGTCCACCCTGATGGTTGATGTAAGCCACCACTGTGGTGTTGTCCGTTCTCACCAGGACATGTCTTCCCTTCAGATGTGGAAGGAAAGACTGCAGGGCCAGCAGTACAGCTCGGAGAAATAGTGTATTGATGAGCCTGCCGCTCCAAGGTGTTGCCAACAGCCGCTGGCCAACCTGCCCTTGGTCACACCCCCCCAGCCGATCTGGGAGGCGTCTGTGCTGACCAGCTCTCGGCGGCACATCCTCAACATCTCCACCCCATCTGAGAGAAAGGAGTGACAGCTCCACCTCAACAATGCCCTGAGGCACTGTGAAGTCACCTGCAGCTAGCGGTGATGGTGACGCTTTGGGTGCAGCTGGTGGGAGTTGAACCACCGTTGAAGAGGCCGGAGATGGAGCAGGCCCAGGGGAATCAACAACGAGGATGCCGTCAGCAGCTAGCCAAACAGCCGAACAGGCGGATACCACCTGCCCCTGCCGAAAGTAGTCGAGGTAAGATAAGATCGCCTGAACCCTTCTGGTGGGCAGGTGTGCTCTCATGAGGACTGAGTCCAGTTCCATGCCAATGAACGCCACCCTCCGGGTGGGCTTTAGATGACTCCTGATGTTTACATTAATGCCCAGCCCACCGTTGTGGGTCAGGAGCACATCTCTGTCTAACAGGACCTGGGTCCAGATCGTGGCACAATCAGCAATCGTCCAGGTAATTGAAAATCAACAATCTTCGGAACGTGAGAAGTGCCAGGACTGCGTCCATGCACTTTGTGAAAGTGCGGGGTGCCAAAGAGAGGCTGAAGGGAAGAACCATGAATTCGTAAGCCCTCCCTGCCAATGAGCTGGGTGAACAGGAACATGGAAGAATGCATCCATCAGGTCCAGCGTCACAAACCACTGGTCCCTGGACACGGCCTGCAACACGTGGGCTGGGGTCAGCATGTGGAACCTCAGTACCTTCAAGTGTTCTCACTGACCGTGTCCGCTCGACATTGAGGTTGAGGAGGTCCAGAATAGGTAGAAACCCTCCATCTCTTTTTGGGACCATAAAATAAAGGAAGTAGAACCCATCTAGCCGTTCTGATGTCTCAATCCTGTGGATGACACCCTTGTCCAGGAGTGAGGAAATCTCCGGCCGCAGGGTTTTCTTCCGGGGGTCTGTCACCATGGTCACACGAAGGCCCCTGAAGAATGGAGACCGGTACCGGAATTGGAGTCAGTATCCCTCGAGCATTGAGGACAGCACAATTGTGGGCTCCACACACGCCCCCCACATAGTCCTTTGAGACCAGGAGAAGCGGCCGAGGCCGGGGAAGGGTGTGTCAGGGGACCTGCCGGGGCCTGTCTCTCCTCTGTCGCCCCAAGCGCATGGGTCCCCCAGGCACGTCCCTATGGTGGTGACGGTTGACACCATCACACCTGTCACAAAGGGAAGCCATAAACTCAGCCAAGCCAACAAGGCTACGGAGCAGGGGTACAACGCCCTGGGACAGCTATGTTGTGACCCGCTTGGAGGAATAGGAACCCGGTGAGGGATAAATTACCCAGTACCTCTGCAAACACATAGGGAGACCCATGTGGAAAAAAAGGCTGACAAAAAAAACTAGGTAATGGATTTGATCGATGTGATTTTTTGTTTTTGTTTTACTGCAACTGCGATTTTACCTATCAGGTTTAATATCCAAGAAGAAAACAAAAACACAGCGCCATATGATGGAGCAACTCCGTTAAGGAACTCCAAAGTTAATGTCTCAACGTGACATGCTAGTTTCCTCATGGGCTAGGAGTAGGGGTTGTGTCTTTATCCTCCATCTGTGGCTTTTAGAAAAAGCGCATGAGGGAATTTTATTTTCGCCATAAAATGCGGTGTGACTAGCTAGCTACCATTTGATTGTGATATAGCCAATTAGATCCCAGGAAGATTGCACCGCATTTTTCAACACTTCTGATTAGTCAGATAACAATACAAACAGAAATCAAATTCATTTGTTTCATTTTTTTATATATCTATTTTTAAAATATATTTTAAGCCAGCCTGATTGGTGAGCCAGGCCCCGCCATGGCTTTACCTCTGGGTTTCAGTGAGGGAATAATGTTGGTGTGTGACCTTGTGTTGTGTTGTCTTATGACCACGGTGGTCTAGTCAGGGTGCCAGTTTAGAACCAAGGTTTGGTGCTTTCTGTCGATATACAGTAAGCCTACTTCAAGCAGTAATGTTACTGTTTATATCCATTTCAGTGTTACTCAAGTTTGGTCTTAATACAATATCAGCAAGTTTCTATAATTTCCATGGCATTATGATCAGTTGATCCACTTTCTAGTCCATTCATCTGTGTAGCCCTTTCAGTCCAATGACCTAGTGGCCTCATGGGTGGAATGTTATTCGTATTTTTAATAATTAATAAACATTATTTTTGAAAAGCCGCAGAAAATCCAGTATTTCTGTGTCAAATGTTGTATTTAATGTATATAAAGTGTCAAATATTGTGATGCAAACTCAACATTTAACACATTTCAACTATACTGTACATCTGACATGGTACAGGTGTCTTCTTGTTTAAGCCCATAACAATGTGTGTGAGGTGTATACTTTTGTTTCAAAGTAGATTTGTTTAAGACTACCAATAAACACTCTGTGTGACCCTGATTTAGCCAACTGCAGTAAAATGATAACTTAAGATGCTTAAAACAAAATACCCTGATCTGAACACTAGAACAAAGTTGTCATGTTTTAGTTGCTGTAGAGAAGATTAATCTAAATACATTTTACATGTACATTTTAGTCAATTAGCAGACACTCTTATCCAGGGCGACTTACAGTAGTGAGTGCATACATTTTCATACTTTTCCTCGTACAGTACAGTAATTGGATAATGTATGCCATGACACAATGCTTGATGATGATGAATAAACTACATTCCGGGAGTAAAATTGTGGATGACAGTGGCACAAATGCTCATCCATTTTGAATGGGTCACATCCTGAAAGTCCCCCCTGTATTTTGTGTTCACCCTCACTACCAATAATGTCCCCTCAATCAGCAGACAACAGCACTACCCATTCAGAAATAGTATAATAACACCGACCAGAATAACACTGGCAGCATAAAAATCAACATGGATAATTCAGGGACTGTAAAAGATTCAGGAGGTCGAACAGAAAGAGGGTTAATGGAAGCTGAAAAGCAATTGGTTCCTTCATCGGTTTAGATGGAGGAGGACAGCCAGGCAGAGGTTGTAGAGGTGCAGCCAGGAAAGCGGCAGCTGCACACACACACACAGTTTTGCAGAGTTTGTGAGAGATGTTGGTAGCCTAGCAGTTGCGGTCAGTGCCGTTTTTTATGAGCATGGCCTTACTTCTATTACAGCATATTGGATGACAGTCATTCATATTCCATTCACCCAGCTCAATGTAACATTGATAGGTTTAGGCTACTACATAACATGCACATTTTCCCTATACCCATCATGAGGTTGCTACAACCTAGCCTATGAATGAAAGTTTACAACGTAGGTGCACAGGTCGAGAGAATTTTGAGTAATCAATGTGACAGGGAGTGGCACATTCAAAACCGCCTTGCACACTCTTGCCTGCATCTAGCTGATCTAGGGTGTAATCATTAGTCCAACAGTTGCAAATAAGAGTTTCTATTGGACAAATTCAGATATGTTTATCCCTGTTATGATCCGTTTGCTTCCATTAAAGAAACGTTTTTCAACAGAATCGGCGGGATGAATACACCCCTGATCCCTTTCATTGCACTTTCACTTTCATTGCAGCCACAAAAAAACACCATGATCACTTTGCTCGTTGTATCAAATCGTAGTACACCGGCTCCGAAGCACGTCGGGTGTATTTGCATTTGTATTTATTATGGATCTCCATTATTTCCTGCCAAAGCAGCAGTTACTCTTCCTGGAGTCCAGCCAAAACTAAGGCAGTTTATACAATTTTAAAAACATTACAATACATTCACAGATTTCACAACACACTGTGTGTCCTTAGGCCCCTACTCCACCACTACCACATATCTACAGTACTAAATCCATGTGTATGTACAGTACGTATGTTACCATATGTGTGTGTGTGTTTGTGTGTGTGTGTGTGTGTGTGCATGTTTCTGTGCCAATGTTTGTGTTGCTTCACAGTCCCCGCTGTTCCATAAGGTGTTTTTTTTTAATCTGTTTTTTAAAATCAAATTTTACTGCTTGCGTCAGTTACTTGATGTGGAATAGAGTTCCATGTAGTCATGGCTCTATGAAGTACTGTGTGCCTCCCATTGTCTGTTCTGGACTTGGGGACTGTGAAGAGACTTCTTGTGGCATTCTATACCCACAGCAACGATTAAAACATTCCCAAACCAGAAACCGTGGATTGATGACAGCATTCGTGCGAAACTGAAAGCGCAAACCACTGCTTTTAACCAGGGCAAGGTGACCGGAAACATGACCGAATACAAACAGTGTAGCTATTCCCTCCACAACGCAATCAAACAAGCTAAGTGTCAGTATAGAGACAAGGTAGAATTGCAATTCAACGGCTCAGACACAAGGGGTATGTGGCAGGGTCTACAGTCAATCACGGATTACAAAAAGAAAGCCAGCCCCGTCGCGGACCAGGATGTCTTGCTCCCAGACAGACTAAGTAACTTTTTTGCAAGAGGGCCACCATTGTTCCTGTTCCCAAGAAAGCTAAGGTAATGGAGCTAAATGACTACCGCCCCGTAGCACTCACTTCCGTCATCATGAAGTGCTTTGAGAGACTAGTCAAGGACCATATCACCTCCACCCTACCTGACACCCTAGACCCACTCCGATTTGCTTACCGCCCCAATAGGTCCACAGACGACGCAATCGCAACCACACTGCACACGGTCCTAACCCATCTGGACAAGAGGAATACCTATGTGAGAATGCTGTTCATCGACTACAGCTCAGCATTTAACACCATAGTACCCTCCAAACTCATCATCAAGCTCGAGACCCTGGGTCTCGACCCCACCCTGTGCAACTGGGTACTGGACTTCCTGACAGGCCGCCCCCAGATGGTAAGGGTAGATAACAACATCTCCACCCCGCTTATCCTCAACAATGGGGCCCCACAGGGGTGCGTTCTGAGCCCTCTCCTGTACTCCCTGTTCACCCACGACTGCATGGCCATGCACGCCTCCAACTCAATCATCAAGTTTGCAGACAACGCTACAGTGGTAGGCTTGATTACCAACAACAGCGAGATGGCCAACGAGATGGCCTACAGGGAGGAGGTGAGGGCCCTCGGGTGTGTTGTCAGGAAACCTCACACTCAACATCAACAAAACAAAGGAGATGATTGTGGACTTCAGGAAACAGCAGAGGGAGCACCCCCCTATCCACAACGACAGGACAGTAGTGGAGTAAGTTTTAAGTTCCTCGGTGTACACATCACGGACAAACTGAATTGGTCCACCCACACAGACAGCGTTGTGAAGAAGGCGCAGCAGCCTCTTCAACCACAGGAGGCTGAAGAAATTCGGCTTGTCACTCAAAGCACTCACAAACGTCTACAGATGCACAATCGAGAGCATCCTGTCGGGGTGTATCACCGCCTGGTACGGCAACTGCTCCGCCCACAACCGTAAGGCTCTCCAGAGGGTAGTGAGGTCTGCACAATGCATCACCGGGGGCAAACTACCTGCCCTCCAGGACACCTACACCACCCGATGTCACAGGAAGGCCATAAAGATCATCAAGGACAACAACCACCTGAGCCACTGCCTGTTCACCCCGCTATCATCCAGAGGGCGAGGTCAGTACAGGTGCACCAAAGCAGGGACCAAGAGACTGAAAAACAGCTTCTATCTCAAGGCCATCAGACTGTTAATCAGCCACCACTAACATTGAGTGGCTGCTGCCAACATACTGACTCAACTCCAGCCACTTTAATAATGGAATTGACGGAAATGTATGTAAAAATCTATCACTAGCCACTTTAAACAATGCCACTTAATATAATGTTTACATATCCTACATTACTCATCTCATATGTATATGTATATACTGTACTCATTTAAACTGCTGCATCTACTGCATCTTGCCATCTTTATGTAATACATGTATCACTAGCCACTTTAAACTATGCCACTTTATGTTTATATACCCTACATTACACATATCATATGTATATACTGTACTCTATACAATCTACTGCATATTGCCTATGCCGTTCTGGACCATCACTCATTCACTCACTCTTTATGTACATATTCTTTATCCCTTTACACTTGTGTGTCTAAGGTAGTAGTTGTGGAATTGTTAGGTTAGATTACTCGTTGGTTATTACTGCATTGTCGGAACTAGAAGCACAAGCATTTCGCTACACTCGCATTAACATCTGCTAACCATGTGTATGTGACAAATCAAATTTGATTTGATTTGATGTCTGGTCCAAGGCAGTGTGACCAGGTGATGTAATGCCTCACTGACCTCTAGGTGCTGCTAGAGATTTAGTGGAAATGTGCAGATACAGTGACTTCAATTATTTACTGCCTTTATTTCAAAGGTGGTGTTTTGCTGTTGTTTTTTCCAAGGTGGCAAAGGGCACACCGTAATGGTGGGTTAGGTAACAATAAAATGTGACTGTGTGGGTGTTCCACTGTAATTATATTTCGATACTGACTATAACAAGAAATAATGCTGAACCAAGAATACAATTCATTTTCTACCCAGCCAGACAGTTTAGTGGTTATTTACTTCATCTGAGCAGACAGAGTGAATACAGTCTGTACGGTTGAGGTGAGATGTGCAGCCTCTCGGTACCGGCTCAGTTCCACTGAGACTCAGGGCTAGCATTTTGCCTTTGAAACGGCTTGTTTGTCTGTGGAGTAGGGAAACTTGTGTTCTAAATGAAGTCTTACCCACTGAATCATGCAATATTGAAACACTAGCTGAATGAAATAAATACAAATACTGTTGTATGCATTCAGAACTTCACATGCAGAAAACAATGTGGAAGCATGTCTTGTGATATTCATATAATAAGGTCTGTATATCCATTCAATCTCTTTATTATCTTTCATAATCATTGTCCAATCAATGTTGGTCTAATCTGATTCCCCCGAGACCTTACTGCATGTTCTAGATGTCCATCCAGTATCTTCCGAAATGAGGGCAGAGGAGTTACAGTCTATTCTTGGCCCTGTTTTAAAGAATTTCAGATGCAGCAGCCTTCCGGTTATATTAAATGCGGCGTGCATTATATGGATTCCAGTAGTCCCATTAGATTTTGGAGACAGGTCCTGTATACTCAGTCTTAAGCAGCTTGGGATTGTGTTGAAGACTTTCTCTATGGACTGGAGAATAATTTGGGCACGTATTTATAACAACCTGCAGACATCCTTGTAGGTATTGTAGGCAGCTAAGAAAGGTGTAGAGGTCTCCATGGTGGTCACTGCAGTGTTTCTTCTTCCAAGGTTCTGCTCAGAGGAAGGAGTCCCAGTTGTCCTCGGTGTGAACTGCAACATGTCCTCGGTGTGAACTGCCTTGTTTGAGGAATGGAGAATACCTATCAGTCATGAGGGACACCAGCAGGGATAGAAGCATGTTTAAAGCATCAAAGCAGGATAGTTGACACACATGACACATTAGTAACTAATGTTTTCTCACATAGGAACCTCAGTCCATGATGTCCCACAAATCAATACATTCGGCAAACATTCTCCTAATTGAGAACATATAAGCTGAATATTTGCAATGGTGAATGTTCTCTAATAACGTTGTGGTCATAGAACAGTGCACAGTTACATTACTAACAGGTTATGAAAAACTGAGACTAAATTAGTATTTTTCAAGTTGGTTGATATAGACAATGTAGCTTGGCAATTTAATCTACACTATAGAAAAATCTAATAGTATTTACTGGGAAAATATATTCTTTGTTCCCATGCCCTGGCCTGCGAGTTTGTTTGTTGCAACAGTTAATATAAGCCTTTGACAAGCTGGCCTTGTCTTTCCATCTAATTAGTTTGGAATGGCATTCTACTCAGTTGTTAGGCAGAGCATTTGTTACTGGCAATGAATCCTTTATATCTTGACAGAATCCTAGTCCACATCCCAGGATTGAGTGAGCTGAGGAATGTGGAGTAACCTTTGGAAATATTGACTCTGTTCAATCACCTGATGTCTTCCAAGAGGCAACCAGTAGGCTTTTGGTAACGTATTGGGCACAAATTAAGGTAAGTATCTGAGGGAGACAAATTTTCCCATGTAAATTGTGAATGCAATGCATCAGGATTTACTGTGCTATTCAAGGATATATTTAACTAATTAAGTTATTTGAACATGGGATAATTAAGAGATAAAAGCTAGCACAAAGACTCTTAAAATTATGCCTAATTAGTGTATGATACAAAGGGACTATGGGACTAAAGGAACTGTTAAATAGACATCATACTGAAAATGAAAACAAGGACATCCGTTTGATCAGGCCATTATTCTTTAGTGAATGTAAAGTGATAGGTTGTTTCCATCGTCACAGACCAATAATGAGCTTATGATGAGCGTATCAGCCAAGCATACAAAGCAGAGTCCACAGAAGTGCACAAGATTTCCTTAATCAGGAAATAAAAATTACAATAAAATTGTAAATTGAATTTGGCCCTTTTAGTTACCTTTCCTCAATTCATTGAACTATGCAATTGAATCATGAAAAACTGATATGAATTCAATAGAGCAAGTCAAACAACATCCTACAACACCCAGCCAGCATATGGCATGCTGTTAACTCATTACATACAGATGTAGGATCTTAATTTGAGGCAGTTTGCTACAGCAGGAGAATAATCCTGCAGCGACAGGAAATGTGAACAATAATGTTTTTGTAGTGGTTGATAAATGTTTTGTTAGGGCAAATCAAGTCTGACATTTTAAAGTGAAAATTACAAACTTCATAAGCCTTTTTAAATCTTGAATACAGTTTGCATTTCCTGCTGTTCAGGAAAATTCTCATGGACAAAATAGTGATCAAACTAAGATCCTACATGTGAACAGACACAGACAAATGTGAGCAGAGCATCACAAAACCAATCGAGCTAGAAATTCAATTACTCTCTGTTTTTTCACCACTAACTGGAAGTGCAGCGAAAAAAGCGGGATCCAGGCTCAGTCAGGGACTCCAGCTGGTTATGAGAGACAAAACAGAGAGAAGGGTGGACAGAATCCCACATTCCTGAGGGTGCGTACTGCTGCGGCCCCTGGGAGGGAGGTCAGGGTGAAAGGTGGTGGGACTGTTCTGGACTCAGTTTCCCAATAGTGATTGAATTTAAGCTTATCGGTATTTTAATGCTGCACCTTTCCTACAACAGTTGAAGATGTAACATCCCACTGGGAACACCATGTCATTTCAATGTGGAGGATTCTGTAATATTTGGTAGATACTGTACTTTGATCAATGAGATTCCAACCTATTTTCACCCACTCAAAAAGGCAGCCAGTTTGTTGATTCCCGATATGTTATCACTGTGCTTTCAACCATTTAAAAGCACAACAAAATTGAAATGGGAATACGATTTTGTTTATTTATACAACTTAATGTCTTATCACTGTGCTTCATCTAATAGCACAACGAAATTACCTGGATTGCAGTTGAGATTACAATAAAGTACATGGTTCAAGTGATCAATGCCTTTTAAGATTCTGTGTAGATTATAGTATGATCAATAAAAAGGCAGCGCTGATCATGGATCAGCGTTCTCCCTTTCAAATCTTACTTTAAGATTGGAATTATTCCACAATACTGATAACGGCTCAGCTCTTTGTGAGATATTGTCACCAATATGGCTACAAATATTGTGGTGACTTATTCTAATGCTTTAACCGAGAATAATGCACTAAATCAAGATTTGACACATTATTTCACACGTTAGGCTACACATCATGAAATTTATTGAGGCAAAAATTAGCGCACAAATAGCTAAATGAAACTCAATTGAATTAACATGAAATGTATTTTAGAGGTAGATTCAGCTAAATAAAGTTACCACGAGCAGCACCACAGATATTGAGATGGGTGAGATGCAAGACATTGCTTTCACACAGTCACACACAGTATCTGCCATGTGCACAGTTCCGCTTGTGGTAGCCAGGGCTGTTACAGCGGAGAAGTTAAGCTTTGCCCGTCCAGGCTCTTAGTGTAATGAATACGACGGGAGACAGAGAGCTGGTTTCAAGCACAGTGCGCAGAAGGTGTTTATTTGTAAAGGACCACAGGAGTAGGTAGGCAGCTGGGTCCAGGGGCAGGCAGAAGGTCATACGCAGTGGGTCCAAATAGGCAACAGTACAGGCAGGGAAAAGGCTAGTAACGTAGTCCGGGAGATCATGCAAGAGGTTGATGACAGGAAATCCGAGGCAAATGTACAGGCAGAGAATTGGCAAAATGGCATCGTTAGTGAGGATGGCCTAATACAGCAAAACCAGAGCTCCGAATAGAAATGTGTACCAAAACAAACAATACCTCACAATGATGGGTACAAAGAACTGAACTAAATAGTGTGTGTAAATGACATACAGGTGTGTGAACAGGTGATCAGAATTCAGGTGACTGGGATCTGGAGAGTGAGCTGCGTTCAGGGGATCTATGTGTTTGAGAGTGTGAGCTGGAAAGTGAGATACGTTCAGGGGATCTACGTGTTTGAGAGTGTGAGTTGGAAGCAGACGTTACACTTACTTGTTGCAGATTTGACCCACTATGTTGTTTACTTTCTGCATCTATGTAATATTGCTGAGTTTACCTTTAATATCATTGAAATATAAATCTGGGTCCAGGGGCAGATCAAATGTTATTTGTCACATACACATGGTTAGCAAATGTTAATGTGAGTGTAGCGAAATGCTTGTGCTTCTAGTTCCGACAGTGGAGTAATATCTAACAAGTAATCTAACACTTCCCTAACAACTACCTAATACACACAAATCTAAAGGGGTGAATGAGATTATGTACATGCGATTATATGGATGAATGATGGCCGAGCGTCTTAGGCTCGGCCAAACTATAGTTTTGGCAAGTCGATTAGGACATCTACTGTGTGCATGACACAATTCATTTTTCCAATAATTGTTTACAGACAATTATTGTTTTCACTTATAATTCACAGTATCACAGCTTGGAAAATTCCAGAAAATGATGTCATGGCTTTAGAAGCTTCTGATAGGCTAATTGACATAATTTGAGTCAATTGGAGGTGTACCTGTGGATGTATATCTAGGCCTACCTTCAAACTCAGTGCCTCTTTGCTTGACATCATGGGAAAATCAAAAGACCTCAGTAAAGAAATTGTGGACCTCCACAAGTCGGGTTCATCCTTGGAAGCAATTTCCAAATGCCTGAAGGTACCACATTCATCTGTACAAACAATAGTACGCAAGTATAAACACCATGGGACCACGCAGCCGTCATACCACTCAGGAAGGAGAAGCATTCTGTCTCCTAAACAAAGTGCAAATCAATCCTAGAGCAACAGCAAAGGACCTTGTGAAGATGCTGGAGGAAACAGGTACAAAATCTATATCCACAGTAAAATTAGTCCTATATCGACATAACCTGAAAGGCCGCTCAGCAAGGAAGAAGCCACTGCTCCAAAACCACCATAAAAAAAGCCAGACTATGGTTTGCAACTGCACATGGGGACAAAGATCGTACTTTTTGGAGAAATGTCCTCTGGTCTGATGAAACAGAAATAGAACTGTTTGGCCATAATGACCATCGTTATGTTTGGAGGAAAAGGGTAGGGGATGCTTGCAAGCCAAAGAACACCCATCCCAACCGTGAAGCACGGGGTGGCAGCATCATGTTGTGGGGGTGCTGTGCTGCAGGAGGGAGGAAAATAATGTGGATATATTGAAGCAACATCTCAAGACATCAGTCAGGAAGTTAAAGCTTGGTTGCAAATGGGTCTTCCAAGTGGACAATGACCCCAAGCATACTTCCAAAGTTGTGTCAAAATGATTTAAGGACAACAAAGTCAAGGTATTGGAGTGGCCATCACAAAGCCCTGACCTCAATCCTACAGAAAATGTGTGGGCAGAACTGAAAAATCGTGTGCGAGCAAGGAGGCCTACAAACCTGACTCAGTTACACCAGCTCTGTCAGGAGGAATGGGCCAAAATTCACCCAACTTATTGTGGGAAGCTTGTGCAAGTCTACCCAAAATGTTTGACCCAAATTAAACAATTTAAATGCAATGCTACAAAATACTAATTGAGTGTATGTAAACTTCTGACCCCCTTGGGAATGTAACGAAATAAATAAAAGCTGAAATAAATCATTCTCTCTACTATTATTCTAACGTTTCACATTCTTAAAATTAAGTGGTGATCCTTACTGACCTATGACAGAATTTTTACTTTGATTTAAATGTCAGGAATTTAGAAAAACTAAGTTTAAATGTAATTGGCTAAGGTGTATGTAAACTTCCGACTTCAACTGTACATGTGATATGAGTAATGTAAACATTAAAGTGACATTATTTAGAGTGCATTGTATGAAGTGACAAGTGATCCATTTATTAAAGTGGCCAGTGATTGGGTTTCAACGTAGGCAGCAGCCTCTCTGAGTTAGTGATTGCTGTTCAGCAGTCTGATGGCCTTGAGATGGAAGCTGTTTTTCAGTCTCTCTGTCCCAGCTTTGATGCACCTGTACTGACCTTTCCTTCTGGATGGTAGCGGTGTGAACAGGCAGTGGCTCAGGTGGTTGATGTCCTTGATGATATGTTGTCCTTCCTGTGACATTGGGTGCTGTAGGTGTCATGGAGGGCAGGTAGTTTGCCCCCGGTGATGCGTTGTGCAGACCGCACCAGCCTCTGGAGCCTTGCTGTTGAGGGCGGTGCAGTTGCCAAACCAGTCTGTGATACAGCCCGGCAAGATGCTCTTGATTGTGCATCTGTAAAAGTTTGTCAGGGTTTTGGGTGACAAGCCACATTTCTTCAGCCTCCTGAGGTTGAAGAGGCTTTGTTGAGCCTTCTTTGCCACACTGTCTGTGTGAGTGGACAATTTCAGTTTGTCCGTGATGTGTATGCCGAGGAACTTAAAACGTTCACCTTCTCCACTGCTGTCCCTTCGATTTGGATAGGGGGCTGCTCCCTCTGCTAAGTCCACGATTATCTATTTTTGTTTTGTCTTACATAGGTATTCCTTTTGTCTAGATGGGATAGGGCAGTGTGCAGTGTGATGGCGATGGCATCGTCTGTGGAACCGTTGGGGCGATATGCAAACTGAAGTGGGTCTTGGGTGGCCAGTAAGGTGGAGGTAGTATGATCCTTGATTAGTCTCTCAAAGCACTTCATGATGACAGAAGTGAGTGCTACAGGGTGGTAGTCATTTAGTTCAGTTATCTTTGCCTTCTTGGGTACAGGAACAATGGCAGCCATCTTGAAGCTTATGGGGACAGCAGACTGGGATAGCAAGCGATTGAGTATGTCCGTGAACACACCAGCTAGCTGGTCTGTGCATGCTTTGAGCACGTGGCTAGGGATGCCATCTGGGCCAGCAGCCTTGCGAAGGTTAATACATTTAAATGTTTTACTCACATCAGCCACGGAGAAGGAGAGGGGGAGGGGAACAGCGCAGTCCTTGTTAGCATAACGCGACGGCCTGAGGAGAGACACATGGAACGAGGGGTTAATGCGGTAATCGGGGGAAAGCTATAACCTGTAACAAACCTCGTTCACTCTCCTCACGACTTTAAATGGCCCCACAAACCGCGGACCCAGCTTCCGACAGGGCAGGCGGAGGGGCAGAGGAATTAAATTCCTATATGTTTAATACCCAATTAAATTAATACACTGAAGCCCATTTCTAAGGATTTGTAAGAAACTTATTTGCATAAAATGGGCGGAGACCAGTCTCAAAATCAAGCACTAGCGTTTATTCTCGAGAGTACTGAACATGATACCATTTACAACAGGTTATAAACTGAAAATGACGTCATTAGGTTTCAAACTGTCCCGTCTCTCCTCCACTCCGGTACAAAGGCAGTATAGTTCTCAAGCCTTCCTACATCGTCTCTCACCAATTTAGATCATTTATGACCAAGCCAAGGTCTTCCTGTGTAGATAAGCATTCTAGCCAGTCTGATGATAAGTTCATTAGTTTCTACCAAGGAACAGACAGTCATTGTTCTAATTCTTGATTATAATTACACACATTATATTCAGTACTAGGATTAAAATAAAATTCATACATCTATACAGTAACATAATAGTATTCTGATTAGTCAGTCCTGATTGAAATGTATACATAATTAGTCATTATTGATAAAAAAATCCCTTAACACCCGGTCGCACCGGGGCCTCACTGCGGTGACGGTCTGCACCAACTTTCTGGCGCAACACGGCGCGCTGAAGGTGGACATGGGCGGCGTCCCATATTCCCTCGGCGTGCCGGAACCAGTCATCCACCGCAGGAGCCTCTGTCTGACTCTGATGCCAAGGAGCCAGAACCGGCTGATACCGCAATGCACACTGGAAAGGAGAGAGGCCAGTGGAAGAGCGAGTTCGGCCATCTCTGTCCAGGGCACGAATGCTGCCCACTCCCCTGACCAGTCCTGGCAATAAGACCTCAGAAACCTACCCACATCCTGGTTAACTCTATCTTGAACCAGGTGGAATAGGGGCACTCAGGAGAGACCCCGGTTGTGCTGGTGTAGGCGCTGGAAGAACTCCTGGTCTCTCCCAGCAGTCCATTTTCTGGACAACGCGGTCCATGGCGATACCAAGATGGTGAAGTATTGCAGCATACTCCTGGACGCGCTCCTCCACCTCTATGGCCGGGGTACCTTGTCCTGCTGACTTCATAAATGGGTCGGTGATTCTGTAATGAGTGCGTGCTGGTGGCAGGGAAGTCAGGCGCAGGAGAGTAAACTTAGCATAAACGGAGCAGTTTAATAAATGCAAAAAAAAAACTCTGAAAACCAATATATACAAAAATAATATAAAAGGGTACAAAACCCATCGCACACCAGATCATGACTTGCACAAAACATACAACAAACAATCACCGACAAAAACATGAAGGGAAACAGAGGGTTAAATACACAACATGTAATTGATGGGAGTGAAACCAGGTGTGATGGAAGACAAAACCAATGGAAAATTAAAAATGGATCAGCGATGGCTAGAAGGTCGGAGGCGTCGACCGCCGAACACCGCCCAAACAAGGAGAGGGACCAACTTCGGCGGAAGTCGTGACAAACATTGTATTTGTAGTCACATTAGTTCTGAAGTTATCAGCAGCCACAGAAAGACAGAGAGCTTAAAAGTCTTGATTTTAAATTTGGCGGCGATCTTCTGTGTATAAAGTGACGCAGAAGGGCAAAAAAGCATTTAATGACGCACTTAGCTGTTTTACCAGTGGTCTGAGGCAGTCGTTAAAAAACGAGTGTTTTCAAGAGCAACTTTAGTAACTATGGTTTTGGGAAACAGCTTGTAGATTTAATGATGCTCCTACGAAGGTTCAAACGATGAACTTAGCCATAAGATTCTTTTGGGAAGCAGGGCCCTGGCCTTCTACTCCTCCTCCCCATTCACTCCATTCTCCAAGCAGGAATCCACCTTCCCTCCCATCCCCTTTTCTCCCCCTCCCCAACCCTCTGTATGCGTTTTATATTTTCCAAATAAAATGTATACAGCACAACAGTTGAATTGAAACTGTGCGAGACATAACAGACACTGCCTTTCAGAATGGGTAGTAATAAAGGAGGGAAACATGTATTGAACAATTGAGCATGTTGCCTGTTCATCCCCAGACATGACTCTGTTCCACATTGTGTGTTTTTTGAACAACCTATAACAATTTATATTGTGTCTCCCGAATTGTCTTTGTCTTGATCAAAGTGTCTGTGCTTCTCTGTCTCTCTGTGAACTACAATATGCTTACCATTTGCCACCCTGCAGCTGACCTTTATCTTCTCACCCATTATCTTTCAATAATGATTCAACTACATTGACCAAAAATATGAATGCAACATGCAACAATTTCTATGTTTTTACTGAGTTACAGTTCATATAAGGAAATCAGTCAATTGAAATAAATACACGAGGCCCTAATGTATGGATTTCACATGACTAGGAATACAGATATGCATCTGTATGCATCCCAAACATGCTCAATGGTTGACATGTCAGGTGAGTTTCAGGCCGTGAAAGAACTGGGACATTTCCAGATTCCAGGAATTGTGTACAGATCCATGCGACATGGGGTCGTGCATTATCAACACTGAAACATGAGGTGATGGCGGCGGATGAATGCACAACAATGGGCCTCAGGATCTTGTCACAGTATCTCTGTGCATTCAAATTGCCATCGATAAAATGCAATTGTGTTCATTGTCCCTAGCTTATGCTTGTCCATAAAATAACCCCACCACCACCATGTTCACAACGTTGACTTTAGCAAACCGCTCACCCACACGACTCCATACACGCTGTCTGCCATCTGACCGGTACAGTTGAAACCAGAATTCATCCATGAAGAGCACACTTCTGAGGTGCAGAGTTGAGTAATGGGTGGTAGTCGGCTATTAACACTGACTAAAGTTCAGGGCAGGGTACTGGGCAGAGGCCGGCTCCGCTCGTAGAAAAGAGGGTTCCAAAAGGGTTCATCGGATGTCTGCGTAGGAGAACCCTTTTTGGTTCCAGGTAGAACTCTTGTGGCTTCCCTTTAAAACCCTCTGTTGTTCATGGAACCTAAAAGGGTTATTCCTGGAACCAAAACGGTCCTACCTGAAACCCAAAAGGGTTTTTCAGAGGGTTCTCCTACGGGGACAGACGAAGAACCCTTTTAGGTTCTAGATAACACCTTTTTTTCTGAGAGTCTAGTGGTGACTGTTTAACAGTCTGATGAACTGGAGCTAGAAGTTGTTTTTCAGTCTCTCGGTCCCAGCTTAGATGCACCTGTACTGTCTCCGCTTTTTAGATGGCTAAGCTCTTCAGAACATCACAGTGCTATCTATTCACAAGACCTCAAGGTCACCTGTGTTTGGAGAAAGCTCAGGCTGGCATTGACCCCTAGTTAAAGTCTCTACGAACATGTCTAAAGTTAATCATTTTAACCAGGAATAATAACTTGGAGAAAAAACGCTTTATACAGTTCTAATGGAGGTGCTAGCCTACTTCTTGACTTAACTTCAAAACTGTTATGTAACAGTCCAGGAAGTGTATTGGGTTTAAAAATCAAGGTAATCACCTCTGTGAAAGGCAAAGATAACTTCTTAAAGAAGAGGACATCCTTTTTAAGCTCTTGCCACCATGAACTTTCATCCACAGTATTTTTCGGAAAGATACAACCAAAAGTGCACAGGTACCGAAGTATTGCCAGTGTCCTTCTTTAAACCACTGAATACGTTTTTCAATTTTAGTACATTGAACTGTGAACTAGTTTTCAGTTTTGGAGTAGGGATGAGGTAGATAACTGCTGTTAGCTGTTAACAGGAACCATTCATGACAGAACTACCAAATCACAGTTGTTGGGACATTTCATTGTCAATAGTGCACGATTAATCTTCCATTCAAGACCTAGAATTAGTTGCTATGCCATATGTTTGAATTCAATGCTGTGATTTCTTGCTCTGTGTTATCAAAACACTTCAATTCAAATGTTCATGCAGTTTTAATATACTGTATGCCTCCAGTTGACTTTGTGGAATTGCCTTCACCCCCTGAACCTATAAACAGAGTACACAAATCAAGTCCAGAAAAGACACAAAAGCAAGAATTTACAACCTTGAAAGTCAGCTATGTCTATTGAATTATATTAGTATTTTATATTGTACCTTTGAGTTTGATTAGTATTGATAGATATACTGTAGATCAATGCACTTTAGAGCTGTCTAAAACAGTAACACTTTTACAGTTGATGGCTTAGCTCTCTGCTTTCAACTTCTGAGTGCTGTAACTTTTTAAAGAATTTGGTTCCACAGTGATGGGTGAATGAACATTACAACTTGAGACAAACAAGTGTTCCTGCATCACATGTACTCTCTCGATGCTGCGGTGAAGATTGATGTTTCCATGAATCAGTAAAAAGGTTCAGAGGAGCTGCGAGAGTAAATGAAAGAAACCCTGAGAGGATACTTATTCAGTGACCTTCAACAGAGCTAATGGCTAACCTTAGGAAAACAAAACTGCTGTTGTAAACATGCTCCTCAGAAGTCATTATCAGTAGTTTCCTGTTGTAGACATATTGACATGGTGCTACAATCTAGACTCATTATAAAGGAGATATAATGGTCTCAATGTTTATATTCAACATTTTGCTCTCAGTTATTGAATGGAGGGTCCTGGTTTGGAATTTGTGAGGAATTCCACAATTGTGGACAGTATAGCCTGTGTCTGTAAGTAAATGCACCCACTGTGCATTTAATGGCACCGTACCGTCCCAGGTGCATGATTACTCTTTGGATCATATAGGAGAGAATCTCATATAAAATAAAACTACAGTGCTTTCATTAGTGCTCGCTGGCTTTTGCATTCACACGTGAGAAAAGAAAGGGGTAGGAGATTTTTCTGTAACATAGGACAGCCAGCCCCCCCAAAAGTTATGCCTGTTAAAATATCTGGTGAAATAAAAATATTTAACTACACATCTATGAATGTGAATTATATAACAGAAAATGGCTCAATTATGTATGTGTGTAATGGGTTTTAAGCATTTACTGTATATCACTGTGGGAACTGGATGTCAACTTTACATCATATATAAAGGGAATACATGTTAAAGTGTATGCATGGTGTGCAGTGTTGAGGAGATGGTTGATTGTGTTGCGTGCAGTGGCTCAGAACAGTAGTAGTCTGTCTGTCTCTCTGTCTGTCTGAGACTGCTGGCTGCTGGTTCTCTGTTCCTCAACCGGTCGATGCTTGGGCACCTCAGTCCTACCTCTGTGGTTTTCTCTGGCTCCTGATGCTTTGAAGAATCCTTGAACATTGGCTGGAATACTGAGCATGTGTGTGTGTCTCCAGAGACAGGGTGACTGTAATGGCCTGTCACGTAAACCACATGAAAGGAGAAAGAGAAAGAAAGAGAGAGAATGAGAGAGAGTGTGTGTGTGTGTGTGTGTGTGTGTGTGTGTGTGTGTGTGTGTATGTGGCCAGGCCAGGAGTCTCTTAAACCCTGCTGCTACAGAGTGGCTAAAGTGCCTCCTTATTACTGATTAACCTGATGCCGTTAAAACCCTTTCAACGTTGGAATATGCATAGTCATATTCCCTTTCAACGTTGGAATATGCATAGTCATATTTCAGTCATAGTGATATTTAGATGTAAATATCATCATCATTGTCTTATTTGAAAAATTGATTATGTGATGTCAGTGTGCTATCCTGAATTTAAAAAAGTGTAAATTAAATAATCATCACCATCAACAACAGCAGTAAAGCTGTATCAACATAAAAAACAGTAAAGCTGTATCAACATAAAAAACAGTAAAGCTGTATCAACATAAAAAACAGTAAAGCTGTATCAACATAAAAAACAGTAAAGCTGTATCAACATAAAAAACAGTAAAGCTGTATCAACATAAATAACAGTAAAGCTGTATCAACATAAAAAACAGTAAAGCTGTATCAACATAAATAACAGTAAAGCTGTATCAACATAAAAAACAGTAAAGCTGTATCAACATAAAAAACAGTAAAGCTGCAGTAATAACAACAGTAAAGCTGCAGTAATAACAACAGTAAAGCTGTATCAACATAAAAACACAACAGTAAAGCTGTAGCAACATAAATAACAGTAAAGCTGTAGCAACATAAATAACAGTAAAGCTGCAGCAATAACAACAGTAAAGCTGTAGCAACATAAAAAACAGTAAAGCTGCAGTAATAACAACAGTAAAGCTGTAGCAACATAAAAAAACAGTAAAGCTGTAGCAACATAAATAACAGTAAAGCTGCAGTAATAACAACAGTAAAGCAGCAACATAAAGCTGTAGCAACATAAAAAACAGTAAAGCTGTAGCAACATAAAAAACAGTAAAGCTGTAGCAACATAAAAACAGTAAAGCTGCAGTAATAACAGTAAAGCTATAGCAACATAAAAACAGTAAAGCTGCAGTAATAACAACAGTAAAGCTGTAGCAACATAAAAACAGTAAAGCTGTAGCAACATAAAAAACAATAAAGCTGTAGCAACACAAAAAACAGTAAAGCTGCAGCAATAACAACAGTAAAGCTGTAGCAACATAAAAAAACAGTAAAGCTGTAGCAACATAAAAAACAGTAAAGCTGTAGCAACATAAAAAACAGTAAAGCTGCAGCAACATAAAAAACAGTAAAGCTGCAGTAATAACAACAGTAAAGCTGTAGCAACATAAACAACAGTAAAGCTGCAGTAATAACAACAGTAAAGCTGTAGCAACATAAAAAACAGTAAAGCTGTATCAACATAAAAAACAGTAAAGCTGTATCAACATAAAAAACAGTAAAGCTGTATCAACATAAAAAACAGTAAAGCTGTATCAACATAAAAAACAGTAAAGCTGTATCAACATAAATAACAGTAAAGCTGTATCAACATAAAAAACAGTAAAGCTGTATCAACATAAATAACAGTAAAGCTGTATCAACATAAAAAACAGTAAAGCTGTATCAACATAAAAAACAGTAAAGCTGCAGTAATAACAACAGTAAAGCTGCAGTAATAACAACAGTAAAGCTGTATCAACATAAAAAACAGTAAAGCTGTAGCAACATAAATAACAGTAAAGCTGTAGCAACATAAATAACAGTAAAGCTGCAGCAATAACAACAGTAAAGCTGTAACAACATAAAAAACAGTAAAGCTGCAGTAATAACAACAGTAAAGCTGTAGCAACATAAAAAAACAGTAAAGCTGTAGCAACATAAATAACAGTAAAGCTGCAGTAATAACAACAGTAAAGCTGTAGCAACATAAAAACAGTAAAGCTGTAGCAACATAAAAACAGTAAAGCTGTAGCAACATAAAAACAGTAAAGCTGTAGCAACATAAAAAACAGTAAAGCTGCAGTAATAACAGTAAAGCTATAGCAACATAAAAAACAGTAAAGCTGCAGTAATAACAACAGTAAAGCTGTAGCAACATAAAAACAGTAAAGCTGTAGCAACATAAAAAACAATAAAGCTGTAGCAACACAAAAAACAGTAAAGCTGCAGCAATAACAACAGTAAAGCTGTAGCAACATAAACAACAGTAAAGCTGCAGTAATAACAACAGTAAAGCTGTAGCAACATAAAAACAGTAAAGCTGCAGTAATAAAACAGTAAAGCTGTAGCAACATAAAAAACAGTAAAGCTGTAGCAACATAAAAAACAGTAAAGCTGTAGCAACATAAAAAACAGTAAAGCTGCAGCAACATAAAACACAGTAAAGCTGCAGTAATAACAACAGTAAAGCTGTACCAACATAAAAACAGTAAAGCTGCAGTAATAAAAACAGTAAAGCTGTAGCAACATAAAAAACAGTAAAGCTGCAGTAATAACAACAGTAAAGCTGTAGCAACATAAAAACAGTAAAGCTGCAGTAATAACAACAGTAAAGCTGTAGCAACATAAAAAACAGTAAAGCTGCAGCAACATAAAAACAGTAAAGCTGCAGTAATAACAACAGTAAAGTTGTAGCAACATAAAAAACAGTAAAGCTGCAGCAATAACAACAGTAAAGCTGTAGCAACATAAAAAACAGTGAAGCTGCAGCAATAACAACAGTAAAGCTGTAGCAACATAACAAACAGTAAAGCTGCAGCAATAACAACAGTAATGCTGTAGCAACATAAAAAACAGTAAAGCTGCAGTAATAACAACAGTAAAGCTGTAGCAACATAAAAACAGTAAAGCTGTAGCAACATAAAAAACAATAAAGCTGTAGCAACATAAAAACAGTAAAGCTGCAGCAATAACAACAGTAAAGCTATAGCAACATAAAAAAACAGTAAAGCTGTAGCAACATAAAAAACAGTAAAGCTGTAGCAACATAAATAACAGTAAAGCTGTAGCAACATAAAAACAGTAAAGCTGCAGCAATAACAACAGTAAAGCTGTAGCAACATAAAAAACAGTAAAGCTGCAGTAATAACAACAGTAAAGCTGTAGCAACATAAAAACAGTAAAGCTGCAGCAACATAAATAACAGTAAGGCTGCAGTAATAACAACAGTAAAGCTGTAGCAACATAAAAACAGTAAAGCTGTAGCAACATAAAACAGTAAAGCTGTAGCAACATAAAAAACAGTAAAAGTAATAACAGTAAAGCTATAGCAACATAAAAAACAGTAAAGCTGCAGTAATAACAACAGTAAAGCTGTAGCAACATAAAAACAGTAAAGTTGTAGCAACATAAAAAACAATAAAGCTGTAGCAACACAAAAAACAGTAAAGCTGCAGCAATAACAACAGTAAAGCTGTAGCAACATAAAAAAACAGTAAAGCTGTAGCAACATAAAAAACAGTAAAGCTGCAGTAATAACAGTAAAGCTATAGCAACATAAAAAACAGTAAAGCTGCAGTAATAACAACAGTAAAGCTGTAGCAACATAAAAACAGTAAAGCTGTAGCAACATAAAAAACAGTAAAGCTGTAGCAACATAAAAAACAGTAAAGCTGCAGCAATAACAACAGTAAAGCTGTAGCAACATAACAAACAGTAAAGCTGCAGCAATAACAACAGTAATGCTGTAGCAACATAAAAAACAGTAAAGCTGCAGTAATAACAACAGTAAAGCTGTAGCAACATAAAAACAGTAAAGCTGTAGCAACATAAAAAACAATAAAGCTGTAGCAACATAAAAACAGTAAAGCTGCAGCAATAACAACAGTAAAGCTATAGCAACATAAAAACAGTAAAGCTGTAGCAACATAAAAAACAGTAAAGCTGTAGCAACATAAATAACAGTAAAGCTGTAGCAACATAAATAACAGTAAAGCTGCAGCAATAACAACAGTAAAGCTGTAGCAACATAAAAAACAGTAAAGCTGCAGTAATAACAACAGTAAAGCTGTAGCAACATAAAAAACAGTAAAGCTGCAGCAACATAAAAACAGTAAAGCTGCAGTAATAACAACAGTAAAGCTGTAGCAAAATAAAAACAGTAAAGCTGTAGCAACATAAAAAACAGTAAAGCTGCAGCAATAACAACAGTAAAGCTGTAGCAACATAAAAAACAGTAAAGCTGCAGTAATAACAACAGTAAAGCTGTAGCAACATAAAAAACAGTAAAGCTGCAGTAATAACAACAGTAAAGCTGCAGCAATAACAACAGTAAAGCTGTAGCAACATGAAAAACAGTAAAGCTGTAGCAACATAAAAAACAGTAAATCTGCAGCAATAACAACAGTAAAGCTGTAGCAACATAAAAAAACAGTAAAGCTGCAGCAATAACAACAGTAAAGCTGTAGCAACAAAAAAACAGTAAAGCTGCAGTAATAACAACAGTAAAGCTGTAGCAACATAAAAACAGTAAAGCTGTAGCAACATAAAAAACAATAAAGCTGTAGCAACACAAAAAACAGTAAAGCTGCAGCAATAACAACAGTAAAGCTGTAGCAACATAAAAAACAGTAAAGCTGTAGCAACATAAAAAACAGTAAAGCTGCAGCAACATAAAAAACAG
This sequence comes from Oncorhynchus tshawytscha, assembly GCF_018296145.1. Classification (NCBI taxonomy): domain Eukaryota; kingdom Metazoa; phylum Chordata; class Actinopteri; order Salmoniformes; family Salmonidae; genus Oncorhynchus; species Oncorhynchus tshawytscha. The sequence continues at coordinate 21,296,409 of NC_056437.1, forward strand.
TAAAGCTGCAGTAATAACAACAGTAAAGCTGTAGCAACATAAAAAACAGTAAAGCTGCAGTAATAACAACAGTAAAGCTGTAGCAACATAAAAAACAGTAAAGCTGCAGTAATAAAAACAGTAAAGCTGTAGCAACATAAAAAACAGTAAAGCTGTAGCAACATAAAAAACAGTAAAGCTGTATCAACATAAAAAACAGTAAAGCTGTATCAACATAAAAAACAGTAAAGCTGTATCAACATAAAAAACAGTAAAGCTGTATCAACATAAATAACAGTAAAGCTGTATCAACATAAAAAACAGTAAAGCTGTATCAACATAAATAACAGTAAAGCTGTATCAACATAAAAAACAGTAAAGCTGTATCAACATAAAAAACAGTAAAGCTGTATCAACATAAAAAACAGTAAAGCTGCAGTAATAACAACAGTAAAGCTGCAGTAATAACAACAGTAAAGCTGTATCAACATAAAAAACAGTAAAGCTGTAGCAACATAAATAACAGTAAAGCTGTAGCAACATAAATAACAGTAAAGCTGCAGCAATAACAACAGTAAAGCTGTAACAACATAAAAAACAGTAAAGCTGCAGTAATAACAACAGTAAAGCTGTAGCAACATAAAAAAACAGTAAAGCTGTAGCAACATAAATAACAGTAAAGCTGCAGTAATAACAACAGTAAAGCTGTAGCAACATAAAAAACAGTAAAGCTGTAGCAACATAAAAAACAGTAAAGCTGTAGCAACATAAAAAACAGTAAAGCTGTAGCAACATAAAAAACAGTAAAGCTGCAGTAATAACAGTAAAGCTATAGCAACATAAAAAACAGTAAAGCTGCAGTAATAACAACAGTAAAGCTGTAGCAACATAAAAACAGTAAAGCTGTAGCAACATAAAAAACAATAAAGCTGTAGCAACACAAAAAACAGTAAAGCTGCAGCAATAACAACAGTAAAGCTGTAGCAACATAAACAACAGTAAAGCTGCAGTAATAACAACAGTAAAGCTGTAGCAACATAAAAAACAGTAAAGCTGCAGTAATAAAACAGTAAAGCTGTAGCAACATAAAAAACAGTAAAGCTGTAGCAACATAAAAAACAGTAAAGCTGTAGCAACATAAAAAACAGTAAAGCTGCAGCAACATAAAACACAGTAAAGCTGCAGTAATAACAACAGTAAAGCTGTACCAACATAAAAAACAGTAAAGCTGCAGTAATAAAAACAGTAAAGCTGTAGCAACATAAAAAACAGTAAAGCTGCAGTAATAACAACAGTAAAGCTGTAGCAACATAAAAACAGTAAAGCTGCAGTAATAACAACAGTAAAGCTGTAGCAACATAAAAAACAGTAAAGCTGCAGCAACATAAAAACAGTAAAGCTGCAGTAATAACAACAGTAAAGTTGTAGCAACATAAAAACAGTAAAGCTGCAGCAATAACAACAGTAAAGCTGTAGCAACATAAAAACAGTGAAGCTGCAGCAATAACAACAGTAAAGCTGTAGCAACATAACAAACAGTAAAGCTGCAGCAATAACAACAGTAATGCTGTAGCAACATAAAAAACAGTAAAGCTGCAGTAATAACAACAGTAAAGCTGTAGCAACATAAAAACAGTAAAGCTGTAGCAACATAAAAAACAATAAAGCTGTAGCAACATAAAAACAGTAAAGCTGCAGCAATAACAACAGTAAAGCTATAGCAACATAAAAAAACAGTAAAGCTGTAGCAACATAAAAAACAGTAAAGCTGTAGCAACATAAATAACAGTAAAGCTGTAGCAACATAAATAACAGTAAAGCTGCAGCAATAACAACAGTAAAGCTGTAGCAACATAAAAAACAGTAAAGCTGCAGTAATAACAACAGTAAAGCTGTAGCAACATAAAAAAACAGTAAAGCTGTAGCAACATAAATAACAGTAAGGCTGCAGTAATAACAACAGTAAAGCTGTAGCAACATAAAAAACAGTAAAGCTGTAGCAACATAAAAAACAGTAAAGCTGTAGCAACATAAAAAACAGTAAAGCTGCAGTAATAACAGTAAAGCTATAGCAACATAAAAAACAGTAAAGCTGCAGTAATAACAACAGTAAAGCTGTAGCAACATAAAAACAGTAAAGTTGTAGCAACATAAAAAACAATAAAGCTGTAGCAACACAAAAAACAGTAAAGCTGCAGCAATAACAACAGTAAAGCTGTAGCAACATAAAAAAACAGTAAAGCTGTAGCAACATAAAAAACAGTAAAGCTGCAGTAATAACAGTAAAGCTATAGCAACATAAAAAACAGTAAAGCTGCAGTAATAAAAACAGTAAAGCTGTAGCAACATAAAAAACAGTAAAGCTGTAGCAACATAAAAAACAGTAAAGCTGTAGCAACATAAAAAACAGTAAAGCTGCAGCAACATAAAAAACAGTAAAGCTGCAGTAATAACAACAGTAAAGCTGTACCAACATAAAAAACAGTAAAGCTGCAGCAACATAAAAACAGTAAAGCTGCAGTAATAAAAACAGTAAAGCTGTAGCAAAATAAAAAAAACAGTAAAGCTGCAGTAATAACAACAGTAAAGCTGTAGCAACATAAAAACAGTAAAGCTGCAGTAATAACAACGGTAAAGCTGTAGCAACATAAAAAACAGTAAAGCTGCAGCAACATAAAAACAGTAAAGCTGCAGTAATAACAACAGTAAAGCTGTAGCAACATAAAAAACAGTAAAGCTGCAGTAATAAAAAACAGTAAAGCTGTAGCAACATAAAAAACAGTAAAGCTGTAGCAACATAAAAAACAGTAAAGCTGCAGCAACATAAAAACAGTAAAGCTGCAGTAATAACAACAGTAAAGCTGTAGCAACATAAAAACAGTAAAGCTGTAGCAACATAAAAAACAGTAAAGCTGCAGCAATAACAACAGTAAAGCTGTAGCAACATAAAAAACAGTAAAGCTGCAGTAATAACAACAGTAAAGCTGTAGCAACATAAAAAAACAGTAAAGCTGCAGTAATAAAAACAGTAAAGCTGTAGCAACATAAAAAACAGTAAAGCTGTAGCAACATAAAAAACAGTAAAGCTGCAGTAATAATAACAGTAAAGCTGTAGCAACATAAAAAACAGTAAAGCTGTAGCAACATAAAAAACAGTAAAGCTGCAGCAACATAAAAAACAGTAAAGCTGCAGCAATAACAACAGTAAAGCTGTAGCAACATTGTCACGCCCTGGTCTTAGTATTTTGTGTTTTCTTTCTTTATTTGGTCAGGCCAGGGTGTGACATGGGTTTTTCGTAGGTTTTAGGATTGTGGATTGTGGCTTAGTGGGGTGTTCTAGCAAAGTCTATGTTTGCCTGAGGCGGTTCTCAATCAGAGGCAGGTGATTCTCGTTGTCTCTGATTGGGAACCATATTTAGGCAGCCATATTCTTTGAGTGTTTCGTGGGTGATTGTTCCTGTCTTTGTGTTAGTTGTCACCAGATAGGCTGTATAGGTTTTCACGTTCCGTTTGTTGTTTTTGTATTGTCGTGTTTATTCATCATTAAACATGTATCGTATTAACCACGCTGCATTTTGGTCCGACTCTCTTTCGACGGAAGAAAACCGTAACAAACATAAAAAACAGTAAAGCTGCAGCAATAACAACAGTAAAGCTGTAGCAACATAAATAACAGTAAAGCTGTAGCATCATAAAAAACAGTAAAACTACAGCAATAACAACAGTAAAGCTGCAGCAACATAAATAACAGTAAAGCTGCAGCAACATAAATAACAGTAAAGCTGCAGTAATAACAACAGTAAAGCTGCAGCAATAACAACAGTAAAGCTGCAGCAACATAAATAACAGTAAAGCTGCAGTAATAACAACAGTAAAGCTGCAGCAATAACAACAGTAAAGCTGCAGCAACATAAATAACAGTAAAGCTGCAGCAACAGCAACAATGGTAAAGCTGCAGAAACAACAACAGTAAAGCTGCAGCATCAACAACAGCAACAACAGTAAAGCTGCAGCAACAACAACGGCAACAATGGTAAAGCTGCAGCAACAACAACAGTAAAGTTGCAGGAACAATAATAGCAACAACGGTAAAGCTGCAGCAACAGCAACAATGGTAAAGCTGCAGCAACAATAACAGCAACAGTAAAGCTGCAGCAACAACAGCAACAATGGTAAAGCTGCAGCAACAACATCAGTAAAGCTGCAGCAACAGCAACAGTAAAGCTGCAGCAACATAAATAACAGTAAAGCTGCAGCACTAACAACAGCAACAACGGTAAAGCTGCAGCAACAACAACAGTAAAGCTACAACCACAACAACAACAACAACAACAGTAAAGCTGCAGCAACTGCAACAACAGTAAAGCAACAACAACAAGAACAAAAACAACAACAAAAGAAACCGCATCATCATATACCCTGATATAAAGTATTAATAACAGTTGAACAATTCTGGAACCAGCTATTTCTCTTGGGGAACAGGTTTCCAGTTCAGTACTAACCAATTTGCCTTAAGGATTCCTGATTTTCAAAGGAGTTCATCCATATTACATATTTCCTGCTCTTAGTACCTTGGCACCCAACTAATAAAATTATACTCTACATTTGTAGCACAACTATTTTGACGGAGACCAAATTAACTCACTAAATTTGCTTTGGTTCCAGTCTATCCTCCTCATAGCTAGATTCTTTCTTCCTCCTGCTCTCTCTAATCACAGTTTTTATGTAGATCTGCTGTCCCAGTGGGAGGAGAGGCTGCAGGGAATGTCTTTCCATAAATCAATCCCCTTTTTCTAAAGTTGCTGAGGATATTGGATTGCATTGATGTCTCATTGTGAATTCCAGTCAGGATGTCATGGAGCTCCCATAAGGACAATGTCAGTTGTATGGAATGGAAAGGTAACCCTTCCCTTTTACTGTCGGAAACATAATGACTTGTGAGCTCTTGGGCATTCCCAAAGAGCTGCTACAGTATACTCCATTGTCGCTCTCTGTGAAATACAAAAACTAGTATTTTCATGTATGATTCACATCCTCATTCAGAAAATAAAAAAAGATAGTAGCACATACAGTAGCTTCAGGTTACAAAGTAAGAATTGAGCTGAAATGTGTATGTTTTTTTAACCTAAACATTTTATTTAGGTGGTACTAACACATTATCGTTATTGATCTTGTGTGGACACCGAAGCGTCTGCTGAAATGGTCTCTCTCCTTAGAGGATCATGCACTTCATCACTCTGAGAATTGAGGAAATCTTTTTGGCTATCAGGCTTTGTACTCTACTCAGAAGAGGGGATAGTAGGGCCATCGATCCCAGATACTTTGTTTTGGGGATTTTGTGTGATTCTTTGCATAATTGCTTCTACATTTAAACCTTATCAAAGCTTTATTCAACTGATAATGACTCGAGGCATTTCTCCGTTTAATTTGTAAGTCAGTTTGTGAAGATCAATTAGTTGAGGAAAATGTGCTTCATGCACCATTTGTGGTGAGTTACGTAGGCCTATTTGAGATAATAGTCAACAAACTAATCCAAATGTGATTTTAAAAAATCCACTAAATGTGTGGATTTTTCTATTCTGTTCTGGACTTAGAGACTTGGAGGAAAGAGAGAGTAAAATCCTGATATTGGCAGGTGATTCATCCGCACAACATAGACCATTGTCTTCTTAAGCCCTTCCATATTTAGTTATAATGGAAAGCCATTAAGAATTGTACTCTTTAATGTTGGAGTTAAAGGAAGAATAAAGGACCATATTGGAGATTGACAGGTGACATGTCAAGCAGGTGCCCTCAGAAGAGGAAGAGATACTGTACAATGGAAAATGAAACTATGGAGAATAAAAATATATAGTTTTCCTCCGATTCTAAGCTCATTTCATCATCACCACTTGAAAAGAAGTGCAGTTGAAACATGATTTTGACAGGCTGAGTCCCATTTAATTCCCACCATCTTTGATTCATGTGAGAGGAAATTAAAGGCAACAATCTTAAACATGAAGAACTCTTCGACAATGTTCCCTCAAATTTTGGGGGGTATTGAGCAAATTGCAGGTCTTCTGAGAGTTAACTTGAATGTTGTGCAAATTCTGTGCAACTTCCAGCGCACGTTTACTGTGAACACTGAGGCTGTACCCGCTTAAGGTACAGTTTTAACAGTGGCCAAGTAGACTACTGTGGCTATTTGATCATAATGTAGGTCTACCAGAACGGTCTACTATCAAAAACAATGGAGTAAATGCATTCCATAACATTTTAACATGGAAATAGATGTTCTATCAGTCAGCCTACAGTAGCAGCCAATGTGTGGTGTTCAATGTAGGCTTACATTCCATGAGACATGCAGAAGAAAACATGCAGGGCTTGACATTAACCTGTTTATCCACTTGTCCTTCAGACAAGTAGGTGACTGAAAATGTTGTGTTGTTTGATGCAAGAAAACAATTGACTAAATAAAATGCATTATTATTCCCATACCATTATTACAGAGAATCAGACAAATTAAGCTACCCTCTGCCTATTGGTGTAACTTAGCTTATTCAATCCTGTCTCAGAATACAACACTGCCCTTTTAAGATAAAAGAAAGCTCTTTACCTGACTGTTGAGAAATGTACAAGTTTTGTGCTCTTGTAGGAAGCAATTGCTCACTACAAATGATCTATACCTGGGCTAATAACTCACTAACTAGCAAAGGATATAAATAAAAAAGTGCACACGTGGCTACATGCAGCTCTCGCTTTGGACCGTTCATGCTGTACACACAGTCAAAGTAAATGGCACAGATCCATATAAGGCAATGGTCTATTTGCCTATAGGCCTACTGCAGCTCTGATTGTTTATGCCGCACCGGTCTGTATAGAGTACAGACTGAGTAATGTGTGTCAATCACACATTACCCCTGTGGGCTATTATTTCTTCTGTGTGGCAGTCCTGGGGGAGCTGGCAGTCTCCCGGCTACTGATAGAACCATCACCAGAGGGAACATTGGTCTTACCCTCACAAAAAAGATTGCAGCTTTGAAACTGCAGTGAAAGTGCAGTAACTGCAGTCGACTGTGATATTTTGGACACAGTATTTGCAACATACTGCAGTTATACTGCACGCTGACTGCAATCTTTTTCGTAAGTGTATAGATAGAACACTCCATTTGATCTTGATTTTATGTTGTCTTTCAAAATTGTTGTTTGGAGCATTTAGATGAGTTTTGATAGTTGAAGCCCTACTCATTTTACAGCTTAAGTGGTGGGTTTACTGCAAATGATTACACCACATACCCTAGTAAATAAACATCAAGTGGTGTATATCAAACACCTATGTTGCTAGCGTATATACTGTATTCTATTACACATATCATCATTGTTAATAATGAATGCGTTACACATAACATGTAATAACATCTTATCAGGTATGTCTGATTTAGTGTGACATGGCAGAATTAAAATGTAATACACGTGGAGATGATTATGGTGATGGTGTCTTCTCTCAGGTGTCTTCCTCTCCAAAGAGTCATAATTCGCATCTTCAATCCTATACTCCTAGTTGAGAATATTTGCTTTATTACAGACACACACCTCATATCTGTTGTTTACTCAGGGCTGAAACATCCCAAACACCTACAGTTTGAACATTTTTCAAATGTTCTGCTTTGACTGACTGATACTGTGTGGGGTATAAATGTGTCATACTGCACCACAGAATGCATCTTTTGCCTTTGCAGTATGAACATGAGGACTTTCTAAGCTAATTGCCCACAGTCCTTACTGAAGTGGTTAAATGCTAATGTTATCATGGATTTCTGCAGCAGTCACACATTCAAATCAATTCAAGTCAATCCCTAACCTGACAGATAAAACATAAAGGACTCTGCCAAGATAAAGAGGAAATGTAGTATTATTTTACAATGAGTAACATACTCATTCTGTAGGTGAACTTATGGTGTAATGTAATGTAATGTATTGTATTGTCCACACCACCAGACAGCTGGATATCCCACAGTAATACAACCAGAGGATGGTTGTCTGTGGATTTCTATTTTTCTCACTATATTTTCTCAGTAGACCCTGCCTGTTGGACTGACCATGTTTCCAAGCTAGGATGCATGTATCATGGTGCAGTGCAGTGTTCAGTGTTCATTTCAGGACTACAAAGCCACAGAGGAGACAAAGGCGCAGCAGGATGTCTGCCTCTGAAACTGAATGACAAAAAATCAGCAGGGGTGTGACCCTGCTCAGAGACAGGAGTGACATAATTGTATTTTTTTTTTTAGGAAGGACGGGTTGACAGGGAATATAAGGTCAGGACAGAAGACACGTGGAGCGAAGGAAAGGGTAGAGGGCTTGTAATGTAAGGCTCAGAGTTATTTGTGTTACCTCACGGATTTGAATGCATCATGCCTCATAGGATACTTCCCCCATGCCTTGTTCTTTCCTGTCGTTTCTCTACCCTTGTATCATTTTCTCCCAATTGCTTCACTGGATTGTTATGTATTGCTAGATATTACTGCACTGTTGGTACCAGAAAACACAAGCATTTTGCTGCACCTGCGATAACATCTGCAAATCTGTGTACACGACCAATAAATGTTGACTTGATTTAGTAAACTTTTTTTCTTCTCTCTCTCTCTATCTCTCTCTGGTCTGTTCATAAGCTCATATCATTCTAAAGCCAAACACCAGCATCTGGTTAATTGGAATCAGAACAGCCCACCAGGATCCTTCTTCAAATATCCTGGTTCCCTGTCCAAGTCTATCTATTTCCTCATCGTCCCCTCCTCCTCTGTCCCCATATATTTTGGTTCCATGTCAATAAGAAAATAGCATAAAGCACGCTGTAAGATCAAAAAGCTGAAAGATGTTCAAGGGGCTGGGCGGGATTTGCTTTACTCTTCACGCTTGGACTGGTGTCTTGGAGAAAAGCAGAGGCTCTCTTCAATAAATGGTCCATACCACAGTACCCTTTTAACAGCTTTATACATTGGTTTTGCATTATTTATCCTAGGTCTGGGCCATTATTAGGAGACTCTCTGTCCTACGACCACACACTTGGTTTTGTTTGGGAGGAGAGAGAGAAAGAGAGGTGCACTTTTTAGGGGGATAGTGCAATCTCACGAGAGTTTAAAACACAGCCCTTTTCCTCCAGGATGGAAATACCAATGTGTTACTGAGAGGAAATGTTCACACAATTATTTTCAATAAGATAAGATAAACTTGGTCAGATATGTAAAAAGCGTGAACTGCCAGGAATCCTTATTTAAATGACTTTGGATTTCCACAGCCATGACAAATTTTCTTCCAAGAATGTCTGCTCAGCTTCCATGAACAGTAATACTCCAAAATGTCAATTTCCTATTCACCTCGCTACCCTCCAACTTCCTGCCAAAGGGAGCTGGAGAACAGAGAGTTCATGGATGAGAGCATCCTGAATCCATTTCAATGTAATCTCAGAGGTGACTATGCCAGAGAGATAGCCACAGAGCCACAGACCTTTAACAGTCTGCTAGTCTCTAATCCGCTTAAGGATCAGGTTGATATAAGTTGTTCTTGTCTTTCTGAGAGACACCCTGAGAGTAAATATTTCATCAGATTTCAGGTCTGAGCTCTTCATCCTGCTGCTGGAGCCCCACTGCTCTGTCTGTGTCAGGCTGTCAGGGGCATCATGGGGCTGAGCCATTATAACCCAGATTCTCTGCACACAGTTAATGGGATTTGAATGAACCTGTCCCTGCGCAGCCGGCAGCCATACGTTCCTCTCACCCCCTTGTATCAAGCAGGTAATTAGTAGGGTGATCATGTGATCTCACGCTGCTCCTGTCCCTTATGTGCTGCTAATTAAATCTACTTCCATTGATATCGTCTTTAAAAGCTGACAAACGGAGGGCAAGGGGGTGAAGGTTTTTTTCTGACATTGCCTGCTGTGCTAGAAAATGTCTTACTCTGCGTTGTAGATTTGCATATTTTTGGAGAACAGGGGTGGGAAGAAAACAGCAGTAGAAATTGCATCAGAAAGTGAGGGCTAATAATAACAAATACACAGAAGACACGCATGCACACGCAAACACACACACACACACACACACACACAGACTACATCTTGGAAATGAAAAGAGGAAGGCCAAATGGTTTTGAATTTCTGTTATCTAATTGATTCAATTTGCAAGGGAGAACCCCTTCCCCTTGGAAGAAAAATAGTATGTGTACTACAGCCTCTTATTCCTTCCTTTGTTGTGTAAATCTCTCCTTTTTGAAGTCCATATTTTTCAAACTACACCACAGGGAGTTTGCCTCTCCTCAGGGAAGCAACCAGTCTTTTTTCACACACACTCAGAAGGGCCTGGCAGGACCAGAGAAATCCGAGGATATGCCTCCCTGGGAGACAAGGGTTGCAGCACAAACACTTAAAAGACACACCCTATCCCCTCAGCCCTCAAATGAAGTGGACACTTCTGATGACGTATCATGACGTCTGACGAGTATACATTTGCAGGGCAAAGGGAGGAGGGAGGAAGGAATGATTTTTAAATGGCCGGAAATTAGTCACTCGTCCATCCCGCGATGATTGTGTTTTCAGCAACCGGTTGCTTCTGGGTGCTTTATATGCGCTACAGTCATTTAAGAGTGCATTTCTTTAAAGATTTTTTTTTTAGCCCTATTTCATGGTATCCAATTGTTTCTTTTAGTAGCTACTATCTTGTCTCATCGCTACAACTCCCGTAGGGGCTCAGGAGAGACGAAGGTTGAAAGTCATGCGTCTTTCGATACACAACCCAACCAAGCCGCACTGCTTCTTAACACAGCGTGCATCCAACCCGGAAGCCCGTGTACATGGCAACCTTGGTTAGCGCGCAGTGCGCCCGGCCCGCCACAGGTGTCGCTGGTGCACAATGAGACAAGGATATTCCTACCGGCCAAACCCTCCCTAACCCGGACAACGCTAGGCCAATTGTGTGTCGCCCCACGGACCTCCCGGTCGCGGCCGGTTACGACAGAGCCTGGGCACGAACCCAGAGTCTCTGATGGCACAGCTGGCGCTGCAGTACAGCGCCCTTAACCACTGCGCCACCCGGGAGGCCCTAAGAGTGCATTTCTAATTATATAAAATATACAATTATTAATAGACGCCTACTGTATGATAGCTAGTAAATGAATTAGATAATTAACGTTAGCCTGCCTAGCTGGAACCTCTGAAGAAGGAAAATGTTTTATTTCTACAATTTCCAAAAAATAACCAAACAAAAACATATTTGCTTTTCAAACTTATTTGCATTAATTTTTTCCTTACACTTGTATGTTGACTTCTCCATTGATGTTGTTTTTAAGTTTTCACAGACTTTTCTTAGCGGATGTACAATCGTCGCAAATTGAATTATGGGGAGTTTCAGGTCCCGGAGTGAACGTAATTGTACACTCGCAAAGCTGACTAAAAACAAGGGCTGAGGGGCTTATGTTGCAAACTTCCCTTGCTTGGCTAATCATTTAGACTGCCCTCCAAGATGGTGATGGGGATTGCCCCAAGATCATAAGGCGAGGGTAAGTGGAAGAGGATGTGTCTTTTAAGTGTTTGGACCGCAGCCAAGGACAAGAATAATTGTTTCTTGAGAGGTATATGTGTGATCATGCACAATACTGAAAGGAGTTAAATAGATGCACATAGTAATTCACCACTGGTTAGAGAGAGAGGAATATGACGTGACCCGTTTGGCAGCAGACCATAATATAAGTAAGTGTTTATGAGTGAGCAAAGTTTTAATTGAGTGTAAAATGCACTCTAAATTATAATCTGTATCTATTAGCTCTGCGGTGTCCATCCATTAATTATATATTACATCCCTCAGACAAAGGGGCCACTTCTGATTGACCGGAGCGCTGAAAATGACAACTGAGGTCGAGCTATTGAGTGCTGACTGGGTCCCATTGGGCATTGATATTCATGTCATTTAAGGAGCCAAATCTATGGACAGGCTGAGGATGTCCTTATTGATCACAGATCCAGGATCACAGATACTGCATTATAAAGAGGGCCTCTCTGACCTGATGAAAGACTTCTCCCACAAGTTCTGAAAACTTTGGTAAGCAAGCTGTAATTTCCCTAATTAATCAAATCAAACCTCAACCCACAGCTACAATTAAGAGATTGCTACCTGCCTGTGAGTGATTCTCTAATAGAATGCTTTATGCTAGCTTCGCTCCAACAATGGTATAATAAAATAAATTGGTCTAAGGTGGAAATTGTCCATAGTGAGGTGGTGTAATATGTAGTGTGGGGGAGGTATGCTTTATGTTGACACGGAGTGGGAGGTAATAGAGCCTACAGAGGAGACAGTGATCAGTGAGGGCAGAAAGGAAGGAGACAGTGGAGAGAAGAGGATCAGCCATTAAAGGTGAGCTGAGCGGGAATGCATGGTTCCCTCCACACCCACGCCATTCTGCTACAGGATAAACAAGAGATAGAGAAAGAGAGAGAAAGATGAAGAAATGCATCAGATTTCATTTCAAAGAGACAAAAAATGGGGAAATGCACTAAGAATTCAAATCAAACACAAAGTAAAGCAAATACCGTCAGCCGCAAATCGGCTCACTCTGAAACAGAATCAAAGCAAGTCTCCCCCTAAAATCCTGAAAGCGGCTTCAGATAATGGAATTTGACTGTGCAGAATTGTTTTACAATTTGTTTTCCATTTGTCTAAAAGGTGACATGCTTACCAAGCATCAAGCTACTTTAACTTTTTAGGTCTGAGGTGTCATTCTGGTAGGTAACAATACTATACCACATATTGTATTTTCTTGATATCATGCTCCCATTTTCCACTATACAAAATTTGCATCTTCTGTGGTCCCAACCTGGTCTCAGAGCATTTCGTATTATTCTGAATGTAAACCATTTCGTATGCTATATTACGATTTACATTTTGCATTATATGTTATGTATTTGCCAAACGTACAATATGTTACGAATTTGCAAAACATATGATATGTTACATATTCTAGCTAGTTAGCTAACATTAGCTGTTACAAATTTGCAAATGTACAATATGTTACGAATTTTCTAAACATATGATATCTTACGAATGGGTGGCAATACAGTGCCACTGACACGGCCTGCAACGAAAACATGCGGACTCTCCTTCACTGCAGCCAAGCTGAGTAAGACATTTAAACGTGTTAACCCTCGCAAGGCTGCAGGCCCAGACGGCATCCCCAGCCGCGCCCTCAGAGCATGCGCAGACCAGCTGGCCGGTGTGTTTACGGACATATTCAATCAATCCCTATACCAGTCTGCTGTTCCCACATGCTTCAAGAGGGCCACCATTGTTCCTGTTCCCAAGAAAGCTAAGGTAACTGAGCTAAACGACTACCGCCCCGTAGCACTCACTTCCGTCATCATGAAGTGCTTTGAGAGACTAGTCAAGGACCATATCACCTCCACCCTACCTGACACCCTAGACCCACTCCAATTTGCTTACCGCCCAAATAGGTCCACAGACGATGCAATCTCAACCACACTGCACACTGCCCTAACCCATCTGGACAAGAGGAATACCTATGTGAGAATGCTGTTCATCGACTACAGCTCGGCATTCAACACCATAGTACCCTCCAAGCTCGTCATCAAGCTCGAGACCCTGGGTCTCGACCCCGCCTTGTGCAACTGGGTACTGGACTTCCTGACGGGCCGCCCCAGGTGGTGAGGGTAGGCAACAACATCTCCACCCCGCTGATCCTCAACACTGGGGCCCCACAAGGGTGCGTTCTGAGCCCTCTCCTGTACTCCCTGTTCACCCACGACTGCGTGGCCACGCATGCCTCCAACTCAATCATCAAGTTTGCGGACGACACAACAGTGGTAGGCTTGATTACCAACAACGACGAGACGGCCTACAGGGAGGAGGTGAGGGCCCTCGGAGTGTGGTGTCAGGAAAATAACCTCACACTCAACGTCAACAAAACTAAGTAGATGATTGTGGACTTCAACAAACAGCAGAGGGAACACCCCCCGATCCACATTGATGGAACAGTAGTGGAGAGGGTAGTAAGTTTTAAGATCCTCGGCGTACACATCACAGACAAACTGAATTGGTCCACCCACACAGACAGCATCTTGAAGAAGCAGGAATCAGATTGGTCGGACCAGCGTTGAACAGACCTCAGCGCGGGAGCTTCTTGTTTTAGTTTCTGTCTGTAGCATCTGCTAACCATGTGTATGTGACAAATAAAATTTGATTTGATTTAATGTATACCTTGGACTATTCAGTTTCTTCTCATTTTCATCCTTTTCACCTTCTCTCCTTCAAGTTTGAATATATGTGAATTTCAGCACTAAGGAAAGCTCTTGTGTTGGTTTAGAATAAGTGAATCTGAATTCCAGAACCACAGAGTGCATATTTTGGTTTGGAATTCAGGACCAAGGACAACAGCATCTGAGCACATTGCATGATCAAAGGACTTCAGGAACAAAAGACCCAGTGAACCTTGATGTGGGTGGGGGGTAGCTGACCTTGCAGTACTGTATTGCCACAATATATACAGGCCACATACACAATTAAGTAGGTACACCCATCTAGTACTGGGTCGGATCCCCCTTTGCCTCCAGAACAGACTGGATTCTTCGGGGCATGGATTCTACAAGGTATCGGAAATGTTCCACAGGGATGGCATCACGTAGTTGCTGCAGATTTGATTGTGGTGCATTCATGCTGAGAACAGCCCATTCCATATTCATCCCAAAAATGCTCTATTGGGTTTGGTCAACAACAATATTCAGATACGCTGTAGAGTTCAATCATTGCTCAATTGGTATCAAGGGACCCAATGTGTCCCAGGAAAACATTCCCAACACCAATAGACCACTACCACCAGCCTGTATTGTTGACAGCAGGCAGGATGTGTCCATGGGCTCATGCTGCTTACGCCAAATCCTGACTCTGCTGTCAGCATGAAGCAACAGGAACCAGGATTAGTCGGACCAGGTGATGTTTTTCCACTCCTCAATTGTCCAGTGTTGGTGATCGCATGCCCACTGGTGCCACTTCTTGCCATTCTCCTTCGACTTCTCTCATCAACAAGTTGTTTTTGCCCACAGGACTGCTGCTGACTTGATGTTTTTTGGTTGTCGCACCATTCTCGGTAAACCCTAGACCCTGTCGTGCGTGAAAAGCCCAGGAGGGCTGCTGTTTCTGTGATGCTGGATCCATGCGCCTGGCACCCATGATCATGTAACGCTCAAAGTTGCTTAGGTTGCTTGTTTTGCCCATTCTAACGTTCAGCCAAACAGTAACTGAATGCCTCAATGCCTGTCTGCCTGCTTTATATAGCAAACCATGGCCACGTGACTCACTGTCTGTAGGAGCGATCCATTTTTGTGAACTGGGGGAGGTGTACCTAATAAACTCACTGGTGAATGTGAACATGACAACCTTGTTGAATCTCTCCTACAGGGTTTGTTGATTAAAGCTGTTCCTGCCTAGGTGTAAAGAGTTATCTTTGAAATCACAACACTGCCACACAAACATTACTCTTAAGCTGAATGTTTTCAGGGCATTTCTAAAACTTTCAAGGTTAAAATAATTGTGTATTTTCCATAGTGATGAAATAGCTTGTCAGAAAGCAAATACTGATTTAGGTAATTAGTAACAAAGTAATACGACTGCAGTTCCTGGTATTTCTCTAATGGGTAAGTTGGGAAAAAGCAGAATATAGACATTTTTATTAACATAAGGCAAGCAAATGTCCAACTCAGATGTAACCTGTTCCATTAAACTCTGATCTAATTAATTTTCCTTTACCATCACTAAATACAACCACTAAGAGTTCACACGAAGTATGTACGAAGATAATTCTCACATTTGTATGCAGTCTTTTTCCTCAGACCCATTAAATTAATACGCTATGACTCTACAACATATCTGAGGAGTTTACTCTGTTTTCATTCAATCACTAACTGTTGAAAACCAACACATTGAATGTCTAGGTGTGTCTTTAAAATTTATGATTATTCATGTCTGTTTCATGGTAGTCAACCAGTATACTTTTACAGTTGAGTCACACAAGGAATCCAGCTGTTCACTTCTATTAAGGCTCGGCTCTGACAATGATTCTCAGACAGGGAATTTAAACGTGTTCTGGAGTGCTGCAGGCTGTTTTTTTTTGGGGGGGGTCAGGAGGGAGAAGAAGAGCATAAGATTAACATCTAATTCATTTTTCCTACTGAGATGTATTAAACAAAAATTGAACTTTTGTGGAAACTGTAACTAGGGGTTGAGTATTCAAATCAATGTACCACAGCTTGCAGTCATGGCTAAGTTTTGAGAATACAAGGTAATTACAAAATAGAAATATCCCCCTACCTCACTAACCCATTGAGCTACAGCCACTCGTAGCCAAACATTCAAATGTGATATTGAAGTGGTTGCCTGGATTGCACAAGTCTGGTGCTGTTGTTTACAGCAGCTCCACATGACAATCAACAATTCTGGTTGCACGAATGCCAACTAAGTCTAGTTGCAATATTGTCAAACTAAATTACAAAATAACATTCGGAGCAGTTGGCATTTATTCAATAGAGAAA
Source organism: Oncorhynchus tshawytscha (assembly GCF_018296145.1). Taxonomy (NCBI): domain Eukaryota; kingdom Metazoa; phylum Chordata; class Actinopteri; order Salmoniformes; family Salmonidae; genus Oncorhynchus; species Oncorhynchus tshawytscha. Next base: position 21,312,949 of record NC_056437.1, read on the forward strand.
ACCCATATCACCAACTGAACCTACCATTACACATAGGCTGGTCAAAATAGCCTACATAGGACAACCTCTCCACATGCTTGTCTCATTGGCTGCAAGGTACACACAGCTGTTGTATGACAAAGGAGAAAAAACACATGAAACTACAGGCCAGCTGACAGCTACATAATTTCACTCAGGGGTAATCACATCATTGATCAGTGAATTATAAGGCAAATTACTTACATTACATGACTGTACTAATGCTCATACTTTAGCAGGCATAATCAGGTTACACAGACAGATGGATGTAATGGCATTTTGAGATAGACGGATGTTTTTCATTATAGGGACAGAGAGAGAAGAGTGAAATAGATTTCTGTCATTTAAACTACCATTGTTATTTGTAGTCTGATCCACCCATGCAGCCCCTTAGCAGTACCCTCTCACTTTATCACAGCAAGAGGTTTACTTTGTGTGTATAATGATAATATCAATGACATTTGAATGAAAGACATGAGACTAACTCTCAAAGAGGTCTCTGTTGCTAGACGTTTCCCAATGTGCTGGCAGGAAGCAACAAAGCAGGTCGAGTTGAGGAGTGTTGAGTGATTCACAAACAAAATCAAATCTTGATTTCCTGCTTCTTGCCGATCATTGCGCCTTTGAGTTTCTCCTCCCACACTCAGAGCTCAAGAGAGAAAGAGATTGCTACCGATGCAATAACAAGATCTACTCTCTGGCGTCTAACAATTTATGCTATCCGTCATACACAAGCCCCACACTTCACATGCTGTCGCAGTGTCACTGCTATTTCACACGCCCTCAGGTAGCTCCATGCATCCACAAGGCTGCCCATAAAGAGGGAGAAGTGAGAAGAAATGTGCAGTATGTCTCACATCTTATTGTGTTACTGTGATATTACTGAGGGAGTTGTGAAACTCATACCTACCCCAAGTGATTCTACTGTATTAGTATGCATCACATATTCTTCCAAAACAGATACCGTACATGACAGCGTGTACAGGTTCAAAGCTGTCGGGAGAGGCTGCTGACAGATACTGTAAAATAACATACTATGAGTTGACTATCTCGCTCAGCTTTTTTCATCAACTCTCTACAAAGACATTCTGATCCAAGCAGTCTAACTTCAGTAAAGTTCTCTAACATGTCTATATAAACAGTTTTAGAATTAAAAGATATTACCAGAATACAGACTCATACAGTGCCTTGCGAAAGTATTCGGCCCCCTTGAACTTTGCGACCTTTTGCCACATTTCAGGCTTCAAACATAAAGATATAAAACTGTATTTTTTTGTGAAGAATCAACAACAAGTGGGACACAATCATGAAGTGGAACAACATTTATTGGATATTTCAAACTTTTTTAACAAATCAAAAACTGAAAAATTGGGCGTGCAACATTATTCAGCCCCTTTACTTTCAGTGCAGCAAACACTCTCCAGAAGTTCAGTGAGGATCTCTGAATGTTGACCTAAATGACTAATGATGATAAATACAATCCACCTGTGTGTAATCAAGTCTCTGTATAAATGCACCTGCACTGTGATAGTCTCAGAGGTCCGTTAAAAGCGCAGAGAGCATCATGAAGAACAAGGAACACACCAGGCAGGTCCGAGATACTGTTGTGAAGAAGTTTAAAGCCGGATTTGGATACAAAAAGATTTCCCAAGCTTTAAACATCCCAAGGAGCACTGTGCAAGCGATAATATTGAAATGGAAGGAGTATCAGACCACTGCAAATCTACCAAGACCTGGCCGTCCCTCTAAACTTTCAGCTCATACAAGGAGAAGACTGATCAGAGATGCAGCCAAGAGGCCCATGATCACTCTGGATGAACTGCAGAGATCTACAGCTGAGGTGGGAGACTCTGTCCATAGGACAACAATCAGTCGTATATTGCACAAATCTGGCCTTTATGGAAGAGTGGCAAGAAGAAAGATATCCATAAAAAGTGTCGTTTAAAGTTTGCCACAAGCCACCTGGGAGACACACCAAACATGTGGAAGAAGGTGCTCTGGTCAGATGAAACCAAAATTGAACTTTTTGGCAACAATGCAAAACGTTATGTTTGGCGTAAAAGCAACACAGCTCATCACCCTGAACAGACCATCCCCACTGTCAAACATGGTGGTGGCAGCATCATGGTTTGGGCCTGCTTTTCTTCAGCAGCTGCAGGGAAGATGGTTAAAATTGATGGGAAGATGGATGGAGCCAAATACAGGACCATTCTGGAAGAAAACCTGATGGAGTCTGCAAAAGACCTGAGACTGGGACGGAGATTTGTCTTCCAACAAGACAATGATCCAAAACATAAAGCAAAATCTACAATGGAATGGTTCAAAAATAAACATATCCAGGTGTTAGAATGGCCAAGTCAAAGTCCAGACCTGAATCCAATCGAGAATCTGTGGGAAGAACTGAAAACTGCTGTTCACAAATGCTCTCCATCCAACCTCACTGAGCTCGAGCTGTTTTGCAAGGAGGAATGGGAAAACATTTCAGTCTCTCGATGTGCAAAACTGATAGAGACATACCCCAAGCGACTTACAGCTGTAATCGCAGTAAAAGGTGGCGCTACAAAGTATTAACTTAAGGGTTGGCTGAATAATTTTGCACGCCCAATTTTTCAGTTTTTGATTTGTTAAAAAAGTTTGAAATATCCAATAAATGTCGTTCCACTTCATGATTGTGTCCCACTTGTTGTTGATTCTTCACAAAAAAATACAGTTTTATATCTTTATGTTTGAAGCCTGAAATGTGGCAAAAGGTCGCAAAGTTCAAGGGGGCCGAATACTTTCGCAAGGCACTGTATACTTCTATGTAAGAGAAATAGGATTGTCAAGCCTTGCACACTGTATGATGTACAGGTGCCTTGGGTATGCAATTTTTGCACAAGATATTTCTGTTATTTCGTACCGATACAGTAATTATTATATGAAACAAACCTCACTGGGTTTGAAAAGTGTCAAGAATGTCTTTCATTCGATGCCTTCATTATTAACAATGATTTTGAATGTGAGAGTGCCTACTCAAGCATGCATGAATCTTAATTTATATTAGCAGCCTGTGCTCCAGTGCTGATGAGGCCCATGATACTGGCTCTCCTTCGAGGATGCAGGTTATTCTTCATGATCAGATGGAAAATCAGATCTGGCAACCATGGACTGCTAGATAGTGTCTGCATTGCCACTTCCTGTGGTCGTTCATTGACAAGATAAAAAGGAGAGAAAAGCAACCTGGCTGCACCAGCGGTTGAAGAAGAAGAAGAAAAGAGAGCGAGAAAGATGCTCTGTGTTGATGATGTGCTCATGGCTGCCAGTGAAGCCGGATACAGCCATTCAGGATGGTTCAATAACTGAAATGATTTTACTGGGACCTGCTGGGAGATCATTGTGATGCTCTGAAAGAGAAAGTGGAAATGGAACAAAAAGGCATCAACATCCTCTAGTAAAGGGAAAGGACATTAAGAGCAATTGATTCAAGTAACTCGTTCCCCTGATCTGAAATGTTCTTAATACTATTTTTAACCTTGGAATCAAGTTGTAGCAACTACCGTTACATTTTTGGGGGGGAATTGGATACTGTAATAGGCTATCACAATATCACAATGACAGATGTTTATCCTTGCTCTTGTTTGTTGAAAAACAAATCCTTTCTCACAATTTCAAAGAAGTCAGTTATATTTTCCTTTAAATGTACTATCTGAAATAACTCAGTCCCCAAACCAAATCCCAGGTGATCTGCAAAGTGGGCATGTGCTATCCTAATTTTGACTGTTGAAATATGAATTTCTGATAGAAAATAGATCATAACTTGTATATTCAATCAATGCTTTAAGAAAGGATTTATTTAATGTCCAGAAGGTCTCACAACCATAGGCGCACACACACACACACACACACACACACACACACACACACACACACACACACACACACACACACACACACACACACGATAACATGGATTTAGTACTGTAGATATGCGGTAGTGGTGGAGTAGGGGCCTGAGTGCACACAGTGTGTTGTGAAATCAGTGAATGTATTATAATGTTTTAAAATTGTATAAACTGCCTACATTTTGCAGGACCCCAGGAAGAGTAGCTGCTTGGGGATCCATAATAAATTAAAATACAAATTTCACGAAGCTATAAAGTGTAGTAATGCTGCCATGTTTATACTGCTGTATGGTGGCACTAATGTTATGATTTGTTCAGTAATTAAAGTTGGAAATTCAAACATTGCAGATTGTAGCTGAACTTGCATGACTGAGCCTTCTTCGTTCTCTCTACCAGCTTGGATAGAAAGTTGTTGTGCGTAAAACCAGTAGGTCCAAGTAGGTCCAGTTTGGTGCCCGACTGTTTTCTATACTGAGTATTGTCAACCTAGACATTATTTCCTGAGACATTGTGTATTATGTGCTGCACACAATGTAAACGTAGTCTTGAATGATGCATGCCAAATCATCATAATTAAAGTTGGTGATTCAAACATTGCGGACTGAGCCGTCCTCGCGCTCTCTCCCAACTTGGATAAAAAGTTATTGTGCATATAACCCGTATATTAATGCCAAATAACGCATATATATGTTTTCACCACGGCCTGTAGGTCAACTCTTTTCTATACTGAGTATTGGAGACATTGTGCATTATGCGTTACACACATTTTTTACTTAGTCTTGAATGATGCATGCCAAATTATACCAGAGATAAGGGACTCTTGATATTGCAATCACACAACTCGAACACCGGTTCACCAGTAGCCTATGAATGAAATTGCAAACCACTTTTTTTGTTCAAGCCCTCAAGAACCGTTGTCCACTAAAGATGCTAATGTTTTTGCATTACATCTGCCAATTGATTGGCTGTCCAGTATCCAGATGACTTGTCCCCAGAGGTTCCTATACAGTTCATTTCTTTCTGTAACTTGTTAAGGCTAACTAAGGAGAATGCAAGAGGCTCAATTAAAGATGTTGCAGAACTGCCATATTTGAAGGACCACTCCCTTATGTTTCCCTTATGCTGCTGTGGCACTCAAGCTGTTTTTACCATCCTAGTAAGGGTTGCTTTTGTGGAGAGATTGTTTCCTAAACTAAAACTGATAAAGAACTACATAAGAAGCATTAGGCTCTCATCTGATATGTGCTTTTGAACACCTAAGCAAGCTCCACTCATCGCACTGGCACCGTCATAACCTTCCTCTTCCAGCCCCCCCCACGCACCTCCACCACCAATTCAATTTCAATATAACTTAACTTTAAATTCAATTTAAGGGGCTTTGTTGAGTTTTGTTTTCTCATGATTTGGTTGAGTCAAATACCAGCTTGCTTAGGGGGCTCTTCTCCAGGTTAATTTCTCTGTAGGTGATGGTTTTGTTATGGAAGGTTTGGGAATCACTTCCTTTTAGGTGGTTGTAGAATTTAACAACTATTTTCTGGATTTTGATAATTAGCAGGTATCAGCCTAATTCTGCTCTGCATGCATTATTTGGTGTTTTACTTTGTACACTGAGGATAGTTCTTGGTTAGTGAGCGCACCCCAGACCTCACAACCATAAAGGGCAATGGGTTCTATAACTGACTCAAGTATTTTTAGCCAGATCCTAATTGGTATGTCACATTTTATGTTCCTTTTGATGGCATAGAAGGCCCTTCTTGCCTTGTCTCTCAGATCTTTCACAGTTTTGTGGAAGTTACCTGTTGCGCTGATGTTTAGGCCGAGGTAAGTATCGTTTTTGTGTGCTCTAGGGCAATGGTGTCTAGGCATGGGAAAGACATGTTTACATTGCCAAAGCATCATCCCCTGCCCCTCCAGCCCCTCCTCACACCTCCACCCCCCCTCCAGCCCCCACTCACACTTCTACCATCACCCCTTTCCCCTCCTCCTCCATAATTGTATAAATGTATGTAGTTCTGTCCTTGAGCTGTTCTTGTCTATTAATGCTCTGCATTATGTCATGTTTCATGTTTCATGTGGACCCCTGGAAGAGTTGCTGCTGCTTTTGCAATAGCTAATGGGGATCCTCATAAAATACCAAAATACCAGCCACCCTAACACCTCCATCATCATCCCCCTCCTCCTTCAGTCCACCCTCACACCGCCACCATCGCCCCCGCCTCCTTCTCCAACACCAACACCCACTTCCCCCTCCTCCAGCCCCCCCCATCACCCCTTCCCCCTCCTCCATTAGCCTCACCCACTTCTTCTCAGCTGGCAGGGAGGCATGCTCTGGATCGGTGCCCAGAGCAGATGACTGTGGAGAGGCAAAGGGCTGGGAGAACCACCTCTCGGCCCAGAGCGCTGGTGCTGCAGCTCGTGCTGTCAAGTCCTTTCAGGTCCTGCTCACTGCTGTGATGGCTGCCATGCTCCTCTTTCACTATCCTCTACTCTATATTCTAGAGCCCCCATACTCAACTCAGCCCTTCATTGTCTTCTCTGTCATTATAGGCTCATAATGGAGAGATGAATGGTTCATAGATCTACTATCAAGTAGTTGGTCACTTTCAAGATCTACAGTAAAACTAAAATATATAGTATTTATATATATATATGTATTTTTATATATATAGTATATATATAGTACTGTAGGAGTTAGTCTAATGATAGCTCGGCAGTTAGCAGTATAGTTCTAATTCAACACACAGAGAACTTAATGTAGATATAGAAACTTCATCTTTCCATTTCTGAGACTATAATGACAGAGAAGACAATGAAGGGCTGAGGAGATAAAACCATGCTGGGTACGGAACGAGAGGAGCATAATCAAGCTCAAATGGTTTTGACAATATGCTGGGATATCCAATGTCAGCTTTGGGACACTGACACATTGGCAGATTTAACTTTGTGTTGCAAAACACATACAAATATCCCAGGGAAAAGCAGGAAACATTTTTCACTTTTTGAAACTTTTGAAGAGAATCAATTCAAATCTCCAAGAATATTTACTGTACCAGGCATATTCTCTGACCTTAAAAATGTTCTCATATGATTACCTACGTCAATTAAGATTCTACTGGCTACAGCGTCTTACTGGTTCAGTAATATATTCAGTCTTTAAGGCTTATACTGCTATGTAATGCTAATCTGATGTGGCAATCTTAATAAGAGCCATCTAATTCGATATTTTGATACTCTTAATCGGTAGGATTTGCAATAATTGTGCCAAACATCAACTGGTAGAGGCGGATGTTTTATTGACTTATTTCTCATAAATACTAAATACACACAAATCCATCCTTCCACAGTTGAATTACCGTGTCAGTCACGATTTTAAGACGATTGAAGATTAGCCTACAAATGAGATATTCACTTTGAGATAGAGCAGATTAAATACACTGAACTGCCTCTGTGATTTCCATGAGTGCTATGGTTTTGGCCTCACCAACTGCTTAGGCTTCTTCTTAGTCACCATGACAAAACACACCAGAAATGAGCCACCAGAGTCGCACACTGTCGTTATATGATTACGATCTGTTTTCTTCTCCAATTCAGCCAGAGCCTATGGTGGTGCACGCTGTTATGATTGCTGCTGGTCTTTCACACTGGGAGCATCTGCTTCATGTCCACCTCCTATCTGAGCATCTTTAATGATCCCTGGGGCTCTGGCATTTCTGTGGGCATGCACAGTAAAGGTACCTCATGCACCTCGCCTCGCACTCACGCACACACCCCTCTCTCCTTGTCCTCCCTCTCCCAGTCCCCCTGGGAGAAGCTGGTAGCTTTAGCGGAGCTGTAGCGTGACCGTCTGCTGGAACATCGCTGCTCTCATCCCTACCTGTCAAAGGAGCAGAAGGAAAGCACTCCGGATTGGTCAGGTAGCATTGGGCCACAAAACGATTAAGATGCCAATCATGCACACACACACACAATGCCTCCATGCTCCAATGCATCAGGGAGAAATAATCGTTGGACGGCATTAATCGCTGTCGGGCATGATTTGATCGCTTCCTTTTGATTGCCCTCACTCCACTCAGTCACACAAGTAGCACACACACACACACACACACACACACACACACACACACACACACACACACACACACACACACACACACTGATGTGTACATAAAAAAAGATGAGTAAAAAGATACATAACAGTGACACATGCTTTATGGATAGATATATACAGTATCACTTCAAATGTTTGGACACACCTACTCATTCAGGGGTTTTTCTTAATTTTTACTATTTTCTGCATTGTAGAATAATAGTGAAGACATCAAAACTATGAAATAACACACATGGAATCATATAGTAACCAAAAATGTGTTAAACAAATCAAAATATACTTTATATTTTAGATTCTTCAAAGTAGCCACCCTTTGCCTTGATGACAGCTTTGAAAACTTTTGGCATTCTCTCAACCAGTTTCATGAGTCACCTTTATGCATTTCAATTAACAGGTGTGCCATGTTAAGTTGTGGAATTTCTTTCCTTCTTAATGGGTTTGAGCCAATCAGTTTTGTTGTGACAAGGTAGGGGTTGTATACAGAAGATAGCCCTATTTGGTAAAAGACCAAGTCCATATTATGGCAAGAACAGCTCAAATCAGCAAAAAGAAATGACAGCCCATTACTTCAAGACATGAAGGTCAGTCAATATGGAACATTTCAAGAACTTTGAAAGTTTCTTCCAGTGCAGTCGCAAAAACCATCTAGTGCTATGATGAAACTGTCTCTCATAGGGACCACCGGAATGGAAGACCCAGAGTTACCTCTGCTGCAGAGGATAAGTTCATTAGACTTAACTGCACCTCAAATTGCAGCCCAAATAAATGCTTCACAGAGTTCAAGTAACAGACACATCTCAACAACTGTTCAGAGGAGACTGTGTGAATCAGGCCTTCAGGGTCGAATTGATGGAAATAAACCACTACTAAAGGACCAATAAGAAGAAGAGACTTGCTTGGGCCAAGAAACATGAGCAATGGATATTAGACCGGTGGAAATCTGTCCTTTGGTCTGAGACCAAAATTTCGATTTTTGGAACGGATCATTTCCGCATGTGTGGTTCCGACCATGAAGCATGGAGGAGGAGGAGTGATGGTGTGGGGTGCTTTGCTGGTGACAATGTTAATGATTGATTTACAATTCACACTTAACCAGCTTGGCTACCTCATCGTCCCATCTGGTTTGTGCTTAGTGGGACTATCATTTGTTTTTCAACAGGACAACGATCCAACATACCTCCTGGCTGTGTAAGGGCTATTTGACCAAGAAGGAGAGTGCTGCATCAGATGGTTTGGGATGAATTGGACCGCAGAGTGAAGGAAAAGTAGACAACAAGTGCTCAGCATATGTGGGAACTCCTTCAAGACAGTTGGAAAATCATTCCAGGTGAAGCTGGTTGAGAGAATGCCAAGCGTGTGCAAAGCTGACATCAAGGCAAAGAGTGGCTACATTGAATAATCTAAAATCTAAAATATATTTAGTTTGTTGAAGACATTTTTGATAACTACATGATTCCATATGTGTTATTTTATAGTTTGATGTGTTCACTATTATTCTACAATGCAGAAAAACCCTTGAATGAGTACTGTAGGTGTGTCCAAATGTTGTAGTAATACTGTATACATATATATTTAAAGCATACGTTCCGAAAGATAATGGATTTTTTTTAAACAAAAACACTAAACACAATTAAAGGAATTCATTCAAGGTAACAAACTGTCTACTGCTCAACAGAAAGTTTATTCATGACATACAGCCAGTATCAGTTAAGACTTCAGACTATGTAGCATTTCCATAAAACATGACAGAAAAACTACAGAATACACACAAAACACAAAGTGTCACAAGTTAAAAATAGAATTGAAGATTAGAAACAACTGCAGTTGACACGAATAGTGTTGTCAATCAGAGTCTTAAAAACAGACAAGGACACTAATTAAAATCTTCTGAAGCATGTTCCAAGATAAAGGGGCCTTATGGGTAAAATATTTTTTCCCCATCTCAGTTCTAGCCTTAGGAACAGACAAGGACAGCAGCAACTGTGAACGAAGACTATATTGAGTGACTAATCTGGTCAGTAAAGAACATAGATACAATGGGAGTTGTCCCATCAATGCTTCGTACACAAAAGTGTACCAGTGCTTTAGCCTCCTGGTAGGGAGAGAGGTCCATTGCACCATAGCATACAGATCACAGTGATAGGGGAGTGATCTAGCATTGGTAATACATCTTAAAGCACCATGATACACTGTGTCCAAAGTTTAAGGTACTTGCTGAGGCCTGCATATAGACAATATCACCATAATCCAGCACTGATAAAAACATGCATTGAACAAGATCTTTTCTGACTAACATTGAACAGTGAGATTTGTTCCTGAAATAGAAACCCAATTTCAACTTCAGTTTCTTGGTCAAGTTATCAATGTGCTGTTTAAAATTCAACTTTTCATCTAACCAAATACCAAGATACTTATAGGAGGTGACCCTATCAATTTGCTGGCCTGTTATAGTTAAAATCTGCAAGTGACTCCATCTGTTTTCTTTCAGGAAAGAGAAAACCATAAACTTTGTTTTCCTTTCATTAAGCACAAGTTTCAATTGGAAAAGCTGCCTTTGAATAAGATCAAAGGCCAACTGTAAGTCCTGAAAATCCTTCACAATGTTAGAGGAGCTAGAATAAATAACTCTGTTGCAGAGTCAACAGTCTTCCCTATATCATTTATATACAGTGTAAAAAGGATCGGACCTAAAATTGAGCCCTGGGGAACTCCTTTTGTAAGCCTTCGAAACTCATACCCTCCTGAGCTACACACTGTGTTCAGTCAGAAAGGTAGTTTTGGAATCAATCCAATGCATCAACACTTAAACCAACCTTTTTTTGTCTATTCAACAGCAGGGCATGGTCATCAGTGTAGAAGGCCTTCGATAAATCAATAAAAAGTGAAACAGTGTTTTTTCTTGTCCTGGGCATCTAGAATATCACCTACAACCTTACTTACAGCAGTAATTGTACTATGCTTGGCTCTAAAAACTGATTAGAATTTAGATAAAATGGAGTTATTACAAAGAAAGTCTTTAAATTGTGAGTTCACAAGATATTCCAAAACTGTTGCCAGTGCACAGTTTAAATATGGGACAATATGTCACACCCTGACCATAGTTTGCTTTGTATGTTTCTATGTTTTGTTTGGTCAGGGTGTGATCTGAGTGGGCATTCTATGTTGTGTGTCTAGTTTGTCTGTTTCTGTGTTTGGCCTGATATGGTTCTCAAGCAGAGGCAGGTGTTAGTCATTGATTGGGAACCATATTTAGGTAGCCTGTTTGGTGTGGGGGTTTGTGGGTGATTGGTCCTGTCTTTGTGTTTGTTACACCAGATAGGGCTGTTTTAGTTTTTTTCACGTTTTCTTGTTTTTTGTATATTGTTCTATTTTCATCTTTATTAAAGATGTATCACAATAACCACGCTGCGTTTTGGTCCGCCTCTCCTTCAACAGAGGAATCCCGTTACAGAATCACCCACCACAACAGGACCAAGCGGCGTGGTGACAGGCAGTGGCAGCAGGAGCAGCGCGAGGAGTACTGGACATGGGAGGTTGAGTTGGAAGGAAAAGGACCCTGGGCACAGCCTGGAGAATATCGCCGCCCCAAAGAAGAGCTGGAGGCGGCGAAGGCGGAAAGGCGCTGGTATGAGGAGGCAGCACGGCGGCGTGGATGGAAGCCCGAGAGTCAGCCCCAAAAATGTCTTGGGGGGCACACAGGGAGTGTGGCGAAGCCAGGTAGGAGACCTGCGCCAACTTCCTGTGCTTACCGGGGGGCTAGAAAGGCCGGGCAGGCACCGTGTTATGCTGTGGAGCGCACGGTGTCCCCAGTGCGGGTGCATAGCCCGGTGCGGTACATACCAGCTCCGCGTATCGGCCGGGCTAGAGTGGGCATCGAGCCAAGTCCCATGAAGCCGGCTCTACGCATCTGGTCTCCAGTGCGTCTCCTTGGGCCGGCTTACATGGCACCAGCCTTGCGCATGGTGTCCCCGGTTCGCCTGTATAGCCCAGTGAGGGCTATTCCACCTCGCCGCACTGGCAGGGCGACCGGGAGCATTCAACCAGATAAGGTTGGGCAGGCTCGGTGCTCAAGAGCTCCAGTGTGCCTGCACGGCCCGGTCTATCCGGTACCACCTCCACTCACCAGCCCTCCGGCGGCAGCCCCCGCACCAGGCTGTCTCTCTGTCTCATCCCTACAGGTGCTCCCGCCTGTCCAGTGCTGCCGGAGCCTTCCTCCTCGCCAGCGCTGCCGGAGCCTTCCTCCTCTACAGCGCTGCCGGAGTCTCCCGCCTGTCCAGCCCTGCAAGGAGCTGCCAGTCTGCAAGGAGCTGCCAGTCTGCAAGGAGCTGCCAGAGCTGCCAGTCTGCAAGGAGCTGCCAGTCTGCAAGGAGCAGCCAGAGCTGCCAGTCTGCAAGGAGCAGCCAGAGCCGCCAGTCTGCAAGGAGCAGCCAGAGCCGCCAGTCTGCATGGAGCAGCCAGAGCCGCCAGTCTGCATGGAGCAGCCAGAGCCGCCAGTCTGCATGGAGCAGCCAGGGCCGCCAGTCTGCATGGAGCAGCCAGAGCCGCCATTCAGCCAGGATCCGCCAGAGCCGCCAGTCAGCCAGGATCCGCCAGTGCCGCCAGTCAGCCAGGATCTGCCAGAGCCGCCAGTCAGCCAGGATCTGCCAGAGCCGCCAGTCAGCCAGGATCTGCCAGAGCCGCCAGTCAGCCAGGATCTGCCAGTGCCGCCAGTCAGCCAGGATCTGCCAGTGCCGCCAGTCAGCCAGGATCTGCCAGACCCGCCAGTCAGCCAGGATCTGCCAGAGCCGCCAGTCAGCCAGGATCTGCCAGAGCCGCCAGTCAGCCAGGATCTGCCAGAGCCGCCAGTCAGCCAGGATCTGCCAGTGCCGCCAGTCAGCCAGGATCTGCCAGAGCCGCCAGTCAGCCAGGATCTGCCAGAGCCGCCAGTCAGCCAGGATCTGCCAGAGCCGCCAGTCAGCCAGGATCTGCCAGTGCCACCAGTCAGCCAGGATCTGCCAGTGCCGCCAGTCAGCCAGGATCTGCCAGAGCCGCCAGTCAGCCAGGATCTGCCAGAGCCGCCAGTCAGCCAGGATCTGCCAGAGCCGCCAGTCAGCCAGGATCTGCCAGAGTCGTCAGCCAGTACGGAGCTGCCCCTCTGTCCCGAGCTGCCCCTCTGTCCCGAGCTACCCCTCTGTCCCGAGCTGCCCCTCATTCCCGTGGGGTCATTTAGAAGGGTCGCCGTGGTTAGGAGGCCACGGAAGCGGACAATGTGGCGGACTAAGACTATGGTGAAGTGGGGGCCACGTCCAGCACCAGAGCCGCCACCGCGGACAGATGCCCACCCAGACCCTCCCCAATAAGTTCAGGTTTTGCGGCCGTAGTCCGCACCTTGGGGGGGGGGTACTGTCACACCCTGACAATAGTTTGCTTTGTATGTTTCTATGTTTTGTTTGGTCAGAGTGTGATCTGAGTGGGCATTCTATGTTTGGTGTCTAGTTTGTCTGTTTCTGTGTTTGGCCTGATATGGTTCTCAATCAGAGGCAGGTGGTAGTCATTGTCTCTGATTGGGAACCATATTTAGGTAGCCTGTTTGGTGTGGGTGTTTGTGGGTGATTGGTCCTGTCTTTGTGTTTGTTACACCAGATAGGGCTGTTTTCGGTTTTTTCACGTTTTCTTGTTTTTTGTATATTGTTCATCTTTATTAAAGATGTATCACAATAACCACGCTGCGTTTTGGTCCGCCTCTCCTTCAACAGAGGAATCAACAGAGGAATCCCGTTACACAATAGTTATCCAACTGGGACGGATCTACCAGTTGGCGTGACATAGGCGTGACATAGGCTGCTTTCCAGACTTTTGGAATGGTATTACTCACCAATGAAAGATTTAATATGTGAGTGAGAGAGGCAGCAATGATCTATGCACCATTTTTTTTTAAATATGGTTTTAATTCATCCGGGCCAGCTGTTTTCTTAATATCAATAGATTTGAGTTCCTTTACAACATCTGAAAGCTCAATCTCGGTCAAATTAAATGGATGAACCATCGGCCGGCATGCAGCATTTTTATGCACAGCCTCATTTGAGATGTTAGGAGGGAGTTTTAGCCAGCTTTAGCAAAATGCTCATTAAACGTGTCAAGCAGTTTATTCTTGTCAGTCACATCCATTGAATTTGAGGTCAATTTCAGCGGAAGACCAGAGGAGTTCGTGTTAGCATTCATGAGTTTAATGGTTTTCCATAATCATTGAGGTTTGCCTTGGTAGATTCGTAATAGAAGCTAGATTTGCATTTCGGTATGAACAAGGCACACTTATTTCTCAGTGCACTGAATAACTGCCATTCCGCCTGAGAATTACCCTCTCTGGCTTTGGCCCATTGTGTATTTCGTTTATGGATCAAGTCAGATAATTCCCCTGTAAACCAGGGATTGTCTCTACCTTTTACCCTGCACTTTTTGAGAGGGGCGTGTTTGTCACAGATAGCAGAAAACATAGACTGAAAATAGGAGAATGCCTCATTGATATCTGGAATAAGCGCAATCCTATCCCTATACATTTCTGAGGAAGTAAATCCCTGTATTGTCTTTGAGAAAAATGTATCATTGAAGCAGCTCTTTAAGTCCATGGTAAGTGATCAGAAATAGAGAGAGAATAAGAGAAATCCAAGGTAAAACCGAATTTAAAAACCCAGAGTGAACCAAGCAAGCGGAGCTAGACATAGAAAACTGGTAAAACAAGGTTCCACTCAGCTCTATGTGTTTGTAGAGCTGCTGAAAGCATGCCTCTGTTTGTGTGTTGTGGTAGTATGTTAATGAATTGATCCCTCTCTCTGGGACTGTACCATGTTGTTGAGCTGGTTCCTCCGGCTCTCTGTGAGTGTACTGTGTTGGTGCGGTGGTTCCTGCAGGGCCGGAACCTCTCCTGTCAGCAGGCAGGCCTGCATTCACTGGGCCCATCTGTTATTTACATGGCCTGTGGATACGTGTGACGGCCATGGTCTCCTGTGGCCCTGCTTGCGCCAGTCACTCTAGTACTACACTCATAATAGGCCTTTTTCGGGAGCAAAAAAACAAAAGAAGAACACGTGCAGACTAGCCTAAATTTGTGTTGCTATGCCACAGACACAGCCTCTGGCGTGATGTACCCTGAGCTCATAGAGAACAGGGGGGAGTCATGTGTGTTCCAGATATAACACCAGTCAAATTCTAATGTCAACACTACCACAGGCACTCAACAACACAGCCTCCACTGATAAACTTGCACCTGCTTCAGTGTTACAACCCCTATTCCCACTTCAACTCCTGCTGCTATGACGAATGACAACATATGCTAATCAACTGGTATTGGTGAATATCGTTGTCCATATTAGTTACAACCAATCAAGGATAATCTCATTAGAGACAAGAGTTGTCTGTCATTGTGTACAAGTAGCTTGTACTCATGGATGCCAAGGGAAGCCAGGCTTCCCCAAACAATTGACCAAGAAAAAAAGAAAAAAAAGAAAAATTATGTATTTTTCATCTCTCTGTGTTTCACAATTTTCCTTCAATTAGCAAGAGGCTGAATGTATCTCACAGGAGAAAGCATCTGAGCGAGCGAAACATATACTTGTAGGCCATCTATCGGATGTCTGGTCTAAACGAGTATGACATTGTTGCCGCCCGTAGCATTGAAGGCAAGGGAAGCCAGCGAGCATTTAGCCATCCTTGATTTAAAAAAGTATAAAAAATGTGTCAATCAACATTGAGCTAAGCAACTGTGAATGGTCCTGGCGCACCAAAAAAAGTGTTGAGGGAAGCCAGCTTCATCATTGACAGAAAAACTTGAATTGTTGCATTTTATTGTGTTGTTGTCCTCTGGTAGTTAAAATTGTCCCTTTCCTAAATTAGCCATGGATGAAGATAGGGATTTGACTTGGGGTTTTACTTAATTCTCTGTACTGGCCAATGATTATAACAGCTATTCTGATCCAACCATTAATTCATACATTGTTGTGCCCCTGGCCTGAGAGGATGAAAGTTCAATATGTAGCTAGATATAGAAGGAAGTTATGCTAGTGTCCAAGCATTTTAGCCAGGTAGCCTAGGACAACAAAAAATAAAAGTGTGTACTGTATGACAGAATGGTAGACCGTTTCGTCAACATGAAAGAAAAGAAGCCGTTTCTCTACAAGTAGGGTGAGTTATTGGTTTTTCCCCCCCGGTGACTTTACCCACACACGACTACTGTTGTGTACCTTGCCTGCTCTTGTCTTGAATGCTTTTTGTGAACTTACATTTTAGTCATTCAGCAGACACTCTTATCCAGAGTGACCAGGGTTAAGTGCATTGCTAAAGGGCACATTGACAAATTTTTCACCTAGTCAGCTTGGGGATTTGAACCAGTGACCTTTTGGTTACTGGTCCAGTGCTCAACTGCTAGGATACCTACCTCCCCAATCAGAAGAAATTATGAAAACATTGATCACATACTGCGTACATGACTGACCCGGTCTTGATGTCCATTGCACACTCAGCAGGTGGTAGAAAATAAATAGAAGTTAGGACAAATACGCTTACCTTGTACATACTGTAATTGTTGTGTTGGTTGTTTTTCCAGTTTCTCTCTTCTTGTTTTGTGTTCGTTATTTAAATCAACAGCAGAGACAAGGCTACACAAGATTTGTTGTAAACAAGAGTGAGATGAGAAGCCTAATTGGGTGAAGGTAGAATTGATGATTACTCAAATAGCTAGAATCAATAGAAAAAGGCAGTGCCATCTTGTGTGTTTTGAATAACCATACTAAATTAAACCAAAAATAAGAGAGGCACATTGAGACAATTCCAATCAAAACTCAATACAAAATAGAAAGTTAAGGATTCCATTAACATTCTGAAATTAGGGGCAGCACTTTCCTCCAGCAGGCATTTTCAATTCCACAGTGTAGACTTACTAAAGGTAACTGCCTATCTAAGAAGAAAACAATAAGTCTGTTCACTAAATGTTTGAATAGTTTAAATAGTTCATGTGATGTTTGCTCTGGTGTATAGAAACCAGTGCACAGTGTAAAGTTCTTCCCAGAGCTAAGGCATTTTTTCTATTCAAAATGTAAAGACTTTAACCTGTCTCAGAGTCTGGGCTCTCCAGTCATCCAGCCTATTCAAGCGAACAAAACAAGTCTGAGGCTTTGTTTTCAGGTTACCAAAGGTCCCCTTGTGATATGAAGCTGTAGACTATGATGACATTGATGGAGTGGTAAAGACAATGACCCCTGCTGATCTGTCCACTAAAATAACCCTCTACAGAATGAGTTCATACTGTATGTGTTCTATAAAGTACAGCAAGTGACTTGTAAGAATGTATATTCCGGAGACGTCCGGCTACTTTTGGATACTTCAGGATAGAAATCAAATCAAATGGTATTGGTCACATGCGTCAAACAGGTGAAAAACCTTACAGTGAAATGCTTACTTAGGAGCCCCTAACCAACAATGCAGTTTAAAAACATTTAAAAATATGAATAAGAAATACAAGTTACAAGTAATTAAAGAGCAGCCGTAAAATAACAATAGCGAGACTATATACAGGGGGGTACCGGTACAGAGTCTGGGTAGCCATTTGATGTTCAGGAGTCTTATGGGGAATAGGTTTTGTTGTGCCCTCTTCATGACTGTGTCGGTGTGCTTGGACCATGTTAGTTTGGTGTTGAGGTGGACACCAAGGATCTTGAAGCTCTCAACTACAGCCCCATTGATGGAAATGGGGGCGTGCTCGCTCGGTCCTCTTTTTCCTGTAGTGCACAATCATCTCCTTTGTCTTGATTATGTTGAGGGAGAGGTTGTTGTCTTGGCACCACACGGCCAGGTCTCTTCATTTGTTCCGCGAGGACCTCAATCCGACTTGACTTGATGGTGGTAGAAAATTGTCTGACATTACACTCCAGGGCCTTGGTAAAGGCCTCATTCTCAGCCAGCTCGGCAGCACTGTGTGTCTGCCAGAGATATCTGTCTCATACCATGCCTCCCCCACAAGGCTTATTTTCCACAATTTTTTCTCCCTGAGCTGCTCTGTGTTGCTCTAGAGTTGAAGAGGCTGTGTGGTTAGTGAGTACACACTGCCCAGTGGGAACAGGAGGAACAGGCCTACCCTCCCTCAACCTGGCCAGAGGCTGACTTGTTAGTGCCAGCGTTTGGCAGGATGGAGCCTGACACCCCACCATGCATGGGGCACAGCCAGGTCTGCAATGCAAGGAGAATAGATCCATAGGCCACAAACCGGCACAATTATCACACAGGATTATATTGAGCGAGCAAATCGTCCTATTAAAATCAGAGGCTTCAGTCAGTGGCTGAATCACTGAAATTACTTTTTAGATTAAAACACCACCCCTGGAAAGAAGATAGTATGTGCTATATGATAACATTGTATCTGTAAGAGTACAATAATAATGTATGGTTTGTCCAAAAATCTGGTTGCTCCTTAAATCAAGTGACTAATAATAGTCTGGAGATCTTCAGGGGAACAAATGTCTACAGTCAGGCACTGATATTACAGAATTTCCCTTGTCACTGTTCAGCTATGAATATGAATCCTCAGAGATCCCAAAACCAAGAAGTCCATCATAAAAAACATTGTAGGCACTCAACGTTTAATACCAGTTACATTGGCTCAAGATAAGCTTACATGACAGTCTGTAAAGTCCACATAAAAAGCAACACATTATAAAGGGAGAGAATTCCTTAGTACATTGTTATTTTAGGAATGAAGGGTTACAACTGATTTCTGCTTTAGTCTTCCATGTGTGCTTTAGCCAATGTGTTTTTCAGGCACCAAGTCAAGCAGAGGGTTATTAATGGACGGAAGGACCAGAGTGGATGAAGTAGTAAATGTCAGAGTGATGGAGAGTCGGGGCCTTAAAGCTGAAAGCTGGAGTGAGAGGTAATTGGGTGGGAATCTATTATACACATGTTAATCATCATTCATTTGCAGAGAAACCACTAAAAGATGTATGACTTGCAATGTAACAATCATTAGGGTTTGTGTGTTGTTCACTAATGTAGGTGTGCAAGCAGGTGTACAGCTATCAATGATCTCGTCGAGGTTGGCGTCCTATTGCGGGAAGGTCAAATGATCAAGGACCCAGGTTCGATCATTAAACAGTAACATAAGTCAGTGTCAAAAGCTGAAATAAATGACACGGTTAACGTAAGAGATGACTTTCAGTAACATGTTCCCAATGCACAAAGTTACCTTCAATGGAATGAGCTCTGGAAAAAAGCATAATAAGCCTAACTGTCATGGCAACCATAAATCACTCACATGCATCCCCTTAATGAAGTCATTTTGGGACACCAAAGGACTTAATGATGGATTGGCCACAGTTATCAGTGGAAGTATTTATGCATCAGGGTGTTTTTCAGCAATGATCTGGTCATTACTGAAAGATAAAAAGGCAGCAAAATGTATTTCATATAACAAAATACAATAAATTTCTTCATTTGATAAACATTATCACATAGCAACTAATGCAGGAGAAAAATTTAAAAAACATTTTTTAATTAAATTTCTCCCCAAAGATGGCAAGGACTCCAACTGAGTAATAAATTGGGTCAAATATTTGCCTGGCAGAACTTTCCACCCATCTATGACACCAACGCACTGACAAGACAATCTCAATAAATAACACCATCCCTATTGAAAAGCAATCCCTTTTCCTCTCATCTATTTTGGGCAGAGACAATATGTTAAATATGCAATAATATGTTAAACACTTTGTTCTCAGCTGAAAGATTTAGCTTCTCATAAAAATGATTAAATATCATATGGTCAGTGTAGCCGTGCATTATAACAATGCGTTTTAATGTCATGCAGTGTTTATCTAAATGTGTAGATAGATGAACTTCATCTTCCGATAAACAGAATTTAGAAATGCAGAAAAACAACGCTTTGTAGTGAATTCATGGTAATTACCAGTCTTCAAACGTCCACAATTCGCTAAGGGTAGGGCACACCCTCTGCTTGCACAACCCTCTAACTTCTCTTGTTTAACGAACAGCAATTAAGTCTAAAACATAAATAGTTGACTAACAAATGCTTTATATTCTGATTGCATTTATTTAAAACATTAATCAGGCAAACATTGAACAGTGCCTCTAACCCATACCAAAAGGTTAAGCTCGGAAATCATGTTAATTGTGCCACTGAGGCTGCTTTAGACAGGCAGCCCAATTCCAATGTTTTTTTCCCACTAATTGGTCTTTTGACCAATCACATCAGCTCTGAAAAACATCTGACATAATTGGTCAAAAGTTATTGGAAAAAATATTAGAATTGGGCAGCCTGTGTAAATGCAGCCCAGGAGAGACTGTTTTTTAAAAAGTGATTTGGATGATTTTACAAACACTATGCATTGTAGCATAATAGAGGACTTACTGTTCTACTCACTACTCTCTATTGTGGGATAATAGAGGACTTAATGTTCTACTCACTACTCTATATTGTGGGATAATAGAGGACTTACTGTTCTACTCACTACTCTCTATTGTGGGATAATAGAGGACTTACTGTTCTACTCACTACTCTCTATTGTGGGATAATAGAGGACTTACTGTTCTACTCACTACTCTCTATTGTGGGATAATAGAGGACTTACTGTTCTACTCACTACTCTCTATTGTGGGATAATAGAGGACTTACTGTTCTACTCACTACTCAGTAATACAGTTTCACTGCCCCAGAGATGCTTCAATGTTTATGGAAAACCATTCTCTTTCACCTCTGAGGGCTACAGAGGACTGGTAACACAAGGATGGGGATACCTAGTCAATTACACAACTGAATGCATTCAACTTAAATACTGTATGTCATTTAAACCAACCCCTCTGAATAAGAGAGGCGCAGGGGGCTGCCTTAATCAACGTCCACAGCACCTATGGAGCAGCTGTTGTTAACTGCCTTGCTCAAGAGCAGAAGGGCAGATTATATTCCACCTTGACAACTCACGGATTCAATACAGCGACCTTTCACTTACAATGCTCTTAACCGCTAGGCTACCTGCAGTTTATTTTCACATGGATGATCATCAGGGCGGCAGGGTAGCCTAGTGGTTAGAGTGTTGGGCTAGTAACCAGAAGGTTGCAAGTTCAAATCTGTCGTTCTGCCCCTGAACAGGCAGTTAACCCACTGTTCTTAGGCTGTCATTGAAAATAAGAATTTGTTCTTAACTGACTTGCCTGGTAAAATAAAATAAAAAAATCAGCCGTAAGGAAAGACTGACAATGGAACTGATTGGCTTTATCCCTGGAACCCAGAATAACACCAGCCAAAAGGGTTTCTGAACAGGATCCTTATCATCAGCTCTATTGTATTTCCGCAAAGGTTTTACACCAACCTTCCATGACAGTATACGCTCAAGGGGCCGTGCTACAAATCTGAGGCTAAGTTGCTGTATGTTCCTATTAAAGATGTCCCCCAGCAATGTTTTAAAACTTTTACTGTTGAAAAGCAATATTCCAAGTATAAATACAGTGAAGTACACACACTAAGGGATTGAACTATTTAGGGGGAGCAAATGTGTTTTTAGACAACTGCAGACTTCATGGAGTACGGCATTCAAGGAGTTGGTCTGATGGGAATCTGTGATGTCATCAGCCTCCCCCTTTCTTGAGGAACAATAGAGGAACAATAGAGAACAAAAGAGGAAAGGCCCACCCCCCCACTTGTGTCATTACTTGCCTGGGCCACCTATTGAGATGTGCCTTTTGTTAAGTGAATCTATGTGCTAGATGAGGTGAAAAGGAGACTGGAGTACTACTTTAATGGCTAGAGGGGGACTGGCATGACACACTTCCAGTTCTAATGTGAAGAAAAATAATCACTGTGACCATCTCTACAGTTCCTTTCAGGATTGCAAAAAAAAGATTGAGCAGTTCAATGGACATTTCCACAGTTTCTTTCAAGACTGCAATAATACAGCAGTTCACCAGACAAAATACACTGCAGCAAGCAGCGAACTACTAAAGGATAACAATAGAAACAGATTCAGTTGAATGTAGCCTTCTGAACTGTATGCTACATAGATGAACAATGCACTTCACAACAACTAGGTTACCCTCTACATTTCCAGGCATTTGCCTTTCCATACAATTAAACAGCTGCAACACAAACCAACAATTAAATAAATAAATGACAGAAAACATAATGTAACAGCATCAGAGTTAATTTAGCTGATATTAATTATGCATCTGGCAGACGAAAGAGAACTAAGAGAATCACAAGTCAATATTTAATCAGTCGCTCTGGATTTTCCTGTAGAAGAAAACAAATGTCCCCATTATTTCACTTTGTTACTCTCTCTCCAGAAGCACTGCTCCATTACACAGACTGTCAGAGTCTGCTCAACACATACAGATGTAGGATCCTAATTTGATCACCCTGTTGCAGAATAACTTTCTGCCACATGGTTATTTTAAAACTTGTAGTGTATTTGAGGTAAAAAGGCTTCTGAAGTTTGTAATTTATACTTAGAAATTTCAGACTGTAGGAACCCCGACAAAAATGTCCACTAATTAGAATCTTCTCGGACTTCTTGAACCTGTCCCTGTCCCAGGCTGTAGTCCCCACCTGTTGTAGGGAGACCACCATCGTCCCAGTGCCCTAGAAAAACAAGTTGACGTCCAAATGACTATTGCTCTGTCGTACTCACCTCGGTAATCATGAAGTGCTTCGAGAGGCAGGTCATGGCCCACATCAAGGGCACACTGGTCAGGCACACTGGTCAGGCACACTGGTCAGGCACACTGGACCCACTCCAAGATGTAATTTCCATTACTCAGAACCCTGGGTCTGGAAACTACCCTTTTCAACTGGATCCTGGACTTCCTGATAGGCAGACCACATGCTGTGAGGATTGGCAACAACACCTCCTCCACGCTGACTCTTAACACAGGTAATCCATGTTAACCCACGACTGCATGGCTTTGCACGACACCACCTTCATCATGAAGTTTGCTGACGACATCACAGTTGTAGGCCTGATAACCAACAATGATGAGTCAGCCTATAGGGAGGAGGTAAGTGAACTGGCATTGTGGTGTCATGACAACAATCTCTCCCTCAACGTCAGCAAAACAAAGGAGTTGATTGTTGACTTCAGGAAGCAGAGGAGAGAACATGCCCGATCCATATCAACGGGACTGCAGTAGAGAGAGTCACAAGTTTTAAGTTCTTCGGAGTCCACATCACCAATGACTTGACATGAACCAAAAACACCACCACTCTTGTCAAGAGGGCACAACAGCATCTCTACTTACTAAAGCGGCTGAAGAAATTCGGCATGACACTCGGAACCTCTCCAAATACTACCTACCGCTGCACCCACAAGATCATCCTGACCAGTTGCATCACGGCTGGATAAGGGTATTGCTCTGTCCACGACTGCAAGGCCCTCTAGCGGGTGGTGAAGATGGTCCCGTACATCACTGGGACCGTGTTCCCACCCATCCAGGACAACTACTTGAAACGGTACCTGGCACGGAACATGATCAAGGACCTCACACACTCCAGCCACGAGCTGTTCTCTCCCTTAACGTTGGGCAGACGGTATCGGAGCATGAGGTCTGATACCAACAGGCACAGAGACAGTTTCAATTTACGAGCCATCAGACTGCTGAACACTTGAACTAGACTGACCAACTGCTCTGACTCTCTGCACCTTAGCACACACACACACACACACACACACACACACACACACACACACACACACACACACACACACACACACACACACACACACACACACACACACACACACACACACACACACACACACACACACACACACGCACACGCATCACAACTGCTGCTACCAGACTCTTATTATACTGCTCAATTTATTCACTAGCCCCCGTCCCCCACTTATTTATATGTGTAAATATTGGACAAAATAATTGTGTCTTCATGTATTATACTTATGTTTAAAATGTTTATTGTATTCTACTGAGCCATCTACTTTATGTTTGTATTCTTATCTTTTATTATTCATTGTTGTTGCATTGCCAAGATGGAACCTGCAAGCAAGCATTTAATTGGACAATATGTACTATTCG
Source organism: Oncorhynchus tshawytscha (assembly GCF_018296145.1). NCBI lineage: Eukaryota > Metazoa > Chordata > Actinopteri > Salmoniformes > Salmonidae > Oncorhynchus > Oncorhynchus tshawytscha. Next base: position 21,337,024 of record NC_056437.1, read on the forward strand.
TATCCTGTACATACGACTAATAAAACTTCATCTTGATCCACATAACAATTCACATTTGCTGTTTCTGCATGATTATTTTCCCGCTGTAGAAACAAATTAAGATCTTACATCTGTATGGCGGGAAATGGGTGCTATCATTATTCTGATGATCTAAAGATGTAGGATCTTTAATTTGGTCAGTCTTTTGTTGCTGAGAATTTTCCTGCACTGCAGGAAATGCAGATGAGCTTTGTGATTTACATAAATTCACTGAAAAACCACTCTAAGACACGGTTATATTAATAGTATTGCACTTTTCATGTAGCCTACTTTTGACCTGCTGATAGCCTAACCACCGATCAAGCAACATTATACACTAAACGTTCAAATCCTGTTGCAGCAGGATGATTTTGCTGTGACAGTTTAGGTCAAATTAAGGTCCTACATCTGTATGAATCACTTATGTTGGTCCTCAAACAGTTGCTTTTTTCATTCTGCAACTTCCACAGCTGTTTATGTCTCAAGCGTACCCTCATTGACTTGAAGGAGACATTTTGGGAACTCAGAGGTTTGAATTTTGGAAACAATTCAATGAGGTCTACCTTTAACTTTCCTAGGTATAATAGACTAGCCACTAGCACACAATGCATTTATAATGGAATTCTGTTTACCGATTTCTCAACATTCACAGGCAATTCATTTTTAATCCTTTAACAAAGCTCCACGCTTAAAAGTAATACTTTAAAGGTAATAGCTTGGACATTTCCCCTCCAAATCCCTTTAAGTTCTTTATTTGAAATACCAGCTGAATTATACACTGCAATGACAATGAGTTTTAATTATCATTGTAAATTCTATCTCTCAGTTGAATTAGGGACGCAAACTACATTTGGTAAAGAAATTGAATTTTCCAATAAAATTACGAGACATAAGTGTGTACACAAACAACATTTGGACAACTTGTATACCTGTAATGGTTGTAAATATATTTGCTTTGTAGGTCATTGCCCAAAAAGCTGATAGAGTACTCTCCATGGTCCTGACTTAATGGTAAAGATTGGACAGTGCTCTCAAACATGGGAATGATTGACATGAGGACATACAGTATCTCAGAAAATAGCTATTCTGTAAAGACAACACACAAAATGTGAATTACAAGAGTGAGTAACGTACCTCAGACTTAGGTTGTTGATCTATTCACAACAAACACAGTTAGAGAGTTTCAACAGTTAAAAGACAAAATATAACAACTGTGGGGATGCTCTGCATGAACCCTTCAGAGAAGTTATTACTCTGCTGTTTTGTCTCTTCATTTTTCTTCCCAGAGATGGAAAATCTCAGCAAGAAGATACTCATGCGAAGTACACAGTGCTGTCTAGAGAACGTGGTGTAAGGAGTGTTGAGGGGAGAGGAGTGGAGGAGAAGGAAGGGAGGTAGGAGCACTGGAAAAAAGGGGTGCTCAAATGCTGACCAGAGGTGAAGATCACTAACCTTAACCCTAGGTTCATGTCTACACTCCAGCTCAACCCTAACCATAGCCATAACCTTAACCCTAGTTTCACATCCACCCCTGGCTCAACCTTGACCCTAACTCTAACCAAGGACAGGAGAAGTCTGTCACACAGCTTGAGCTCAGGGCTTCACAGGAGGCAGGGCTTCCATCCCATTGCCCAGTGCCCTCTTCATGCTCAAAGTAATACAAAAAGTGAAAGTGCAAGGTGTTATTAAAAATAGAAAAGGAACAGAGTTCCTATGAAGTCAAAATAACACTGAAATTGTGAAAATTAGAATAACGCCCTTTTTGTGTAGGAGCTGTTTAAAAAAGGCATTGGCAACGAATACAGAGTTTTCCCCCACCTCGCCCCTTCCCGTCCCAATGGAAACCTCTTTCTCAAAGCTAAGGATCCGGATCACATTCTGTGCAGGTGTTATCTTATGCACACTGTGTAGCTACTGCTCACACGCCACCTCCCTTTACATTTCTCTCACCCTGTTCTGAACCATGATGATGTAGCCTATGCCTCCGCCTCATATTTCTGAACAGCTGAAATAAAAATCCCTGCAGCAATTTGAACGAACGTTCACAAAAATATTTATTGAAGGTTGTGCAACCTTCTCTGTCAGTTGTAACGGATATTGCAGTTGCACAAGCAGGATGCAGTCCCAACACATTGCACTGGAGCAAAAACAATCAGCGTTTTGTGTGACGATGTAGGCTAATCTTTATAGTTGCTGCCATATCGTAGCCAATAGCCAGGGTTCCTTAAAAAAAATATGTAACTGCATTTGAGTTTTGCATTGGGGCAAAAAACGATCTGCATTTTAACCACTCAATAATCATACAAGTACCGCACAAGAATGTTACTTAGCTGTTCCACCTCTGGGAAGCCTCATTTTCTAGGCAGCCCAAGCATGTGTATCCGAACAATGGGTGAGTTAGTTTTGCATTGCCCGGGGCACTATCATTCCGTAAGTTATCTGTTAACTACCGCTTTAGACTGCCTACTATTTGTGAAAATAATCTTCATAGTTATGCTGCCACATCATAGAGACAGTTGCAGAAATAAGAACTAGCCCATGTTTACAATGATGAGAAAATAATTGCCATTTTGACTGCCTGTAGGTGTCTTGCTTGTGTTTGATATGTTTGCCTAAATATACTGTTATACCACACAACAAAGTTTGTATGAACATGTCGATCATGTCTTTTATCAAGGCTACAACATGAAAAAAGAACATGAAAAAAGAACATGAAACTGTGCTTGAGGCATGGAATGCATAGTTGGAACTAGTTTCCCCCTCCATGTCAGCAGTGTGGTTAGAAGCTACGTATAAAAAAAAATCCTGCACATGTGTAGGAATCTCTGTATCAAAAGCCATTGCAAGTATCAAAAGAAACTGCAAGTCGGGTTCCAGAAAATCTGGAATCTCAGCCACTCCCTTGAAAAAAATGTATTGATTTTCAGCATGTTCAGGTGGGATGGAACTTTTGGCCCACATCATGACATCACAATGTGTTCTGATTATAATATACCAACAACTGTTCATCTGGGTAAGGGGGTGTTCTCTAGACCAGTTATTCCCAAACCCCAGGGATTTGCCGTCAGGAGAATGCCTAATAAAAATGTGATTCACATTTTTTTTTTTACAAGAAAATCATTTAGTACTTTTTTAAAAACAATTTTTCTTCACATTTTCAAATAGACCATTTACATTTTCCAACAGGGCTATACATTTGGGTAAGTTTTTTCTCTCGCCTGAGTAGCCTTGTTTCACTGCCAAAAATAAAATAAACCATCTAGTGTTCAGCGAAATAACAACAAAACGTCAAATACAGGTAGCCTAGTCAAATAATGAACATCCAATCACATTAAGCGCTATTCTCTTGAGGGAATTCCACTAACGGTCCATATGTAGCCAAATGTAGCTGCTGCTCATTCCGTTTGCATGAAAATGGATAAATGGTTCAAAAAAGTAAGACCCGCGTCCAAAGAGACACATACCAGCTCTACTACCAGTAGGTGCAGGTGTAGTACTTCTACTACCAGCAGTACTACACCTGCACCTGTCGATGACGCAAGTTGTTCTGCTTCCACGAGCACATCCAATGCTAGTATCAGTAATTATACATTTGGTGTTAGCCCAGCTAGCATGGACACTGACAGTTCTGAATCTGATGCAGCCGAAGAGCTACTGCCCCCTTACCCGGGGAAGCACCGAACAACAGACAGGGACGTTGGACCATTGAAGTTGCGCAAATAAGATTAGAACTACATTGATTTGGGGTTCACTTATATTGGGAGAAGTGTGTTATATGTGCAGAAGTACTGTCTCACAACTCGATGAAACCTTCACTCTTACGCAGACATTTAGAAACAAAATATGCCAATTTGAAAAATAAGCCTCGGGACTTTTTAGAGCGAGAATTAAGATGACTTTAGAGTAGTAAGACATGCATAAAAGCAACAGATACCATTAATAAGAAGCGGCTAGAAGCATCTTATATGGTGAGCTACCGAGTGGCTAGGACAGGCAAGCCCCATACTATTGTGGAGGACTTAAATCTTCTTACTGCCGTGGATATATATACAGACAATTACTTCATCAAACAACATTGTTTCACAACGCATCAGTGACATGGCAGGAGATGTTTTGAAACAATTACTGCTTTGCATACAAGCCAGTGAATTCTATGCGTTACAGCTGGATGAGTCAACAGACACTGGGACAGCTCCTGGTATATGTCCGTTATGTTAATGGGGGGTCAATTAAGAAAGACATCCTCTTCTGCAAACCTCTAGAAACCAGGACAACAGGAGAGGATATTTTTTAAGTACTGGACAGCTTTGTGACATCACATGGAATTTGCAAGCAGTTGCTCCCGACGCCACTTGGGTACACTGCAGCATCCACTGAGAGGCTCTTGCTGTCAAAGGAAGGCCTGACAGCTTGAAAGACGTTCTGCACTATGCAATGATATGGGCAGCAATCATGTAACACTTTTACAACATACAGAAGTGTGCTGGTTATCAAGGGGCAAAGTATTGACACGTTTTTTAAAATTGGGAGACGAGCTTAAAGTTTTCTTTACTGACCATAATTTTCACTTGTTTGTTCTCATACGACTGGCCTATCTGGGTGATGTTTTTTCTCACCTGAATGATCTGAATCTAGGATTACAAGGACTCTCCACAACTATATTCAATGTTCGGGCCAAAATTGAGTCTAGGATTAAGAAGTTGGAGCTCTTCTCTGTCTGCATTAACTTCTTGGATATAGGGGGCGCTCTTTTAATTTATGGATAAAAAAACGTGCCCGTTTTAAGCGCAATATTTTGTCACGAAAAGATGCTCGACTATGCTTATAATTGGCAGCTTTGGAAAGAAAACACTCTAAGGTTTCCAAAACTGCAAAGATATTATCTGTGAGTGCCACAGAACTCATGCTACAGGCGAAACCAAGATGAAACTTCAACCAGGAAATGGGCAGAATTTTTGAAGCTCTGTTTCCCATTGTCTCCTTGTATGGCTGTGAATGCGCCGGGAATGAGCCTGCCCTTTCTATCGTTTCTCCAAGGTGTCTGCAGCATTCTGACGTATTTGTAGGCATATCATTGGAAGATTGGCCATAAGAGACTACATTTACCAGGGGTCCGCCCGGTGTCCTTTGTCTAAATTGGTGCGTAATCTACAAGCTGCACGCAGTCATCCAGTGATTGAGAGGAGAGAGGAGGCTTTCAACGAACGATATATCATGAAGAGATATGTGAAAAACACCTTGAGGATTGATTCTAAACAATGTTTACCATGTTTCAGTCGATATTATGGAGTTAATTTGGAAAAAAGTTTGGCGTTTTGAAGACTGAATTTTCGTTTTTTTTTGGTAGCCAAACGTGACGCACCAAACGGAGCGATTTCTCCTAAACAAATAATCTTTCAGGAAAAACTGAGCATTTGCTATCTAACTGAGAGTCTACTCATTGAAAACATCTGAAGTTCTTCAAAGGTAAATGATTTTATTTGAATGATTTTCTGGTTTTTGTGAAAATGTTGCCTGCTGATGCAAACGCTAAATGCTACGCTAAATGCTATGCTAGCTGTTACACAAATGCTTGTTTTGCTATGGTTGAGAAGCATATTTTGAAAATCTGAGATGACAGTGTTGTTAACAAAAGGCTAAGCTTGAGAGCTAGCATATTAATTTCATTTCATTTGCGATTTTCATGAATAGTTAACGTTGCGTTATGGTAATGAGCTTGAGGCTGTATTCACGATCCCGGATCCGGCATGGCTCGACGCAAGAAGTTAACAAGGAAAACACACAGGTCTTCCCATCATTGTATGATTTTTTGTGTGCAAATTAACTCAAGCTTACGGACAATGCCAAATGTGATATAGCGAAGCACCTGAGTGAGTTGGGTGCACAATTGCTCAGGTAGTTTCCCGAAAGGATGACACAAACAACTGGATTTGTTATCCTTTTCATGCCCTGCCTCCAGTCCACTTACTGATATCTGAACAAGAGAGCCTCATCGAAATTGCAACGAGCGGTTCTGTGAAAATTGAATTTAATCAGAAGCCACTGCCAGATTTCTGGATTGGGCTGTGCTCAGAGTATCGTGCCTTGGCAAATCACACTGTTAAGACACTGATGCCTTTTGCAACCACGTACCTATGTGAGAGTGGATTCTCGGCCCTCACTAGCATGAAAACTAAATACAGGCACATACAGACTGTGTGTGGAAAAGTATTTAAGACAGATTCTCCAATACAACCCTGCATTGCAGAGTTATGTGCATCCTTTCAAGCACACCCTTCTTATTAACCTGTGATGAGTTATTCACCATTTTTGATGAACAATTTTAAATGTAAGATGGCTAAAATAAAGAGGAAAATGATTGATTATTATTATATTTTTTATTTGTGCCTGTCACGACATCTGCCGGAGTTGAAGCATCTCCTTGTTCGGGCGGTTCTCGGCGGTCGACGTCACCAGTCTTCTAGCGATCATTGATCCATTTTTTCATTTTCCATTGGTTTTGTCTTGTCTTCCTACATACCACCATGTTTCAATCCCATTCATTACCTGTTGTGTATTTAACCCTCTGTTACCCCTCATGTCTTTGTCAGAGATTGTTTGTTGTTCAGTTTTGTGTTGGTTGTATTGGTGCGCGACGGGTCCTCGTACCCACTTTGTTTTATTGTTATATTTAGTTTTGGAGTTATGTTTCGTTTATTGTTAGTAAACAACTCCATTACATTCAGTTTGATTATCCTGCGCCTGACTTCCCTGCCACCTATACACACGACTCTGACAGTGCCCTGGTCCAATAATAGCTCTTTGTCACTTCCCACGAACCGTGTTGTGACAAAAACATACTCATTCATATGTTTAATAAATGTATCGTATAGTGTGTGTGTGGCAGGCTTACAATGATGGCAAAAAACAGAGTGCGCTGTGAGAGTGCGCTGACCCTAGTGCTACAGGGGGTACAGCTGGAGGTTGAATGTTTGAAGGGGTACTGGACTATAAAAAGTTGGGAACCACTGCTATAGACCATCATCTCAGCCAATCAGGGATGTGTATGTAAATATATTCACATTTGTTCCTAATGCTCATGATCAGACTGGGCAATTCAAGGGCAAAAGGAGGCTCAGGGAAATAAATTATTAATAATATATTTTATTTTGGAGTTATTTTCATTAAATCAACACACACAGTGATTTATTAGACATACAGTGATGATTTAAAAATACAATTACAAATACTGCACGTGGGCTTCAATTCTGTATCAAATTCCTTTGGGACATTATTTTGGCATTTGAGCCGTAAACCCACACTTTTGCCAGGTAGTAATATGGTTTGTCTCTCTTTGAGCTCTTTGAGCGCAACAAGTTTTTAAAGTTGTCATGGAAACACATTTCCATCGAGACCCATCAAGGCCACTGCTCTGAATGTAGGTGTCATTGGTGTTATCACCCAGTTTTTGGTGCCAATGTGCCCCGTGGTAACTAGAGTTGACTCTCAGGACACAGGAAATCTTGCGATACTCTTCGGTAATAGTCTAAGCTCTCACATAAGTGCGTGTGTGTGTAGTTTAGGAGACAGAAGGACACAAGATATATAGACACTGAACACTCAAGCACTGAAGGCATCCTGTAGGTTTATGAAAGCAGATTCAAATGCAGTAAGTGTTTTCTGTTGCTATGGAAACTGACTACAGTATACACCAATGGTCTGACACAGTGTCATGTTATTATAACCTAAACATTGAACTAAAGAGTTTCTGTACAGCTAAGGTATTTTGCAAATTAGAACTGGGTTAAAGAAAAACAGGATGCATGTTTTGGAATATTTTTTATTCTGTACAGGCTTCCTTCTTTTCACTCTTGTCAGTTAGGTTAGTATTGTGGAGTAACTACAATGTTGTTGATCCATCCTCAGTTTACTCATATCACAACCATTCAATTCTGTAACTGTCTTAAGATCAGCATTGGCTGATGAAATGTCTGAGAAGTTTCCCTCCTCTTCGGCAACTGAGTTAGGAAGGACGTCTGTATCTTTGTATTGACTGGGTATATTGATACGTAAAAAACGTACACATCTACCAATCGGTGTCCTTCTTTGCGAGGCATTGAAAAACCTCACTGGTCTTTGTGGTTGAAATTCAATACTCGATTGAGGGACCTGACAGATAACTGTATAACTGTATGTGTGGGGAACAGAGATGAGGTAGATGTTCAAAAATACTGTTAATCCCTATTATTGAAGTGGGAATGAGTCCATAAAACGTATTATACGGTTTGTTAATTCAGCACAATTTTACTCCTGAACGTATTTAGGCTTGCCATAACAAAAGGGTTGAATAGTTATTGTCTGAAGACAGTTCAGCAAAAAAATGAAATAAACATCTACAAACAAAATTCCACTTTGACATTATGGGATATTGTGTGTAGATCAGTGACAAAATGTCAATTTGATCAATTTTAAATTCAGGCTGTTAAAACAACATTTGGAAAAAGTAAAGGGGTGTTAATACTTTCTGAAGGGACTCTACAGTAAGTTTAAATTAAGTTAAACCATGGCACTCGCTAATCATTAGTTAAATCTTTTTGCATTGCCTCATCTAAAGTGTGGGCTATTTATACTTTATAATAAATACTTTATAAATGTTTTGAGTGACCAGTGTAATTTCTTACAAAAGATGGACATTCCATTGGTAGACATTCCAGCAGTACCTGATGCTCCTTAATAAGGTTTTAAAATAGACTAGATTATTTATTTATTTAACCTTTATTTAACTAGGCAAGTCAGTTAAGAACAAATTCTTATTTACAAACCCTTAACCGGGACAACGCTGGGCCAATTGTGCGCCGCCATATAGGACTCCCAATCCAGTCCGGTTGTGATACAGCCTGGAATCAAACCAGGGTCTGTGATACACCTCCAGCACTGAGATGCAGGGCCTTAGACTGCTGCGGCACTTTGTTGCCCGGGTGATTAGAACATATCAATGCTAAAACAATAAGCACACAACACAGGATGATAAAAGAAAAGGTAGGGGCGTGGATCAGAAAACCAGTCACTATCTGGTCACCAACCAGTCACCATTTGCCTCATGAATCGCGATACATCTCCTTCCCATAGAGTTGATCATGCTGTTGATTGCGACCTGTGGAATGTTGTCCCACTCCTCTTCAATGGCTGTGCGAAGTTGATGGATATTGGTGGGAACTGGAACATGCTATTGTACACATCGATCCAGAGCATCCCAAACATGCTCAATAGGTGAGTATGCAGGCCATGGAAGAACTGGGACATTTTCAGCTTCTAGAAATTGTGTACAGATCCTTGTGACATGGGGCCGAGCATTATCATGCTGAAACATGAGGCGATGGCGGCGGATGAATGGCACAACAATGGGCCTCAGGATCTTGTCACAGTATCTCTGTGCATTAAAATTGCCATCGATAAAATGCAATTGTGTTCATTGTCCGTAGCTTATGCCTGCCCATAACATAACCCCAACAGCACCATGGAGCACTCTGTTCACAATGTTGACATCAGCAATCCACTCGCCCACATGACACCATGCACGTGGTCTGCGGTTGCGAGGACAGTTGGATGTACTGCCAAATTCTCTAAAATGGCATTGGAGGCGGCTTAGTGTAGAGGAATTTCTATTAAATTCTCTGGCAACAGCTCTGGTGGACTTTCCTGCAGCCAGCATGCCAATGGCATGCTCCCTCAAAACTTGAGACATCTGTAGCATTGTGCTGTGTGACAAAACTTCACATTTTAGAGTGGCCTTTTATTGTCCACAGCACAAGGTGTACCTGTGTAATGATAACACGAGTGCTGACATGCAACTACACATAGACAATAACCCACAAAACCAAAATGGAAAATGGCAACCTAAATAGGATCCCCAATCAGAGACAATGATAAACAGCTGCCTCTGATTGGGAACCAATTCAGGCCACCATAGACCTACATTTACCTAGACAAACCTAAACCCCATAGATGTACAAAAACCCTAGACAGGATAAAAACACACATACCACCCTCGTCACACCCTGACCAAAACAAAATAATAAAGAAAACAAAGATAACTAAGGTCAGGGCGTGACACATATAGTATTCAGCTGGTGGGAGTTTTTTTCGGCTTCATCTTTCTTCTTGGCTGGCCGTCAAATGCATTTATTATACAGTTCTACCCAGAGTTCAGTAGCGATGAAGATAGGATGGGTGCACAGGCAGTTCAACATCTTGTCACAGCTGCCTGACAGTTCAAATTACAGGCTAAAACGTGGCGCATCAACGCTGTTAAAATGACACTAGGAGTGAGATATTGGTACATTGGTGTGAACCAAGCTTTACCGGGATCTGACTTGTTGGTGCTCTTCTGTGGTAGACCAATATATTGAAGATTGAAAGGCAGCTAGCATTTAGCACAATGAGTCACCATGTGGCAAGGGGTAACTTGTATGGTATTACCTATCTGCTGGATGTCAGAGGAATGATTAAAGGCCACGCAGGAGGTGAATGCCATACAGAATGTATAGTACACAAATCAAACACGAAAGTACTGTAAGGCATACCAGAAATAGTTTAAAACTAACTGGACTATGTCTCTTACAATAATAAGGCACAAGTTTTATCTTTTAGAAATACTAATTAATTTGAATCTAACTGTATAAATATTACACTGATTGGAAAGCCAAAACAATGCTTTTTTTGTGCATTGTTGGACTTTCCATTTCAGCCAAGTTTGAGCCCAGCCCAGACAGATAATGTTGAAGTTGAGTGGTTGCTGGCAGACTGTCCAAATGTCTATGATGGATGAGCATACTAAACGTGTTGTTCTCTGTTGTCTGCCCTTTGTTGTCCTGGCAAAGCTCATGTTTTCATCACTGAAATGTACTTCCCCTTCCTATCAGAACCCACAACGGTAGACTATCGACTTCATACAAAAAGTGTCAAATGACATCTTCATTCACATCACCCAGAAATTAAATAAGAAAACCGGTATGTGGGATACCTCCTTCACCTGCACAGAGCATAACCTTGAGATAATAAACAGTGTTCACAATGGAACAAAGTACATTACAGACAATAAACCACAAACGAGCTACAGTATCAAATGGGTAGATTTCCATCTTTGGAGCATAGCCTCAATTATCAAGGAAATGTCAGGGGAAACTTCCATTTAATGGGAGACGTCCTGTGAAAAGCACCATGCATGAAGTAAATCCACTAATGAAATGGGAGAACTCTTAGTTCCAAAGAAATTGACTTCATATTGTCAAGGGAATAGTCTGATATCTGCTTATCTCGTGGATGATTACTGTCAAAGATAATCTTTTCTAGTACACCAGGTTGGATAATTGTAACGTTATTTCACAACCCCTCCTAAAACCAACTATGGCAAAACAACATGCATCACTGAGTTCTAATTACTGAAGTGCAGCTGGAGCAACAACAAAAACATGTATTTATCAAAGCCATATTTTGGCTGTATTCAAGCAGATCCGCTTTAGCCAACATCCGCATAGCAATTGTTTTGGCGGAGGAGGCGGAACTGTGTTAGAGCTGTCAAATCCACAGCTCCCGGCATTTTACCTAAAGCGAACATTGCCACTGGCTGCACGGAGTAGCATTAACATAAATCCCATGCAGCCTTGTTTACAAGTTGGAACACTGGAATGTGAGATGTAATCTACACCTCCATTAGGATGATAGAAACCATCATCATTTAGTTTCATGATTTTTCTATTTGAGCGTAATTATTTCTACATTTTCTTGTTCCAAACTTCTAACGGGAGTGGGGCAGGTGTGGCTTTGTGACAATTATGCAATTTGATGGCTCCAACACAGTTTCACCTCTGACACTGCCAAAACATCAACTATGCGTGTGTCCGCTATCGCCTGTTAATGCTTGATTGAATCTAGGCCTACATTCATGTTGATGAGTGCAGTGTACAGTACAACATTTTGCGTTTATAAAAAATAAAAAAAGTAAATTCTGAGATCCTCTTTTGTCTCAATGCAGCCAAACTAATGTGTGTAGAGTAAAATTCTTATTGAAACTGCCTGGCAGATCTTGAGTAGGTGCAGTGCTTTTCAACAGCTATCCTTGGTCTGTGTTCTTCAATAGCTATCCTTTGTTCCTGACCAATACAAATGTTTTCTGTGGCTGTGATTTACCAGGGTCAGCAGTATTGGTCTACATTCAAAAAAAATTCTTTAAGGAGAAGAGTAATAGTTCTTCACTAGACATACTGTACAGTACTGTCACGGCAGATTTCCTCCTCTTCCTCTGAAGAGGTGAAACAAGGATCGGACCAATACGCAGCGTGGTAGGTGTCCATGGTTTTTAATAAGAAAAACTAAACATGAACACAAATACAAAATAATAAAGTGAACTGGTAACAAAACAGTCCCGTGTGGCACTGACACAGGAAACAACCACCCACAAACCCCAACACAAAACAAGCTACCTAAATATTGTTCCCAATCAGAGACAATGACTAACACCTGCCTCTGATTGAGAACCATATCAGGCCATACATAGAAACGGACAAACTAGACACACAACATAGAATGCCCACCCAGCTCACATCCTGACCAACACTAAAACAAGGAAAACACACAAAAACTATGGTCAGAATGTGACAAGTACTGTACATAGCTTACAATTAACTACTATTATGAAAATCACTAAGTAGCATTGCTAGCTACACATTCAACCTCTATACAGACCAAGGGCACACCTGACCTTCAGAATTAATTAGCTGCAATCTGGAGATGGAATGCTGGAAAATGCTGAGGGGTCCATAACCATTGCATTCCTCCACCACTCTTAGACCTTGTTGTTTATGGAGGTAATATTATTGGTCGACCTTTCTGTCTATAAATACCTGTAAGGTGTCTGCTGGGTGATGCAGAGCTGACGTGAGCCAGAGCCAGGAGGCTAGTCTCTGTCTGTAATAAGATGCAGTGCAAAGGTCAGCAGTGGCTGTCCAGGGAGCTCCGACAGACGGGGGCCTATTATATCAAGTTCATATGAATAATGAACTCTGTCAACACTGCACACTTGGAGAGATGCAAGATACTTGTCAGTAGAGAAAATGTTTGGAAAATAGACTGAATGACATTCAGTGACATTGAGACCAGGGCTATGTCGGTGTTGGCGGTGTTGGGAGGGTGATGGACTCCTGTGGACTATCAGTTTGGTGTCTCCTTGTGTGTATGATCTTTGTCATGTTTACATGAAATCCCACACATGTTTTAATTCCAATTCTGAGTAAGCCACAGCACCAAAACAAGAGAACTTTAGCTGCTAAACTTTCTAGAAATCAAATATGTTTAGCTACCAATGAGTTGGACTGGTGATGACTTGCAATAATGCAATGCTCAGAAATAATAAATATATTACCCGTTTATCTTTGTCTTGCATCATGTCTTCAAGACTCTTCACTTCCAACAGACTGTCATATTCATAATTGACACTCATAATATGTAATATTAGGATTAAATAGGCTGCCCCGTGACAGCAGCTTCAGCTTCCAAAGTGGCAACCTTACATGCTTAAACATACTATAGTCTGCTATAGCTGACATTGACACCTCATACAGAAAAACATGAAAATATAATGCAAAGTAATGAAGTGATGTATGGGCAATTAAGTCTCCCTTGTCTATTGTACAAACTGTGTGTTACGTTTCAGTTAAGGCATTTACTGCATGGTGTAACTGTAATGCCCGGGGTGTAGTGGAGGAAGGAGTCAGACGCAGGAGACAGAGAGTTCAGAGTAGGCTACTTCTTTATACACTGACCAGGTGAAAACAGACGCCACTCAAAACAAATGCCCCAAAACACAGGGGAACTAAACGGTCCCAAAAAACAGCTCATGTACACAAACAACCGTGACATACATGCGTGTACACATTAAACAATCCCGCACACCCAGCAGGTGAGCCGGCTGGCTAATAAAGCCCAACTAATAAACCTAATTAACAACAGGTGTAACTAATAAACAGACAAGGAGGGGGAGAAAAAGATCCGTGGCGGCTAGTAGGCCGGTGACGAAGACCTGGAGCCACCTGTGGTAGGAGTCATGACAGTAACGAATCGCTTCGTCGTCTGAGGAGGAGTAGGAAGGATCGGACCAATATGCAGCGTGGTAAGTGTCCATGTTAATTTATTAGACTGAACACACAAAACAAAATAACAAAGTGAAAGGAAGAAACTAAACAGTTTTGTCAGGTGAATACACAAAACAGAAAACAACTACCCACCAATCATAGTGGGAACACAGGCTACCTAAGTATGGTTCTCAATCAGAGACAACGATTGACAGCTGCCTCTGATTGATACCAGGCCAAAAGCAGAAATACAAAACCTAGAACAAAAACATTGAATGCCCACCCCAACTCACACCCTGACCAAACTAAAACAGAGACATAAAAAAGGAACTGAGGTCAGGACGTGAAACATGGAGCTTATTACATTTCAATCTCCAGGGTACATAGCAGCCTGGCCTCAAAGACTAGACGTAACAACGTAAACATAAATTGGTGACACTCAAATAGTATGAGATGTAATGTTTGGTATGATTATTAAGACAGAAGGTTAATTAAACCAAAAATGAAAGGAGGGTTGTTTGTCGGGGAGGGTGGTTTGGGGTATAATATAATTGTGTATAATGCGAAGCGAATTTTTTATTTCACCTTTATTTAACCAGGTAGGCAAGTTGAGAACAAGTTCTCATTTACAATTGCGACCCGGCCAAGATAAAGCAAAGCAGTTTGACACATACAACAACACAGTTACACATGGAGTAACATTTTTATTTATTTATTTAATTTTACCTTTATTTAACCAGGCAAGTCAGTTAAGAACAAATTCTTATTTTCAATGACAGCCTAGGAACAGTGGGTTAACTGTACCTTGTCAGCTCAGGGGTTTGAACTTGCAACCTTCTGGTTACTAGTCCAACGCACTAACCACTAGGCTATCCTGCCGCCCCAAAACAAACATACAGTCAATAATACAGTAGAAAAATGGTGGCAAAGTAACTACATACAATATAGCAAGTAAAACACTGGAATGGTAGATTTGCAGTGGAAGATCGTGCAAGAAAGAGATCGAAATAATGGGGTGCAAAGGAGCAAAATAAATGAATCAAATAAATACAGTAGGGAAAGAGGTAGTTGTTTGGGCTAAATTATAGATGGGCTATGTACAGGTGCAGTAATTTGTGAGCTGCTCTGGCAGCTGTTGCTTAAAGCTAGTGAGGGAGATAAGTGTTTTCAGTTTGAGATTTTTGTAGTTCGTTCCAGTCATTGGCAGCAGAGAACTGGAAGGAGAGGCGGCCAAAAGAAAATTGGTTTTGGGGGTGACCAGAGAGATATACCTGCTGGAGCACGTGCTACAGGTGGGTGCTGCTATGGTGACCAGCGAGCTGAGATAAGGTGGGACTTTACCTTGCAGGGTCTTGTAGATGACCTGGAGCCAGTGGGTTAGGCGATGAGTATGAAGGGAGGGCCAGCCAACAAGAGGTCGCAGTGGTGAATATGGGGCTTTGGTGACAAAACGGATGGCACTGTGATAGACTGCATCCAATTTATTGAGTAGGGTATTGGAGGCTATTTTGTAAATGACATCGCCGAAATCGAGGATCGGTAGGATGGTCAGTTTTACAAGGGTATGTTTGGCAGCATGAGTGAAGGATGCTTTGTAGCATGTACAGTATGTAAATATCTTCATATTTGTTTCCTAACATCCACACGATCAGGGGGTCAAAGTAGGCCTGGGAAATAAAGGGTTAAACGAGGCTCAGGGAAATAAATGATACAAAATACATTTTGTAGTTATTTTCATGAAATAAACACACATAGTGATTTATTAGGAATACAGTGATGAAAAAATATATATATTACTAAGATTGCACGGGGCTTTAATTTGAGCCAGTTTGCTAGAGCAGGAAAAAAATCCTGCAGCAACAGGAAATGTGAATTATTATGTGGATTATAATTTACAGACTTTTTTTGTAGGGGTTGATACATTTTTTGTAAGGGAAAATCAAACCTAAAATTGAAAAGTTTAATTCCAAAATGCAATATTAGAATTTTTTTTACATTTTGGTAGATGAGCTTTTATTGTTTAAAGAAATTATGAAAGAAATTGGTGTGGTTTTTCTCACCATATAATCATGGCATGGGGTTGTTCAATATGAGACTTGTATTTGTTTAAAATCGATCACTAGATAGACAAATAATCCTGTTTTTTTGCTAAATGCTATATATCCGCCTTACTCTCAGAGAAATGAGTAGTACTGCTTGGTTTTAAACAGTCAAATGTATAAATAAAAAAAAGTATAAAGAACTGTACAAATTATATCTTTGTTAAATCAATATTATTATTTTTTAAAACAAATAATTCAATACAGTAGTATGAGATCTGTATGTAAAAGATGTGCATTTGACATTTTAGTAATTTTGCAGATACTCTTATCCAGAGTGACTTACAGTACAGTAGTGCATTCATATTAAGATAGCTAGGTGAGACAACCACATATGACAGTCAAATATACAGGATACAAATATTCCATTCCAGCTAAACAATGGACATACGGCGTTTTGCAAAACAAATATTTTTTATTCAAACACATCTAAATTCTATGAATAAAAAAAATCTGAGAACATAAATATTTTACACACACGAAAGAATCCATAAGTAATCATTTCTGATGAAAAAATGTGAACAATTGCTGAATATGGTGTTTTGGAAATATATTTCAAAGTAAAAATTACAAACGTCAGAAGCCATTTAAACCTCGAATATACTACACGTTTAAAATGTCCTGCAACATAGTGATCAAATTAAGAGACTACAAATGCACATGTACAGTATGTGTTCCAGAGAACCAGATGAATAGTTTATTTTCAATGTTCTTTAAACAATAAAAGCTAATTTACAAACATTTCTGAAAATGGATATATAGCGTTTTGGAAAGAAACTCTTCAGATAATACTAGGCTTGTCACATGTCCAGTTCGTGGATAATACTACCCAATGTACTGTAGGATCAATTGACCATCCATCTGTTTGGATGTACTCGCGTTTAACACCGCGTGTGGTCCGCTTGGTGGAGAAGAGGAAACTATGCAGATCGAATACAAGGTGGATAGAATATTATTATTATATACACTGCTTAAAAAAATAAAGGGAACACTTAAACAACATAATGTAACTCCAAGTCAATCACACTTCTGTGAAATCAAACTGTCCACTTATGAAGCAACACTGATTGACAATAAATTTCACATGCTGTTGTGCAAATGGAATAGACAACAGGTGGAAATGATAGGCAATTAGCAAGACACCCCCAATAAAGGAGTGGTTCTGCAGGTGATAACCACAGACCACTTCTCAGTTCCTATACTTCCTGGCTGATGTTTTGGTCACTTTTGAATGCTGGCGGTGCTTTCACTCTAGTGGTAGCATGAGACGGAGTCTACAACCCACACAAGTGGCTCAGGTAGTGCAGCTCATCCAGGATGGCACATCAATGCGAGCTGTGGCAAGAAGGTTTGCTGTGTCTGTCAGCGTAGTGTCCAGAGCATGGAGGCGCTATCAGGAGACAGGCCAGTACATTAGGAGACGTGGAGGAGGCCGTAGGAGGGCAACAACCCAGCAGCAGGACCGTTACCTCTGCCTTTGTGCAAGGAGGAGCAGGAGGAGCACTGCCAGAGCCCTGCAAAATGACCTCCAGCAGGCCACAAATGTGCATGTGTCTGCTCAAACAGTCAGAAACATGACTCCATGAGGGTGGTATGAGGGCCCGACGTCCACAGATGGGGGTTGTGCTTACAGCCCAACACCGTGCAGGACGTTTGGCATTTGCCAGAGAACACCAAGATTGGCATATTCGCCACTGGTGCCCTGTGCTCTTCACAGATGAAAGCAGGTTCACACTGAGCACATGTGACAGTCTGGAGACGCCGTGGAGAACGTTCTGCTGCCTGCAACATCCTCCAGCATCACCTGTTTGGCGGTGGGTCAGTCATGGTGTGGGGTGGCATTTCTTTGGGGGGCCTCACAGCCCTCCACCTTGTGAGACCATATGCTGGTGCGGTTGGCCCTGGGTTCGTCCTAATGCAAGACAATGCTAGACCTCATGTGGCTGGAGTGTGTCAGCAGTTCCTGCAAGAGGAAGGCATTGATGCTATGGACTGGCCCGCCCGTTCCCCAGACCTGAATCCAATTGAGCACATATGGGACATCATGTCTCGCTCCATCCACCAACGCCATGTTGCACCACAGACTGTCCAGGAGTTGGCGGATGCTTTAGTCCAGGTCTGGAAGGAGATCCCTCAGGAGACCATCCGCCACCTCATCAGGAGCATGCCCAGGCGTTGTAGGGAGGTCATACAGGCACGTGGAGGCCACACACACTACTGAGCCTCATTTTGACTTGTTTTAAGGACATTACATTAAACTTGGATCAGCCTGTAGTGTGGTTTTCCACTTAAATTATGAGTGTGACTCCAAATCCAGACCTCCATGGGTTGATAAATTTGATTTCCATTGATAATTTGTGTGATTTTGTTGTCAGCACATTCAACTATGTAAAGAAAAAAGTATTTAATAAGAATATTTCATTCATTCAGATCTAGGATGTGTTATTTTAGTATTCCCTTTATTTTTTTGAGCAGTGTATATACAGTGGGGAGAACAAGTATTTGACACACTGCTGATTTAGCAGGTTTTCCTACTTACAAAGCATGTAGAGGTTTGTATTTTTTTTAAATCATAGGTACACTTCAATTGTGAGAGACGGAATCTAAAACAAAAATCCAGAAAATCACATTGTATGATTTTTAAGTAATTCATTTGCATTTTATTGCATGACATAAGTATTTGATACATCAGAAAAGCAAAACTTAATATTTGGTACAGAAACCTTTGTTTGCAATTACAGAGATCATATGTTTCCTGTAGTTCTTGACCAGGTTTGCACACACTGCAGCAGGGATTTTGGCCCACTCCTCCATACAGACCTTCCCCAGATCCTACAGGTTTCGAGGCTGTCACTGGGCAATACGGACTTTCAGCTCACTCCAAAGATTTTCTATTGGGTTCAGGTCTGGAGACTGGCTAGGCCACTCCAGGACCTTGAGATGCTTCTTACGGAGCCACTCCTTAGTTGCCCTGGCTGTGTGTTTTGGGTCGTTGTCATGCTGGAAGACCCAGCCATGACCCATCTTCAGGAGGTTGTTGGCCAAGATCTCGCGATACATGGCCCATCCATCCTCCCCTCAATACGGTGCAGTCGTCCTGTTCCCTTTGCAGAAAAGCATCCCCAAAGAATGATGTTTCCACCTCCATGCTTCATGGTTGGGATGGTGTTCTTGGGGTTGTACTCATCCTTCTTCTTCCTCCAAACACGATGAGTGGAGTTTAGACCAAAAAGCTCTGTTTTTGTCTCATCAGACCACATGACATTCTCCCATTCCACGACCTTCTCCCAGCAGGGGGACCTTGCGTGCGCTGCAGGATTTTAATCCATGACGGCGTAGTGTGTTACTAATGGTTTTCATTGAGACTGTGTCCCAGCTCTCTTCAGGTCATTGACCAGGTCCTGCCGTGTAGTTCTGGGCTGATCCCTCACCTTCCTCATGATCATTGATGCCTCACGAGGTGAGATCTTGCATGGAGCCCCAGATCGAGGGTGATTGACCGTCATCTTGAACTTCTTCCATTTTCTAATAATTGCGCCAACAGTTGTTGCCTTCTTACCAAGCTGCTTGCCTATTGTCCTGTAGCCCATCCCAGCCTTGTGCAGGTCTACAATTTTATCACTGATGTACTTACACAGCTCTCTGGTCTTGGCCAATGTGGAGAGGTTGAAGTCTGTTTGATTGAGTGTGTGGACAGGTGTCTTTTATACAGGTAACGAGTTCAAACAGGAGCAGTTAATACAGGTAATGAGTGGAGAACAGGAGGGCTTCTTAAAGAAAAACTAACAGGTCTGTGAGAGCCGGAATTCTTACTGGTTGGTAGGTGATCAAATTCTTATGTCATGCAATAAAATGCAAATTATTTACTTAAAAATCATACAATGTGATTTTCTGGATTTTTGTTTTAGATTCCGTCTCTCACAGTTGAAGTGTACCCATTTTAAAAATTACAGACCTCTACATGCTTTGTAAGTAGGAAAACCTGCAAAATAAATCTGCAGTGTGTCAAATACTTGTTCTCCCCACTATATGTATATATATTGTACCTTTATTTAACTTGGCAAGTCAGTGAAGAACAAATTCTTATTTACAATGACGGCCTACACCGGCCAAGCCCGGACGACGCTGGGCCAAATGTGCGCCACCCTATGGGACTCCCAATCACAGGCAGTTGTGATACAGCCTGGAATCAAACCAGGGTGTCTGTAGTGACGCCTCGAGTACTGAGATGCAGTGCCTTAGATGGCTGCGCCACTCAGGAGCCCCAATAGAACCACTGGAAACTTAGGCCTCCCCAAGGAAAGACACATGCCAGATCTGTTTGTTTACACTAATAGATTATGAGGTCATAGTGCTAATGCTGTGTCAATTTGAGTCATATAATTTGAGTGCCTTTATAGTGGAGAAGAGTTGTCTGTAAGGTATTGATCCGACATGATCCTGCAGCTTCATACCTCAACGTCCTAATACAGATAGAGCCTCTGCTAAAGATGAATCAATAGGAGGCCATAGGATGATCTCCAAACGCTTTAGCAGATTATTAGTGAGGTAAAGACCTGATGTGATTTGATGTTATCACAGGGGAGGAGGCGAGATACACAATCAGATTGCCCACTCAGTATTAAGTGCACATAGAGTACTTAATCAAGTATCCTTCATCCAGTATCCCTGCACATTGCAAATATGGCATTGGAGCTGACCCTGTATTTACATAGCTTCTTACTTTCTAGTGCCTTCTTTTGTATTTCTTGTTTTTGTTTTACCTTGTGTTATTTTTTAGTACTACATTGATATTGATTACTGCATTGTTGGGTTTAGAGCTTGTAAGAAAGGCATTTCATTGTACTTGAAACTTGAAACATACTGTACCCTGTACATACACTACATGATGTTATTATTACTATTAGTCATCTCTATGACAAATTCAAAAAAGATGTTGTGGAATCAACCAGATGTTTGAGTGGCATATTGTACAAAACTAGATACGGTACAACCTATTTAAATCTGAATTCTTTTTAGTCTGAATGGATATGAAGGGTTTGAGAGCTCTGTTTTTTCTTCTTACAATTGAGATCTTCTAAGGGTCTGAAACTTAGAACCTTCCCTCTGGTTTTCCTTTAACTTCTCGGGACCGCATGGCATTATCGGGAGGTTCTTCTATCTACCTGCCGGTGGAGGGGTTGGACCAGGGAGATATAGTAGAGATTTGTGTGAGATGTTCACTTTGATGAATGAATAGATTTTGCTCATTGCATATCAACTCCTTAAACAAGCCACTCAAAGAGAAAACATATCGGTCACACTTTATTTGGATAGTCCATCTGTAGATGCTCTATCGATGGTCACACCATCAACAAACTATCTGTTGATAAGCAACTGCTTGCTAAGGTTACGGTTACTGATAGAATAAGAGTTAAGTTTAGGGCTAGGGCTAGGTTAAAGGTTAAGTTTAGGGATAGAATAAGGGTTAATTTTAGCTGAAATGTTACTGATAGTCTGTGGAGCATATACAGATAGACTATCCAAATTAAGTGTTGCCGACAGATCAGCAAACATGTCACATTACCCATGGAACTCGAGTTGAAAATCAATTGAAAAAAACAAATAATAATAATACATAAGACCTATCATATTTTTGTTGCAATAAAGAATATTATAATAGATCAAATTCAAAGCCATGTAATCAGACTAGCATTGTCACGCTCTGACCTTAGTTCCTTTGTGTTGTCTTTGTTTTAGTATGGTCAGGGCGTGAGTTGGGTGGGCAGTCTATGTTCTTTTTTCTATGATTTGTTATTTCTGTGTTTGGCCTGGTATGGTTCTCAATCAGAGGCAGCTGTCAATCGTTGTCCCTGATTGAGAACCTTACTTAGGCAGCCTGTTTTCACCCTTGAGTTGTGGGTGACTATACTTTCTGTTTAGTGTGTGGTGGCACCTGACGGAGCTGTTTCGGTTGTGCTTTTTTGTTTCTTTGTTATGTTGTTCAATTTAAATAAATAACATGAACAAATACCACGCTGCGCTTTGGTCCGATCCTTCCAACTACTCTTCGTCAGAGGAGGAAGAAGACCATTACAAGCATCTTGTACTAGGCACGACTGCCAATGTTAATAATTCTGTACCGCAAGTGTTATGCCAGGGACTCTTACGGGACTCTTGATTAAGTGTCTGGATATACCTTGTAGAGCTATGCAACCAGACTGATGTCAGGGGAGAGAGAATGTCAGGCTATCTTTGACTTTAATGGATTCATCATGTCAGTTTGTAGGATGATTTCCCCCTAACATCAATATCGGAATCCTCTTCGAGGGTATTCGTGTCTTTTCAGTGAGAGTGAGTGAGTGAGTGAGTAGGTGGGTGGGTGTGAGAGCGAGAGAGTGAGAGAATCTCTCGATGGATCAGAGTGTCTGTCTGGACAAACTGCTCTGTGGCTAGTCTCTTTCAGCCAACCTTCAGGCCTCTGGACACATTATGTCACTATGTATGCCATTAAAAAGATATGGGGAGGAAAAAGAGATGGAATAGCAGTGAACTATTGCTATTATGTTTCCTAGCTGTGCTTTCTATAAATCTATCTTGTGATATTTATGTTTTTCAATCTCTATTACCGTATTGCAGAAACTATGTTCATTTAATGTTCACTAGGACTTTCTTATTCCAACCTCTACAACTTTTCCAACCTCTTTTTAGCTTTTAGTTTAGTTAGGTAGCTCCTCTGCTTCCCTGAGGTATCTTTGAAATGTATTGATTGTATGTCCAGGATTGTATTTATTAGGCTATGCTCTAAGTTGTGTCCAGCTCATTTGGAACTGAAAGGTGTGCTATTCCTCCCTCTCTTCCCCCTCCTCCATACTCTACTTCCCCTGTCACGAGCCTCTGGTCTGAGTGATTAAGTATCTCCTCACACTACTACATTCATTCCCAAACTATCAGTTTGACCCATTTCTCTCCTGTTCCTCTCCACTCTCCAGCATTTGTTCAGAATGGGTAAACCATCCACCTGAGCAGACACCAAGTGATTTTCACTTTCTCTCACGCTATCTCGGACTGTTGATGGAATGAACCAACCAAAAACGTTCTCAAGCATTTGCAGCAGATCGATCAAAGGCTTGGAGCTTACGTTACTTCTTATCTCCTCTTTTTCACAGCTGCCCATGAAGGTGATTCTTTCTTCCCTCACCCCTACTTGTGGGTCAGCTGCTGACACATGTGCCATCCCCAAATCTAAATCTTTTAGTTATCTGTATTTCATATTTGAAAATAAATTGAGTCACAAATGAAGGGTGCTCTGTGAAGGTGAATATGAACTGATCTGCCTTTGAACAATGAACTTACATCACCATCAAAGCCTGTGTGATTAGCAAGAACAAAGCCAATTAAACTGTTCCAGCCCATTCAGATGAGCTGCCTTTGTAGTACTGACTGCTCATGTCAGGGGGAAACAGGACTGCATAGAGTAGACAGGGATACAGAAAATGGTGTTTCCCCTATAATCTCATTCAACTTTCCTGGACATGATTCACCTATGGGAGCGGCATTGACTCTTCTTCCACTGAGTTCATGGTCACGTCAGAGATGATGCAGTCTAGCTTAATGTGCTTTGCCCCCTGAGACATAAGAGGTCCCCCTCTTAATAGCTCTGGAGAACCCATTAGTGCTTTGATGAGTAAAATATCAGGCCTGTGTAGAAAGTACTTGATTTTGATCCTGTGTCAGAGCAATATTTTCACTTTATGTTGCTACTGCGTAAGAATCACAACTGTTAAAGACCCGCTCTCTCGCTAGGACGTAGAGACACACTTTGTGTGACTTTTACTTCTGAGGTTGGCTATCATCCCCCGCGTCAGTCCGACCCTATTCTTCAGTGGCATAGGGCACGCCGTACCTATGTGTTAGAGACCAGGTTGCCAGGGAACAGAGGCAGCTGTCCTGGTCAACCAATCTGTGGCCTAGCCTGGGGTTGACGCTCCCAGTCTGCCCCAAACTCTTTACTTCTTTCCAGGATGGCACATTGAGACAACTTCTAAAAACTCCTGACCTCCACCTCAACTCACATTTGGAACCTTTCCACATGGACAGTCCGGCCTCTGGACACCAGTCCCATATTTAGTGCATCTTTGAACCGTGTAAGTGTACTTGTACCGGTAAGGGTTCAGTTGATGTACACTGAACAAAAACATAAACACAACATGCAACAATTTCAAAGATTTTACTGAGTTTACAGTTCATATAAGGAAATCAGTCAATTGAAATAAATGAATTAGGCCCTAAATCTATGGATTTCACATGACTGGGAATACAGATATGCATCTCTTGGTAACAGATACCTTAAAGATAAGGGCGTGGATCAGAAAACCAGTCAGTATCTGGTGTGACCACCCTTTGCCTCATGCAGCGCAATATATCTCCTGCATAGAGTGGATCAGACTGTTGATTGTGGCCTGTGGAATGTTGTCCCATTGCTCTGAAATGGCTTGCAAAGTTGCTGGATATGGGCGGGAACTGGAACACGCTGTCGTACACGTCGATCCAGAGCATTCCAAACAAGCTCAATGGGTGACCTGTCTGGTGAGTATGCAGGCCATGAAAGAACTGGGACATTTTCAGATTCCAGGAATTGTGTACAGATCCTTGCGAACTGGGGCTGTGCATTATCATGCTGAAACACGGTGATGGCAGATGAATGGCAGGACATTGGACTTCAGAATCTCGTCACAGTATCTCTGTGCATTCGTGTTGCCATCAATAAAATACAATTGTGCTCATTGTCTGTAGATTATGCCTGCCCATATCATAACCCCACTCTATTCACAAATTTGACATCAGCAAACTGCTCACCCACACGACGCCATAAACGCTGTCTGCCTTCTGCCTGGTACAGCTGAAACCTGGATTCATCCATGAAGAGCATATAGTGCCTTCCAAAAGTATTCATCCCATTTTGCCATTTTTCCTGTTTTGTTGCATTACAACCTGTAATTTAATTATTATTTTTTATTTTGATTTCATGTAATGGACATACACAAATAGTCCAAATTGGTGAAGTGAAATTAAAAAAATAACTTGTTTCAAAAAAATAAGTGTATGTATTCACCCCCTTTGCTATGAAGCCCCTAAATAAGATCTGGTGCAAACAATTACTTTCAGAAGTCACATAATTAGTTAAATAACGTCTATCTGTGTGCAGTCTAAGTGTCACATGATCTGTTACATAATCTCTGTATACATACACCTGTTCTGAAAGGTCCTAGTGTCTGCAACACCATTATGCAAGGGGCACCACCAAGCAAGCAGCACCATGAAGACCAAGGAGCTCTCCAAACAGGTCAGGGACAAAGTTGTGGAGAAGTACAGATCAGGGTTGGGTCATAAAAAAAATTCTGAAACTTTGAACATCCCACGGAGCACCATTAAATCCGTTATTAAAAAATGGAAAGAATATGGCACCACAACAAACTTGGCAAGAGAGGGCTGCCCACCAAATCTCACAGACAAGGCAAGAGGGCACTAATCAGATAGTCAACAAAGAGACCAAAGATAACCCTGAAAGAGCTGCAAAGCTCCACAGTGGAGATTGGAGTATCTGTCCATAGGACCACTTTAAGCCGTACACTCCACAGAGCTGGGCTTTATGGAAGAGTGGCCAGAAAAAAAGTCATTGCTTAAAACCTCTTGAGCCTACTTGAGACGCAGACGTCCCACCTAGAGCTCTGGAAATGCAAATGCGCTACGCTACACGCTAATAGTATTAGTTAAAACGCAAACGTTCATTAAAATACACATGCTTGGTATTGAAATAAAGCTACAGTCATTGTGAATCTAGCCACCGAGTCAGATTTTTAAAATGCTTTTCGGCGAAAGCATGAGAAGCTATTATCTGATAGCATGCAACACCCCAAAAGACCCGTAGGGGATGTAAACAAAAGAATTAGCATAGTCGGCGCTACACAAACCGCACAATAAAATATAAAACATTAATTACCTTTGACCATCTTCTTTCTTGGCACACCTTGATGTCCCATAATCAATACTGGGTCTTTTTTGGATTAAATCGGTCCATATATAGCCTAGATATCGATCTATGAAGACTGTGTGATAAACGGAAAAAAATATCGTTTCATAACGTAACGTCATTTTTTAAAAGTTAAAAATTCGACGATAAACTTTCACAAAACACTTCGAAATACCTTTCTAATGCAACTTTAGGTATAACTACACGTTAATAAGCTATAAAAATCATCAGGAGGCGATGTAAATTCGATAGTTGGTCGTGTGGAAAAATGTCCGGAAAAACACAGAGACAATGCCTCAGGTTGGTGGTCGGAGGGAATCGGTTCCCTTTGGTCGGATCTACCAAGAATCAAATCAGAATCAAATGAGGAGACTCTATACATCCTGTGGAAGCTGTAGGTACTGCAAGCTCGGCCTCATTTAATACGGTTCACCTTTAACAATGGGTTGAAGTGGCGCATGGATATTTTTTCCCATCTCCAGTGATCAGATTTTCCTGCGCTTTTCGATGAAACAGACGTTCTGTTATAGTCACAGCCGTGATTTAAACAGTTTTGGAAACGTCTGAGTGTTTTCTATCCACACATACTAATCATATGCATATACTATATTCCTGGCCTGAGTAGCAGGACGCCAAAATGTTGCGCGATTTTTAACAGAATTTCCGAAAAAGTAGGGGGGAGGCTTAACAAAAAAATGGTGTTCGCCAAAAAGCATGTGGGAGACTCCCCAAACATATGGAAGAAGGTACTCTGATGATATGAGACTAAAATTGATTTTCTTTGGCCATCAAGGAAAATGCTATGTCTGGTGCAAACCTAACAACACTCATCACCCTGAGAACATTGTGGTGGCAGCATCTTGCTGTGGGGATGTTTTTCATCGGCAGCAACACTCAAGTGGTTTAAGAGGAAACATTTAACTGTCTTAGAATTGCCTAGTCAAAGCTCAGACCTCAATTCAATTGCGAATCTGTGGTATGACTTAAAGATTGCTGTACACCAGCGGAACCCATCCAACTTGAAGGAGCTGGAGCAGTTTTGCCTTGAAGAATGGACAAAAATCCCAGTGGCTAGATGTGCCAAGCTTACAGAGAAATACCCCAAGAGACTTGCGTCAGGACCCGGTTACGAACTCGGGTCTCCGGTGTGAGAAACAGTCACTTAGTAAACTGAGCCACTAATAGTCAGCAGAACCCAGAAGATGAGGCAGACACAGCAGTACTAGAGACAGAGATTTAATAAAGAAAAAGGAAAAGATCTTCAGGCAAAAATATAAATCCACAACGTCAAAAGTAATTCCAAGAGAAAAAATGTGTATCCTCCAAGACACAAAGTGGTAAGAACAGCAGGGAAAAAACAAACCTCAAAAGAATAATCCAAAATAAACAAGAACAAAACCACAGTACCTCAAGAAAATCCAACGAGAGAAACAAAAGTTCACAGCATGGCTGGGGCTGGGTGCTAACATACAAACACAGAGCAAAGAACTGAGGAACACTAGGGGTTTAAATACATTCAAGGGAAATGAGGCACAGGTGCAACTAATAACTAGAACAAGGGAAAAAACAAAAGGGTCAAAAAGCACAATGGGGGCATCTAGTGACCAAAACCTGAACAATCCTGACAGAATCCCCCCCCCTAGGAACGGCTCCTGAAGTTCCTACCAGCCTTCTCAGGGTGGAGGACCCTGAACTGACGAATGAGGTCAGGGTCCAGTATGTCTTTGGCAGGAACCCAGGAGCGCTCCTCTGGACCGTAGTCTTCCCAGTCCACCAGATACTGCCAGGACCGCTGCACCCGGCGGGAATCCAGTATCCGATGGATAAGCCGACTGGCCTCCGATGACACGGGGCGGAGGGGGAGGTCTGCCTGCTGGGATAAGGGGAGAAAAACAACACAATTAAGAAATTAATTAAGAATTAACAATTAATTAAGAAATGTGAAATGTGGGATTAATCTTAAGGGATCTGGGTAAGTTCAGGCGATAAGTAACGAGATTCACTCTCCTGGCAACCTTAAAGGATACCGATGTATTTCTGGGACAGCTTGCGACACTCCACCCGTAGCGGTAAGTTCTTAGTTGAGAGCCAGATTCTCTGGCCGAGGCGCAGGGTAGGCCTGGGACGGCGACGTCTGTTGGCTTGTCATTGGTACCACCGTTAGGAACGCAGAAGATTAAGACGGGTCTTCTTCCATGCAAGCCGACAGCGTCTGATGAACCTCAAGGCTGAAGGCACTCTGACTTCTGCCTCCTGGTCCGGGAACAATGGAGGGGCATAACCAAACTGACACTCGGGGACATACCAGTGGAGGAGGAGCGCAAGGTGTTGTGCGCGTACTCGGCCCAGACAATGAAGGACGGTTGTTGGAGACCATACATCTGAGGGTCGTTTCCAGCTCTTGATTCATCCTCTCGGTTTGGCCATTGGACTCCGGGTGGTACCCTGAAGATAGACTGGAAGTGACCCCTATGAGTTGGCAGAAGGCCTTCCAAAACCTTGAAGCGAACTGGGGACCTCTGTCGGAAACCATATCTTGAGGAATGCCGAAGACTCTGAACACATGGTTAATTACCAACTCAGCCGTTTCCTTGGCAGAAGGTAACTTAGTCAAGAGGACGAACCTGGCCGCCTTAGAAAACCTGTCGATGATGACTAGGATAGTAGTATTACCATGGGACGGAGGAAGGCCAGTAATAAAGTCCAACGAGATATGGGATCAGGGTCGGTGGGGAACAGGTAAAGGGTGAAAGAGTCCTTGAGGGCGGAGGTGAGAAGATTTGCCCTGGCAGCACACGGGACAGGCCTTGACGAAAGTGGCAACGTCTTCTGTTATGGTGGGCCACCAGAACTTTCGCGGGATGAACTATAAGGTGCGACCTACGCCCGGGTGACAGGTGAGGCGAGATGAGTGCCCCCACAGAAGGACCTGGGTCCTTGCTGCCTTGGCAACAAACAACCGATTGGCAGGACCTCCTTTAGGACCCGGTTCGATGGCTTGAGCTCGTTTCACGGTATCCTCAACTTGCCACGAGATCGGAGCCACGATCTTAGTGGCAGGAAGGACAGGCATGTTAGTATCTTCTCGAATGGTAGGAGTCTAGACTCGTGACAAGGCGTCCGGTTTGAGATTCTTCGACCCGGGTCTATAGGTGAGGATAAACTGGAATCGATTGAAGAAAAGAGACCGAGCTTGTCTGGAGTTCAACCGATTCGCCTGCTGGATATACTCCAGATTTTTGTGGTCCGTAAGAAACGGTTGAGAAGCCCCCTCGAGCCAGTGTCTCCATTCCTTCAATGCCATCTTAACCGCTAGGAGTTCACGATCCCCACATCGTAGTTCCTCTCGGCCGGGGTAAGCCGGTGAGAGAAGAAGGCGCAAGGGTGAAGCTTCTTGTCTGATGCGTCTACCTCCACCACAAAAGGTTCATCCACAGTCGGTAGTGTCAGGATGGGAGCAGAGAGGATGCGCTGCTTGAGTTCTTAGAATGCTGTCTCAACTTCTTTTCCCCACAAAAACCTTGCGTTGCCACCCTTGGTTAAAGCTGAGAGAGGGGCTGCCACCAAGCTGAAGTTCTTGATGAACTTGCGGTAAAAGTTTGTGAAGCCCAGGAAACGCTGAACTTCCTTAAACGGACTTGGGGGTGGGCCAATCCGCGACCGCCCCTACCTTCCTGGGGTCCATCTGGACACGACCGGGTTCCACTACAAATCCCAGGAATTGTACTCGGGAGGATTGGAATTCACATTTTTTCCCGGCTTAACGTACAAATGGCTGCTAGGAGGCGTTTGAGTACTTGTATAACATGCTTAGTGTATTCTTGAAGGGAGCTTGAAAAGATGAGGATGTCATCCAAGTAAACGAACATGAAGATGTTAAGCATATCCCTAAGCACATTGTTTATGAGCACTTGGAACACAGCCGGGCGTTGGTCAGGCCGAAGGGCATCACCAAGTATTCATAGTGACCAGTAGACCTGTTGAAAGCGGTCTTCCACTCGTCACTGGGTCTGATCCGCACAAGATGGTATGCGTTCCGCAGGTCAAGCTTAGTGAAGACAACTGCTTCCTGGAGCAGCTCAAAGGCTGTGGCCATAAGGGGTAGCGGGTAGCGGTTACGGACGGTTATGGCATTGAGTCCCCGGTAGTCGATGCAAGGAAGTAATCCACCGTCTTTTTGGCCACAAAGAAAAACCCTGCTCCCGCCGGCGAGGTGGATGGACGCATGAGGCCTGCTGCCAGAGCGTCCTTGATGTAGGTATCCATAGCAGCTCGTTCGGGAGGAGATAGGGAAAAGATCCGACCCCTGGGGGCAGGTGCCTGGAAGCAGGTCGATGGGGTGGTAGCATGGTGGCTGTTTAGCTGTTTGCTAAATACCGGTTTGAGGTCATGGTAACACTCGGGAACTCGGGACAGGTCGATGGATTCTAGAGACTCGGGAGGAGAACTCGGGGAACTCTGGAAGATACAAGTGGCTTGGCACGTAGGACCCCACTGCTTGATAGTGCCCACAGACCAGTCGATGTGAGGGTTATGGCTGTGAAGCCAGGAGTATCCAAGGATGAGAGGGATCTCGGAACAGGAGATCAGATGAAAGTTCATCACTTCCTGGTGTTGGGAAACTGAAAGTCGCAAGGGGGTAGTGACACGAGTGACAAGTCCAGATCCCAAAGGGCTTCCATCCAACGTAGTAACCCTCATGGGGTCACTTAGAGGTTCAGAGGGAACACCATTCTCCTTCGCCCAGACACCATCCATGAAGTTACTTGCGGCTCCAGAGTCTACCAAGGCTTGAAGGGGAAACTCGTGGTTGTTCCAGGAAAGGGTGACTGGAAAGAGCAGGCGGGAGTTGGATGGATGGGAGGAGGTTATGTTTCCCGTTACAGTCCTCCCAGGCCTACACGGGACAGTACCTTTCCCTGGAGCCCGGGACACGTGGAGCGGAAATGGCCCGGTTTGCCGCAATATAGACAGCATCGCTCCCTCATCCGGCGGTCTCTCTCAGCCTGGGAGATGTGTCCAATCTGCATGGATTCCGGTGGAGCCAGCAAGGATAAAGGTGGAGACTCGGAGCTGGGACCGATAGGAGCTAGGGTGAGAAGTCTACGGTTGAGTTCTCTCTCTCTCTCTCAGACGCTTGTCTATGCGCGAGGCCAACTTGATCAGGGACTCGAGGTTGTCCGGTGGTTCCCGAGTGGCCAGTTCATCTTGGATGGAAAGACCCTTCAAAAAGCACACTGTGAGCACCTCATCGTTCCAGCCACTCGCTGCTGCCACCGTGCGGAACTGGATGGCATAGTCCGTCACGCTGCGCCGACCTTGGCGGAGAGTCAGGAGCTGTTTGGCTGAGTCAGGGCCGCTGGTAGGACCTTGAACACACTTGAATTCTTCAGCAAAGGTAGAGTAGCAGGCACAGCAGGGACTTTGGGCATCCCACACAGCAGTAGCCCAGAATAGGGCTTTTTCCGACCGCAGGGTGATGATATATGCGATCTTGGACCGGTCAGTGGGAAACGACGAGGGTTGCAGCTCGAAGGAGAGAGAACATTGGGTGAAAAACCCCTTACAAGCACTCGGATCACCTGAGAACCGTTGGGGAGGTGGCAGACGAGGTTCAGCCAGGGGGTTAACTGCCAAGGGTACTTGAATCTGATGTACTGGGGCAGGAGCGGTTGCCGGAGAAAGTCGATCAGATAGCTGCTTTATGGAGGTCAGCATCTCCAACAGAAGTTGAGAATGTCTAGCCATTAAGGCCTCATGGGTACTGGCTGCCTCTGGGTTCATTTTGCTGGCTCTGTGTTTCTGTCAGGACCAGGTTACGAACTCAGGTCTCCGGTGTGAGAAACAGTTACTTAGTAAACTGAGCCACTAATAGTCAGCAGAACCCAGAAGATGAGGCAGACACAGCAGTACTAGAGACAGAGATTTAATAAAGAAAAAGGAAAAGATCTTCAGGCAAAAATATAAATCCACAACGTCAAAAGTAATTCCAAGAGAAAAAATGCATATCCTCCAAGACACAAGGAAAAGACACAAAGTGGTAAGAACAGCAGGGAAAAAACAAACCTCAAAAGAATAATAAAAAATAAACAAGAACAAAACCAGAGTACCTCAAGAAAATCCAACTAGAGAAACAAAAGTTCACAGCATGGCTGGGGCTGGGTGCTAACATACAAACACAGAGCAAAGAACTGAGGAACACTAGGGGTTTAAATACATTCAAGGGAAATGAGGCACAGGTGCAACTAATAACTAGAACAAGGGAAAAACAAAAGGTTCAAAAAGCACAATGGGGGCATCTAGTGACCAAAACCTGAACAATCCTGGCCAAATCCTGACAACTTGCAGCTGTAATTGCTGCAAAAAGTGGCTCTACAAAGTATTGACTATGGGGGGTGAATAGTTATGCACCCTCAAGTTTTCAGTTTTTTTTGTCTTATGTCTTGTTTGTTTCACAAAACAAAACATTTTGCATCTTCAAAGTGGTAGGGATGTTGTGTAAATCAAATGAATCAAACCCCTCAACTGTTGTTGTTAGGTCAGAAAGTTCGGATCAACCCTACTTCTCGGCCAGAGCGTCCAGTGTGCGCTCTGAACTAGAGGTCGATCGATTAATCTGAATGGCCGATTAATTAGGGCCGATTTCAAGTTTTCGTAACAATCGGAAATCGGTATTTATGGACACCGATTTGGCAGGTTTTTTTTACACCTTTATTTAATCTTTATTTAACTAGGCAAGTCAGTTAAGAACACATTCTTATTTTCAATGACGGCCTAGGAACGGTGGGTTAACTGCCTCGTTCAGGGCAGATTTTCACGACAGATTTTTACCTTGTCAGCTCGGGGGGATTCAATATTGCAACCTTACAGTTAACTAGTCCAATGCTCTAACCACCTGATTACATTGCTCTTAAGTTGCTAGCTAGCATTCAACAGTTTGGGCCACCTAATTTTCCAGAATTTTACGTAATTATGACATAACATTGAGGGTTGTGCAATATAACAGGAATATTTAGATTTATGGATGCCACCCATTAGATAAAATACGTAACGGTTCCGTATTTCACTGAAAGAATAAACATCTTGTTTTCGAGATGATAGTTTCCGGATTCGACCATATTAATGACCTAAGGCTTGTGTGTTATCATGTTATAACTAAGTCTATGATTTGATAGAGCAGTCTGACTGAGCGATGGTAGGCAGCAGCAGGCTTGTAAGCATTCATTCAAACAGCACTTTCGTGCATTTGCCAGCAGCTGTTTATGACTTCAAGCCTATCAACTCCCGAGATTAGGCTGGTGTAAATGATGTGAAATGGCTAGCTAATAGCGTTTCAAACGTCACTCACTCTGAGACTTGGAGTGGTTGTTCCCCTTGCTCTCCATGGGTAATGCTGCTTCAAGGGTGGCTGTTGTCGTTGTGTTCCTGGTTCAGCCCAGGTAGGAGCGAGGAGAGGGACGGAAGCTATACTGTTACACTGGCAATACTAAAGTCCCTTTAAGAACATCCAATAGTCAAAGGTTAATGAAATACAAATGGTATAGAGGGAAATAGTCCTATAATTCCTATAATAACTACAACCTAAAACTTCTTACCTGGGAATGTTGAAGACTCATGTTAAAAGGAACCACCAGCTTTCATATGTTCTCATGTTCTGAGCAAGGAATTTAAACATTAGCTTTTTTACATGGCACATATTTCACTTTTACTTTCTTCTCCAACACTTTGTTTTTGCATTATTTAAACCAAATTTCATTATTTATTTGAGGCTAAATTGATTTTATTGATGTATTATATTAAGTTAAAATAAGTGTTCATTCAGTATTGTTGTAATTGTCATTATTACAAATAATTTTAAAAAATCGGCCGATTAATCGGTATCAGCTTTTTTTGGTCCTCCAGTAATTGGTATTGGTTTCGAGTTGAAAAATCATAATCCGTTGACCTCTACTCTGAACGCACTGAGAGCGAAACGGACAATTTGACAAGCTCTGAGTTTATGAATGCCCAGGGCGCACTCTGGCACTCCAGATTGAATTTACGAATACATCCGTAGTATAAACCAGCTTTTAATCTTCAAAACCAGCCATAATTAAAGAGATGTGCAGGGCTAAGGCTTAAGATGATGATTGGATATAGACAAAGAAGAGCTCTCCAGTAACAGTTTCAAGGGCCATTTTCTCAAAAGTGAGGTTACAAGTTTATCAACTTTCAAAGCAGAATTCCTTTTCCATTGTTCCTCAACTGTCGTGTATTATATACCATTTTCCAACTCTGAGTCTTTAATTTTATCCAATGTAAAAAACACAATTAAAAATGTTGCTACGTAAGACCAAATCGAGCCGGTCAGTCACATATGGTATGCTTGCACACCATTACTACTATGTAGCACACCAGCATACTAGCATAGCCATTTCTTTAGCTACTACCATCATGTACTATATTAGCTTACTTATGTTCACTGGCCATGTATAGCGTATGTGCCATTTCTTGCCACTCTTGAATACATTGCTAATATTCATATTATATACAACACTGTTTTTATACAGTTATTGGCCTGCTATTACTGCATGCTTTTTTGCATCTCTGTTAACTACAGAAAACCATTATACACTATTCATTACTATCAGTCGATCTTCCCATTGCTGTGTATCTGTCTGTCTGGTCAGTGTGGCAAAAAAGTGTGAATTGTATCCTTGTCTTCTGCAAGTCATTTTCAGTCCTCTTACCGGGATTCTGGGACAGTTGCACTTATAATCGAAACCGGCACCTCTATCAGAGACCACCACATGGTGGCGCTCTTTTTCATGTAACCAAGTACCTTTGCAGTAATATGCAATCAATCTCAGCAAAAATGTGAATTTTTAGCTTTATTTGAAAATATATAAAGTGTATGTAAAGTGTAATATTGGGATGCAAACACAAAATTGAATACATTTAAACTCTAGGTACAGGTGTCTTCTTTTTTTTAAGCTCATAACCTTGCTTCAAACTATATTTGTTTAAGACTGACCCTGATTTAGCAAACTGCAGTAAAAGGTTTTAAGGGTTTGACTTGATACTCTGACAGATTTTATGATCCGCATTTACAGCATTCAACAAATATCCATGATACTCCTCTCTTCCTAAGTTCAATTGATTGTATAATTTACTTTCCAATCTCCTCTAGCCTCATCTAAACCACTGTGTTTTACTCAGGCAAACAGGAACCTGTTCCATTGATTTTCTTCCATTATGCAGATTTTTTAAATGAGTAATCCTGTCTTTATTATTTTTGGACTGTGTTGTTAGCTGACAGAATGCCTGTCACCATTTAACTCCAGGTGTAAACACTGATTCATACTCTGGTGTGTTTTCAGCTCCCCACACCACCAGTGTCCAAAAATTGAGAAATACACTTCACATAATACTTGACTTTTTTTCATCCCAGGACAGAGAACAAAGGATAACTCTCAAAATCAACTCTGGAACTCAAAGCCAGTTCCCCTGCATTTTTAAAATTGTTCCTCTCTAATCAGGTACTGATTTACAAATGGGAAACCAGGTGGGTGCAATTAATAATCCGGTAGAATATAATAACCTTAGGCTCCGTAGGATAAGAGTTGAAAACCCCTGGTATATAACATACAGCAGAAGTTCAGGGGTTCCCAAACTGTATTGGGCATGACATTAGAACCTGCTGCCTCCTTATGTCCATTTTGACTTCATGTAGATTCATTGAACTGCAGGTGTACCAGTCTGCATCCTAGTCACTGGTGTTTTCCAATGGGCTATTGGTGTGATGGAGCTGAGTGGTCAATCAGTTTGGTGGTTGTTGTCCATGGTGCTGAGTGGTAAATCAGAGTGGTGTGTGTTGTCCATGGTGCTGAATTGGCTAGTGGTGTGGTGGCTATTCTCTACTCCAGTGTTTCTCAAACTTCTCCTCGGGGACCCAAAGCCATTCCATGGATTTTTGTGCATTTGGAAAGTATTCAGACTCCTTGACTTTTTCCACATTTTGTTACGTTACAGACTTATTCTAAAATTTATTAAATACATCAATCTACATACAATACCCCACAGTGAAAACAGATTTTTTTAAACATTTTTGCAAATTTGCAAAAATAAAAAACGGAAATACCTTATTTACATAAGTATTCAGACCCTTTGCTATGACTCGAAATTGAGCTCAGGTGCATCCTGTTTCCATCGATCATCCTTGAGATGTTTCTGCAACTTGATTGGAGTACACCTGTGGTAAATTCAATTGATTGGACATGATTTGGAAAGGCACACATCTGTCTATATAAGGTTCCACAGTTCCCAGTGCCTGTCAGAGCAAAAACCAAGCCATGAGGTTGAAGGAATTGTCCGTGGAGCTCCGAGACAGGATTGTGTCGAGGCTCAGATCTGGGAAAGGGTACAAAAAAATTCTGCAGCATAGAAAGTCCTCAAAAACACATTGATCTCTATCATTCTTTTAATTTTTTTATTGAACCTTTATTTAACTCAGCAAGTCAGTTAAGAACACATTCTTATTTACACCAACGGCCTACACCAGTGAAACACGGACAACGTTGGGCCAATTACGCGCTGCCCTATGGGACTCCCAATCACAGCCAGTTGTAATACAGCCTGGATTTGAACCACGGTGTCTGTAGTGACATCTCAAGCACTGAGATGCACTGCTTTAGACTGCTGCGCCACTCAGGAGCCCATTCTTAAAATGGAAGAAGTTTGGAAAAACCAAGACTCTTCCTGGAGCTGGCCGCCCGGCCAAACTGAGCAATCGGGAGAAAAGGGCCTTGGTCAGGGAGGTGACCAAGAACCCGATAGTCACTCTGACAGAGCTCCGGAGTTCCTCTGTGGAAATGGGAGAACCTTCCAGAAGGACAATCATCTCTGCAGCACTCCACCAATAAGGCCTTTACGGTAGAGTGGCCAGACGGAAGTCTCTCCTGAGTAAAAGGCACATGACAGCCAGCTTGGAGTTTGCCAAAAGGCACCTAAAGGACTCTCAGTCCATAAGAAACAAGATTCTCTGGTCTGATGGAACCAAGATTGAACTCTTTGGCCTGAATGCCAAGCGTCACGTCTGGAGGAAACCTGGCATCATCCCTACGGTGAAGCATGGTGGTGGCAGCATCATGCTGTGGGGATGTTTTTCAGCAGCAGGAACTGGGAGACTAGTCAGGATCGAGGGAAAGATGAACAGAGCAAAGCACAGAAAGACCCTTGATGAAAACCTGCTCCAGAGCACTTAGGACCTCAGACTGGGGTGAAGTTTCACCTTCCAACAGGACAACGACCCTAAGCACACAGCCAAGACATTGCAGGAGTGGCTTCAGGACAAGTCTCTGAATGTCCTTGAGTGTCCCAGCCAGAACCCAGACAAACATCTCTGGAGAGACCTGAAAATAGCTGTGCAGTGACATTCCCCATCCAACCTGTCAAAGCTTGAAAGGATCTGCAGAGAAGAATGAAAGAAACTCCAGAAATACAGGCGTGCCAAGCTTGTAGCGTGATACCCAAAAAAACTTGAGGATGTAATCGCTGCCAAAGGTGCTTCAACAAAGTACTGAGTAAAGGGTCTAAATACTTATGTAAATGTGATATTACATTTTTTTACTTGTAAAATATTTGCAACAATTTCCAAAAGCAAAAAACTGTTCTTTGTCATTATGGGGTATTGTGTGTAGATTGTTGAGGGGAAAAAGGTATTTAATCCATTTTAGAATAAGATTGTAACGTAACAAAATGTGAAAAACTTCAAGGGGTCGGAATACTTTCCGAATACACTGTATTTGATCTGTTCCAGAACTAGCACACCTGATTCATCAAGTCCTCGAATATGTGAATCAGGTGAGTTTTTCACAGCTACAATAAAATTGTGAAAAGTCTGAGGTTCCCCGATGAGAGGTTTGAGAACCACTGGTCTACTTAGCGCAGTCTACTGTACTGAACTAGCTAGTGGTGTAACGGATGTGAAATAGCTAGCTAGTTAGCGGTGCACGCTAGTGGCGTTTCAATCGGTGACGTCACTTGCTCTGAGACCTTGAAGTAGTGGTTCCCCTTGCTCTGCAAGTGCCGCGGCTTTTGTGGAGCGATGGGTAACGATGCTTCGTGGGTGACTGTTGTTGATGTGTGCAGAGGGTCCCTGGTTTGCGCCCGGGTATGGGCGAGGGGACGGTCTAAAGTTATACTGTTATGGTGGTGGGTGCTGTCTGTGCTGATGAATTGGCTAGTGGCATGGTGGTGGGTGCTGTCTTGTGGTGCTAAACTGGCTAGTGGTGTGATGGTGGGTGTTGTCTGTGGCGTTGAACTGGCTAGTGGCACGGTGGTGGGTGCTGTCTGTGGTGCTGCAGCCCTCTGCAGTGCCACAATATGCAAACGGAAGATTTATGTATGGGTTGTTAATGTTTAAATGTATAGGTTATTAAAGTGTAAAATCCCATTAACTCAATGGATTGTTTCATGCCACCCCACCCAGTAATAGATTAAGTCCATTCTCATGGTTATTACTGGCTCAAAGGTATATTCAGAGGCTACACACCCTGGAAAATACACAAGTCATAAAAGCAGCTGTATTCAAAACATCTTTGTCATGCATTTTATATTCACTCCATGGAGTTAGGCTTCAATAAATTAGTATTTCTATTTCTTTTAAAACTGTGAAAGCTGGTACTTTCAATTCAAAATCAATTAGTAATGCTATTCATTAAGGCAAAAGTCACTCAACACAGTCAATTAGCGATTTGCACGGAGCTGTATTCCTGGGCCTGACTACAGTAGAATATATTAGCATTGGAAGCTGAGGATTCTTGGTTCTACACAATTAGATTAAACTACATTCTGAAAATGACATTCATGTTATTTTGAGGCAAATAACCACAATCAGTAATATTGGATATTTCTTTGTGCCAAATTAAATAGCTATTTTTTTTAAAAGTGTCTGAACCAGGTAGAAAATGTCTGATAAAGCAGAGCACAAAACAATATGCTTCCATTGTAGATAAATTCTCAATATGTATTGCTGTGCTGTTGTGAATCTTATTCTTTTGATCACTCTTATGTTGCATCCAATAAACAGATACTTCCTAATACAGATGAAACTTATATACTTTCATATTGCCTCTGAATAGTCTCACCCATTATATTCTGCATTATTGTTTGTTAACACTTAATATGGACACTTAGCCACTGCTGTCAGAAAACAACAGCTTTTTAGCTTGGGATGTAACAGAAGTTCAGCCCTACTTTTTCAATTAATAAAAACTTTCCTTGAGAGGAGTTTAGCCTTTCTTAGCCTGATTAGTCCCAGACAGCAGTAGGAACAATCTGCTGCCCAAACCGGGGAAAAAAGTATGAAAATGTATGCACTCTGCTAAATGACTAAAATGTAAAAATGTAAACACAGGAGACAATCAGGACTATGTCTCCAGTTACCATTTGTTCCCACTCTTAATATGTTGCTTTGTTTGTGTGTTGCATACTGTACCATTTTTGGCTTAGTAAACTTACAATTATTGTCAAACTTTTTGGTACTGTCCTAAAGTTAGTGAGTAAGTAGTGTTTAACCCTACATTGATTGACATTATTGTGTTTCAGATAATGACCTTTAACTAATTACTGACCTGTTTTCAGGTGACAGTCAAATATGAAAAGGCCACTCTTTACATTACAAGGGGCTCAAAAGAAGAGCTGACATTTTAAGACACATATCTAAGATGGAGTAAGAACAAAGCAGATTTTGGCGATATACATGAATTTGAATGAGCTAGGTGTCAATAAGAGAGAAGAAAATACATGTCAGTGGAGAGATGTGTATCTCCAAGATACAGAGAGGCTTTTGAAGAATGTATTGATCTGCATTCATCAACATAAAGCTACCCTCATCCTGATTTCTGGTGGCATGAACAAGCACACTAAAGTTTTTACCTCCCTCCAGCCAGCACCGGAAATGTCAATGTCAGCAAAGATAATGTAATGGCAAAACTGCTTAGAAGTATTTTGTTGTGCATAGTACCTTTAATTACGGAGTGAGGGTTAAAAATGTGCTTGTCTGTGACAGGATGCCGTGCACAATATTGAAAGGGGGATGATTCAAGCACACATGAAAGGACTTGGGGTTGTCAACGGGATTTCAGCCACTTGAGTGCTAAATTATAATACAGAAAGATGACAGGGAATTCAAGCTGCCAACCTCAATTATGAAAGATGGTCTTTTATCTCTTTCCTCACTAATTACGACCAATCCTTTACTTCAGATCCCTGCTTTTAGGCCTGTGGATACATGGTTTGCCAGCCTGGTCTCAAATTTGGCTATTTCATCTGCACCCATTGCTGACAGGTGTATAAAATTGAGCACACAGCCATGCAATCTCAATAGACAAACATTGGCAGTAGAATTGCCCGTACTGAATAACTCAGTGACTTCCAACTTGGCAAAGTCATAGGATGCCACTTGTCCAACAAGTCAGTTTGTCAAATTTCTGCCCTACCAGAGCTGCCCCGGTCAACTGTAAGTGCTGTTATTCTGAAGTGGAAACGTCTAGTAGCATCAACAGCTCAACAGCGAAGTGGTAGGCCACACAAGCTCACAGAACGGGACCGCAGAGTGCTGAAGCATGTAGTGCGTAAACATTGTCTGTCCTCGTTGCAACACTCACTACCGTGTTCCAAACTGCCTCTGGAAGCAAAGCACGATAACTGTTCGTTGGGAGCTTCATGAAATGGGTTTCCATGGCCGAGCAGCTGCACACACAAGCCTAAGAATGGCAGTCTAGCAATTATCAACAACCAATTTGACAGAGCTTGAAGAATTTTGAAAAGAATAATGTTCAAATGTTGCACATTCCAGGTGTGAAAAGCTCTCTACCCAAAAAGACTCATAGCTGTAATCGCTGCCATAGGTACTTCTACCTATTGGTATTGGTGATTATTGACTCAGGAGTGTGTATACTTTTCTAAATTAGATATTTCTGTATTTCCTTTTCAATATATTTGCAAAAATAGCTAAAAACATGTTTTCACTTTGTCATTATGGGATATTATGTGTAGATAGGTGAGGCAAGAAATCCATATAATCCATTTTGAATTCAGGCTGTAACTGTCACGCCCTGACCTTAGTTATCTTTGTTTTCTTTCTTATTTTGGTTAGGTCAGGGTGTGACAAGGGTGGTTGGTTTAGTTTTTGTATTGTCTAGGTGTTTTTGTCCTGTCTAGGTGTTTTTGTCCTGTCTAGGGTTTTTCTATATCTATGGGGTTTTAGTATGTCTAGGTATATGTAGGTCTATGGTGGTCTGGATTGGTTCCCAATCAGAGACAGCTATTTATAGCTATCTATGTGTAGTTGCATGTCAGCACTCGTGTTTATAGCTGCACGGTCGTTTTGTTATTTTATTAGTTTGTTAGTTTGTTAGTTTGTTTAGTGTTAAATAAAGAAGAATGTATTCATATCACGCTGCGCCTTGGTCTCCTCGTTATGACGAACATGACAGAATAACCCACCAAACAAGGACCAAGCAGCGTGAAAAAGAGGAACAGCGCTTAATGGGGAGATGGACCTGGGAGGAGATATTAGATGGAGCAGGACCCTGGACACAGCCGGGGCAGTATCGCCAACCTAAGAATGAGTTAGAGGCAGCGAAAGCGTAACGGAGATACTACGAGGGGAAATACAGGAGAATAGAGGAACAGCGAAGCCCGAGAGGCAGCCAACTCCTCGTGCTTACCGTGGGGAGCGTGTAACTGGTCAGGCACCGTGTTATGCAGAGATGCGCATGGTGTCTCCAGTGCTCTATTCTAGCCCGGTGCACTCTATTCCAGCTCCTCGCATTTACCGAGCTAGAATGGGCTTCCAGCCAGGACGTATTGAG
This sequence comes from Oncorhynchus tshawytscha, assembly GCF_018296145.1. Lineage (NCBI taxonomy): Eukaryota > Metazoa > Chordata > Actinopteri > Salmoniformes > Salmonidae > Oncorhynchus > Oncorhynchus tshawytscha. Next base: position 21,379,118 of record NC_056437.1, read on the forward strand.
CCAGCTCTATGTTCTGGATCTCAAATACGTCTCCACGGTCCAGTGTATCCTGTGCCTCCTCCCCGCACTCGACTTGAGGTGCGTGTCCCCAGCCCGGTATCACCAGTGCCGGCACCCGTCCGGCGACAGTACCCAGTCCACAGCGTCCGGCGACAGTTCCCAGACCAGAGCGTCTGGCGACAGTTCACAGACCGGAACCTCCAACGACGGGCCACAGTCTGGAACCTCCAACGACGGGCCACAGTCTGGAACCTCCAACGACGGGCCACATTCCGGAACCTCCAACGACGGGCCACATTCCGGAACCTCCAACGACGGGCCACAGTCTGGAACCTCAAATGACGGGCCACAGTCCGGAACCTCAAACGACGGTTCCCAGCCCAGGGCCTCCAGAGAGGGTCCCCAGTCCGGGGTCTCCAGTGGCGGTCCCCAGTCCAGAACATCCGGCGATGATCCACGCAGTGAAGGTCCCCAGTCCGGGGCCTACGGCGAGGATCCACAGTCCAAAGCCTCCGACGTTGATCCACGGGTCAGTGATACAAGAGCGGACTCAGTGTAAAGAAGGGGGGCGGCGTCCAGCACCAGAGCCGCCACCGAGGTTAGATGCCCACCCAGACCCTCCCATATAGGTTTAGGTCTGCGGCCGGGAGTCCACACCTTTAGCTAAAAACATGTTTTCACTTTGTCATTATGGGGTATTATGTGTAGATAGGTGAGGCAAGAAATCCATATAATCCATTTTGAATTCAGGCTGTAACTGTCACGCCCTGACCTTTAGTTATCTTTGTTTTCTTTATTATTTTGGTTAGGTCAGGGTGTGACAAGGGTGGTTGGTTTAGTTTTTGTATTGTCTAGGTGTTTTTGTCCTGTCTAGGTGTTTTTGTATATCTATGGGGGCCTGGATTGGTTCCCAATCAGAGACAGCTGTTCATCGTTGTCGCTGATTGGGGATCTTATTTTGGTTGCCATTTTCCATTTTGGTTTTGTGGGTTATTTTCTATGTGTAGTTGCATGTCAGCACTCGTGTTTATAGCTGCACGTTCGTTTTGTTATTTTGTTAGTTTGTTTAGTGTTCTTCATTTAAATAAAGAAGAATGTATTCATCTCACGCTGCGCCTTGGTCTCCTCGTTATGATGAATGTGACAGTAACACAATTTTTGGGGGAATAAGTTAAGGGGTATGAAGGCACTGTAAGTCCTAACCTTAACCCTTAACCCCTAGCCTAGCTAACACCTAGAAAACTTTCACGGCAGCCACCTAGCTAATGTTATCCACGACAAATTGGAATTCATAACATATCACACCTTTTGCTAATTCGTAACATATCATACGAAATGCATGATGGACATCCACAAGTAATACATACAGTACCTGTCACGCCCTGGCCTTAGTTATCTTTGTTTTCTGTATTATTTTGGTTAGGTCAGGGTGTGACATGGGGGATTTATGTGTTTTGTCTGGTCTAGGGGTTTTGTATGTTTATGGGGTGTACCCTAGTCTAGGTGATTATGTAGGTCTATGGTTGCCTAGATTGGTTCTCAATTAGAGGCAGGTGTTTATCGTTGTCTCTGATTGGGAACCATATTTAGGCAGCCATGTTCTTTGGGTATTTTGTGGGTGGTTGTCTTCTGTCTTTGTGTCTATGCACCAGATAGGACTGTTTCAGTTTTCACATTTGTTGTTTTGTATTTTGTAGTGTTCTCGTTTATCGTCTATATTAAACATGTTGAACACTAACCACGCTGCATTTTGGTCCGCCTCTCCTTCAAAGGAAGAAAACCGTTACAGTACCATACAAAACATAACGTATCAAACTAATTGGAGCGTCTCTGATTTACATTTACTATGTTACGGCCAAGTCCGAGTTGGATTTGCCCACTTTTGAGATACAGTTAACTGCCAAAATGAAGAAAACACCAACAATTAGTTTGATACGTTACGTTTTGTATGGTACTGTATGTATTAATTTGTGGATGTCCATCATGCATTTTGTATGATATGTTACGAATTAGCAAAAGGTGTGATATGTTATGAAATCCAATTTGTTGTGGATAACATTAGCTAGGTGGCTGACGTGAAAGTTTTCTAGGTGTCGGCTAGGGGTTATAGGTTAAGGTTAGGGTTAGGAGTTACAGTGCCTTCATATCAGGTAACTGAGCTAAACGACTACCGCCTGTAACACTCACTTCCGTCATCATGAAGTGCTTTGAGAGGCTAGTCAAGGACCATATCACCTCCACCCTACCTGACACCCTAGACCCACTCTAATTTGCTTACTGCCCCAATAGGTCCACAGACGACGCAATCACAACCACACTGCCCTAACCCATCTGGACAAGAGGAATACCTATGTGAGAATGCTGTTGATCGACTACAGCTCAGCATTTAACAGCATAGTACCCTCCAAACTCATCATCAAGCTTGAGACCCTGGGTCCTGACCCCGCCCTGTGCAACTGAGTACCGGACTTCCTGACGGGCTGCCCCCAGGTGGTGAGGGTAGGTAACAACATCTCCACCACGCTGATTCTCAACACTGGAGCCCCGCAAGGGTGCGTTCTGAGCCCTCTCCTGTACTCCATGTTCACCCACGACTGCGTGGTCATGCACGCCTCCAACTCAGTCATCAAGTTTGCGGACGACACTACAGTGGTAGGCTTGATTACAAACAATGACGAGACGGCCTACAGGGAGGAGGTGAGGGCCCTCGGAGTGTGGTGTCAGGAAAATAACCTCACATTCAACGTCAACAAAACAAAGGAGATGATTGTGGACTTCAGGAAACAGCAAAGGGAGCACCCCCGTATCTTCATCGACGGGACAGTAGTGGAGAGGGTAGTAAGTTTTAAGTTCCTCGGCGTACACATCATGGACAAACTGAATTGGTCCACCCACACAGACAGCATTGTGAAGAAGGCGCAGCAACGCCTCTTCAACCTCAGGAGGCTGAAAAAATTTGGCTTGGCACTAAAAGCACTCACAAACTTCTACACATGCACAATCGAGAGCATCCTGTCGGGCTGTATCACCGCCTGGTACGGCAACTGCACCGCCCACAACCGTAAGGCTCTCCGGAGGGTAGTGAAGTCTGCACAACACATCACCGGTGGCAAACTACCTGCCCTCCAGGACACCTACACCACCCGATGTCACAAGAAGGCCATAAAGGCCAGATCATCAAGGACAACAACCACCCGAGCCACTGCCTGTTCACCCCACTATCATCCAGAAGGTGCATCAAAGCAGGGCCCGAGAGACTGAAAAACAGCTTCTATCTCAAAAATATTCCTATTCATGAAAATCACAAATTAAATATATTGAGACACAGCTTAGCCTTTTGTTAATCACCCTGTCATCTCAGATTTTCAAAATATGCTTTACAGCCAAAGTTAAACAAGCATTTGTGTAAGTTTATCGATAGCCTAGCATAGCATTTTGTCCAGCTAGCAGCAGGTAACTTGGTCACGGAAATCAGAAAAGCAATCAAATGAAATCGTTTACCTTTGAACTTCGGATGTTTTAAATCACGAGACTCCCATTTAGATAGCAAATGTTCCTTTTTTCCAAAAATATTATTTTTGTAGGCGAAATAGCTCTGTTTGTTCTTCACATTTGGCTGAGAAATCGCCCGGAAATTGCAATCACAAAAACGGCTAAAAATATTCCAAATTAGCTCCATAATATCGACAGAAACATGGCAAACGTTGTTTATAATCAATCCTCAAGGTGTTTTTCAAATATCTATTTGATTATATATCCATCGGGACAATTAATTTTTCAGTAGGATCAATTGGAGTAATGGCTACCTCTATATTTTATGCGAGAATCTCTCTGGGAGCATCAGGTGACCACTTGCGCAATATAGCCGCTTACGGGTATTCTTCAACATAAATGCGTAAAACTACGTCACAATGCTGTAGACACCTTCGGGAATACGGAGAAAGAGTAATCTGGTTGATAGCCCATTCAGTGCTCAATAGGGACGCATAGGAACGCAGCGCTTTCAAAACATGAGGCACTTCCGGATTGGATTTTTCTCAGGCTTTCTCAGGCTTTAATTGACAGCTTAGAATAGAAAACACTCTAAAGTTTCCAAAACTGTAAAAATATTGAGTATAACAGAACTGATGTTGCAGGTTCGCCTGCTGGAATTTGAGAATCATAGCTGGAGTAACGTTTGTACTATTAAAATTGGGCTATTATTCTTCTGGGAATTACCGATAGTGACGTGTTTTGATTTTACTTTGTAAATGGGGTTTATATCCGGAGAATTTTAGTTTTTCAAAATAGTATTAGTGGTTCAGTGGTAGAATTCTCACCTGCAACGCGGGAGGCACGAGTTCCGTTCCCAGTCATGGTGCTGGCTGAATTCAGAGTTTTTGATTGTAAATAATCTATTTGTATGTTTTGCCTGGAAAGTTATGGTCGCTAGTGTTTGTATAAGAGATAAATTGAACGTTTTTTTATCAATTGTTTAGGTTAAATTGATAGACTAATTCAATTTAAAATAATAACGAAGCGAATTCTGATGCAAGACGGTGTCTGTTCACTAAATTATCTGCTGGAATAATGTATTGAGAATTGGGTCGTATTTAAATTACTGTATCAATAGAGAAGACAGTTACCTAAGTTAAAGACATTCTGAATAATAGCGGGGAGAGAATGGCAATAGAAAGTGGTTACCAAAATGTTTTTCATTCTTATAGATTGACTGACGCATGTTATAAGTTTGGCGCTGTGTGTTGTTTTTAAAGAAATAGGATACATTTCATAAGTGTGGAGAGTAAAGAGAAGAGGAAGTTATAAAAAGTTGGGGTTTTAATCTTACGATAGAGGTAAGGAAAAACGTTGAAATGAGAGGGGTTATATTTTTGCCCACTGGGGGAAAAAGAAATAGGAAAGTTTAGTTGAAAGTATGGAAGAGAGTGAGTTGTTATGTTGGCTACTAATTGTCAGGAAAAGTTGCTGGAGGCAGGTAGATTGTTGTAGAATAACGTAAATTTGCGTTATTAGTTTGAATATACAATAACCTTACTCTAATTGTTTTGACCGTTGTTCAGGTACATTTTTTTGTATTTCTAGCAGCTGATTCGCTAGGTGGGCAACAGAGATTTGTGGGAGGCTGGTTGTCTGGATCATAAAACATCGTAAGGATAGATTCTGATGGTTATTGATTTCTGGTTTGATTGTTTAAGTAACACCAGTTAATTTGAGCAGGAAAGTTCATGTAGTCTAACGTTATAGTATGTTTCCAAAATCAAATCAAATTTATTTATATAGCCCTTTGTACATCAGCTGATATCTCAAAGTGCTGTACAGAAACCCAGCCTAAAACCCCAAACAGCAAGCAATGCAGGTGTAGAAGCACGGTGGCTAGGAAAAACTCCCTAGAAAGGCCAAAACCTAGGAAGAAACCTAGAGAGGAACCAGGCTATGTGGGGTGGCCAGTCTTCTTCTGGCTGTGCCGGGTGGAGATTATAACAGAACATGGCCAAGATGTTCAAATGTTCATAAATGACCAGCATGGTCGTATAATAATAAGGCAGAACAGTTGAAACTGGAGCAGCAGCACGGCCAGGTGGACTGGGGACAGCAAGGAGCCACCATGCCAGGCAGTCCTGGGGCACGGTCCCAGGGCTCAGGTCCAGCAGCACGGCCAGGTGGACTGGGGACAGCAAGGAGCCACCATGCCAGGCAGTCCCGGGGCATGGTCCCAGGGATAAGGTCAGTTGAAACTGGAGCAACAGCACGGCCAGGTGGATTGGGGACAGCAAGGAGTCACCATGTCAGGCAGTCCCGGGGCATGGTCCTAGGGCTCAGGTCCTCCGAGAGAGAGAGAGAAAGAGAGAATTAGAGAACGCACACCTAGATTCACACACGACACACCGAATAGGACAGGAGAGGTACTCCAGATATAACAAACTGACCCTAGCCCCCCGACACATAAACTACTGCAGCATAAATACTGGAGGCTGAGACAGGAGGGGTCAGGAGACACTGTGGCCCCATCCGAGGACACCCCCGGACAGGGCCAAACAGGAAGGATATAACCCCACCCACTCTGCCAAAGCACAGCCCCCACACCACTAGAGGGATATCTTCAACCACCAACTTACCATCCTGAGACAAGGCCGAGTATAGCCCACAAAGATCTCCGCCATGGCACAACCCAAGGGGGGGCGCCAACCCAGACAGGATGACCACAACAGTGAATCAACCCACTCAGGTGACGCACCCCTCCCAGGGACGGCATGAAAGAGCCCCAGTAAGCCAGTGACTCAGCCCCTGTAATAGGGTTAGAGGCAGAGAATCCCAGTGGAAAGAGGGGAACCGGCCAGGCAGAGACAGCAAGGGCGGTTCGTTGCTCCAGAGCCTTTCCGTTCACCTTCCCACTCCTGGCCAGACTACACTCAATCATATGACCCACTGAAGAGATAAGTCTTCAGTAAAGACTTAAAGGTTGAGACAGAGTTTGCGTCTCTGACATGGGTAGGCAGACCGTTCCATAAAAATGGAGCTCTATAGGAGAAAGCCCTGCCTCCAGCTGTTTGCTTAGAAATTCTAGAGACAATTAGGAGGCCTGCATCTTGTGACCGTAGCGTACGTGTAGGTATGTACGGCAGGACCAAATCAGAGAGATAGGTAGGAGCAAGCCCATGTAATGCTTTGTAGGTTAGCAGTAAAACCTTGAAATCAGCCCTTGCTTTGACAGGAAGCCAGTGTAGAGAGGCTAGCACTGGAATATTATGATCAAATTTTTTGGTTCTAGTCAGGAATCTAGCAGCCGTATTTAGCACCAACTGAAGTTTATTTAGTGCTTTATCCGGGTAGCCGGAGAGTAGAGCATTGCAATAGTCTAACCTAGAAGTGACAAAAGCATGGATTAATTTTTCTGCATCATTTTTGGACAGAACATTTCTGATTTTTGCAATGTTACGTAGATGGAAAAAAGCTGTCCTTGAAATGGTCTTGATATGTTCTTCAAAAGAGAGATCAGGGTCCAGAGTAACGCCGAGGTCCTTCACAGTTTTATTTGAGACGACTGTGCAACCATTAAGATTAATTGTCAGATTCAACAGAAGATCTCTTTGTTTCTTGGGACCTAGAACAAGAATCTCTGTTTTGTCCGAGTTTAAAAGTAGAAAGTTTGCAGCCATCCACTTCCTTATGTCTGAAACACATGCTTCTAGCAAGGGCAATTTTGGGGCTTCACCATGTTTCATTGAAATGTACAGCTGCGTGTCATCCGCATAGCAGTGAAAGTTAACATTATGTTTTCGAATAACATCCCCAAGAGATAAAATATATAGTGAAAACAATAGTGGTCCTAAAACGGAACCTTGAGGAACACCGAAATTTACAGTTGATTTGTCAGAGGACAAACCATTAACAGAGACAAACTGATATCTTTCCGACAGATAAGATCTAAACCAGGCCAGAACTTGTCCGTGTAGACCAATTTGGGTTTCCAATCTCTCCAAAAGAATGTGGTGATCGATGGTATCAAAAGCAGCACTAAGGTCTAGGAGCACGAGGACAGATGCAGAGCCTCGGTCCGATGCCATTAAAATGTCATTTACCACCTTCACAAATGCCGTCTCAGTGCTATGATGGGGTCTAAAACCAGACTGAAGCATTTCGTATACATTGTTTGTCTTCAGGAAGGCAGTAAGTTGCTGCGCAACAGCCTTTTCTAAAATTTTTGAGAGGAATGGAAGATTCGATATAGGCCGATAGTTTTTTATATTTTCTGGGTCAAGGTTTGGCTTTTTCAAGAGAGGCTTTATTACTGCCACTTTTAGTGAGTTTGGTACACATCCGGTGGATAGAGAGCCGTTTATTATGTTCAACATAGGAGGGCCAAGCACAGGAAGCAGCTCTTTCAGTAGTTTAGTTGGAATAGGGTCCAGTATGCAGCTTGAAGGTTTAAAGGCCATGTTATTTTCATCATTGTGTCAAGAGATATAGTACTAAAACACTTGAGTGTCTCCTTTGATCCTAAGTCCTGGGAGAGTTGTGCAGACTCAGGACAACTGAGCTTTGAAGGAATACGCAGATTTAAAGAGGAGTCCGTAATTTGCTTTCTAACAATCATAATCTTTTCCTCAAAGAAGTTCATGAATTTTTCACTGCTAAAGTGAAAGTCATCCTCTCTTGGGGAATGCTGCTTTTTAGTTAGCTTTGCGACAGTATCAAAAAGGAATTTCGGATTGTTCTTATTTTCCTCAATTAAGTTAGAAAAATAGGATGATCGAGCAGCAGTAAGGGCTCTACGGTACTGCACGGTACTGTCTTTCCAAGCTAGTCCATTATGTGGAACAATGTCAGGTCATTAAAGGTGATTGCTGGATTGAATAGTACGCCAACCTGTTGACAGAAGACTGAATGGGTATGAATGTTGAAAAGCAAGATTGGGCCAAAGACTAAACTAGTATGTTAAGTGGGGGAGTATCATAGATTTTAATTATGGATGTGCTATAGTAGTGAGTTCTTGTGTAATTTGTTATTTGCATGAATTTATCACTGTATCATCTGCATACATTGGAACTTCAGACCCTGTACAGACTAAAGGAAGATCATTAATGGATGTGCTGAACAGTATTGACCTTTGTGGATATCGGTGGGGAAAAAAAAGTTTATTTTTATTTTTAAGATGAGACAGCACTGACTTTTGAAGGATTTTGGATTTGTTTTAAAAAATCAGGATTGGTTTTTACTAAATTTATATCAACAGATTGAAATTATTAGGTTGCTGATTAAAATGTTTTTTAGGAGTTGATTTAACTTAATTAAACATTGTATCATGCTTATACATTGATGTGGATTAAAACTTATGATTAATGATTTGAGGTACAGTGGATTTATCATTAGGTTTGGTTTAAAGTTCACGTTTGAGTTTCTGAATCGATGTAGTGTAAATGAATACTAAGTGTTTTTGTGTTTTCTCCGGGAAAATGGATATTTCACTGTCTCTCTCTGGAATGTTTCCAGGGACTATACTCTTGGGGAGAGTGAGTGAAATTGGGGCCATAAACTACCACATTGAAAGGGGCACTCACCACATTGGGATTTTAATGAGTTTTTATTTTCTGACTTTTCATTACACACGCAAATTCTTTTGATAAAGGAATGTTCTGGGAACATGGAATTACGAAAATGTTTGGAACTAGTTGATTATTGTTTGCAAATTGTTTTATATAGTGAAAAACACTGCTTTGAAGGGTTTTGTGTAACCTATGACCTTCTGATGACTTTCCGTTGTGGTTTGATCACCCGCATTGGAAAGCCATTTGGATAATAAATTAGGGTCATTTGTAATACTGCTTTCTAAATAATTTGTGTAATTGGTAAATATGTTTCTTAGCCATATTTGTAATTTGGCCCACTGTGGAGGGCATTGCTTTTAACTAAGGGTATGCTGCTTTAATTCTATTTTCCTATGACCATAGGGGTGAAATAATTTTTCTTTGTAGAGTTTTTTTTCAGTTTAGTGATTTTAATTTGATTACGTTAGCTGAAATGTTGTTTTATATTTGTTTTCAGTTTTCTTTTACATTACTCTCATACGGAGAGATGTGTGTAAAACATGGGAGAGGATTCCGTTTTTTGAGGGTATGAATTGAAGTTATACAACTTAAGTGATATGTGAATGAGTGTATTGTATTGTTGAGTGTATTGTATTTGTTGTGTTTGTTTTGTTCTATTCCCGAGGTATAGGTCTAACTTCTTGATCCTTGGCTCTACGATGGAGTTGACAGTGAGATGGGGAGTATAAACCAATTTGAAAGAATAGTTTCAATAGAATGTTTTGATATTCTCTGTGAAATATGTTTAGATATGTGTGTTAAGAATAATTGGTAAAAGTAATCATTTATCATGTAGTTAATGAACTGAACTAAACTGTTGTTCTGATCTGTTCTTTCGAGGTTATCATGAAAAGTGACATCAGACGGTATCTTAATGCATGGAAGAGATAATTTGGACCGAATGGTGTGTGTACCTCAAAACCCCCTCTAACTGGCTGAAGAAGGGTGACAAAGGAATTGAAGGAGGCTTTCCAAACCACTTCAAAAGAACCAAGCCAGAAATTGGTGTACAGTATCAGATCTAAGCTATCAACTGCTTTTCTTTCATGGTTCTGTCATACTGTGATGAGTCCACTTGGAGAAAGATCTGTTCTAACATTTTCTTATGATGCTGGTATATTGGTTGACGAATGGACAAGACATGAGTGGTAAAGATGAGACATTGAAATTGGGACATTATCATGGGCCGTCCACTTTGAACTGTAAAGCTATCTGAAGAAAAACGAAGACGCCAGAAGATTCCGTGCCTGTGTAAGGGGGGTTTAATCAAACTGTGCCATTAAAATTGTTTATACTTTTGTGGTATCAGGTTGATTGAAGAGGTCTACACCATGTAAATTGTAGTAATTTAGATTAAGAATGCATTGAGATACTGATCTGTATTAAAATCATGATTAAAAAAGTTAATAGTAGAATTATGGGATAATTATACTGTATGTAAATCTGCTAATATTGATGTGTGTTAAATTGAAGTTTTTACTTTGAGTGATAAGACAAATTTGAATCACTGAGGAATGATATTCTAAATATTGGTTTGATAAATGGTTGGGTTGTTACTTATGATTTGGAATATGAATGATTTCACTGCCCTATTCTCTATTCCTAAGTACATTTCTGAGCATGAGTACTTAGAGGGATGTCTGTCCTATATGTTGTAAGGAGGCCTGTGTTTAGACACTGGTTCTCATGTAACTTAAAGAGCATAAATATGTTATGTTTTTATTTTCCTCAAATGGATTATTCTGTGTTATTAGACATGTGCAAGTTTGTCTTGTAGAATAAAGGTTGTAAACTTAGTTTCAGAAGGGAGAAAGCTTACATATAAGCTAAGGTATTTGACATTGAGGGGATTTGAATTTTAAAATATTGAGTATTTTACTATTCTGATTCTTCAGAAGGGACTGAGTCCCTTGAGAGGGGAATGTCGTGGAAGATTCAGAATTTGTTGGTAACATTTGTACTATGTTTTATATTCATCAAATGTGTGTAAGTTACTTCTCATCAGAATGGTATTTTTGTATAATACTGTGGCGGGGTTGCAGTTATCTGTTCTATGTCGAGACTAAGTTGCATGGGCCGCAGAGAGGGGAGAGGTCAAAGTGTCATCATGTGTAAACATATCTTTTACTTCCTACCTTTTTCTAGTGGGGAAAGGAGGGTGGCAGTGTCTGGAATCATTCTCATGCTCCCTTTTATCTTAACCTATAGCCTCACTCTCCTCTCCGTGAGCTTGTCCAGGTTTGGTTGTATTTAGAGTTGGTTGTATCTAAATGACAATTTGATATATGCCTGTTGATTTGGAGGATTGGTTTATGGTTCTGAGTTTGAGAAAGGAGACAAAGCTGAACAATGAATTATGCCGATGGTGTTTTATCCTGTGTATCTTTGCTATAAAGGATCCCATTTTGCCATTGTGTGGGGACTCTCAACTTTTCATTAGAGATACTGAACTGTTGAAAGTCAAAATGCTATAGAGTTTATATAATTAAAGATGGACTTTGATAACTAACTCTGACTTGTGTGTGTGGTTTGCTCCCATGATTTGGTAAATAGAGGACATTTCCATGACAACTTTTCTCTATACCATCTACTGCATCTTGCCATCTTTATGTAATACATGTATCACTAGCCACTTTAAACTGTGTCACTATGTTTTTATACCCTACATTACTCATCTCATATGTATTGCATCTTGCCTATGCCATTCTGTACCATCACTCATTCATATATCTTTATGTACATATTCTTTATTCCTTTACACTTGTGTGTATAAGGTAGTAGTTGTGGAATTGTTAGGTTAGATTACTTGTTGGTTATTACTGCATTGTCGGAACTAGAAGCACAAGCATTTCGCTACACTCGCATTAACATCTGCTAACCATTTATATGTGACAAATAAAATTTGATTTGATTTATTAATGTTGGGCTACCACAAGCCATAACAGCTTCCATGCACCTTAGCATAGATTCTACAAATGGAACTTTATCGGAGGGATGCGACACTATTCTTCAATGAGAAATTCCATCATTTGGTGTTTTGTTGATGATGGTGGAAAACGCTGTCTCAGGCGCCGCTCCAGAATCTCCCATACATGTTCAACTGGGTTGAGATCTGGTGGCTGAGACGGCCATGGCATATGGTTTACATAATGTTCATGCTCACCAAACCATTCAGTGACCACTTGTGCCCTGTGGATGGGGGCATTGTCATCCTATTGGGGCATAGCCACGGTAGCCAAAATATTGGCCAAAATAATGGCCTGCCCAGCATTTCTATGCATGACCTTAAGGATGATGGGGTTTTAATTGCTTAATTAACTCAGGAACCACACCTATGTATAAGCACAGGCGTTCAATATACTTTGTATCACTCATTTACTCAAGTGTTTCCATTAGTTTGGCAGTTGCCTGTATATCATGATAAAAACACATTGGCTGGAAGAGTTTCAACCATTAAACGAGAGGGTGGACATTATAAAAATATTTATGTAGGAATGGTGAGGATGATGAATGGTTGGATTTACATTTGATGGTTGATCTGATATCTTTGGCTGGTGGATGTAGGTTCTGACTCTTAAACTGCCAAATGTCTTGGTGGCCCACACGCAAGATGTAAAACTTAATCTTACTTAGCTATGTTACTAGTATGATGTAGCTCGTGTCAATGAACCTGAGCAAGGCCAGCCAACGGTAATGGTCATTACTGATATAACTGTGTTGACTTGCAAGTGCTCCATAATGCTCTAAATTACATTGTGTTGGTTCAATACCATTTATCCAAACTATATTATTCTGTAATTTAACACAACTATTTTTACTTTACTGCAGGGCTGTGCAGATCATCACTGATATAACTGTGTTGACTTGCAAGTGCTCCATAATGCTCTAAATTACATTGTGTTGGTTCAATACCATTTATCCAAACTATATTATTCTGTAATTTAACACAACTAATTTCACTTTTACCGCAGGGCTCTGCAGTCATCCAACGTATGAGCTATTTTTCAAACACCTTAATTATTTTCTAAGGACGTCCTCAAATTGTAATATATTAGGATGTGATCTAATTTTTTTTCAATTTACTCTAGTCACACTCAGCTAGGCACTTGACAGACGGCTCTCTGGGAGCCTCAATAAATCTTTAACTTAAATAGAGTGTTAAATCACTGCCCGCCTCCTCCTCCTCCTTCGTCACACTCCACCGATAGGGGACACAGCAAGGGGACAGTAGAATAAGATATTGTGTGTATACTGTAGGTGACATTCCAAGCGATCCTGCTCGCAGGTTCTATGAATATGACACAGCATCGATTTTCTCCACGAAGTGCAATTTTTTGCTTGGCAGCTCAGATAGAAAGGGGGGCTGTGATTATGTAGAGCGGCCCAGCCCCTTATGTGACTCTTATCAACACTCTATGCGAGAGGGTTAATCTTCTCAGGAATTCAGGCTTCCCTGTGTTATCGCTCCATCCCCCAACCTGTCACACTTCTGGGTAGCAGAGGTTCTGTTGTTTTTACATCCTGTGGGTCTGGTGTCTGATTGGAAGTTAACTCAACAGTAATGCTACTGGTCATCAACTCAAACTCCAAACAAGTCAGATGCCTATAAAAGGGACTTCGCTTCATAGCCCTTTTCTCTCGCCTTGTATAATGTATCGTTCATTGTACAAAGTAATTAAATACACTCGAGAATTAAATTCTCAGACATTTCTTGATTACCTATTACTGTAACTCAGCTGTAGCCTCGTGCATATTGCAAAATCATATGGAGTCAGATAATTAATTGAATTGACTTTGTTAGCATACAAATTACATAGTCTTGTTATGGGGCGCATGCATCAAATATTACGCCACAACAATTCAAATACTGCTTTTTGTCTTTTGGCTAATGTGCTTCCGGAGAATTCAATAGAATATAATGTGACAATGCTCAATAATGTATGTTATACAGTGAATGAGAGCTAATGCTTAGGCTTTAGTTCATTGGGTGAACACAGTTTTTAAGCTTGGTCAGTAAGGCATGTGCAGCGGTAATTACAACCATGTTGCATTGTAGCATAAGCATTGCTACATTGCTCTGTTCATGCTAATACTGCTTAATATTTGATTCACACTAATCATCATATTGCCTTATCTGCCCTGCACATACCTACCCTGAGTGTCCTCTTCCCTTGCAGCATCCTCTCCAGGCTAGAGTGCTGATTGCCTCAGTGTGACGATTGGCTGCTGCAAATATGGAGGCTTCTCTCCCTGGGGTGCTCATTAGCCCAGAGTATTTGTCACTAGGCCTAGGTAACACTGACAGATAAGCAAGGTTCTGCATCTATATGCCAGCAAATAAAGCGCCAGTATGCATTTCTCAAATCTGTTGTCGTTATTGGCCAAGGAACAGAATTCATTAAAGGTTCATTCATTTTCTCAGGCATGTTGCAGTGATTATGAAAGTAGATGAAGGATTCTACTCACGTTCGACAGTAAAATATAGTCAAGGAGGGACATGTTTTTTTTTTAAAACAGCAGATCGTTTTCTTTTTGGGAATCTTAGTACCAAGATACTGCTTTGAAGCCCAACAACATATTACCAATGAATTTGATTCTGAGAGCTAAGACTTGACACCAACAACGTATGATAGCATTGCAATCATACCTTTGTCGTCTCCACACCACCTCTTCTGACAAATTCCCTACATTTGTAAATGCATGTATATTGCACTCCCAAGCATGGGCATGGATGGTTAATTTATCAAATAAAATCGTTGTGTTCTTAATGTTCTATGTCATCACACTGCAATTTCTCATCTCCTACAAAGCCAGAACCTTTCCTAATTTTCTCTCACATTCAATGGTTACTAACAAGTTCCTGTGAGGCTGCACGTAAAATCTGTTCCCTTATCTCTCCTTCACATGGGGTGGTGAGGAACATAATTATTACAGCTGTATTAAAATGAAGACTATAAAAACACTGAGCGCTTATCTGTAAGGATGCCAGACAGTGATTCTGCTAAATGTCAGGGAATCATATCTATAGACTTCATGTAAATCACTTCATGATAGCCTAGCCACACACAATACCTCTCACAATTAGAAATGAACTCATTAAACATTGGAATAAGCTGGCTGACGATTGATGCCATATTCAGCTGTCAAATCACAGTGGTAAATTCCCCTCCTCATACAGGGTAGGTCTATAATTCAGACTTTTCTCATTCATGTTTTTTTTTTTGGATTTCTACTATCAGTCTGACCTGACATGTTCCCATCTGCAAAAGCGCAGAGTATGGAGGAGCATGTACTCTGTGGAGTGGAGTCTCCTCAGTCATCTCCGACAGCATGTGAAATGCTCCATTAAGGATCTAATGAATCAGCACTTGAAGCGCCTGCCGTAGGCTCCCCTATCTTTAGCTGTTTATGACACACATAGGTTTATCTAACTCATGACTGGCCTCTGATTTACAGTCCCAATCTATCAGTGGTTAGTGAGCTTTTTATGGTGGTGCATGTGAAAGGCCCATATTATTGTGTCTGCAGTCTAGTCTGGGGTTGAAGACAAGCACAACCTTTACTATGAAAAATGGTAAACATTATGTACCTCACACGGTTTAATATAGCCCATCAGACTCAGAGTTTAATAAATAATAATATATGTTTTATATACCACATTTCATTACACAAAGATCATCTCTACAAAACAAAAATCAAATGTAGGGTTTAGACAATGAGCGCAGTTGACTTAACTGAAGGTGCTTTGATATTTGAGGAAAATATTTCGAAATCATGAATCAGCCTAACATTTTGGGATATTAACAAAGAAATGTCAGTTGAAAACAGGTACAACGAAACAAAATGCAGCTAGTTTGCAGTCTTTCCAGCTTCAGTTAGAAGTGATTGTGCTAGCTCTGTTGTTGGTTAGCTCCTCTGAACAACAGTGTCCTGACGAGAGAGCACATTTTCTATGCCAGATGACATTGCGCATCATTGGCTCATTCTTAGGAATGTATCAAAATAACTGTCACTAGAAAACAGCTTAAACAAATGAAAATGTAGCTACTTTGCTGTTATTCTGGTTGCACTCTTTGATGTGACTGTAAGTTAGCCATAGTTGGCTAGCTAGCAAGCAAGGGATAAGAACGTTGCCTGGGTCGCATCCATACATACAGAACAAAAAGACTTAACGACTGGGTTGCGTCACTGGCAACCAAACCCATAGAACGAACGACCAGCGGGCTTGGGTAGGAACCCTAGATTTGTGTCAGGACTATATCTCATAGAATAGAATAATAATAATCTCGTAGTATGAATCAATCAATAAAAATAACCTTTTTAATTAAAATATGTCAGTCATTATTTGAATATGTTGGTAACCCGTTGTATAAAAGTGATAATGCCCTCGAAGCCAGTGTTTGGCACGGTTTGCAGGCCCATGACTTCGTCTCGGGTATAACAACACCCGGGCCAAAATCAAATCAAAACAAACTAAATTTGTCACATGCGCCGAATACAACAAGTGTAGAGCTTACCTTGAAATGATTACTTTAAGGCCAAAAGTGCAGTTCAAGAAGAGTTAAGAAAATATTTACCAAATAAACTAAAGTTAAAAAATAAATTTAAAAAAGTAACAGAATAATATCACAATAACAAGGCTATAAACAGGGGGTACCGGTACTGAGTTAGTATGCGGGGGTACAGTTTAGAGGTAATTTGTACATGTAGGTAGGGGTGAAGTGTTAATAGTTAATAAACAGCGAGTAGCAGCAGTGTACAAACCAAATGGAGGGGGAGTCAATGTAATTGTTTGGTGGCCATTTGATTAATTGTTCAGCAGTCTAATGGCTTGGGGGTAGAAGCTGTTAAGGAGCTTATTGGTCCTAGACTTGGCCATCGGGTACTGCTTGCCGTACGCTAGCAAACAAAACAGTCTATGACTTGGGTGCCTGGAGTGTCTGACAATTTTAGGGGCTTTCCTCTGATACCGCCTATTATATAGGTCCTGGATTGCAGGAAGCTTGGAGCCAGTGATGTACTGGGCCATACGCACTACCCTCTGTACCGCATTACGGTCAGATGCCGAGCAGTTGCTATACCAGGTGGTGATGCAACCAGTCAGGATGCCCTCAATGGTGCAGCTGTATAATTTTTTGAGGATCAGGCAAATCTTTTCAATCTCCTGATGGGGAAAAGGTTTAGTTGTGCCCTCTTCACGACTGTCTTGGTGTGTTTGGACCATGATAGATAGTTGGTGATGTGGACACCAAGGAACTTGAAACTCTTGACCTGCTCCACTACAGACCCGTTGATGTTAATGGGGGCCTGTTTGGCCCGCCTTTTCCTGTAGTCCATGATCAGCTCCTTTGTCTTGCTCACATTGAGGGAGAGGTTGTTGTCCTGGCACCACACTGTCAGTTCTCTGACCTCTTCCCTATACACTGTCTCATCGTTGTCAGTGATCAGG
Source organism: Oncorhynchus tshawytscha (assembly GCF_018296145.1). Classification (NCBI taxonomy): domain Eukaryota; kingdom Metazoa; phylum Chordata; class Actinopteri; order Salmoniformes; family Salmonidae; genus Oncorhynchus; species Oncorhynchus tshawytscha. The sequence goes on from NC_056437.1 coordinate 21,396,653, forward strand.
CCTACCACTGTTGTGTCGTCAGTAAACTTAATGATGGTGTTGGAATCGTGTTTGGCCACGCAGTCGTGGGTGAACAGGGAGTACAGGAGGGGACTAAGTACACACCCCTGAGGGGCCCAAGTGTTGAGGATCAGCATGGCAGACGTGTTGTTGCCTTCCCTTACCACCTGGGGGCGGCCTGTCAGGAAGTCCAGGATCCAGTTGCGGAGGGAGGTGTTTAGTCCCAGGGTCCTTAGCTTAATAATGAGCTTCGTGGACACTATGGTGTTGAACGCTGAGCTGTAGTCAATGAACAGCATTCTCACATAGGTGTTCCTTTTGTCCAGGTGTGAAAAGACAGTGTGGAGTGCGATGAGATTGTGTCATCCGTGGATCTGTTGGGGCGGTATGCGAATTGGAGTGGGTCTAGGGTATCCGGGAGGATGCTGTTGACGTGAGCCATGACCAGCCTTTCAAAGCACTTCATGGCTACTGTCATGAGTGCTATGGGGGGTAATCATTTTGGCAGGTTACCTTCGCTTCCTTGGGCACAGAGACTATGGTGGTCTGCTTGAAACATGTAGGTATTACAGACGCGGTCCGGGAGAGGTTGAAAAACATTTGCCAGTCAGTCCACGCCTGTTTTGAGTACACATCCTGGTAATCCATCTGGCCCCGCGGCTTTGTGAATGTTGACCTGTTTGAAGGTTCATCCGGAACAGCTGGTGCTCTCGTGCATGCTTCAGTGCTGCTTGCCTCGGTGCGAGCATTAAAGGCATTTAGCTCACCTGGTAGGCTCACGTGACTGGGCAGCTCATGTCTGGGTTTCCCTTTGTATTCCGTAATAGTTTTCAAGCCCTGCCAGGGCTGGTGTAGTAGGATTCAATCTTAATCCTGTATTGACGCTTTGCTTGTTTGATGGTTCGTCTGAGGGCAGAGTGGGATTTCTTATAGGCGTCAGGATTAGTGTCCCTCTCCTTGAAAGCGGCAGCTCTAGCCTTTAGCTCGATGCGAATGTTGCCTGTAATCCATGGCTTCTGGTTGGGATATGTTCGTATGGTCACTGTGGGGACGATGTTGTCAATGCACTTATTGATGAAGCCAATGACTTAGGTGGGAAACTCCTCAATGCCATTGGATGAATCCCGGAACATATTCCAGTCTGTGCTAGCAAAACAGTCCTGTAGCGTATCATCCACATCATCTGACCACTTCCGTATTGAGCGAGTCACTGGTACTTCCTACTTTAGTTTTTGCTTGAAAGCAGGAATCAGGAGGATAGAATTATGGTCAGATTTGCCAAATGGAGGGTGGGGGAGAGCTTTGTATGCATCTCTGTGTTTGGAGTAAAGGTGGTCTAAAGTTTTTTTTCTCCTCTGGTTGCACATGTGACATGCTGGAAAAAATTGGGTAAAACTGACTTAAGTTTGCCTGCATTTAAGTCCCCGGCCATTAGTACCGCCGCTTCTGGGTGAGCATTTTGTGGCCTTAGAGTTGGTTGAGTGTGGTCTTAGTGCCAGCGTCGGTCTGTGGTGGTTAATAGACGGCTACGAATAATATAGATGAGAACTCTCTTGGTAGATAGTGTGGTCTACAGCTTATAAGGTACCTCACCTCAGGGGAGCACGTCACATCTGCTCCTGCCACATCCCCTAGTGGACACCCGGTGTCTCCATGACCTGCAGCCATTCCCCTGTACACTCTCTCTCTCCCTCTCCCTCTGTGTGTGATTGTGTGGTTGGAGACAGGTGTGCTGGAGTCAGAGCAGATCCCCACAAGCTGCAACCCACTGCAACCCGACCTCTGCAAATACTCAGTCCTGCCACTTCCACTCTGTCAGATCGTGATCTCCGTTCAGTCAGTCATGCTTCTAGCTATTTGTTGTAATTTAAGATCCTGTAACCTGCTGTGCCTGTTTCCCTAACTGATGCTGTTTATCCAAATCAAATCAAATTTTATTTGTCACATACAAACGGTTAGCAGATGTTAATGCGAGTGTAGCGAAATGCTTGTGCTTCTAGTTCCGACAATGCAGCAATAACCAACGAGTAATCTAACCTAACAATTCCACAACTACTACCTTATACACACAAGTGTAAAGGGACAAATCGCACCCTTGTGGAGCCCCAGTGTTGAGGATCATCGGGGTGGAGATGTTGTTACCTACCCTCACCACCTGGGGGCGGCCCGTCAGAAAGTCCAGTACCCAGTTGCACGGGGCGGGATCGAGACCCAGCGTCTCGAGCTTGATGACGAGTTTGGAGGGTACTATGGTGTTAAATGCTGAGCTGTAGTCAATGAACAGCATTCTCAATTAGGTATTCCTCTTGTCCAGACAGGTTAGGGCAGTGTGCAGTGTGGTTGCGATTGAGTTGTCTGTGGACCTATTGGGGCAGTAAGCAAATTGGAGTGGGTCTAGGGTGTCAGGTAGGGTGGAGGTGATATGGTCCTCAAAGCACTTCATGATGACGGAAGTGAGTGCTACGGGGCGGTAGTCGTTTAGCTCAGTTACCTTCGCTTTCTTGACAACAGGAACAATGGTGGCCCTCTTGAAGCATGTGGGAACAGCAGACTGGCATAAGGATTGATTGAATATGTCCATAAACACACCAGCCAGCTGGTCTGTGCATGCTCTGAGGACGCGGCTGGGGATGCCGTCTGGGCCTGCAGCCTTGCGAGGGTTAACACGTTTAAATGTTTTACTCACGTCGGCTGCAGTGAAGGAGAGCCCGCAGGTTTTGGTAGCGGGCCGTGTCAGTGGCACTGTATTGTCCTCAAAGCGAGTAAAGTAGTTATTTAGTCTGTCTGGGAGCAAGACATCCTGGTCCGCGATGGGGCTGGTTTTCTTTTTGTAATCCGTGATTGACTGTAGACCCTGCCACATACCTCTTGTGTCTGAGCCTTTGAATTGCAACTCTACTTTGTCTCTATACTGATGCTTAGCTTGTTTGATTGCCTTGCAGAGGGAATAGCTACACTGTTTGTATTCGGTCATGTTTCCGGTCACCTTGCCCTGTTTAAAAGCAGTGGTTCGCACTTTCAGTTTTGCGCGAATACTGCCCTCAATCCACGGTTTCTGGTTGGGGAATGTTTTAATAGACGCTGTGGGTACGACATCACCGATGCACTTTCTAATGAACTCACTCACCGAATCAGCGTATTTGTCATTGTTGTTGTTGGACGCAATGTGGAACATATCCCAATCCACGTGATCGAAGCAGTCTTGAAGCGTGGAATCAGATTGGTCGGACCAGTGTTGAACAGACCTGAGCGCGGGAGCTTCTTGTTTTAGTTTCTGTCTGTAGGCTGGAAGCAACAAAATGGATTCGTGGTCAGCTTTTCCGAAAGGAGGGCGGGGGAGGGCCTTATATGCGTCACGGAAGTTAGAATGACAAGGATCCAGGGTTTTACCAGCCCTGGTTGCACAATCTATAGGCTGATAGAATTTAGGGAGTCTTGTTTTCAGTTTAGCCTTGTTAAAATCCCCAGCTACAATGAATGCAGCCTCAGGATATGTGGTTTCCAGTTTACATAGAGTCAAATAAAGTTTGTTCAGGGCCATCGATGTGTCTGCTTGGAGGGGAATATATATGGCTGTGATTATAATCAAAGAGAATTCCCTTGGTAGATAATGCGGTCGACATTTGATTATGAGGAATTCTAAGTCAGGTGAACAGAAGGACTTGAGTTCCTGTATGTTGTCAGGTTCACACCACGTCTCGTTAATTATAAGGCATAATCCCCACCCCTCTTCTTACCAGAAAGATGCTTGTTTCTGTCGGCACAATGATTGAAGAAACCAGCTGGCTGCACCAACTTCGATAGCGTCTCTCAAGTGAGCCAGGTTTCCGTGAAATAAAGACATTACAGTCTCTGATGTCACTCTGGAATGCTACCCTTGCTCGGATTTCATCAACCTTGTTGTGAAGAGACTGGACATTGGCGTGTAGTATCCTAGGGAGTGGTGCACGATGTGCCCGTCTCCAGAGTCTGACCAGAAGACCGCTTCGTTTGCCCCTTTTTACGGCGACATTGTTTAGGTTCGCCGGCTAGGATCCGATCCATTGTCCTGGGTGGAAGGCAAAACACAGGATCCGCTTAGGGAAAGTCATATTCCTGGTCGTAATGATGGTGACTTGACGTTGCTCTTATATTCAGTAGTTCCTCCCGACTGTATGTAATGAAACCTAAGATTACCTGGGGTACCAATGTAAGAAATAACACATAAAAAAAGGAAATACTGCATAGTTTCCTAGGAACGCGAAGTGAGGCGGCCATCTCTGTCGACGCCGGAATTAATCCTCATCCATTCACTGCAGTTTTGCCGCTCTGACCCTGGTTATTTTAATAATGGATTTAATGGTGCTCCGTGGGATGTTCAAATTTTGTTTCACATTTTTAATAACCCAACCCTGATCTGTACTTCTCCCCAACTTTATCGCTGACCTGTTTGGCGAGCTCATTTGTCTTCATGGTGCCACTTGCTTGGTGGTACCCCTTGCTTAGTGGTGTTGCAGACACTAGGACCTTTCACAACAGGTGTATATATACTGAGATCATGTGACAGATCATGTGACACCTAGATTGCACGCAGGTGGACTTTATTTTAACTAATTATGAAACTTCTGAAGGTAATTAGTTGCACCAGATCTTATTTAGGGGCTTCATAGCAAAGGAGTGAATACATATGCACGCACCACTTTCGTATTTTATTTTTTAGACATTTTTTAAGCAAGTAATTTTTTTCATTACACTTCACCAATTTGGACTATTTTGTGTATGTCCATTACATGAAATCCAAATAAAAATCCATTTAAATTACAGGTTATAATGCACCAAAACAGGAAAAATACCAAGGGGGATGAATACTTTTGCAAGGCACTGTATGTACATATAGGTAGGGGTAAAGTGACTAGGCAACAGGATATATAATAAGTAGTAGCAGCATCGTATGTGCTGAGTCAAAAAAGTTAGTGCAAAGGGTAGCTACTTGATTAACTTCTTATGGACGGTAGCGTCCCACCTGGCCAACATCCGGTGAAAGTGCAGAGAGCCAAATTCAAACTACAGAATTATAAATATTTAACTTTCATATAATCACAAGTGTAATACATCAAAATAAAGCTTAACCTCTAGTTAATCCAGCCTCTGTGTCAGATTTCAAAAAGGCTTTACGGCGAAAGCACACCATGCAATTATCTGATGACAGCACCTGCTTACAAAACCATGAAAAACATATTTCAACCAGGCAGGTGCGACTCGAAAGTCAGAAATAGCGATATAAAAAATGCCTTACCTTTGATGATCTTCTTCTGTTGGCACTCCAAAATGTCCCAGTTACATCACAAATGGTCCTTTTGTTCGATAATGTCCTTGTTTATATTCATAAAACTCAGTTTAGCTGGCGCGCTTCAGTCAATAATCCACCCAGTTTCCCTCCATCAAAATGCATACAAAATTAATCCCAAATGTTACTAATAAACAAGTCAAACAACGTCTATAATGAAACCTTAGGTACCCTAATATGTAAATTAACAATTCAATTTAAGACGGAGAATCATTATTGTCTTTACCGGAGAAAAATACCAAAGAACGAGCTCTCATTCACACGCTTGGAAACACTACAGCCAAAATGGGACCTATAGCCACCTATAAAAACCACAATTTATGGCTCATTTTTCTAAAAGCCAGCCTGAAACTCTTTCTAAAGACTGGTGACATTTAGTGGAAGCCCTAGGAACTGCAATCTGGGAGGACTATGCCTTATAATAAAAGTGACAGCCATTGAAAATAGTGGTAGGCTGAATTATTTTGGGAGGGATGGTTTGTCCTCAGGGTTTCGCCTGCCATATCAGTTCTGTTATACTCACAGACATTTGAACAGTTTTAGAAACTTTAGGGTGTTTTCTATCATATCCTAGCTTCTGGGCTTGAGTAACAGGCAGTTTACTTTGGGCACGCTTTTCATCCGGACGTGAAAATACTACCCCCCACCCAAGAGAGGTTAACTATTTAGCAGTCTTCTGGTTTGTGGGCAGAAGATGTTCAGGGTCCTGTTGGTTCCAGACTTGGTGCATCGGTACTGCTTGCCGTGCGGTAGCAGAGAGAACAATCTGTGACTTGGGTGGCTGGAGTCTTTGACCATTTTTAGGGCCTTCCTCTTGTTGGCAGGGAGTTCAGCCCCAGTGATGTACTAAACATGTGATAAACAGTGATAAACATGTGACCTACTCTTTAACAGTCCAAGGTTATCTTTGTGTGCTGGAAAACACCAGCAGGGGTCATAACTCATTTTTGCAACTTCCACAAAATTACACTATTGACTTGAAAAACACAGAGGACATAATTGTTCATGCCATCCAGGATCCTGCAAGGTTGGCAATCAATCATACTGCCCACTGCTGATAAAACATAAAAAAGATTGAGACAAACAAAGCCAAACAATATGGATTTATTTGGCCAGACAAGACGGCCATTTCATGAGAAGATGGTCAATGTTTCTGGTTTCGATATTTAATTTGGTTCTACTATAAAAGTGATTAAGCGCCAAATACATCTATGAAAATTATGTTTATTAAATTGCCAGCCTAAACCATTGACAGGGAAGGACTTAATTTGATCAAATCCACACTAAAACAAGAATAGCATGTGGTAACACACTGAATAGGCTACGTGATCAGAATGTGCCCTTCTTGAATTCGTTAATCTGGTGAGGGTGTGGAAGTCAACACCCCCAAGTTTACTTTTTGTAAACCACTGCCAAACAGATGACTAGGATATAGGGTTGCAACATTTCTATAAATCCAGAAATCCTGGTTGGAGGATTCCGGATTTCCTGCTTAATCCCTCCTGATTCCAGATATCCTCCGACTAGGATTTTGGGAAAACCAGGGAATTTATTGAAAGGTCCCGTAAATTGTCAACCCTACTAAGACAACAACATCGTCTTGAACAATAGTGTAAAAACATGAGTAGGGGACAGCAATCAGAGAATGACTCAACTAATCTGTCCTCAACTAAATCTTTAACAAACAAGTTTCATTACATTTGATTTGGCTGAGATAACGTGTGAGTAAACATTCAGGTTGCAGTAATGTTGTAAACAAGCACAAGATAATACACTTTATTAAAATAAAGAGAAGATTAATTTAGATTAATTCACTTTGACGGCCTGTTAGCATTAATGATGATACATTATCTACACAATCTCAACGTCTCAACAAATCTCAACAAATCTCAATGAGACAGCAATCACATTCCATTAATCTGAATCTATTACAATTACATACATATGGTAGGAAATGTTCAATTTACCAAGTTGTCTGGCGCATGATGATCGGGAAAAATACCCACAATCTAAAGTGCATTTGATTGGCCATGCATATTTCAGTTTAAAATGATGCCCTGTATATAATTTGATTATAGTTAACGTGAGGACTGTATGTATAGCCCCGGGGGAACACATTTGGTCCAATAAATAATTGCTTTAATTTATCACACTCAATGTCACTTTGTGTTAACAGTCATTAAGTACCCCCTTAGCACTGTTGAATGGGGGAGACCAGTGGCTGCACTCAAAAGCCATATTATCCTTACAGATGTAAAGTAGTGGTGGACATCTCCTTGACAAGCCAAATTGGTTTATGGATATTAACATAGGAGCGGTCTTCCAGAAAGTGCTCAACATGTCCTTTTTTTAAACTATATGTTTTTTGATAAACCTTAACCATTGCATAGATTTAGATCTTACTGTATGTTCAAAGCTTGCGTAGATTGCTTAGATTGGTTGTTGCCAATAGACAGCTCTTATGATCAACAATTTCTTTAGCACCCTTTCACTCAAGCAAGCATAATGTACATTAGAACTGTGTATCTAATCTACATACAGTAGACCAAGGTCATAAGCATTTCAAAACAACTTCAACTAAGTGCACATGTTATACAATGTGATACATGCTGGCCAGTGGCGGTCAGTGATGTTTAAGATGAGGGAGGACGATTGTTTTATTAATGAGTATTGTCAAGACTTCCACCGAAGGTGGCTCCTCTGCCTGTTCGGGCGGCGCTCGGCGGTTGTCTTCGCCGTTCTACTGCTGCCACCGATCCCCTTTTCCTTTTCTGTTTGTTATGTCTTATTGGTTGCACCTGTTTCATGTTTGAGTTTTGGTTCAGGACTATTTAAGCCTGTTAGGCCCGCCTGCTTTTGTGCGGGCTTGTTCTCTGTTAGTCTAGGTTGGTTGCGTGTTATGTTCACTGACTGTTTGGTGCCCAGTTTTGGGTTGGACATATTTGTTTTCGCCTGTGGTTTTTGGCGTTACTTTTGGATACCGTAATAAAGTTTGGTTTCTCCCATTATTCCTCTGCTCTCTGCGCTTGACTCCGCACCCACCACTCCTGGCTGTGTGACAAGCATGGCCTTATTTCTATTGTAGCATATTGGTTGACTGCCATTCATATTCCATTCACCCATCTCAATGTAACATCAATAGGTTTAGGCTACTTGTCACGTGTGCTTCCTCTCTGGCATCTAGGTCACCAGGCTGCTCATTAGGGCGCACAACTGTCACCAGCGTTAGGTGCATAATGACATTCACCTGGACTCCATCACCTCCTTGATTACCTGCCCTTTATGTCACTCCCTTTGGTTTCTTCCACAGTCATCATTGTTCCTGTTTTATGTCGGTGCGCTGTTTGTGTTTCCTTGTTTTGTTCTTTTATTTATTCAATGTATTCACTCCCTGAACTTGCTTCCCAACTTTCAGTGTACATCGTTACAGAATTACGACTCATCAAAGGGAAGCCTCAGTGAGTGTTTTTTTGTTTTGTTTTTGTTTTGGGGGTGATGTCAGGTCCAGGTGTTGGAGCAGGAGCTAACTGGGAGGCCTCATCCGGTTTGTAGGCTCCCATGCCTCAGCAGGTTTGAAAGGCTCCCATGCCGAAGCTGGATGAACAGGTTTCGGTGCCTCAGCCGAGGCAACCGGGAGGTCTCAGCCGGTTCCTTAGGTTTCTGCGCTGCTCCGGATCCCCTGGATCGTCCCTGTGGTTGGTGTCCTGCGGCTGGAGCCGCACGCACCGGGGAGGGGGTACTGTCACTTATGCTCTCTCTCCGGCGCTCTAGGTCGTTATGCTCCCATGCCTCAGCCAGGTCGACAGGTTCCTGCGCCTTAGCAGAGGTGACCGGTCCACTCCTGATCCCCAGGATCGTCATCTTGGTCGGTGTCCTGCGGCAGGAGCCGCACGTCGGGGAGGGTTGTACTGTCATGTGTGCTTTCTCTCCGGCCTCTAGGTCACCAGGCTGCTCGTTAGGGCGCACACCTGTCACCAGCGTTAAGCGCATAATGACATTCACCTGGACTCCATCACCTCCTTGATTACCTGCCCTTTATATGTCACTCCCTTTGGTTTCTTCCTTGTCATTGTTCCTGTTCTATGTCGGTGTGCTGTTTGTGTTCTTGTTTTGTTCTTCTATTTATTAAATGTATTCACTCCCTGAACTTGCTTCCAGACTTTCAGTGTACCTCGTTACACGCTACTAAATGATACTCAAATGTTCCAGGTTGATACTCTAATGTTTTAGGTTGCTAAAAGAAATTGTAATCAAGATGACATAGAGTGACATATTCAATAAAGCCTTGCACACTCTTGCCTGCATCTAGCTGGTCTATATATGTTTATCCCCGTTTCGTTCCGTTGCTTCCGTTTAAGAAAAGATTTTCAGCAGAATCGGTGGTATGAATACACCCTTTTTCACACACAAAGTCAGTTCACTAGCTCGTTGTATAATTCCTTCTCGCATCTACGTGCTCTCCTCCTCTCACCTTTTCCCTTCACTTGTGGACTTCAGTGCACAACACATCAGCTGTCTGTGACCAGGTGAAAAAAACTTTCCAAGCTGAACCTTCATATCATAACCGCTACACACAGCTTACATCATTGTCACCATACAAGGTAACGTCATAGTCAACATAGCTACTACAACTAACATGTTAGTAAACCCGCTACAATCATGCAGTACAGTGTACAGTCAGCAATCAGTTTAGCATTTACACCGGCAGGACCGGGTGACAAATTCATAAAACCAAAAGGTTACCTTGACTTAGAGTTCCAGTGTTGGATAGCCATTGCCAGCTAGCTAACATAGCATCCCTTTCTGTTTGAGCCGAGTGATTGAGTAGGCTAAACTAGTTAGCTGCATTCGCTGGATATACCGAACAAAAATATAAACACAACATGCAACAATTTCGAAGATTTTACTGAGTTACAGTTCATATAAGGAAATCAGTCAATTGAAATAAACTCATTAGGCCCTAATCTATGGATTTCACATGACTGGGAATACAGATATGCATCTGTTGGTCACAGATACCTTAAAAATAGGTAGGGGTGTGGATCAGAAAACAGGTCAGTATCTGGTGTGACCACCCTTTGCCTCATGCCGCCCGACACATCTCCTTCACATAGAGTTGATCAGACTGTTGATTGTGGACTGTGGAATGTTGTCCCACTCCTCTTCAAAGGCTGTGCGAAGTTGCTGGAAACATGGGGTCGTCCATTATCATGATGAAACATGGGGTGATGGCGGGGGATGACTGGCAAGAAAATGGGCCTCAGGATCTGGTCACGGTATCTCTGTGTATTCAAATTGCCATCGATAAAATGGAATTGTGTTCATTGTCCGTAGTTTAGGCCTGCCCATACCATAACATCACCGCTAGCATGGGGCACTCTGGTCACAACATTGACATCAGCAAACCGCTCGCCCACACGACGCCATACACGTGGTCTGCGGATGTGAGGCCAGTTTGACATACTGCCAAATTCTCTAAAACGACGTTGGAGGTGGCTTATGGTAGAGAAATGAACATATTATCTGGCAACAGTTCTGGTGGACATTCTTGCAGTCAGCATGCCAATTGCACGCTCCCTTAAACCTTGAGACATCTGTGGCATTGTGTTGCATGACAAAACTGCACATTTTAGAGTGGCCTTTTATGTTCCCCTCTACAAACTGCACCTTTGTAATGATCATGCTGTTTAATCAGCTTCTTGGATTGTGTATCTTGGCAAAGGAGAACCATTTTAGAGAAATACAATTTTTGTGCGTATGGAACATTTTTGGAATCTTTTATTTCAGGTCATGAAACATGGAACCAACACTTTACATGTTGTGTATATATTTTTGTTCAGTGTAAGTGAAAGCAAAAGTGAAAAAAATACAACTAAATATAGCTCTCTCACTCTCACTTCTCTTCCATTTTGAAATAAATGAATTTGTTGATGCAAAGCTTATACTTTCTCTGATCCTTTGTTTGGGATGGACAACATGTCAGTTCATGCAGTTCATGGTGTAAGGGTTGTGCTTTGGCAAAGTGGGTGGGGTTATATCCTGCCTGTTTGCCCTGTCCGGGGGTATCGTCTCAGATGGGGCCACAGTGTCTCCCGACCCCTCAGCCTCCAGCATTTATGCTGCAATAGTTTGTGTCAGGGGACTAGGGTCAGTCTGATATATCTGGATTATTTTTGCTGTCTTATCAGGTGTCCTGTGTGAATTTAAGTATGCTTTTTCTCTCTTTCTTTTTCTCTCAGAGGACCTGAGCCCTAGGACCATGCCTCATGACTACCTGTCCTGATGACTCCTTGCTATCCCCAGTCCACCTGGTCGTGCTGCTGCTCCAGGTTCAACTGTTCTGCCAGAGGCTCTGGAACCCTGACCTGTTCACCGGACGTGCTACCTGTCTCAGACCTGCTGTTTTCAACTCTCTAGAGGCAGCAAAAGCGGTAGAGATACTCTGAATGATCGGCTATGTAAAGCCAACTGACATTTACTCCTGAGGTGCTGACCTGTTGCACCCTCGGCATCCACTGTGATTATTATTATTTGACCCTGCTGGTCACCTATGACCATTTGAACATCTTTGCCATGTTCTGTTATAATCCACCCGGCACATCCAGAAGAAGACTGGCCACCACTCATAGCCTGGTTCTTCTCTATGTTTCTTCCTAGGTTCTGGCCTTTCTAGGGAGTTTTTCCTTGCCACCGTGCTTTTACACATGCATTGCTTGCTGTTTGGGGTTTTAGGCTGGGTTTCTGCACAGCACTTTGTGACATCAGCTGATGTAAGAAGGGCTTTATAAATACATTTGATTGATTGATTGATTGAGTCAAGAGCTTTGATAAGTAGGACATCCTCCGGAAGTTGTCATAATTACTTTGTAACTCTTTGGAATGGGGTGAAAACCATGAGCCTCCTAGGGTTTGTATTTAAGTCAATGTACCCAGTGGTGGGCACAAACTAGCTGTCCTCTAGCTACACCATGCTGCTGCCCTACAGTGCTGTTGAGGCAACTGTCGACCTTCATTGGAGAACAGTGTGTTTTAATCAATTATTTTGTGATGTGAATATATTTAGAATAGTTTTATCTAAAACACTCATTTAAAGTTTCACTATTAAAAAAAAAATCACAGAGGAAGATGGCCCTCCCCTTCATCCTGTCACGTTCATTGTATGGAGGAGACCAAGGTGAACCGTGAAGCTAATATGGCTAGTGCAGACAGGCAACTAAACATAGAATAATAACCCACAAATACCCTATGGAAATGGCTACCTAAATATGGTCCCCAATCAGAGACAACGATAGACAGCTGCCTCTGATTGGGAACCAATTCAGGCCACCATAGACCTACATATACCTAGACTTACAAAAAAAACTAGATATACAAAAACCCCTAGACAATACAAAAACTAACATACCCACCCTAGTCACACCCTGACCTGACCAAAATAATAAAGAAATCAAAGATAACTAAGGTCAGGGCATGACACATCCTCTGAGGAGCCTCCACTGATGTTGGCATGGAACTGGTACTGAGTTGGAATTGTATTCTATGTGCATTCTAGACTACAAAATTAATATTTCCATCCTCCCCTGCCTCCCTACCCAATTTATATTCTTAAATGTGAGGATTTGGGCTGAGCGTTGCCATGAGGGACACTATCTGCCGGCAGCATTGAAAATGCCTCTAGTCTGCTTGTGAGAGCCATCTCACTTGTACTGCTGCCCTCTACTCTGCAGCTAAGCCTAAACAGCATTCCAAACCACCTCTGCTTCGAGTACACAATCTCAATGGAGTCCATGGGTCTTGAATCTTGATTATGGATTTAATATCGTCCTAAGGCTACCTGTTGAATATGTGGCACTGGTAAAATACTGACACATGAAAAGTAAAGTTGAATATGCAACATTGAATACTTCAAAGTAAGGGAGGTGTGGAAAGGGAGCAGAAGAGTACCTCGTCTATAGGACAGTGCACCTTTGTGCTCACCAGGAAACCATGGTACGGAGTGGCACATAATGAGTTCTTTAGCCTGGGCCATATGTGTCTTGGAAAGCATAGGTAATGAGGCATCACTATTCAGTCCGGGGAGCAGAGGATGCAGACGGGCCATGTGGGCCAGCCTCCGCCTCGGTTGTCACTAGTTACCACAGCATCATAGTCAAAATTGCCATTATCATAAAAGTCCATTAAAAAAACATTTGCTTTTTGGTCTTAATTTCAGGTTTGGGCTAGGCATAAGGTTAGCAGTGTGATTACGGTTATCATTAAGTTTAGGGCTAGTTTTAAAATCAGATTTTAAGAAGAGAAATTGTAGAAATAGGCTTTAGCCATATTTCTGACTTTGTTGCTGTAGTAACTAGTGCCAAACCTCTGCCTCTCTAACCATGAATCATTCAGTGAGCCATAGAAAATAACAATTGCATTCTGCATGAGGAGAGCGCCTGACTGTCCGCAACTTCACAACTCAGCTGTATTGGCTCATGACATGATTCCAATGAATGTAAAGGCAGACACAGTGAAGTGTTTCTGCTTAACATGTGGAGTTCTGCTCTCAGCTCATTGGTGGGAAGGAGATTCTGTCTTTACTCTGTACACATAACCAAGACCGTCGAAGAATCGAAGCTGGTTCCATATCAGCGTTATATTTAAGAGCCCATTTGTTTTGTTTGTTTGACTGCCCTTGGAGGAAGAAATACATTTTAGATCTGTATGTTACATTCATTAAATGGGGTGGTCTGATTGCTACCAGTCAATTGCTTAAATACTATAGCACACACTTGCAAAGTTCATTTCACACAGACGCCACACCTTGTTTTCTTCCTTTTTTGGAGTATGGTGTTGGAGCCCTGAGGGTAGCTCGTCCTAAGGAGAGAGGCTATAGAGCAGCCTGCAGCAACACAACATCGTGATGCCGTTATTTCATTGGCTCAATGTGGTTTCAGAGGGCCTTTAATCTCATTAGCTTGCTTTTCACAGGAACAGCTCTCATAAGCCACTTCACACTTCCAAATCTGATTGTATCACACTGCATCACTGCTCACACCAATGATTCTAAATGTTCATAGGTGGCATCATGGATCATGTGTTTCTAGTGGTGATATGTTTCCTTATATTTATGTCTTTGATTGTAAAACTTTATTTGAATACTCCATTGTAATGCTTCACAAGGTACAATATGTTTTTACACCTGACTTAAAGGTTAACGTAATTCATACTGACAGTATCTATAAAAAAGTATGTCACATAACTATGTCTCATTCACATACGTGCCTTTGATGCATGACACAAGGTACACAGTAAGGTTTCGATATGTCATGCTTCATAACACATTTATGAAGGGAATATAACAAACTGTCAACTGAAATATGCAAACAGCATAGTAAAGCGTGACTGGCTTATAAAGCTGATACAAGCTGATACACAGATCTCGATGTGTGTAATGAGGCGACAGTTGGACTGTTCACCCTTGACCTGCTACTCAACCTCAGGAGCTGCATGTTGTTCCTCAGGTTTCCGCAAGCCATGGATGGAGTTTTAACCTGGCCTATGATTTTGAGGAACTTAGAACTGCATTTTAGAGAAACAAAATAGTGTTCCAGCCGAGGTCGGGAAATGGGGTGCTTTCTATTTCTACCACATGTTTTTATCTATCTGTTTGATGCAATATATAATTGTTTCAATGGAACAATGCTTCATATTCCTTTACACCAAATATGTGTTAACAGCTACACCACCACTTCCATCCATCTGGACAGGGTGTGGTCTCTGCCAGTGGCGAACCGTGACTATAGGACGTAGGCCTTCAGAGGGAGTCAAAACCTTCCAATACATTGTATCAAAATCAAAAATCAAGAAAATAACAGAAAACAAAGCATCACTGACATTATATATTCTGTTGTCTGACCATTCTAGTTCTATTGAGGGAGGACCAATGTTTTTTGATGACATTATGAATGAATCAAACAGGCCGCGCTTCGGGCTGCTGCACACAGAGACAGAACTGGCACCGACATGACATGTGACACACAGCATAAAATAATGCGTCCAGCAAAACAGAAAACACACTGTTTACACAACCTATGGTAGCCTAACACCACTATCACCATTAGCAACAACACGTGTCATATCAAAGGTGATAGCCTTGTGGTGTTGAAAGGACCAACACGCACGGCTAATAGACAGTCGACAGCAGTCACACATAACATAAAAGAATGTTAAAGAATAAGAAGCCCATTCAATCCAGTAGGCCCCAGGAAATCATAACAATAGAAAAGCACAACTATTTCATGTCCAAAATCAAATTAACAAATCAGCTATTACTTCTCATTGCAAATACATTTTATCACATTCATCACACTAACCGGTGATCTAAAATGTAAATGCAACAATGTTTTACAATCATTATTTTAAAAGAGATAGCTAACAGCCAGCTAGCTACAAAGCAAAACAGTGCCACTCACCAGATGATGATAATTTGTAAACTAAGTTTGAATGTTAATCTTGTAAAGGGTCATGCTAACAAATTAGCAACAACATCCACCTGAAGCTGATAACAGCTGCTGCAGCCGCTGTCACCATGGTCACACTACTAAAATCACATTTCAATCAAATGTATTCATAAAGCCCTTCTTACATCAGCTGATGTCACAAAGTGCTGTACAGAAACCCAGCCTAAAACCCCAAACAGCAAGCAATGCAGGTGTAGAGGCTAGCTAACATTACTAGCCTTATCGTGGGAAAACTACTGCTTGCACCACTGATTATTTGCTTATGTACTCTCAGTAGTGATGTGTCTAGGGCTTCAAGAAGGCCCCACTCATTGCAAGTCAAAATGTGATTGTTCATTCCACTGTCACTCCAAAATTCTGCTCTAATACAATTGAATGGCAGAGGCCTTCTGTCCAGCTTTTGAAGGCCTAGCCAATGGCTGACTGAGCTGGCTAGATTTTTCTACCTAGAGAGCACCAAAGAAAAATCCTGATTGGATATTTATATATTTTTTTCAGTATTAACCCTTCTCTTTCCAACTCAAACTGAAGAGATGAACTCAGAGGAACATCAACATTATTGTGAAGATGAAATAGAAATTCAAATGAAAATAAAAAATATAAAACATAAATCCTACAGTTCCCGACTGATCTCTGCATGCTTTAAGCCTGTGGTTGTGATGGCCACAGTTGTGCCTTATCACATATTCATGTCCGTACTCAAGTTAACATGAAGGAATTACTTGTGTTGTCACACAGCACAGGGTGACCAGATTGACCTACTGTAGTACTCTAATGCTTCAGTAGCTTGAATATTTAATATAGGGTGCCATAGAAAGAGCAAAGTACTGTAAAAGCGCTACAAATCACGGTCATGTATGCATGGGAAGGTTCATGGCACAAGCATGTGTCTCCATACATTCCATTTAGGTGTGTGTCTGGGCGTTTGGGCAAAGGTCTTTGTCATGATGTAATTAACCCCTTTCTAATTGCCACTGTCCCTTTCATAGCTGCAGACTCAGCTTCTCACAGCTGCTGACATCCAGATTCACAGCCAGCTCTCAGGAAGTGGACAGGGCTTTTGGCTTTTGGCCGCCTGCTCTTTATGCCTGCCTGGGTGACTGACTGCCCAGTTACTGGAAATTCTATGAACCGAGAGCAATCACAGATTTGGAGAGCTGCCACCCAGAGTCACTTAGTGGGATGCTTTCAGCATGAACCAGAGACTGTCAATAAGTAGGCCCTATTTTGCAAAGAGGCTAGTGCCAGAGTGAATCATAAGTAACATAATAGTGACTCAATACCAAACATCCTTTTTTATTTATTCATCCAATGTCCTTAGTAATTCACAGTACTGTACATACAGTATACTGTAGCTAGAGATAGTAAGGGTTGAGAAGTTGGCAAAATTAAGAGTTCTTAATCTTAAATCAATCTTAAAATCAATTCTCAATATTATTCAGTGTTCTTAGTCTAATAGACTGGTCTAATTAACACTGTCTTCTGACTAGTTACAAAAATACTTACCTGATTGGTTAATCCTGTGACTTTTTACATTTACATACATTGGTGGATGTTCTGCCTCTGAAATGTTTTCATTATTGTTCTGTAGGGCTCATGCCTGTAAGATGGAGAGAAATGATATGTCTGCCATTTCTACATGGCTCAACTGACAGTTCATGACACAGTTTATTACTCTATTTTGACAGCCAAAGGCTGTCTGTCTGCACTCTATAACTCAAGAGGGTCTAAACCGGAAAAGGGGAAGGATACATTAGAGGGCCCTTTGGGCACTCCTGAGACTAAGATGTCGTCAGTCAGGAGGACTTGGCTTTTAAGACCAATTCAACTGTGCATTTTCATTGCACTTCCTTTTTCGCCCACAAATACAATCATAGTCTAATTCCACTCATCCCTTTTGTCCTCTGGTCAGACATCAAAGACACGGGGTCATGGATAATCCATATGGGGTATAGTAATTGTGTAAAAGCAATCTTTATTGTTTGTGTCCCGTTAATTAATGCACCATGAACCTGTAAATCTTAATGAGATGAGAAAAACAACATCCAAAATGAACATGGTATCCCTCTGATACACTCTTAGAAGAAAGGTTCTATCTAGAACCTAGAAAGGTTATTTGGCTGTCCATAGGATAAACCCTTGACAAACCCTTTTTGATTCCAGGTAGAACCCTTTTGATAAGGGAATTTATATAGTAATGACTAAAGAATTCCATCCTGAAACATATTTAGGGCCTTTAACGGGATTGATATGACAACAGCCAGTGAAAGTGCAGAGCGCCAAATTCAAAACAACATAAATATCATAATTAAAATTCCTCAAACATACATGTATCTTATACCATTTTAAAGGTAATCTTGTTGTTGATCCCACCAAAGTGTCCGATTTCCAATAGGCTTTACAGCGAAAGCACCACTAACGAATATGTTAGGTCCCCGCCAAGTCACAGAAAAGTCACAAAAAGCACAAATAGAGATAAAATGAATCACTAACCTTTGATGATCTTCATCAGATGACACTCATAGGACTTCATTTTACACAATACCGTATATGTTTTGTTCGATAAAGTGCATATATATATAAAAAAAATCTCAGTATACATTGGCGCGTTACCTTCACTAGTTCCAAATACATCCGGTGATATTGCAGAGCGCCACATCATTTTACTAAAATACTCATTATAAATTTTGATGAAAATACAATTGTTAGACATGGAATTATAGATACACTTCTCCTTAATGCAACTGTTGTGTCAGATTTGAAAAAAACTTTACGGAAAAAGCACTATGCAATATTCTGAGTTCAGCTTTCAGACAAAAAAGCAGCCAAAAAGATATCCGCCATATTGGGTAGTCAACAGAAGTCAGAAATAGCATTATAAATATTCACTTACCTTTGATCATCTTCATCAGAATGCACTCCCAGGAATCCCAGTTCCACATTAAATGTTTGATTTAGTTCGATAATGTCCATCATTTGTGTCCAAAGAGCTACTTTTGTTAGCACGTTTGGTAAACAAATCCAAAGTCATGAAGCGCATTCCCTAGTTGCAGATGAAATGTCAAAAAGTTCCGTTCCTGTCCGTAGAAACATGTTAAACAATGTATGGAATCAATCTTTAGGATTTTTTTAACATAAAACGTCAATAATGTTCCAACCGGAGAATTCCATTGTCTTCAGAAGTGCGATGGAACGGAGCTCCCTCTCATGTGAATGCGCATGGTCAGAGCATAGTCAGCTCATGGCAGACCTTACTCATTCCCTTCTCATTCGGTCCCACTTCACAGTAGAATCCTTATTCAAGTTTCTAAAGATGGTTGACATCTAGTGGAAACCTTAGGAAGTGCAACATAACCAATCGACCAACCTCAGATTTCCCACTTCCTGTTTGGATTTTTTAGGTTTTTGCCCGCCATATGAGTTCTGTTATACTCACAGACATCATTGAAACAGTTTTAGAAACTTCAGAGTGTTTTCTATCCAATACTAATAATAATATGCATATATTACCAACTGGGACTGAGGAGCATGCCGTTTACTCTGAGCACCTCTGGGCACCTTTCATCCAAGCTACTCAATACTGCCCCTGCAGCCATAAGATGTTTTAACGGTGTAATAATAATAAGACTATAATCCAAAAATGTGCGTACAACTGAACCTGGTTATGACTCAGAGAAAGCTGACAACAGGAAAGAGGGCCCTTCCAAGGTCTCTCTAATCTAGGGAGGAGAGGAACGGCGAGAAATTGCCAAGGCTGGTAGAAAAGTGATAAAACTGTGTGTGTGTGTGTGTGTGTGTGTGTGTGTGTGTGTGTGTGTGTGTGTGTGTGTGTGTGTGTGTGTGTGTGTGTGTGTGTGTGTGTGTGTGTGTGTGTAGGTGGGGGTGAGAGTTATAAAATGACTGTCTTTGCATTTTTGACTTCAGAACGTTCTCTGAATAAAGAACTAACCTTTTGCAGACTGGGGGCTTTGTCTAATTCTTCATTAACCAGGGTCTTACAAACTTCTGGGAATTGGTCAAAGCTATAGTGATAGTTGAGTTCAACCATTGGGATAAAATTTCTCGTGACACCTTTCCACAGAGGGTTCTACATGGAAACTCACCGGGTTCTACCTGGAACAGTAGAACTTAATAATGTATCCTTCGTCAAAAAGACACGGTAAAGCCTTGAAGTGTGAGCACTCTTTGAAGAAATTGAACCTGCCTTTAAAATGAATGACAGATCTACTTATTGTACATTTGACTGAAGCATTTCCATGAATTACACATTTTGTAAAACCCCTGGAGTCTCCAAACCTGTACATCTCTAGTCTCAGTATGACTTCTCTGACAAAATAAAGATTTAATAATAAAAAAAATGATTCTATCCTTATTGAAAAACCATGTATTGTAATGCCAAGGCCTTTGGTTCTCATGCATGATGGTAGATTCCTTTACCCCTGATCTTGGCACTTTCGGAGCTAATTTTAATCTCACACAACCTCTCTAGGATAGGATCATATTGACCTAATTTATTCTAAAGGTTATATATGTGAGGTATACCTCTGCAGTGTACTGACATTTCAATTCTGGTTTTCTACATGTACCTGGGCAACTGTGGCTTGTGACGACCCTCCCACTCTGTCTGCCGTGTTATGTCTTTGTTCTTGTTTCCTTATTAGGATGCCGGTGGGCGGAGTTCGGAGGGTCGTCAGCTTCATGGGAAACACCTGGGCCAGGTGTGTCCCAGGATAAATATACCTCTTCCACATTCATGGAAGAGACTCTCTCCATGCAGACACCTTTGTAGATTGTGTTGTGGTTCTTGTTGTGTGTTTGTGTGCATTGGCACCTTTCAACACCTGGCATTATCACATTCATGCATGTAAAACACTCACTTACACTACTGATTACACACACCATTGTATATTTTCCTTAGTTGCTTTAGTTAATAAATATATATTTTGTTACTCCTTATCTCCACGTTGTCTCCCTTTGTTACGGGCTTTGAGCCGGTTCGTGACAAGTGGGGGCTCATCCGGGATCTTTGAACTATTGGTTTGGGAGACCGTGGAGGTACGTGTTTGGTTTGCATATTGAGTTTGATAGGCCCAGTATTGGTTGCCTTTGTTTGGTTTGTGTGTTGCGTTGGAGAGATAATGGTTAGTTTCCAGGCCCTACCTAGCATGGAAACTCTTGTTCTACTTTCTGTTGGGAAGTCAGTCTGAGGTGAGTAAATTGGCTGTGTACCTCGGTAGGAGATTGTGTAGGGTAGTGGAACTTGCTACCCGGAGCTATAGCCTTTTTCCCCTGATAGGCTTAGCGACGTGTTTCAGTTTTGGACATGTTGGGCATGGTTACATTTTTGTGTGGTGTCTGTGGACTGAGCAGTTGTCTCTGGGGCACATCCGTGGCTTGGTGGAATTTGCCAGCATGCTGGGGAGTTCTATTTCCTTGCCAGCTGGCTACAGTGCGTAAATGCCCACCGCAAATCTGCACGAAGACTAGGGTTGAGTTATTGTAGGTTTTGGGTAAGCTCCGTATCTCAGAGGGGTTGAGCAAGATTATTTACTTATGACTATGGTGTCTCATGTATACAAGTTCATTCGCTTTCCATCAGAGGACCTGTTAGAATTATGTACTAAAGAACAGCTGTTGAAGATCGCTGAACACTACAAGGTTAAATGATTGAAATGAGTGAAATTCTGTTTCGTTGGAAGTGACTATGAATCGTTGGAAGTGACTGAATCGTTGGGAGTTGTAAAAATTAAGGACCCTCATGTTCTTTTCGTTGGAGTTTGTAGCTGTTGGGCTTTTGTGCCATGTTCCTGAATGTTTACGTGACTGACCATTGTTTCGGGTTGTCAGGTTCTATCTATCCTGTCTGTTCCCTACTGGTCTTGTGTTCTTTCCTCTTAAATATTGCTTCCTATGCACAAAGGTTGCTGAGGTCTGGGGAGGAGGAGCTTGGTTGGTGGAGGTGTGAACACATAACCCCTCGTCAATTTGGGACGCAGAGGCTGTGTCAATTTGAGACGCAGAGGCTGTGTCAATTTGGGACGCAGAGGCTGTGTCAATTTGGGACGCAGAGGCTGTGTCAATTTGGGACGCAGAGGCTGTGTCAATTTGGGACGCAGAGGCTGTGTCAATTTGGGACGCAGAGGCTGGTATGTTCCGGGGTCCTTGTTGGTCACCGGGTTCTACCTGGAACAGTAGAACTTAATAATGTATCCTTTGTCAAAAAGACACGGTAAAGCCTTGAAGTGTGAACACTCTTTGAAGAAATTGAACCTGCCTTTAAAATGAATGACAGATCTACTTATTGTACATTTGACTGAAGCATTTCCATGAATTACACATTTCGTAAAACCCCTGGAGTCTCCAAACCTGTACATCTCTAGTCTCAGTATGACTTCTCTGACAAAATAAAGTTTTAATAATAAAAAATGATTCTGTCCTTATTGAAAAACCATGTATTGTAATGCTAAGGCCTTTGGTTCTCATGCATGATGGTAGATTCCTTTACCCCTGATCTTGGCACTTTCGGAGCTAATTTTAATCTCACACAACCTCTCTAGGATAGGATCATATTGACCTAATTTATTCTAAAGGTTATATATGTGAGGTATACCTCTGCAGTGTACTGACATTTCAATTCTGGTTTTCTACATGTACCTGGGCAACTGTGGCCTGTGATGACCCTCCCACTCTGTCTGCCGTATTATGTCTTTGTTCTTGTTTCCTTATTAGGATGCCGGTGGGCGGAGTTCGGAGGGTCGTCAGCTTCATGGGAAACACCTGAGCCAGGTGTCTCCCAGGATAAATAGACCTCTTCCACATTCATGGAAGAGACTCTCTCAATTCAGACACCTTTGTAGATTGTGTTGTGATTCTTGGTGGCCGTTTGTTTGCATTGGCACCTTTCAACACCCTGCATTATCACATTCATGCATGCAAAACACTCACTTAAACTACTGATTACTGATTACACACACCATTGTATATTTTCCTTAGTTGCTTTAGTTAATAAATATATATTTTGTTACTCCTTATCTCCACGTTGTCTCCCTTTGTTACGGGCTTTGAGCTGGTTCGTGACAGGCCCCCTTTTGTATGACCGTGGATCAATTACCACCTCCACCACCCCAAAAAACAACTTGTATGTAATACAATATATATTTAAGGAATCAGTCAGGGTCTCAATTAACTGTTGAGGATTAGAAATGTAGAACACACAAGGTGCAATTTCTAAATTTGGTTGTCCATCAGCAGTTTTTCTCTTATTTCAGTCACTGACATTCACTCAATTAACCCATATCAGCTGAAAATGTTTAGATTGGTAACTTAGTCTATCCAGCTATCTAAACTTGTAGTAATCGTGGTTGAATTACCGATTTGGGTGCCCTCATTGATATTGTCAGTCCCTTTGTCAGTGTAACGGATGTGAAACGGCTAGCTTAGTTAGCGGTGTGCGCTAAATAGCGTTTTAATCGGTGACGTCACTTGCTCTGAGACCTTGAAGTAGTAGTTCCCCTTGCTCTGCAAGGGCCGCGGCTTTTGTGGAGCGATGGGTAACGATGCTTCGAGGGTGACTGTTGTGTGCAGAGGGTCCCTGGTTCACGCCCGGGTATGGGCGAGGGGACGGTCTAAAGTTATACTGTTACATCAGTCATGTTAAAATCTTCAAACATTTCTCTCCATCCTTTGGCAAAATGAATGGAATTGCATGAAATTTGCCTTAAAATGGCTAAATATTGTCTTAGTACATGGCAAAATATGTAGAATTACATCAAACGTTAGTTAAAACTGCAACATTTTTTTCTACGACCTTGGTAAAATGTGTAGAATCGCATGAAATTACCTACACAACGTAAATAATTGTTTCTCTCCACTGTGGCCCCCACCCCCATCAAAGTTGCCCATCCCTGTTCTAGTGTGTCCAATCAAAACCCATATTTAGACCAATGGAGATAATCTTCTAAGAAACCAATGGTCCAAAACTCATGTCTCTATCATAATCTTTTTAAAACTTATTGTAGTTTTTTCCATTGTCGGATTTTTATTTATTTTTTTATTTTTTTATTTCACCTTTATTTAAACCAGGTAGGCTAGTTAAGAACAAGTTCTCATTTACAACTGCGACCTGGCCAAGATAAAGCAAAACAGTGTGAACAGACAGCAACACAGAGTTACACATGAAGTAAACAATAAACAAGTCAATAACACAGTAGAAAAAAAGTCTATATACATTGTGTGCAAAACGCATGAGGAGGTAGAAAAATAATTACAATTTAGCAGATTAACACTGGAGTGATAAATGATCAGATGGTCATGTGCAGGGAGAGATACTAGTGTGCAAAAGAGCAGAAAAGTAAATAATTAAAAACAGTATGGGGATGAGGTAGGTAAATTGGGTGAGCTATTTGCCAATGGACTATGTACAGCTGCAGCGATCGGTTAGCTGCTCAGATAGCAGATGTTTAAAGTTTGTGAGGGAGATAAAAGTCTCCAACTTCAACGATTTTTGCAATTCGTTCCAGTCACAGGCAGCAGAGAACTGGAAGGAAAGGCGGCCAAATGGGGTGTTGGCTTTAGGGATGATCAGTGAGATACACCTGCTGGAGAACGTGCTACGGGTGGGTGTTGCCATCGTGACCAATGAACTGAGATAAGGCGGAGCTTTACCTAGCATGGACTTGTAGATGACCTGGAGCCAGTGGGTCTGGCGACGAATATGTAGCGAGGGCCAGCCGACTAGAGCATACAGGTCGCAGTGGTGGGTGGTATAAGGTGCTTTAGTAACAAAACGGATGGCACTGTGATAAACTGCATCCAGTTTGCTGAGTAGAGTATTGGAAGCCATTTTGTAGATGACATCGGTAGGATAGTCAGTTTTACTAGGGTAAGTTTGGCGGCGTGAGTGAAGGAGGCTTTGTTGCGAAATAGAAAGACGATTCTAGATTTGATTTTGGATTGGAGATGTTTGATATGAGTCTGGAAGGAGAGTTTACAGTCTGGCCAGACACCTAGGTACTTATAGATGTCCACATATTCTAGGTCGGAACCATCCAGGGTGGTGATGATAGTCGGGCGTGCGGGTGCAGGCAGCGAACGGTTGAAAAGCATGCATTTGGTTTTACTAGCGTTTAAGAGAAGTTGGAGGCCACGGAAGGAGTGTTGTATGGTATTGAAGCTCGTTTGGAGGTTAGATAGCACAGTTTCCAAGGAAGGGCCAGAAGTATACAGAATGGTGTCGTCTGCGTAGAGGTGGATCAGGGAATCGCCCGCAGCAAGAGCAACATCATTGATATATACAGAGAAAAGAGTCGGCCCGAGGATTGAACCCTGTGACACCCCCATAGAAACTGCCAGAGGACCGGACAACATGTCCTCCGATTTGACACACTGAACTCTGTCTGCAAAGTAGTTGGAGAACCAGGCAAGGCAATCATTAGAAAAACTGAGGCTACTGAGTCTGCCGATGAGAATATGGTGATTGACAGAGTCGAAAGCCTTGGTCAGGTCGATGAAGACGGCTGCACAGTACTGTCTTTTATCGATGGCGGTTATGATATCGTTTAGTACCTTTAGCGTGGCTGAGGTGCACCCGTGACCGGCTCGGAAACCAGATTGCACAGCGGAGAAGGTACGGTGCGATTCGAGATGGTCAGTGATCTGTTTGTTGACTTGGCTTTCGAACACCTTAGATAGGCAGGGCAGGATGAATGTAGGTCTGTAACAGTTTGGGTCCAGGGTGTCTCTCGCGGCAGCTTTCTAGTCCTTGGGGATCTCAGATGGTATTGCCAAGCCCAGCTGATTTGTACAGGTCCAGGTTTTGGAGCTCTTTCAGAACATCTGCTATCTGGATTTGGGTAAAGGAGAAGCTGGGGAGGCTTGGGGGAGTAGCTGCGGGAGGGGGGTGGAGCTGTTGGCCGAGGTTGGAGTAGCCAGGAGGAAGGCATGGCCAGCCGTTGAGAAATGCTTGTTGAAGTTTTTGATTATCATGGATTTATCGGTGGTGACCGTGTTACCTAGCCTCAGTGCAGTGGGCAGCTGGGAGGAGGTGCTCTTGTTCTCCATGGACTTTACAGTGTCCCAGAACTTTTTGGAGTTGGAGCTTCAGGATGCAAATTTCTGCTTGAAAAAGCTGGCCTTTGCTTTCCTGACTGACTGCGTGTATTGGTTCCTGACTTCCCTGAACAGCTGCATATCGCGGGGACTATTCGATGCTATTGCAGTCCGCCACAGACTGTTTTTGTGCTGGTCGAGGGCAGTCAGGTCTAGACTGAACCAGGGGCTATATCTGTTCTTAGTTCTGCATTTTTTGAATGGAGCATGCTTATCTAAGATGGTGAAGAAGTTACTTTTAAAGAATGACCAGGCATCCTCAACTGACGGGATGAGGTCAATATCCTTCCAGGATACCCGGGCCAGGTCGATTAGAAAGGCCTGCTCGCAGAAGTATTTTAGGGAGCGTTTGACAGTGATTAGGGGTGGTCGTTTGACTGCGGACCCGTAGCGGATACAGGCAATGAGGCAGTGATCGCTGAGATCCTGATTGAAGACAGCGGAGGTGTATTTAGAGGGCCAGTTGGTCAGGATAACGTCTATGAGGGTGCCTTTGTTTACAGATTTAGGGTTGTACCTTGTGGGTTCCTTGATGATATGTGTGAGATTGCGGGCATCTAGCTTAGATTGTAGGACTGCCGGGGTGTTAAGCATATCCCAGTTTAGGTCACCTAACAGAACCAACTCTGAAGCTAGATGGGGGGCGATCAATTCACAAATGGTGTCCAGGGCACAGCTGGGAGCTGAGGGGGGTTGGTAGCAGGCGGCAACAGTGAGAGACTTATTTCTGGAGAGATTAATTTTTAATATTAGAAGTTTGAACTGTTTGGGTATGGACCTGGAAAGTATGACATTACTTTGCAGGCTATCTCTGCAGTAGACTGCAACTCCTCCCCCTTTGGCAGTTCTATCTTGATGGAAAATGTTATAGTTGGGTATGGAAATCTCAGAATTTTTGATGGCCTTCCTAAGCCAGGATTCAGACACAGCAAGGACATCAGGGTTGGCGGAGTGTGCTAAAGCAGTGAGTAAAACAAACTTAGGGAGGAGGCTTCTGATGTTGACATGCATGAAACCAAGGCTTTTTCGATCACAGAAGTCAACAAATGACGGTGCCTGGGGACATGCAGGGCCTGGGTTTACCTCCACATCATCCGCGGAACAGAGGAGGAGTAGAATGAGGGTGAGGCTAAAGGCTATCAAAACTGGTCGCCTAGAGCCAAAGCACCTTACATCTTCCCTTGTTTTGTGGTGGAACACATACAAAATGTGCTGCTGCATTGGGCTTAGGTATAAGGAGTTCCTGTTAGGCTCATATATGAATTTCCTGCTAGGGCTCCATTCCAACATGACTTCGACCCGAGTCAGCTACGCCCATATATGAAGTCCCTATCAGTCTGGGTACTCAGACTAGGCTGTAGATATACCAAACCAATCAATCAATCAGCACTTTGTGACTTTGTGCACTTTGTGACATCAGCTGATGTAAAAAGGGCTTTATAAATATATTTGATTGAGATATACAAAACAAGCTTTCACAGACTCCAAAACAATTTATACACAATGCTCTCAGCTTAGTGAAGCCTGATTAAGACAATTTGCAGTTGTGGATGCTACACCACTTTTGAAAAAAATGTTTTAATAAATATTATCAGCTCCAGATACAAAGACATACAAATAAAGTAAATCTTTCATGAGTCATGTCAATCTCACTACATATAGGATTATACAGTGATCTATGAAATACTAAAGAGAGCATACAGTAGAACAGGGAACCCCAACTGGCGGCCAATTTTATTTGGCCTCCCAAGTAAAAAAACCTCACCAGCAAATCAGCTCCATGTGATTATAATTTTGGAAATCTGTTCCAAACTATCCACAGTGATAATAGAGAGATATATGTGATCGTATACACATTTAAACAAGGTTTGAAATGATTATTTTTTAGACAAATATGTGACTCACCATCTGGATTTGGTCTTATGTAGCAAAATTTGCAATGGTGTTTTTACATTAGATAAAAGTAGAGACTCAGAGCTACAAAATGGTATATCACACACTGCATTTGAGAAACAATGGGAAAGTAATTCTTCTTTGAAAGTTGATCAACTTGTAAACTCACTTTTGAGAAAATTGCCTTTGAATGTTTTGCTATCTAGTGAAGAGCGCTTCTTTGTCTACACCCATTCAGCATTGTTCACACCCTCTTAAGCTTTAGCCCCACCCATCTTGTCTCGCTCTTGAGGTGCACACTCGACACTCTGGCCAATGATTTGTTTACCTCTGGATAACATGAAAACAGCCTAACCAGCTCTGCTAGCAACAATTTCATTACGCTTTTTTTGCAGACTTTTACTGACACTGGCCATATTCAACGGGTGTTGTACACACGTCACGTAATGTTAGATAACAAACCAGCCAGCCAACTTTAGCTAGTTAAAACAACAATGAACAGTGCCAACAATGCCACAGTGCTGGGAGCTAACAAACCCTGCTCAATGTTAGCTAACTAACATTAGGCTCTAACTAGAACAGCAAACGGCTCTGGGAAAGGAATAATAATGTCAGCTAGGGAGCCAGCCAGCTAACGTTAACTAGCTAGCTAACAGTACACTTCATCTTGAAATTTACCCTTACCCTTAGTTTGAAGATGTAATCCGGAGACAGGTGCTTTCTCCATCTCTTTAACTATCATACTCTAATTCCACTGATTTCAAAACGTGATCCTCCAGAAAGTGCAGAGCAACACTTATGCAGCTCCACTATACAATACATTTTTTTTAAAGTGCGTTTGACAGGATTACCAACACAGACTGAATAGCTTCTATGGCAGACCAATCCGAACTCCGAACTCCGCATGTCCAGCCCACTCATTATCTCAGCCAATCATGGCTAGTGGGAAGGTTGCAAACTTTCAAAACTGTAGCTTAACCAAAAAGGCTCGTAATTTAACCATTTTATTTGCATTTACAGATGGCATGCAAGTTTGTTTTTAAGGCACATGAAAGCTCACATGTTCGAGAAGGCATTTCTGCCCAGAAACGCATTTTGATTCAACTTTTTTTTTTAACATTCAAACGGCTCTCCTGTGGAGTTGTGACTTACGACCTACGCTTAGTCTCCTGAATCAGGTCATATATTATATCTGTTTGGGCTTCTTCTGGTCAATTTGCGGTCTACAAACTACTTTATCTAGTTGATGATCCCTGCAGTAGAAACTCAGTTAGTCTTATGGCTAAGAGGCTGATGCTAATTACCCAGCAAGTTTATTTTTCTCACTCTCAGCTGTGACCTTGTTAAGAAGGCTGAGGTTTTTCTTATTCAGTCCCACTTCCTGGGGACCTGCTATAATCCAGCTGTGCTAGCTGACCTTACAATGCTCAATAGGAGAGTGAGAGAGAGAGCGAGAGAGAGAGAGAGAGAGAGAGAGAGAGAGCAGTCATCCACATTAGCCTGGCCATGAAAACTATTAAAAGGAATGAAGCATTAATGTTATGAACACAAGGCCTCAGCCAGCTTTCATAGGAAATGAAACATCACTTAATTTATGAAAGACACATACTTAATGGTATATAACATTGGTAAGACATTACAGGGAAAAGTTATGTAGGAAAACACAGGTGTGAAATCTATAAAATGTATGTAAGTTTATATCATATTTCCTCCATTTAACATGCCAAAAGTAGTGGAGTAATTGTATAACATTAACATACCCCCCCAACTGTGGCACATAGCAAACGCCCACCCAATGCAGGCCCTCCTTACCACCGCATTAAGCTTTGACCTGAAATAAATCCTATTCTCATTTTAAGATTCCATCAACGATTTCACAAGTATTGCATCAGGTCGCTAGGGAAATTTACCTCAAACCATGCTGATAGCGTTTCATTCAAAACTCGCCACGAGCCCTCGCAAGTGCAGCAATTCGGAGTGCCATAAGTGATTCCTTAGCATTGAGTTTGGGCACCAGAGAGAGGTCGGTCACCCTGTCCCCTTCAGTGAGAATAAATGAAAAAGGAATGGCTTCAACTCCTGTGGTCGGGCAGCCGCTAACGGTGCCCCTGGTGTGAAAAATGCCACAGCAAGACATTTTCAATGCTTTCATATCGTAAAGAGAAGACTGCTGGAAGTCCCATAAGTGGAATCCAGTAATGAAGAGGCTCTTCCTCTCCTGCTCCTGCTATTGAGATGAGTCACAGTGTCTTTGGTGCTGAGAGGGTTGGAGAAGTCAATGATGAATCAGGATGCTGCAATTAAATTACCATAAATACGGAATTAATTTTTGCCTCAACAGCATGTTCCTTTCTTATTAGTTAGACATTGGTTCAGGTTTTTGTTAGGGTTAAAGAAACGTTTATTTTCCTCTAACAAATGTTGCTGCAATAGTTCACAGTTAATAATGGACTGAAAATTGACTTGGTAAGAATACTTACCAAGTTGTTATGTGTGTATAAAATGTGCAAATGTATTCTCATACTCAACTTTTGGTTGTCTTGGTTTTCATACTAGTAGGCTATGTTGGGCCATCTAGCATCCCACTTGGCACAGACTTCAGTTCAACATCTAGTTTTGATTTACATTTGATTAAGTTATCAACTAACGTGAATTTGACATTAAATCAACAGAAATGTGAACCATATCATAGGATTTAGGTTAACATATGGGTGAAAAAATGATAACAATTCCTGAAACGTCTTCAAGTTGATGACCAATCAGTTTTCCACATCGATTCAAAGTCGCCACCTATACTTTTTGTTGTTGAAATCACATGGATTTTTGTGCCAAGTGGGAGGATTCTTCTTTCACATGGATTTTAGCTGTGAAGTTCCACTGGAAGCTAGTTCAGGTGCAGGATCTTAATTTGAGCCAGTTTGCTACAGCAAGAAAATGTTCCTGCAGCAACAGGAAATGTGAATTATTATGTGGATTCTAATTAGTGGACATTTTTATATGGGTTGAAACATGACATTTCTAAGTGGAAAATACACACTTCAGAAGCTTAAATGTTTAAATGTCCTGCATTGCAGGAAAGTTATCCTGCAACAGAGTGATCAAATTAAGATCCTACATCTGGATGTCTCTGAATGCGGTTACAGCTGTTGCATAATGGAAGCTGCTTTATTTCTTTACCCAGCTGAATGGTTCTGAGAGCTGTTTGAACTCATTGATCAAAATGAATTTCCTAACCAAAGGCTTCACTTCCTAAGTGAGGACTGTCTCATTTGTTTCCCTCAGTTTCATTCTCACATTGACAGCACCTTTGATTTGATCTCAGGATAAGTACCATGACTTGTTATCATTAGACCATGTTTGAGAAGCTATGAAGTGAAATGTAATTTCACCCGTGACAAGCAGTCAGGGATGGCAGCAGGAGCGTTTGTAGGATTTGAAGATATTGGGGGTTTAGCCATTAGTGGGGTCCCGGGCAAAAAGTGTCAAAGTAAAACAAAAATGTAATATACATTTTTGATCTCACCAGCTAATTTGTTTTACCGTTTACCTTTTCACTGTCCTTATTTCACCTGTTATAATTTGTGCAAATAAATACAACTTGTAAAAATCTACAGAGCAGCTTCAAGTGATACAAGCTGTGTGCGCAACCCACCTCTGTTCTCTCTCCACCTGCCCTCTTCTGTCACTTTCTCTGTGTCTTGTCTGTTGCTGTTTCCTTTGTCTACCATCTTCTGTTATGCCTGTTGTGTTATTCTGGTGTCTCTCTATCATATCCTATTCTTCTGTATACAGTGCATTCGGAAAGTATTCAGACCCCTTGACCTTTTCCACATTTTTCTACATTACAACCTTATTCTGAAATGGATTAAATTGTTTTTTCCCCTCATACATCTGTACACAATGCCCCATGATGACAAAGCGAAAACAGGTTTTTAGAATGTTTGCAAATGTATAAAAAATGTAAAATGTACATAAGTATTCAGACCTCAAGTTTTCTTGGGTATGACTCTACAAGCTTGGCACACCTGTATTTGGGGAGTTTCTCCCACTTCTCTGCAGATCCTCTCAAGCTGTCAGGTTGGATGAGGATCGTCGCTGTACAGCTATTTTCAGGTCTCCCCTGAGATGTTCGATTGGGTTCAAGTCCGGGCTCTGGCTTGGCCACTCAAGGACATTGAGAGACTTGTCCTGAAGCCACTCCTCCATTGTCTTGGCTGTTTGCTTAGGGTCGTTTTCCTGTTGGAAGGTGAACCTTCACCCTAGTCTGGGGTCCTGAGTGCTCTGGAGCAGGTTTTCATCAAGGATCTCTCTGTACTTTGCTGAGTTCATGCCACCACCATGCTTCACCATGGGGATGGTGCCAGGTTTCCTCCAGACATGATGCTTGGCATTCAGGCCAATGAGTTCAATATTGTTTTCATCAGACCAGTGAATCTTGTTTCTCATGGTCTGAGAGTCCTTTAGGTGCCTTTTTGCAAACTCTAAGCGGGCTGTCATGTACCTTTTACTGAGGAGGGGCTTCAGTCTGGCCACTCTACCATAAAGGCCTGATTGGTGGAGTGCTGGAGAGATGGTTGTCCTTCTGGAACAACTCTGGAGGTCTGTTAGAGTGACCATCGAGTACTTGATCACCTCCTTTACCAAGGCCATTCTCCCCCGATTTCTCAGTTTGGCCGGGCGGCCAGCTCTTGGAAGAGTCTTTCCGGTTTCAATCTTCCTCCATTTAAGAATGATGGCAGCCACTGTGTTCTTTGGGACTTTCAACGCTGAAAAACTGTTTTGGTACCCTTCCCTAAATCTGTGACTTGACACAATCCTGTCTCGGAGCTCTGCAGACAATTCCTTCAACCTCGTCAATAAGATTTACATTTTTTTATTTAATTCATTTTAGAATAAGACTGTAACATTACAAAATGGGAAGGCTTCTGAATACTTTTTGCACTGTATATATATACACTGTATATGCCATTTAGCAGATGCTTTTATCAAAAGCGACTTACAGTTGTGCATACATTTTACATTTGGGAGGTTGCGGGAATCGAATCCACTGCCCTGACGTTACATGCATCAGGCTCTACCAACTGAGCTAGGTCCTTACTATCCGAGTGCCTGGGGATGTCCCTACTTCCCATTGAAGTTGACATTTAAAGTGGTTACGTTAAAGGTTATGGTTAGGGTTAAGGTAAAGGTAGGGGTTAGGTTAGGGATGTCCTAAGGATCCCAGATGGCACTAACCATTATTGTCTAGCTTGTCTTTCTTAACACATAGACTCATCTTTATATCTGTGTCATTACAGCATCTGTGACAGCATGGACAGTGCCATTAAGGCTGCAACCCATAGGATTCCCCACCCAGTTGACTACTTTAAAATGGAGGAAGCATGGTAGAAGCTCTCAATGGCACTGACCATGCTAAAATTGCCTTTTGGCCGCTAGAGGCCTCTATCATTTTCTATGAGCTTAATGCTACTTGTGTTGCTAGTTAGCTATCTATCTAGCTACTTAGCTAGCTAGGTTTATTATTTGTTGTAGCTAATTTAACTTTACATAGAAATTATGTGTCTCTGCAAGCCTAACAGTCTCTCTGTCTTTCATGAACAAGGAAGCTAGCTAACGTTAGCTAACTAACGTTACAAGTTTTTTGTTTTATGTTTGGCTACAAAGTTGCAGGTACAAACCCAACGTTCCGCATGTCTCCAACAACTGAGTATCTCCAAAGTGACTTCCAATAAAAAAGGTATATCTTTGTTGTTTTCTTGGTTTTCAGTTCTTCTTGCTAATGTTTAACGATTATCCTTTACGAAGTGAATAGCAATTTCTTTTTACAAAGATTTATTTTCAAACGTTGTGCTCTCGTGCACAGTACTTCAAAATCACACCTCATGAGCATCGCTGAGCAACTGATTCATCAAGGCTTGGAATTGACTCTTAAGGACCGCTCGAGCACTCAAAGTTTCCTTCTTTTTAAATGTTTAGCTAACGTT
The DNA here is from genome assembly GCF_018296145.1 of Oncorhynchus tshawytscha. Lineage (NCBI taxonomy): Eukaryota > Metazoa > Chordata > Actinopteri > Salmoniformes > Salmonidae > Oncorhynchus > Oncorhynchus tshawytscha. The sequence continues at coordinate 21,430,462 of NC_056437.1, forward strand.
AGCTACCGTTACTTTTATTTTGGTGTTGTGCATTTTCTATTTCGCTAGCTAGCTCTAATTTACCATCGTCAAGGTATAAACGGTACCTTGACGATGGTAAGGTAACGATAGCCAGGTAACGTTAGACACACTAGGTTTGCACAAGTTTGCTAGCAGAGCTGTGCTGACACTGTCCCCTCTACTTTGTTTCAGACGAACCTTGTGAATACCCAATTAAACTTGGACCATGATGAAGGAATAGAATGTGAGAACCAGGTAGGCCCAGCTAATCATCAAGGCCTGATAACACTAACGAGACACACTTGACTTTTCCTCAAAAGGCACATAGTCCTCAAAGCCTTAATATTAGACATCGCACATCAGCTGTTATTGACAAATAGACACACATCCCCACCCCTCGTCTTACCAGACATAGCTTCTCTGTTCTGCCGGTGCATGGAAAATCCTGCCAGCTCTATATTATCTGTGTCGTCGTTCAGCCATGACTCTGTGAAACGTAATGTCCCTTTGATATGATAATCTTAATCGTAGGTCATCAAATGTATTTTCCAATGACTGCACGTTAGCCAATAGAATGGATGGCAATAGGACTTTACTTGATCGTCTATGGACTCTCAGAAGGCAGCCTGACCTGCGGACAATTTTTCACTGTATTTTCTTCACGCAAATAACAGGGATTTGTGCCGCCTGTTCCCGGGAAAACAGTATATCCTTCTCGTCAGACTCGTTAAAGGAAAAAGCTTCTTCCTGTTAGAGGTTAGTAATCACTGTTCTGATGTTCAGCTGATATTTTTGTCACAAGCAGCAACATTTTGTATAAATGGGTGGTGCAGTGGTCTAAGGGTGGGGCAGTGGTCTAAGGCACTGCACCGCAGTGCTAGCTGTGCCACCAGAGATTCTGGGTTCAAGCCCAGGCTCTGTTGCAGTCGGCCACGACTGGAAGGCCCATGGGGCGGTGCACAATTGGCCCAGCGTCGTCTGGGTTAGGGAGGGTTTGGCCCGGCAGGGAAATCCTTGTCTCGTCGTGCACTAGCGACTACTGTGGCGGGCCGGGCACAGTGCACGCTGACCAGGTTGTATCAGACTAGAGAAAAGAAACAGACAGTTCAACTTCAGTCCTTTGAATCTACAGTACTGTAAATGTCATGTATTCTAAACAGATATGAGACCAATCTGAAACTGAAAGTGGTTTATAAAACACAATGGGTGTTTCTGAACTTGAATTGTCATTTTCAGATGACTGTCCATTCTCTTCAACAGGGCCTGAACAACAAAGAAGAGTGAGAGTTTGTGTGTGAGTGTGTGTAAGTGCATGCGTGCTTGCAGTTGTGGGTGTGGTTGTGCTCACTTTGCTGTTCCAGGTGAGAAAACCTTTCCAAGCCAAACCTTCATATCATAACCCCTAACCACTACACACAGCCTACGTCGTTGTCAAGATATTAACATCATAGTCAACATAGCTACAAGAACTGATGTGTTAGTAAAACATGCAGTACATCATACAGTCAGCAGCAAGCAGTTTAGCAGTTACACCAGCGGGCCCCGGCGGGAATAAATTAATAAAACCGGAAGAGTTCCAGTGTTGGATAACCATAGCCAGCGAGCTAATTTAGCTTCCCTCTGTTTTAACCGGGTGATCAAGTAGGCTAAACTGTCGAGCAACTGTCGAGCTTGCTAAGTAAGTGAAAGTGAAAAAAACATTCTTCAAAATCTCTCTCTCATTCAAAACTGTTCAGCTATTGTCTTTCTCTCTCTTTGTCTCAACTACTAACCACATTTTATGCACTGCAGTGCTATCTAGCTGTTTCTTATACTTTCAGTACTAGATTGATTCTCTGATCCTTTGTTTGGGTGGACAACATGTCATTGCATGCTGGAAGAGGTCTGATAGATTTTAGGACGTCCTCTGGAAGATGTAATAATTACTGTGTAAGTCTATGGAAGCAGGTGAGTACCACAAGCCTCCTAAGTTGTGGATAAAAGCCAGTGTACACAGAGAAGGACATAAGCTAGCTGTCCTCCGGCTACATAATGGTGCTACCATACAGAGCGCTGTTGAGGCTACTGTAGACCATTGCAAAACACTGTGTCGTGAATATATTTAGTATAGTTTTATCTAAAAATTATAACTTTTTAATATTTCACAATTTTAATTGCATTGAAATTCACTGAGGATGATTGTCCTCCACTTCCTCCTCTGAGGAGCCTCCACTGCTCATGTAAATATTGTACACTGAGTATACAAAACTTTAAGAACTCCTGCTCTTTCCATGACGTGGACTGACTAGGTGAATCCAGGTGAAAGCTACAATCCCTTATTGATGTCACTTGTTAAGTGTGCTGACACAGTCTGCCCTCATTGGTTTCAGGGGAACCATGTGAATGCCCAACTGAACTTGGACCATGATGAAGGAATAGAACGTGAGAACAAGGTAGGCCCAACTAATCATCAGGGCCTGATAACATTAACTAGACACACTTGACTTTCCCTCAAAAGACACATAGTCCTTAAGTTTATTGACACAATCTGTCCTCCTTTGTTTCAGGGGAACCTCGGGAATACCGGACTAGACTTTGACAATGATGGGTGATGATGGGACATGGGTGATGATGGCCAGGTAGGTTGAATTTTTGCTTCGTCTAACCTTGTGAAAATCTTCTTGTGGATTTACTACAACTACAAAATTACTTGAAATGATTGAAACGGATGGCTAATGAGGCTACCCTTTCACATACTTAACATATACTAGCTTAACATATACTATACAGTGGAGAGTAAGGTTTCTATATTATTTAGATAAGATACTGTAACTGCTTCTTTGCACTCAGTCTCACACTATACTTGGCATAATTTAATTTCAGGCAACATTTGAAGATGCAGACACTGATGAAGACTCTTCAGATGAACAAGAGCTAGAGGAATATGATCGAACACTCTTTGCCGCATCAGGCCTTACTGTTGGTGGTGCTATTGTTCTATTGTGTTTTGTTGTACAATTCAATCTGTTATGGCTTGCTCTTGTCGTGGCAATTTCCTGTATTACCAAATGAGGGGAGTTACAAACCACACACCAGTCAGAGTTATACTTAAATTTCATCTTTAATAATATGAGCTTCACAATAGCCCTTTGACTCTCAGATCAATTCAGTGTCTTTAATGAATTCTGAGAGTCCCTACAGTAGAATACAAAGATATTTTATAGCCAAGATACACCCCTCTCAACTTACATGACAAACCACAGATCTTAGGAACTCTTCACAAAGGGCCTTTTACTTGAGTAAGGAGTATCCCAGAGCCAGAAAGCATTAGCTATATATTATCGTTCAGTTTGGTCTCGAAGACGAAGTTCTAATCTCGTTCCTGGTACTTCATAGTACCAAAAAATTACCTCATCCAAGGCATAACTCAATTGTCAACTCTATGTACTAAAACTAAAAACATTTCTCATAAGGAACTAGCTCCCTGGTACGCAGAAAATACCCGAGCTCTGAAGCAAGCTTCCAGAAAATTGGAACGGAAATGGCGCCACACCAAACTGGAAGTCTTCCGACTAGCTTGGAAAGACAGTACCGTGCAGTACCGAAGAGCCCTTACTGCTGCTCGATCATCCTATTTTTCTAACTTAAATGAGGAAAATAAGAACAATCCGAAATTCCTTTTTGATACTGTTGCAAAGCTAACTAAAAAGCAGCATTCCCCAAGAGAGGATGACTTTCACTTTAGCAGTGATAAATTCATGAACTTCTGAGAAGAAAAGATTATGATTATTAAAAAGAAAATTACGGACTCCTCTTTAAATCTGCGTATTCCTTCAAAGCTCAGTTGTCCTGAGTCTGCACAACTCTGCCAGGACCTAGGATCAAGAGAGACGCTCAAGTGTTTTAGTAGTATATCTCTTGACACAATGATGAAAATAGTCATGGCCTCTAAACCTTCAAGCTGCATACTGGACCTTATTCCAACTAAACTACTGAAAGAGCTGCTTCCTGTGCTTGGCCCTCCTATGTTGAACATAATAAACGGCTCTCTATCCACCAGATGTGTACCAAACTCACTGAAAGTGGCAGTAATAAAGCCTCTCTTGAAAAAGCCAAACCTTGACCCAGAAAATATAAAAAACTATCGGCCTATATCGAATCTTCCATTCCTCTCAAAAATTTTAGAAAAGGCTGTTGCGCAGCAACTCACTGCCTTCCTGAAGACAAACAATGTATACGAAATGCTTCAGTCTGGTTTTAGACCCCATCATAGCACTGAGACGGCACTTGTGAAGGTGGTAAATGACATTTTAATGGCATCGGACCGAGGCTCTGCATCTGTCCTCGTGCTCCTAGACCTTAGTGCTGCCTTTGATATCATCGATCACCACATTCTTTTGGAGAGATTGGAAACCCAAATTGGTCTACACGGACAAGTTCTGGCCTGGTTTAGATCTTATCTGTCGGAAAGATATCAGTTTGTCTCTGTGAATGGTTTGTCCTCTGACAAATCAACTGTAAATTTCGGTGTTCCTCAAGGTTCCTTTTTAGGACCACTATTGTTTTCACTATATATTTGACCTCTTGGGGGTGTTATTCGAAAACATAATGTTAACTTTCACTGCTATGCGGATGACACACAGCTGTACATTTCAATGAAACATGGTGAAGCCCCAAAATTGCCCTTGCTAGAAGCATGTGTTTCAGACGTAAGGAAGTGGACGGCTGCAAACTTTCTACTTTTAAACTCGGACAAAACAGAGATGCTTGTTCTAGGTCCCAAAAAACAAAGAGATCTACTGTTGAATCTGACAACTAAACTTAATGGTTGAACAGTCGTCTCAAATAAAATTATGAAGGACCTCGGCGTTACTCTGGACCCTGATCTCTCTTTTGAAGAACATATCAAGACCATTTCAAGGACAGCTTTTTTCCATCTACGTAACATTGCAAAAATCAGAACATTTCTGTCCAAAAATGATGCAGAAAAAATAATCCATGCTTTTGTCACTTCTAGGTTTAGACTACTGCAATGCTCTACTTTCCGGCTACCCGGATAAAGCACTAAATAAACTTCAGTTAGTGCCAAATACGGCTGCTAGAATCCTGACTAGAACCAACAAATTTGATCATTTTACTCCAGTGCTAGCCTCCCTACACTGGCTTCCTGTCAAAGCAAGGGCTGATTTCAAGGTTTTACTGCTAACCTACAAAGCATTACATGGGCATGCTCCTACCTATCTCTCTGATTTGGTCCTGCCGTACATACCTACACGTACGTTACGGTCACAAGACGCAGGCCTCCTAATTGTCCCTAGAATTTCTAAGCAAACAGCTGGAGGCAGGGCTTTCTCCTATAGAGCTCCATTTTTATGGAACGGTCTGCCTACCCATGTCAGAGACGCAAACTCGGTCGTAACCTTTAAGTCTTTACTGAAGACTCATCTCTTCAGTGGGTCATATGATTGAGTGTAGTCTGGCCCAGGAGTGGGAAGGTGAACGGAAAGGCTCTGGAGCAACGCACCGCCCTTGCTGTCTCTGCCTGGCCTGTTCCCCTCTCTCCACTGGGATTCTCTGCCTCTAACCCTATTACAGGGGCTGAGTCACTGGCTTACTGGGGCTCTCTCATGCCGTCCCTGGAAGGGGTGCGTCACCTGAGTGGGTTGATTCACTGATGTGGTCTGTGTTGGCGCCCCCCCTTGGGTTGTGCCATGAGATCTTTGTGGGCTATACTCAGCCTTGTCTCAGGATGGTAAGTTGGTGGTTGAAGATATCCCTCTTGTGGTGTGGGGGCTGTGCTTTGGCAAAGTGGGTGGGGTTGTATCCTTCCTGTTTGGCCCTGTCCGGGGGTGTCCTCGGATGGGGCCACAGTGTCTCCTGACCCCTCCTGTCTCAGCCTCCAGTATTTATGCTGCAGTAGTTTATGTGTCGGGGGGCTAGGGTCAGTTTGTTATATCTGGAGTACTTCTCCTGTACTATTCAGTGTCCTATGTGAATCAAAGTGTGCGTTCTCTAATTCTCTCCTTCTCTCTTTCTTTCTCTCTTTCGGAGGACCTGAGCCCTAGGACCATGCCCCAGGACTACCTGACATGATGACTCCTTGCTGTCCCCAGTCCACCTGGCCGTGCTGCTGCTTCAGTTTCAACTGTTCTGCCTTATTCGACCATGCTGGTCATTTATGAACATTTGAACATCTTGGCCATGTTCTGTTATAATCTCCACCCGGCACAGCCAGAAGAGGACTGGCCACCCCACATATGCTCTCTCTAATTCTCTCTTTCTTTCTCTCTCTCGGAGGACCTGAGCCCTAGGACCATGCCCCAGGACTACCTGACATGATGACTCCTTGCTGTCCCCAGTCCACCTGACCGTGCTGCTGCTCCAGTTACAACTGTTCTGCCTAATTATTATTCGACCATGCTGGTCATTTATGAACATTTGAACATCTTGGCCATGTTCTGTTATAATCTCCACCCGGCACAGCCAGAAGAGGACTGGCCACCCCACATAGCCTGGTTCCTCTCTAGGTTTCTTCCTATATTTTGGCCTTTCTAGGGAGTTTTTCCTAGCCACTGTGCTTCTACATCTGCATTGCTTGCTGTTTGGGGTTTTAGGCTGTGTTTCTGTACAGCACTTTGAGATATCAGCTGATGTACGAAGGGCTATATAAATAAATTTGATTTGAAAAATAAATTTGATGTACTCCCATCTCAAGTAAACCCCCTCTTCTCACCACTACTGGACAAGCTCACTGAGGGGAGTGACTTACGCACAGACATTGTGGAGCCAAGAGATAATTGGTTCCCCCTTAATCACGCCATCCCTTCACATGGTTGAACAGATACATTCACATATGAAGACAATGTTCCATTCTGACTTCTCCCCTCTCTGGGCCCCAAGTGACTGAGCCCTAGCTGAGAAGGGTAAAGTGCAACTGCCAACAGTATAGTCCAAAGGGATACATTCTAATGACAAGTATCTCACATAAGCTATATTTATACTTATTTATCTATGTTACCCAACTAATTCTGATTCATCCTCCACACTCTGCAAGGGCTGTATATGTTTCTGTGTTCATTGATGCCAAACTCCAACCTGCCTACCACAATGTACCTGTTCAGAACATTTTTCAAAGTATGTACGGCTATAGTGGAGTTTAATTTAGTTTGTCCCGAATTTTCTACATACATAGGTCCTAACAGTAAAATCTACGTTTAGTTCTTGCCATACAGAGACAAGGTCGGACACACTGTCATTGAAATTCCAATGAAGCAACAGTTACGTGACATGTTTAAGAATAGCAATCTGTCTGGTCTTATCACATATCATTGCAAAAGACAGAAAAAATCTGAGGAAAACATTTGATTGTAAACAATACACAACTTTCAAAGGATTATTTGATGTAAACAATATTTCATTGACATGGAATTCTGATTTCAAATCATCCAAGATATCCATGTGGCCTTTATTTAAGATCCGGCGTGCTCACCTAGTTCTGACAGGGTTATGGTTTGGACCATCAAAGCCTGCTATGTCCTCTTTTCTAAAACAATTTGTGGCTGAGTGCAGATTACTTCAAGAGAAGGGTTTATCCTAGTATTGTTAGACTTCATAACATTTTAAGAGAACAAAAGTTTTTAATTTGGTATGTTCATGCGACAGAATAGCTTTCAGTATTTTTCAGAATGTGAAACAGGTTCATGATAAATTTCGCTGTGTGTGGTATCTTAATCCAGTTGAAGTGGTGCCCAAGGGCAATGGTTTTGTGAGGGTTTATGATTCATAAGAGTACCCCAAACGAAGTAAAGCCAATTTCATAAGGGACGCAGAAAAAACAGTAAGATACAACACTTTAAGACATGGTGTTGAAGGTGCATCACCTCTCTTGCTTATCGACGCATTTGACATTGTCAAAGTTTTTCCGGTTGATGTTATGCACTGTGTCCTCTTAGGTGTTAATAAGTAGATGACAAACTTGTGGTTTGACTCTGTACATCATATTTCCCCATGGTACAGTGGAAGAAAAGTTGGTCATGTTGACAAACAGTTGAAGAGTGTAATACCTCCAACAAATAAAACCTTTTTAGCTCAGTTGGTAGACCATGGCATTTGCAATGCAAGAGTGGTGGGTTCAATTCCCACATAAGATCAGTTTGAGAAAGTATGAAAAATGCATGCACTCACTAATTTAAGTTGCTCTGGATAAGTATCTACTAAATTACTGAAAAGTGCAACTCCAAGGTCAATATCTGAAAAGCTTCTGAATGAAGAAACAGGCTTTTGTTTTACTCACTCATTTGTGTTGATGGTATTCTTCCAATGATCTATCTAAGGCACTTTCTGCTTCAAGTTAAAGGTATTGACTTGCTGCTTCTAGAATCAATAAGTCCAAATTACCTGTTGAGAGCAAATTCTTTGTTGAGAACCTTTTCTCACAGAAGTCCCAGGTTTGTATGCCATGAATCACATGACCTTTAATATTCATCAACTGTTTCATATTACGGAGTCGGTGGATAACTGAGGTCCGCTGTGGGGAACATCAAACTTTGTTTGAAACTGGGAACCACACAATATTAAAACATCCAACAAATTTGTAGAGTCACAAGCTTGATGTAGTCATTGTGTGCTATGAATATGGGACCAAATTAGTGATGCACTGATATTACGTTTGGCCTTTACCGATATCCAATGTTTTCCTTGCCAAAAAAACGGATACTGATACCGATAACCGATAACATTTTAAGATTTTTGCGCCCCTTTTAGGATTCTAGTACAGTTAAGTAGTTAACACACAAACACAGATGCAGCAGTCCAAGGCACTGCATCTCAGTGCAAGAGGCGTCACTACAGTCCCTGGTTCGAATCCAGGCTGTATCACATCCGGCCGTGATTGGGAGTCCGATAGGGCGGCGCACAATTGGCCCAGTGTCGTCCGGGCCATCATTGTAAATAAGAATTTGTTCTTAACTGACTTGCCAAGTTAAATAAAGGTTACACACACACACCACACTGACCAAAAAGTTATTTTGCTGGCATTTATGTATGTCCCCATTACCAGTAAAGCATAATCAAAACCTATTTCTTTCACTTACTTGCTGTGCTGTTTCATTGTTAATTTGTTCAGTCGTTTCATTCTCAACCAGGATTTCTATGGAACGCCGTTTGGGTCATTGCGTGTCAAAAAAATATATACGTCAACACTATTTGACGTGTCAAGTACCACTACTTGACCTGTCAAATAAGCTTGTTGACCAATCAGGTCCTGAATATGGCTGCATGTCAGATAATCATTTAACTCGTTCAAACATTTTTTACATAGTTATTACACATTGATTACACTATCACTCACATGTCATATGTCACAACAATTCATCAATACATATGCTATGACGCTGGTAAAATAGTCTCGCACACCTACAGTGCTGGTCATGAGAAAATGCAAACAATGTTCTTCCCCGAAAACTAGCTCAGGTAACTATAGAGCTAGGTGTCATCATCTAATATAACTCTAATTTATAACACAGTTCTTATTTGATTAATGGTGGTCAGACCCATCTATGTGAAGCTAGCCACAATAAAAACATCTACATCAAGGTGTTTGTGTGGTAATGGGATGAGAAGTGCCTCCTACAATAGTGGACTTTGCGGTTAGCCTTAAAAATAAAATATGGCATAATTCTACTATTTGTATTCATTTACATCACTGTCAATGACATACTTTTATTTTGAAGGCAAACTGCAAATTCCACTATTGTGGCTAATCGTTATTGTGGGTAGCTTCACAACACATAACCCGGTCCGGTCGAGCCTCACTAGCCAGATGAAGCTAGCTGGCTGCTTATAATGTTAGCTTTGGGCAGCAGGGTTAAGTAGCTAGCTAGCTATTTATTTTCCTGAACTGAAGTTCAATTTCAATAAGCGAACAATACTTACTCACAAGGATTCCTAAATCATAATGAAAATGACAGCAGTTTCTACTGGTCATTGTTTTCAGGCTGGTTGTATTGGTGCTAGCTAGGTACCAAGCTAACGCTATCTATCCCAGAAGTTGCGGTCGAACAAATGATGCTTTAATACCAACGCGGTATTGTAAACACATCGTTTGAGGCCGGTTTTTGCTTGTTTGCAGACTTTTTTGTACAGCTTTGTCAGTGCTACTGCATCTTTTTTGACACGCAAAGACCCAAACGGCGTTCCATAGTATGTATGTCATGAAGCTAATAGTGATGCTATTACTGTGTAACTCTGGTAGGGCAACATCTGAAAAATAGCACAGCAGCGAAAGCCAACATCACCCACGACAGAGAACGGTTGACTGTCAAGGGGAATGAATTCCATTATCTTGGCTTTAATGGATTTCGCCTTTGAGTTGTCTCGCTGGAATTGTTTTACTCTTTCAAATGACTGCTCGACTTTTTGACTGCTCGATCCGCACATCAGACATTGTGGGCTAGGTTAGGAATACTGTGTCGCACGTGCACTGTAATTTCTAAACAGTTCACCCAATATGAATGAAAATACCCTCAAATTAAAGCTGACAGTCGGCACCTTAACCTCATAGTCATTGTTTAATTTCAAATCCAAAGTGCTGGAATATAGAGACAAAACAAACAAACAAGCTACTGGAGTAAATCCTCCTGCTCCCTACCATTTGCCCCTAGCTGCTCCACTGGCCTGCTGTTCTCATCCTCCTCCTCCTTGGCTCATCTGCAAGATAGCAAGGTAGAGGTGCAACATGTCATTAGTTAGTTTTAAAGGGAGACTGCACTTCGGCCTCGTTCTAGAGTTGGCTCACAAAGACATGCTAGCGGCCATGACTGAATTAAATTCCTAGCAACTAAAGACGATGTCGTCATAGGATATATGTTGATATTGGCCATTGTGGATCTTCTTCTTCAGTGGGGTTTATCTGTGGTTGGCATTCAACGTTATGGTGCATTTCCTGTATCCCCTTCTCACTTATACTGGATTTCAGCCTCTATCTTCCCCCCCTCATACTGCCCACACAGTAGCAGTACATGCTCCACTCTCTCTGTTTCCTGGCAAAACTCACACTTTCTTGTTGGATGCTTTCCTTTGACATTTAAAGTCTTATTCAACCGGCTGTGTCCCACCCTTAGTCTTGTAGAAAATATCCTCCTCTCTTCTGTCTCTTCCTGCCGTCCTCCCCTCCCGACTTTCCTCTGTACTTGGAATAGACGCCTGCTCATAGTATCTCTATTCCACTGCTCCTGCCATCTCTGCACCACCACTGTCCATATCAGGCTTTTTGCTTCTGCCTTGCTGATAGCAAAAACTACAACATCAACATCCCCACTACTAAGTGCTTGTTTAGCCAGTACATCAGCTGCCTCGTTTCCCTCCACCCCCACATGGGCTGGGACCCAAGTAAACCTTGTCTGTATTCTCATCTGTCTAAGCCTGCCATGGGTTTGTAGTACCTCATACAGCAGGTCTTGTCTGCTACGTGAGCTAAAGGACTGCAGACTCATCAACACTACACATAGGTCAAAGCAAATAACTACTCTGTCTGGCTTGACTTCTTCCACCCACTGCAAAGCCAACTGTACAGCCATCAGCTCCACCATATATACAGCCGGGGGATCTGTAATACGTTTCCTGACTGCCACCCCACATTCCCGCACTACAAATGTTGACCCAGTACGTCCTGTCCGTGGATCTTTTGAACCACCTGTGTAAATGTACACAAAATCCTGATATACAGTATCCAGACTATTAAACAAATCGGATGGATCAACCGCCTCCCTATCTTTCCGTGGTCTCTCCAACATGGAGGGCATGTTGTCCAGACCTCTGGTAGTCTCTATGGGGGAGCCACTGGGTTCCATCCTCGGGCCGACTCTTTTCTCTGTATACATCAATGATGTCGCTCTTGCTGCTGGTGATTCTCTGATCCACCTCTATGCAGACGACACCATTCTGTATACTTCTGGCCCTTCTTAGGACATTGTGTTAACTAACCTCCAGACAAGCTTCAATGCCATACAACTCTCCTTCCGTGGCCTCCAACTGCTCTTAAATGCAAGTAAAACTAAATGCATGCTCTTCAACTGATCGCTGTCCACACCTGCCCACCCGTCCAGCATCTCTACTCTGGACGGTTCTGACTTAGAATATGTGGACAACTACAAATACCTAGGTGTCTGGTTAGACTGTAAACTCTCCTTCCAGACTCGCATTAAGCATCTCCAATCCAAAATTAAATCTAGAATCGGCTTCCTATTTCACAACAAAGCATCCTTTGCTCATGCTGCCAAACATACCCTCATAAAACTGACTATCCTACCGATCCTTGACTTCGGCGATGTCATTTACAAAACACTTTACTCAGCAAATTGGATGCAGTCTATCACAGTGCCATCCATTTTGTCACCAAAGCCCCACATACTACCCACCACTGCGACCTGTATGCGCTCATTGGCTGGCCCTCGCTTCATATTCGTCTCCAAACCCACTGGCTCCAGGTAATCTATAGGTTTTTGCTAGGTAAAGCCCCGCCTTATCTCAGCTCACTGGTCACCATAGCAACACCCACCTGTAGCACACGCTCCAGCAGGTATATTTCACTGGTCACCCCGAAAGCCAATTCCTCCTTTGGCTGCCTTTCCTTCCTCTGCTGCCAATGACTGGAACGAACTGCAAAAATCACTGACGCTGGAGACTCATATCTCCCTCACTAACTTTAAGCACCAGCTGTCAGAGCAGCTCACAAATCACTGCACCTGTACATAGCCCATCTGTAAATAGCCCATCCAACTCCCTCATCCCCATACTGTTATTTTTGTCATTTATTTTGCTCCTTTGCACTCCAGTATCTCTACTTGCACACTCATCTTCTGCACATCTATCAATCCAGTGTTTATTTGCTATATTGTAATTATTTTGCCACACTGGCCTATTTATTGCATTATCCCTCCCTTATCTTATCTCATTTGCACACACTGTATATATACTTTTTATATTGTATTATTGACTGTATGTTTGTTTATTCAATGTGTAACTTTGTGTTGTTGTTTGTGTCGAACTGCTTTGCTTCATCTTGGCCAGGTCGCAGTTGTAAATGAGAACTTGTTCTCAACTAGCTTACCTGGTTAAATAAAGGTGAAATAAAAAAAGACATATTAAAAAATCACTTCTGGATCAACTACTGGTGGTGGGAGTAGCCATGGTGGGTTCACAGGATTAGCTACCGTGGGGCTAATCTCCGTGTTCTGTCCTCATTCATGTTCCGGTAGAATCCCTTTCGCAGGATGAGACATCCCATGTCCCTGTAGGTTAACCCAATAATTGATTGTCAGCTGCTGTGTCCTAATCTGCAATGCATATCCCCCATCTCCACCTGTAATGCAGACACTGGGGAGGTCTGAAATGCCCCACTGCATATTCTGAGTCCTTGCTTTGCAGTTCTTTTAGTTTGCTTTTTCTTCTCTGTGGCTTCTTAATTTTTTAATCATTAGAACCCCTTGTTGGTCACCATGGCAACCAGCAGACCTGGGAGCTACCACACCTGAGCCTGATGAGCTTAACGAGCCATGTGCACCATACAAAAAGGAGTTATCAGCGCACTTCCGGCAGCTACGCTGCAAGGAAAAGTTGGCGAATGCGGATGTTGAAGTGGATTGTGAATTGAATGGCAGTAGAATTAAGGAGAATTTGAATATTATCCAAAAGAATGGAAAACAGAGCAAAGTAGTAAACAGTGCTGAGAAGGTCCCTTTGTATCATCTAGGAGTATGGTTTGTTAATGAGGATCACGAGAGGCCAGCTTGTTCCGATTTTGTTGTACTTCTGCTTCTCACCTGATTTTATACATTTGACCTGTCGTGTGTCTCCTTGGAACGGGGCACCCCTCAAGGGGGTAATATGTGGCGTCTCGTGGGAAGTTGTTGTTGAAGAGATTAAAATTATTTGATTAATGCACGTCGGCTGAATCGTGTGGTGAATGATAACGAAGTTTAGAGTCTATCTGTTCTTTTGTTTTTGAAATGGAGTCTCTACCTACTCAAGTGCAGTTGGGGTATATAAACTGCAGAGTCAGAGGATTTATCCCAAGACAAATGCAGTGTGGTCACTGTAAAGCTTTTGAACATGTTTCAAGTGTTTGCAGAAGGGAGAAGCAGAGATGTCCAAGTTGTTGAAAAGATAATGTCATGTGTTTTTAAAAGTGATGAAAATGTGACATGTTGCAATTGTGGTGGGAAAAATGGAGCCAGGGCTTTGGAATGCCTAACAAGGGTGAAAGAGAATGAGCTGGCCAAAGTCAGAGCTGTCCAGAGCATTTCATATGCAGCGGCTGTTAAAAGGGTTTAGGGTTTGAATGGTGCTCCTGAAGAGTCCATGGTGGTGGATTGGCTTTCACTGCAAGCAGCAGGGGTTGCCTTTCACCAGCAGAACATAGATATTTTAAAGGTTATGAAGGTGGATTTTGTAGCTATGGTGATTAATGGCACTGCCCAGGTGGAGAGAAGGTCCAGAAAAATAGATATCATTGTGGATATGCATCGGAGTGTTTCCTGGGACTGAAAGATTTCTTGGTGGAGGAGTTGCATGGAGTATTGTCACAAGCCGTACCACCCTCTCAGGCCCTAGAGCCTGAAAAGCAGATTTGTTTTGGTTTTGTCAAGGTACTATTTTTATTTGGGTGGAAGTTGCTAACTGGTGCAACTAGCGTTACCCATAGCCTTCCAGTCATTGTGCTAACGCTAGTTATCATTGGCTCGCAAGACTAGTAACTTCCTTCATACTGGACACAGACATATAAATGGTATCCACAAATTAATCTGACTCTGGGGAAGTAAATAAAAAGCCTCATTGCCAAAATCTTGAAGTATCCCTTTAATGTAGATCTTACCATGATTACAGGTAACCCTGAATGAATTGTGAATTAGTGAGGAAAGTTAGAGACTCAAGGGTCATACCCCCAAGACATGCTAACCTCCCCTGTTATTGGTAATGGTAAAAACATTATCAAATATAATTTCCCCCATTTTGCTTATAATGTAGCTCAGTATGTGAATTATTTTATACAGCCATTGTTGCTCATCTTTATCAAGGGTGTCAATAATGTCGGACCCCACTGTGTATCATGCTAGATACGAAGTGTCGTTTTTGCTAACTTTAAAACAAATGATTAAAATGTTTTCTATATTAAAAGTTTTCACTGTAATAACCTTGTCCTTACAGAGCATAACAAAGAGAGAGTACTTGAGTTGGATGCTTGGATGGGGTGGCAGGTAGCCTAGTGGTTAGAGCGTTGGACTAGTAACTGGAAGGTTGCAAGATCAAATCCCTGAGCTGACAAGGCAAAAATCTGTTGTTCTGCCCCTGAAAAAGGCAGTTAGCCTAGGAACAGTGGGTTGTCATTGAAAATAATAATTTGTTCTTAACTGACCTCCCTATGATTAATGGATGGGGCAGGAGCCAGGTTTAAATATCAATCCTCTAAGGAGCAGGACTAATCGTGTCACTTTATTCCATTAAACCATTCAACTCGGTACTAGACACAAGAGAGAGAAAAGTCCCTCAGCCTGAAAAGTTGGAGTGGTAGTACTAACATGTAACAGACGAGGCACAAATCGGCTCTCTTAGGGAGACAGGATAACTTCTGCAAGGTTTCATGTTCTGAATATGGAATGAGTGTGAGATTGTGACAAGCCATTCGTGTTAGAAGTTTATCTACTGTGTTATATCAACAACAACAAAACGAATCAAGTGCGTTATTCAAAGAAGTCTAGCAGCAGGTAGGTAAAAAGAATAGGTAATGTTGATTGTTGAAAAGCTCTTGTTTGAGCAGAACATCTGACGACATGGTCGTCAGGCCCTAACTGTAGATACACTTCGGTTTCACAAAGGTTCTTAGACTGTACAGTACATATGCCTATTCACTGTGGTTTCTTTCTTCTATGCAAATTAGACTCCAGAAGAGAGAAATTATTGACAAATGATACCATCTAACTCATTATTGTAATAATTATTTGCGGTACACTAATGCGTTTTCAACAACCACAGTGGACAATATGATCAATATTTCATATGGCCTATCATCATTTCAGACCAAGTGTCCTACAATAACGATGAATTAATTAAAGATGGATGAAGAATGTGTTGCCCTTGGTGATACATTTCAATTAACAGTAGCTGGATATGTATGACACTTACTGCAGTGCCAGGCCATATTCATGTCACCAAACAGTGAATGATTATGAAGTGAATGAAGTGAATGATTATATCCATGAACATGAATATTATTTAAAGATGGAATGGATGTGGTGGTTTCACCATTAAGGATTCCAGCTTTAATGTTCAGGTGTGACATCTGGATTTAGTTGAATTTAAACGTAACGTGAAAAACCAAAACAGCCCTATCTGGTGCAAACAAACACAGAGACAGGAACAATTACCCACGAAACACTCAAAGAATATGGCTGCCTAAATATGATTCCCGATCAGAGACAACGATAAACACCTGCCTCTGATTGAGAACCACTCCAGGCAACCATAGACTTTTCTAGACAACTATACTACACCACAATCCCATAACCTACAAAAAAAACAAGACAAAACACACCACATAAATAACCCATCTCACACCCTGGCCTGACCAAAATAATAAATAAAATACTAAGACCAGGGCGTGACAGAACTCCCGTCCGCACACCTAAACCCATAGGGAAGGGTCCGGGTGGGTGTCTGTCCACTGTGGCGGCTCCGGCGCGGGACGTGGACCCCACTCCAACAAAGTCTTAGTCCGCTTAATTTGCATCCTTAGATTGGCGACCCTCGCCGCCAACCTTGGCCTAGTAACCCTAACCAAGGGCCCCACTGGACTGAGGGACAGCTCCGGACTGAGGGACTACTCGGGACTGAGGTAGCTCGGGACTGAGGGGTAGCTCGGGACTGAGGGGTAGCTCGGGACTGATGGGTAGCTCAAGATTGAAGGGTAGCTCAAGACTGAGAGGAAGCTCAGGACTGAGGGGAAGTTCAGGCAGGTTGATGGCTCTGGCAGATCCTGGCTGACTGGTGGCTCTGGCAGATCCTGGCGGCTCTGGCAGATCCTGGCTGACTGGAGGATCCTGGCTGAATGGCGGATCCTGGCTGAATGGCGGATCCTGGCTGCTCCATGCTGACTGGCGGCTCTGGCTGCTCCATTCTGACTGGCGGCTCTGGCTGCTCCATGCTGACTGGAGGCTCTGGCTGCTCCATGCTGACTGGAGGCTCTGGCTGCTCCATGCTGACTGGCGGCTCTGGCTGCTCCATGCAGACTGGCGGCTCTGGCTGCTCCATGCAGACTGGCAGCTCTGGCGGCTCCTTGCAGACTGGCAGCTCTGGCGGCTCCTTGCAGACTGGCAGCTCTGGCGGCTCCTTGCAGACTGGCAGCTCTGGCGGCTCCTTGCAGACTGGCAGCTCTGGCAGCGCTGGACAGGCAGGAGACTCCGGCAGCGCTGAACAGGCGGGAGACTCCGGCAGCGCTGGACAGGAGGGAGGCTCTGGCAGCACTTGGACAGGCGAAGCGCACTGTAGGCCTGGTGCGTGGTGCTGGCACTGGTGGTACTGGGCCGAGGACACGCACAGGAAGCCTGGTGCGGGGAGCTGCCACCAGAGGGCTGGTGCGTGGAGGTGGTACTGGATAGACCGGACCGTGCAGGCGCACTGGAGCTCTTGAGCACCGAGCCTGCCCAACCTTACCTGTTTGAATGCTCCCGGTCGCCCTGCCAGTGCGGCGAAGTGGAATAGCCCGCACTGGGCTATGCAGGCGAACCGGGGACACCATGCGCAAGGCTAGTGCCATGTAAGCCGGCCCAAGGAGACGCACTGGAGACCAGATGCATAGAGCTGGCTTCATGACACTTGGCTCGATGCCCACTCTAGCCCGGCCGATACGAGGAGCTGGTATGTACCTCACCGGTCTATGCACCCGCACTATAGACACCGTGCGCTCTACAGCATAACACGGTGCCTGCCCGGTCTCTCTAGCCCCCCGGTAAGCACAGGAAGTTGACGCAGGTCTCCTACCTGGCTTCACCATACTCCCTGTGTGCCCCACCCCCAAGAAAATTTTGGGGCTGACTCTCGGGCTTCCATCCACGTCGCCGTGCTGCCTCCTCATACCAGCACCTCTCCGCCTTCGCCGCCTCCAGCTTTTCTTTGGGGCGGCAATATTCTCCTGGCTGTGTCCAGGGTCCTTTACCATCCAAGATTTCCTCCCATGTCCAGAAATCTGGATTTTGCTGCTCCTGCTGCCGCTGCCTGTCACCACGCCGCTTGGTCTTGTTGCGGTGGGTGATTCTGTTAAGGTTTTCTTCCGTCGGAAGAGAGGAGGAACAAAATATAGCGTGGTTATCTCGATACATCTTTAATAAAGATAATAACGAACAATACAAAAACCACTAAACGTAACGTGAAAAACCAAAACAGCCCTATCTGGTGCAAACAAACACAGAGACAGGAACAATCACCCACGAAACACTCAAAGAATATGGCTGCCTAAATATGGTTCCCAATCAGAGACAACGATAAACACCTGCCTCTGATTGAGAACCACTCCAGGCAACCATAGACTTTTCTAGACAACTATACTACACCACAATCCCATAACCTACAAAAAAAACCAAGACAAAACACACCACATAAATAAACCATGTCACACCCTGGCCTGACCAAAATAATAAAGAAAACACGAAATACTAAGACCAGGGTGTGACAAACAGCAATAACAGTAGATAAAATATTTTTTGTGAGGTACTGTATTGACCTCAATGAAAAGCATTTTAAATGATCAGATTACTTTTACTTTTACAACATATATAAACAGGGGTTCAATTATTATTATTTGAGCCATTGCAGTACAGTTGTTATAGCTAAAGCCATGGTAAAGAATAATGAAGCTAAAACACACTTGGGATTTACTTGTGCTCTGTATTTCTGGAGCTATTCGAATAGGGATTTAATTTCTTACTTATGTGGGAATATCCTATTCATCCCTGGTGTTCTTGACCTTCCGGAAGGTGTATCTTAATTTGACTCTGCTTCAGCAGCAACAGAAATTGGAATAATTATGTGGATTACAATTAATGGACTTTTTTGTAAGGGTTGATACATTTTTCGTAAGGAGAAAATGAAGTCTGAAATTTCAAAGTGGAAATGACAAACTTCAGAAGTGTTTTAAAACCTAAAATACACAACAAAGGTTACATTTTCTGTATTGCAAGAAAGTTCTGCTCCAACAGGGTGATCAAATTAAGATCCTATCTCAAGGTTCTGAGTAATGAGTAATGCAAATAAAATCATGTGTCTATTATTGGTCCTGTAATGTTTCCGTAGACCTTTACAGTATCGTTCCTGAAAATGTTTGTGTTCCTGAATGATTCATGTGTTCCTAAAATTGCTTTATGGTATACAAATGGGATCTATTTTGAAAAATTGAGATACAATTACTAGTGATCATTATATGCATCATTGCAAGTATATATTGAAACCGTTAACAACTATTTTACTCAAAAACATGTGTCTGTGGTCTAGTGAATGGCATCTAAAATTATTTTTAAGGTTAAATATTGAATTTATTAAATATTCCTATTAGAAATGAGAATGGCTTACCAAGAACAACTCCCAAAAGGACTAATTAGAAGTAAAAATTTGTTGGAGTGGACCCCCTGAGTGGCGCAGTGGTCTAGAGTCATCACTACAGACCCAGGTTCGATCTCGGGCTGTATCACAACTGTCCGTGATCGGGAGTCCCATAGGGCGGCGCACAATTGGTCCAGCACCTTAGGGGAGGTTTTGGCCGGGGGCTTTACTTGGCTCATCATGCTCTAGCGACTCCTTGTGGCGGGCTGGGCGCCTGCAGGCTGACACCGGCCGTCAGTTGAACGGTGTTTCTTCCGACACATTGGTGCGGCTGGCTTCTGGATTAAGCAGGCAGGTGTTAAGAAGTTCAGTTTGGCGGGTCAGGTTTAGGAGGACTCATGACTCAACCTTCTCCTTCCGAGCCGGTTGGGGAGTTGCAGCGATGAGACAAGATTGAGTTGGAACACCCAATAAAAAAAGGCAGAGTGATTTATTTTCCTCACTTTCTTTCACTGTACAGGATGAGAACAGACGACTGGGGTTTCGACGTCAAACTGACGTCTTCCTCAGTGACCTGATCATTGCACTTAACTCCTATTTATAGCCTAATAGCCCATTGTGAAACAACAATGTGAAACAAGTATAATGATAATATGTTTCAAGGTAAAATAGTGTGTCTCGTTAATCAATAGGCCATGTCAAAATATACTGTACATAGGTGATATTTGGGTGTCTATGAATCCGGATTCACAGAATATCACCAATGTATATTTTTACATGGCCTGTTGATTAACGAGACACACTATTTATGTAATTATTTTGTGCTGTAACCTCCCATTTACCTTGAAACACATTATCATTTAAAAAAAATACAAGTGTTGTGTCTCAATGGGCCAGTAGGCTATAAATAGGAGCTAAGGGCAATGGTCAGGTCACTCCGGAAGATGTCAGCTTGACGTCAAAACGTCAGTACTTCTGTTCGCATCCTGTACAGTGGATTAAAGTTAGCAGTGCTCAAACTCCTTTTTACTTTGAATTAGTCCTTTTGGAAGTTTTTCTTGGTAAGCCATTCTCATAATTATTGTCATGGTTGTTGAGCAGCCCTCCTTTCCTTTGTTTGTTGAAGTGCGAAGACCCACCTGAACTCATTCCTATTAGAAAGTTAACCTTCATTGAGTTTGTATGATTGACTTGCCTTAAGAAAAATATATTGGCTGCAAAATATCCTGCATTTTTTTGTTAATCTGTTTAACCTACTGTACATTATGCCAAGAAATGTGTGAAGGTATCTAAAATAGCATATTCCTCTGAATGTAATAGTAATGATGACAATGATAGCTTAGATGGTAATATTTGGAAAGGAACCATATGCAAGAGGTACATTTACCATTACATTACTGCCTCTTTTTGCTATGTGCTGGCAGATGCCTAAAGCATATAATGTAGCTGTGTTCTCATAGGTTTAATGCAGCACAGAAACTGTCAGAAGTGGACTAAAATTAATTATGGGGTGGCAAGTAGCCTAGCGGTTGACAGTGTTGAGTCAATAACCAAAAAGTTGCTGGTTGCTGTCTGTACCCTTGAACAAGGCACTTAATGTCACAATTGTTATAAGGAGTGGACCAAGATACAGCGTGGTATGTTTCCATCCTTTATTTTGGAATAGAGAACTTTAAACAACAAAACAAACAAACGAAACTACTATAATGCTCACAGGCAACTATACATAGACAAGATCCCACAAAGCACAATGGGAAAATGGCTACCTGAATATGAACACCGATCAGAGACAACAATAAACAGCTGCCTCGGATTGGGAACCATACTAGATCAACATAGAAATAGAAATCACCTAGATAACCAACCCTTAAATCACACCCCGACCTAACCAACATAGAGAATAAATGCTCTCTATGGTCAGGGAGTGACAGTACACCACCCCCCCTGTCGCCAGAGGCTCCTATGGTCAGGGCGTGACAGTACCCCCGTCGCCAGAGGCTCCGGACCGCAGACCGTCCCCGGATGCTCCGGACCGCAGACCGTCCCCGGATGCTCCGGACCGCAGACAGTCCCCGGATGCTCCGGACCGCAGACAGTCTCCGGATGCTCCGGACCGCAGACAGTCTCCGGATGCTCCGGACCGCAGACAGTCTCCGGATGCTCCGGACCGCAGACCGTCGCCGGACTGGGAACTGTCGCCAGAAGCTCCGAACTGGGAACTGTCGCCAGAAGCTCTGGACTGTGGAGGCGCACTGGAGGCCTGATGTGTGGGACCGGTACAGGTGGCACCGGGCTGATGGCATGCACCTCAGGGCGAGTGCGGGGAGGAGGCACAGGACGTACTGGACTATGGAGGTGCACTTGAGGCCTGATGCGTGGGACCTGTACAGGTGGCAACGGGCTGATGACACGCACCTCAGGACGAGTGTGGGGAGGAAGCACAGGACTTACTGGACTGTAGAGGCGCACTAGAGACACAGTACGTATGGCCGGTGCAGGATATACTGGGCCGTGGAGGCGCACTGGAGGTCTGGAGCGTAGAGCTGGCACAACGCGTCCAGGCTGGATGCTCACTTTAGCCAGGCAAGTGCGGGGCGCTGGCACAGGATTCACTGGGCTGTGAAGGCGCACTGGCGACACAGTGCGTAGAGCCAGCACGGGATATCCTGGACCGAGGATGCGTACTGGAGACCAGAAGCGCTGAGCCGGCACAACCCATCCTGGCTGGATGCTCACTTTCGCACGGCAAGTGCGAGGAGCTGGCACAGAACGCACCGGGCTGTTGATGCGCCCTGGAGACACATTGCGTATCTCTGCAAAACATGGTCCCACGCTCCTCACGGCGACTTGCTCCAGACACTCAAAACATCCACTCTACCTCATCACTCCCCTCAACTATCTCACAATACTCCTCACTCAGTCTATCCCAATATTCCTCTTCACTCTCAGATTCGCCGACCAACCTGTGTACCCCCCAAAAAAATGTTGTGTGCTGCCTCTCAGGCTTCTGTCGTGGTCGTGAACTTCTGAGTCGCCGTTGATCCTCCTGCATCTGCTTCCATGGAAGGCTTTCGTCTCCTGCCATTATCTCCTCCCAAGTCCAGGATGTCTTCTCCTCCTGGCCACGCTGCTTGGTCCGTTTGTGGTGGGATGTTCTGTCACGATCATTATAAGGAGTGGACCAAGATGCAGTGTGGTATGTTTCCATCCTTTATTTTGGAATAGAAAACTTTAAACAACAAAACAACAAAAACGAAGAACCGAAACGCTACTATAATGCTCACAGGCAACTATACATAGACAAGATCCCACAAAGCACAATGGGAAAATGGCTACCTAAATATGATCCCCAATCAGAGACAACGATAAACAGCTGCCTCTGATTGGAAACCATACTAGGCCAACATAGAAATATAATTCACCTAGATAACCCACTCTTAAATCACACCCGACCTAACCAACATAGAGAATAAAAGCTCTCTATGGTCAGGGCGTGACACTTAACTCTAATTGCTCTGGATAAAATCTGAATGAATTCCTTCATTAAAACAATATAATAAGAATCTTCACTGTAAGGTATTGAAGTGATCTATTGCTATAATATGTTACATTATTCAGATTTTCTGTACTAAGCATCATGTTATTGCTGTTATATTGGCTAATACTACTGGGAGTGGTGCGATTAAATTGGTTTGAAATCCAGCAACAATTGGACAAAAAATACGAATTTGAAAGTCCATTTAAATTAATGGAGTCAGTCATACCCTTCTAAAGAAATCAGATATACATCATAAACTTAATAAGTTGTCAATATCCCTCCGATTGACCTTGAATTGACCGGTGCATCAGCAACCCCACATTGATTTATGTCTGTGTCATCGCGTTTCCAGCAGGTCTCGCTCATGGGTTTTGACATAATTAGATCTTGTATTTACGCATTCCATCGTGATCAAGGAAAATGAGTGGTTAGCTCTCAGCAGGTTAAACATTGTATTTATCTAAATAGAAAGTGTTATTATGTTACAAAGCTGCCAGAGACAAGACAATCACCATCTGTAATGTTGTCTGTCCCCTGTGTAGACTTGATAATCAATATATATTTTTAACCCTTATTTAACTAGGCAAGTCAGTTAAGTACAAATTCTTATTTACAATGGCGGCCTACACCGCTGGGCCAATTGTGTGCCGCCCAATGGGACTCCCGAACGCGGCCAGTTGTGATGCAGCCTGGATTTGAACCAGGCTGCAGTGACACCTCTAAAACTGAGATGCAGCCTTATACCACTGCGCCACTAAGGAGCCCACAGGAGGAGGCTATATTTCCTACTCATACAAAGCAAGCTGGTGACTATACTTTTTAAAATTTGCTTGAATAAATAGCATAACGAATGTAAGAAAAAGAATACTTTATTTGCAATATATTTATACTTTTACACAAGTAAAATAAAATGCATATCTATAGTACACAGCAACTTCAGTGAACAAATAGACAGTACTCTTTTGAGAATGCTACCCATAACCACAGCGTGACAAGAAACATTAAGTATTTGTCTTACGTTTACACTTATAAACATAAAAATAGCATTTAAATCAATGTTCCACTCTAAAAAAAGATTAACAAAAATAAATGGAGGAATACGATCTATCACATCTTTGGGGTTGTCATGAAGGAAACCTCAAAACATTCTTAGTTTTAAACAGCTTGTGCTGTTTCAATGTCTTTGTAATAACCAATCACCACCATTGGCAGAGTAAACCTAGAGAGGATAGGGACTCCCAGAATAAGTGCTTTATAGCTGGGCAGAACATACAGTATCACCTGGGAACAAATCCATTACATATATACATTTGGAATGGACATACTGTAGAAAGGCATCCATTTGTTGATTTGTCTTTTTTTTAGCTCTTCCAATTCTCTTTTCAAATTCATATCTTCAGATCTACATGTAACTGACAAAATAAAGGAAACACGGACATAACGTGTCTTAATAGGGTGTTGGGGCACCACAATCCAGAACAGCTTCATTGCACCTTGGAATATATTATAGTGTCTGGAACTCTATTGGAGGGATGCGACACCATTCCACGAGAAATTCCATAATTTGGTGTTATGTTGAATCTACCATAAGTGTTCAAATGGGTTGAGATCTGGTGACTGAGACTGCCATGGCATATGGATGATTGGTTGACAGTAGCTGGGGGTGAGAGGTCCTATATAAACACACACTTACTTCCTTGACAATCTCCTTCACAACAGCTCTGCTCTGCACCGCAAAGTGCAAAAAATATCAATGCCCTGACTTCTGGTGAGGCCATATCACACTAAATGCTGTACGGCCACTGCAGATGGCAGATTGATCATGCAGAGCCTTTGAGCATGACGGGATGTTAAGTGCCTAATTAAATCAGGAACCACACCTGCGTGAAAGCCCCTGCTTTCAGAATACTTTGTATCCCTCATTTAGTCAAGTGTTTCCATTATTTTGGAAGTTACTTGAATGAAAGT
Organism: Oncorhynchus tshawytscha; assembly: GCF_018296145.1. Lineage (NCBI taxonomy): Eukaryota > Metazoa > Chordata > Actinopteri > Salmoniformes > Salmonidae > Oncorhynchus > Oncorhynchus tshawytscha. The sequence goes on from NC_056437.1 coordinate 21,455,534, forward strand.
TCTGTTCCCCTTTCCCACCCTTGGCACTTAGCAGGGCCTCCTGCACTGGCCTTACACTGGCCCATATTATCCCTCTGTTATTGTAACTTCTAACAGAAGTCTAAGGATAGCCAAAACACAGGCAGAAAGACAAGCCTCCATGCTCCAATTGTAGATCCGTGGGACTCGAGACACAGAGGGTCTGACATGTTCTCCTTTGCACACCTTTTCTTCTTTTCAGGGTCATTGGAGGGGCTTAGATCCTCTGAAGACTGGTCCAGGTTGTTAGATAATGTTCCCACTGGCCCATCGTTCAAACTCTGTTTGTTCTGGGGTTTGTTGGGGTCAGCTTCCAACAGCTTAGTTTTGGAGATGTTCTCTTTCTCCTTCAGAGGATTGTTGGTGATTTGTCTGCTGTTGTATGAGGAGGGATCTGGGAGACCCTTGCTGGAGATGATGGACGACTTGTCTTTATCTGAGAGGCAGCACCTGGGAATACCAGCCCTAAGTGGACTCTCCGTGGTGAGTTTTCCAGATCGTGTCTTGGAACTGAACACGCTAATCCAAGTATGGTCAGAGCTGTCATAGCAACCTTCCAGGTCAGGGATCTTTAGCTGTTTCAGGTCTTTTCCGGACAGTCTGGCCGGAACATGGCACTCAAGCTCTGAGCTAGACCCTTTAAATCCCTTAAACCAGTCCCACAAGGTCCTGGCCCGGCAATCACAGATCCACTGGTTCCCATTCAGACGCAGGTACTGGAGGGACACCAGTGGGTCCATGGTCTCCCCTGTCAGCACTGTTAGATTATTGAAGAACAGAAACAAAGTGGTCAGCTTGCGTAGGTCATGAAAAGAATTGCGCTGGACGAAGGTCACTCGATTCTGATGCAGTAGCAAGCGGTCCAAGCTCACCAAGCCTCGCAGCATGTGATCCGTCACAGTCTTTATCTTGTTGTTGTGGAGGAACAGGTAGGTCAGGTTGGCCAAGTCCAGAAAAGTATCGTCATGGAGAGTCAGTAAGCTGTTGTCCTGGAGATAGAGGTGCTGCAAGGAAAATAGTCCCCTGAAAATGCCTACAGGCAGCACAGACAAGCCACAGCTGTGCAGGTGCAGGGTGTGCAGTCTAGACAGGCCTCGGAAGGCAGTGGGGCTGATGATCCTCAGGTCATTGTCCCCTATGTCCAGCTCCTCCAGCCTCTCTAGGCCGTAGAAGGCACCAGCCTCGATGTGGCTGATGTTGTTGGAGTAGAGCCAGAGTACGGTGAGGTTTCTGCAGGGGCTGAAGCTGGTGGAGCGGACCACGGTAAGCTTGTTGTTCTGGAGGAAGATGCGCTGGCTGTGGATGGGGATCTCTGTGGGGATGGAGTAGAGGCCCTGCTGTTGGCAGGCCAAGGTGGGCCGTGGCTCGCTGTGGCATATGCATGGCGCTGGGCAGCCCTCCACCCAACCTTCCATCCGAGGCACTGACTGAAGCCAAAGGACCAGAAAGTAGAGTTCGCCAACTGCAAAAGAGGAATAAACAAGTGGGTAATGAGAATATGTTGGGGTTCTGCTGGATTTAGAAGAAAAGCATTTGTGTTAACTTCCAAACACCCATTCTGCTGTAAATCATACAACATGAATAGAGTCTTGTCCTTGAGGCAGAACTGAGCAATTTCCTTTAAGGTAGGCCAGGTGCAAAGTCAAAATTGGCTATATTGTAAAAATGTATGAACCCAAAAAATGTGTTCTTTGTTTCTAATTTAAGGTTAGGGTTAGGCATTAGGGTTAACAGTGTGGTTAAGGCTAGGGTTAAGGTTAGGGTTATGTTTAAAATCATATTGTATGACTTTGTTCTAGCATAGGGTTTCCCAAAATCAGTCCTGGTTGATTATTTGAATCGCCTGTGTAGTGCACCCAGGGGGGGGGGCCAGGACCAAGTTTGGGAAAGCTGATCTAACACATACTGTAGAATATTTAAACAGTCTCTTAAACTACCTCACAGTACATTTATAAAGTTTGAATTTACCTATTAAAGCTAGAATATATTTAAACAATGGAAAATAAAATACAATAATAGTAGAAGCATGGAATTCATGATTTTACAAATGTAGTGAACACAACACCCTCTATAAAATGGCGATATTTACAATCCTTAGAAGGAATCAGTTTTGCAAGTCCAATCAGAGCAGAAGATCCTGGTTTAGTTTTCACTGACTGTGCCTCAACATTTCATCTCTGTTCAGCTCTCCAACTACTGCAGTATCACAGTCTCTTCCTCTGTTTTACTACTATATAATCCCCTTATGTCTTCAAATTGAGTTTTTATTTACTATAGAAAACAACATTTATTAAGTGAAATGGAAATAATGCACACATGATGTACTCACTCAGTCAATTCACATAAAAATCCACATTTCCCTGCATGAGTAAGGCATACCATATAAAGTGGATAGCGGCTGGAATACACACCAAATTTGGTAGCTTTTGACCACTTCATTTTGATTCCTGTTCTGGAAGCACAGGCCAGAGAGATAGGGAAAGAGACAGAGGGGAGCGAGAGAAAGGGGGGATGTAGGGAGAGAATGCAGGAGTGGGGGGGGGTGGACTATTTGACAAAGTAACAAAACATTAGTGGGTTGAGAAAATTTGCTCCAGACTAACAGAGCAAATCACATTTGAGGATAGCTAGGAATTGCCACTTGGCCTGTGCTAGAGATCTCAGAGTGGATTTTCTTGCTTCAATGGTAGTGATGGAGTGATGGGGTGGAGAAAGGAAAGTTGGCATATGGCTCTCACATCAGTACTGACATCACATGAGTGCCTACAGTAGAACTTGTGTCCAGTGCAGGATGCACTTTCCTCCTACAGTTACTATACTTTACTCTTATAGTAAAGGACAACTCAATTTGATAAAACAGATATGTTTTCTTAAACATAATATCCATAAAAAACATAAACAAACTGTGTGCTGAAAAGTCTTACATTGCAGGACTATGCCACCTCACCAAATTATCATATGGACTTTTTGCCAATTGTGCATTGTAATTTATTAGCTTATTAGAAGAAAAGATAAATGTAATATGATTTTAATAAATACCTTGGCTCAATTTAAAATGGCTGTCAGAATGCGAAGGCTGTCAGACTGGCAACATGGAGGCATTTTTTCCATTTTTTAAAACTTTATTTCACCTTTATTTAACCAGGCTAGTTGAGAACAAGTTCTCATTTACAACTGCGACCTGGCCAAGATAAAGCAAAGCAGTGTGACACAAACAACAACACAGAGTTACACATGGAATAAACAAACATACAGTCAATAATGCAATAGAAAAAAAGTCTATATACAGTGTGTGCAAATGAGGTAGGAAAAGGGAAGTAAGGCAATAAATAGGCCATAGTGGAGAAATAATTACAATATAGCAATTAAACACTGAAGTTATAGATGTACAGAAGATGTGTGTGCAAGTAGAGATATTGGGGTGCAAAGGAGCAAAATAAATAAAATAAATAACAGTATGAGGATGAGGTAGTTGGATGAGCTATTTACAGACGGGCTATGTACAGGCGCAGTCATCTGTGAGCTGCTCTGACAGCTGGTGCTTAAAGCTAGTGAGGGAGATATGAGTCTCCAGCTTCAGTAATTTTGTTGGAGTGTTGGAGGCTATTTTGTAAATGACATCGCTGAAGTCAAGGTTCGGTAGGATAGTCAGTTTTACAAGGGTATGTTTGGCAGCATGAGTGAAGAAGGCTGTATTAAGAAATAGGAAGCCGATTATAGATTTAATTTTGGATGGGAGATGCTTAATGTGAGTCTGGAAGGAGAGTTTACAGTCTAACCAGACACCTAAGTATTTGTAGTTGTCCACATATTCTAAGTCAGAACCGTCCAGAGTAGTGATGCTGGATGGGCGGGCAGGTGTGGGCAGCGATCAGTTGAAGAGCATGCATTTAGTTTTACTTGCATTTAAGAGCAGTTGGAGGCAGTTGGTGAACCAGGCAAGGCAGTCATTTGAGAAACCAAGGCTGTTGAGTCTGCCGTTAAGAATGTGCTGATTGACAGATTCGAAAGCCTTGGTCAAATCGATGAATACAGCTGCACAGTATTTTCTCTTCTCGATGGCGGTTATGATATTGTTAGGACCTTGAGCGTGACTGAGGTGCACCCATGACCAGCTCGGAAACCAGATTGCATAGCAGAGAAGGTACGGTGGGATTCAAAATGGTTGGTGATCTGTTTGTTAGGGGGCGGGGGGGTGTATCTTTACTTTCTTGGGCACAGGGACTATGGTGGTCTACTTTAAACATATAGGTATTACAGACGTGGTCAGGGAGAGGTTGAAAATGTCAGTGAAGACACTTGCCAGCTGGCCCGTTCATGCTCAGAGGACACATCCTGGTAATCCGCCTGGCCCCGCAGCCTTGTGAATGTTGACCTGTTTAAAGGTCTTGCTCACATTGGCTACTGAGAGTGGGATCACATTTGTCCAGAACAGCTGGTGCTCACATGCACGCTTCAGTGTTGCTTGCCTCGAATTGAGCATAAAAGGCATTTGGCTTGTCTGGTAGGCTCACCTCACTTGGCAGCTCTTGGCTGGGTTTGCCTTTGTAGTCTGTAATAGTTTGCAAGCCCTGCTACATCTGACGAGTGTCAGAGCCGGTTAGTAGGATTCCATCTTAATCCTGTATTGACTCTTTGCTTGTTTGATGGTTCGTCTGAGGACATAGCAGGATTTCTTATAAGCAACCGGATTAGTGCCCTGCTCCTTGAAAGCGGCAGCTCTACCCTTTAACTCGGTGAGGATGTAATCCATGGCTTCCGGTTGGGATATCTATGTACGCTCATTGTGGGGATGATGTCATCGATGCACTTATTGATGAAGCCTGTGATTGAGGTGGTATACTGGTCATTGCCATTGGATGAAACCCGGAACATATTCTGTATTGAGTGAGTCACTGGTACTTCCTGCTTTAGAATTAGCTTGTAAGCAGGAATCAGGAGGATAGAATTATGGTTCGATTTGGAAAATGGAGGGCGAGGGAGAGTTTTGTATAGATCTCTGTGTGTGGAGTAAAAAATGGTCTAGTTTTTTTTCTGGTTGCACATGTGACATGCTGGTAAAAATGAGGTAAATCGGATTTAAATTTGCCTGCATTAAAGTCCCTGGCCACTAGGGGTGCCACTTCTGGATGAGTGCGGTCTTAGTGCCAGCATCGGTTTGTGGTGATAATTAGACGGCTATGAAAAATATAGATGAAAACTCTCATGGTAGATAGTGTGGTCTACAGCTTATCATGAGGTACTCTACCTCAGGCGAGCAATACCTTGAGACTTCCTTAATATTAGACATCGCACTAGCTGTTATTGACAAAAAGACACACATACCCACCCCTCGTCTTACCAGACATAGCTGTTCTATCCTGCCGATACACAGAAATCCCAGCCAACTGTATATTATCTGTGTCGTCGTTTAGCCACGACTCGGTGAAACCTAATATATTACAGTTTTTAATGTCCCGTTGTTAGGATAGTCTTGAACAGAGATTATCCAGTTTATTCTCCAGCAATTGCACGTTGGCCAATAGAACGGATGGTAGAGGCGGTTTACGCACTCGCCAACAAATTCTCACAAGGCACCCCGATCTCCGCCCCCTGTATTTCTGTCTTTTCTTCACGCGAATGACAGGGATTTGGGCCTGGTCTCGGAGAAGTAGTATATCCTTCGCATCGAACTCATTAAAGAAAGAATCTTCATCCAGTTCGAGGTGAGTAAATGCTGTTCTGATATCCAGCAGCTCCTTTCGGTCATAAGAGACGGTAGCAGCAACATTATGTACAAAATAAGTTACAAACAACACGAAAAAACACACAAAATAGCCCAGTTGGTTAGGAGCCAGTAAAACGGCAGCCATCCCCTCTGATACCATTATTAATTAACACAATATAATCTATTTGTATTCTAGGATTTTTTTAGAGCCATTCCAACCAGACAGTTATTTCATCAACATTGCCCAACGTGTTCTGGGATGTGGGCATTGCCCATCGGTCCTCAGTGTGATAAAGGCAGACCTTAGTCATCTAAGTTAAATATTCCTCTGGCACAGGTGCCAGCTTTGGGACTAGGAGACCTCTCAGAAGAGATGCTCACAGCTTCAGCATTATGTTCTCTCTCGTAAAGGTCCCCACAGCTACAGTAATTATCCTGTAAATGAAGCCATCATCATTTCAGGAACTGAGAGGTGACTCCCAAATGAACTGCCGCCACATAGCGTATTTACTCACAGTGAAAATTGCACATGTGCATTTTCCGACACTAAAACTAAACCTGAAATTGTACAATGCACTCATAAAGATGTTTGTCGGTATTGACATACTGTACATGTATTTACAGTACATTCATTGAAACTCATAATCAAATGTCTTAACAGGGTTTAATTTATTATCGGTATAAAGATTTTCAGGACACCCATTGTTTCTGAACTGCTTGGGAGTCTATGGCTATTATAGTTGGCAGCAATTCCGCTGGTTCTTTTCAGAGGGAGAAAAAAAGCATAGCTTTCAGCATCGAGCCATGCAAGAAGAAAAAGTGGATGCTTGCTAGACAGGACACCACAGTACAGACAGTCACAACAAGTCATTAAAACTGCAAAGCATTGAGATCAGCTCAGGAAGAAGTGTTTGCAGTAAATATACAGAAGTCAACTCGACACCCAAGCATACGGTATCAGTATTTATTAAAAATATGTTTTTCCTCCAGATGTTTCAGAGTTGATAACACATTTATTCACCTTTATTCAATCATACAAATCAGTTAGAATGAACTTAAAACTTTCACTTCCATTATAAAACTGGTTGTTTAGATCCCGGTTGCTAATTGGGCGAGCTGTCTACCTATAGTAAACTGTAGTATACCGTAGAATACTATACTACACACGTGCTATCCCTCGATCATGATGGAAACTCTATTCACAGTAGGATACTATAGTGAACACTACAGTATTATGCTAAAAAAAACACTGTAGTAAATACTACAGTATCTAATTTGTATATACCCTGCCCATTCCCCTTCCCCATATCACAGTTTGTACCACCCATAAGTGAGAAACCTACATGCCAAGTATAGATGATATATTGTGTTCCCTACAGATAATATGAAAGAGCAGAAGCTCTGAACTATCTGTTCAGATCTACCTACCTACTGGTTATGGAGAATGTGCTCTTTTAGTATTTCTCCAGTAGGTTCCATCAAGGAAACTGTTTCTATGTCAAATGTAAAGTACCAAAACACTATAGTAAATACTACAGTACAATAGATTCTGCAAAAACACTAAAATAAATACTACTGTTTTAGTAATGTATGCAAAAATGTGACAGTAAATACTACAGTACACTACAATCTGCAAAAACAGTATATGAATTACTATAGAATAATATATACTACAGTTCTTTTACTACAGTATTTATACTATAGTTAACTGTAAATACAACAGTATACTACAATATACTACACTAAATACTCTAGTAGGCCTAAATACTAAAGTAATGTCCACAAAAACATTACAGTGAATACTACAGTATTTATACCATATTATAAACTGGGTGGTTCGAGCCCTGCATGCTGATTGACTGAAAGCCATGGTACATCAGACCGTATACCACAGGTATCACAAAACATGTATTTTTACTGCTCTAATTATGTTGGTGACCAGTTTATACAGTGCATTCGGAAAGTAATCAGACCCCTTGACATTTTTCACATTTTGTTACCTTACAGCCTTATTCTAAAATTGATTAAATTGTTTTTTCCCCCTCATCAAATCTACACAAAATACCCCATAATAACAAAGCAAAAACAGGTTTTTACACATGTAAAAAATAAAAAATAAAATATATATATATATCACATTTGCATAAACATTCAGACTCCTTACTACTTTGTTAAAAGCATCTTTAGCTGCACTTTCAGCCTCAAGTCTTCTTGGGTATGAGGCTACAAGCTTGGCACACCTGTATTTGGGGAGTTTCTCTCATTCTTCTCTTCAGATCCTCTTAAGCTCTGTCAGGTTGGATAGGGAGTGTCGCTGCACAGCTATTTTCAGGTCCCTCTTGAGAAGTTCGATTGGGTTCAACTCCGGGCTCTGGCTGGGCCATTCAAGTACATTCAGAGACTTGTCCTGAAGCCACTCCTGCGTTGTCTTGGCTATGTGCTTAGGGCCATTGTCCTGTTGGAAGGTGAACCTTCGCCACAGTCTGAGGTCCTAAGCGCTCTGGAGCAGGTTTTCATCAAGGATCACTCTGTACTTTGCTCCATTCATCCTTCCCTTGATCCTGACTAGTCTCCCAGTCCCTGCCGCTGAACAAAATCCCCACAGCATGATGCTGCCACCACCATGCTTTACAGT